>NC_067123.1:34769570-35498874 GCF_021347895.1 Acanthochromis polyacanthus | reverse complement strand
AGATAAAACAAGCTCTTCTTGGTTTGTTTGTCAAATATATTCAGCTTTTTTGATGGTAATATTGTGCTATAGGTTGGCATATAAGGTTAGGAAGCAATGTGTCTCAAGAAGTCTCTCCTGAATTACGCGTAATAAGAAGGCATCTGCGGCGGTGTTTAGTTTTACAGATGAAAACAGAGGAAATATGAAAAGAAAAGAGAGTGAGGAAAGGCAGCATCCAGAGGGAGAAGTGACAGCAGATGAGTTAGGAGCAGTGGCTGTAAAAGTGGAACACAAATGTTTGGGGCACCGCAGTGTTGTTTAAACCGGTCATCTCGTAAATGTGTTGCTGAACAACTGCAGCTTAGCAACACCCTGTGCTTCGCAGTCATTTATCGGATGTTAAGATTGAACATCTAAAGAAAAATCCTTTAGAATTTTAGGACAAATAAGAAAATCTTTGCATTGTACCTGGAGCTCTAACATCTCTGTTGTGGTAACCTGCTTTAAAACTAGGGGTTGGCGAAAAAGCTAAAAATATATATCAAAATACACAGTTTATTATCAGTGGACATTGACATTTACTGATCCTTAATGAAAAAATAAGACCAACATAAAGACTAGCAGGTTTATTTTGACTTTAACTGTTTGAATTTGATCTCTTAATTTTTCAGGACACACAAGGAAATAATTTGTATATTAACACAACGATGAAAAATATAAAAAGTAAATCGATTTACACAATAAAATCAGGCTTGAAATCAGGATACGACTCACATATAAGCAAATCTCTCTGAATAAAACTTTCAAAATCTTAAAATCTTAATAAGAATAAAGCTTTTTATTAAAGAAATTGGTATATCTAAGTGCTACTGAAGTGAGAGAAGACGTGTTATTTTTTTTTTCATTATATAATTTGATTGGAAACCACCTTTTACTATTAACAGATATCACCATGGAGCCATACAATATACAATTTTGTGTTCATAAAAAGCAAGTGAAATTGACAGTGACTTCAATAAGAACATCAAAAAGATGCAACAAATGAACAAATTTAAACAGTTTTTTTTCACAACCTAAAAGTTAATTTACAACTGAGCAAAGTCAATTCACACTCACTGAACAAACTGCAACAGGTGGAAGATGAATGTAAGCACACTAAGGTGAGAGTCATCTAAAAGGTTGGAGCAGTGCTTGAGAATAAAATAACGTCATCTACCAGCAATAGACACTTCATCAAGGTAAACAGTTTTTGATGGTTTCACTTAAATATATTAGATGCAGAAAAGCATCAAGTTTGACAAGGTGTCTTGAACAAACCCCACAGCATGCTCCTTCCCTGGTTTATAACAGTTTTTTCCCCCGTTGGCATGCGTGCAGGTGTCCTAAGGTGTGCTTGACCACCGCTGCCTGGGTCTTTCCTCATCTCCAAAGGTGCGGGATGCTGCGGCTTTGTGGTCAAAAAACACCCAGAACCTTGTATCGCCCTCCACTTCCATCTAAGCCAACGCACTCACAGCACCTTGCTGCTTTGGAGTCCCTGTCTACTGATACCTAGTCCTAGACAACCACTTGGAGCCTTACCTCAGCAGGTTTTCAAAGTTTGGGCCTGGTCAACATTTACAACTCACTTTTACATTGCACATATTTTGCAGCTTTTTTTTGCCGAGTTCAATCTTTTCTCTGAACCCTTCATCAGGCAAGTGATCATATTTGGCAACTTCTGCACACATTAAATCTGGCGTAGCTCCCACCTCTCAGTAACGTCGAGAAGTTTGTGGTTTTCACCCAGCCAATCAGCAAAGATCACTCTGTTAAAGCACACTACATCGTGGAAATTTTCTCTTTTCTCCGAAGTTGGAAAAAGACGGATTTGCTCCTCGGTCCTCTTCCATATTTGCTACCGAAACGTCAGAACTAACCATGCTTAGTTGACGAAACTCACACATTTTACAGTTGAGTAGTTGTGTTAAGTGATGATAAATACATTTCTTGGAATGTTTTTTTTTTTTTGTATGTTCTTAACCCTTTAAAGGACACTCATTGAAGTACTTTGAAATTCAAAATTTCAGCCCTAGAGTTATTAGAGGACAAAGGAAGACTTTTACTTCTGTGACATATTCAACATTTTTAATTTTCATGTTGAAATTCAAGGTCAATGAAGTTACCATATATGGTTCCTTGCCCGTTAGTGGTTTAAAGGGAGACATTTTTAAAAGTGTGGTTTGTAGAATCCAAACTGTAAACGTAGACAATCTGAGGAATGACATGACTCTCGGGCATTCAGTCACTTTTTCTCTCTGCGTTGTTGCCAAAATAACCTTGCTTGTTAAATGGAAGAGGCTTTGACACCCAGTTGCTAGATCAATTTTGCAGCTTTGTGCAAGAATGATATCAAATATCCTCTCAGGCAATCCAAGTGTCTTTGATTGAGACACTGAGAAACATGAAAGAATGTTTTCACTGCAGTGAAAAGTATTAATTTATCCAATTACAGCAAGTTGCTACGCTAACATGATTGTTTTTGGCTTTGTATTTTGGTGAAAGTTCAGTTTTTGAATGGAGCCCAGCCTCGCGCTGACATCACCGAGGGCCCAGAAAGCTCCCAGCCTCGCTTCCCGATAGTGCTCAATGGGGGAAACGCTGCTTCACTTGGCCGGCATGCAGATAGAAGGGCTCTGGAAAGGAATATAATGTCAACATTGTGGGCTGAAAATGTTCCGCTGTGTGTGTGTGCGTCTTAAGTTTGTCCAGACATTTTTCCCGTTGAGCCGGCCGCTTGCAGGAAACGTCCGATTTCTCCAGGAGTGGAAATTGTGCATGTGTGTATACATGAGAGAGAGTTGTGTTGAGTTGCGTCGCAGTGCGTGCGTGGTTCGAGTGTATCAGCCTGTGGACGTACGTGTGTGTGTGTGTGTGTGTGTGCGAGCGAGCGACTGACGTAATGTTTGAGCTTACCCAGACAGACAAACCCAACCATGACACACACACACACACACTCTTGGGTGTGTGCATGTGTGTGTTTTAAAATCATCAGATATGTCTGGCAGACGTGGGCAGGCTGGTGAGATCTGTGTGTGTGTGTGTTTCTGGCAGAGCTGTAGTTTGTTTTCCGTATTTTTGGGGGGAAAAGACAGCAAGGCAAGAGTCAACAATCAACATGTTGATTTATGCAGCTACTAGTTCCTTCCATTACGCCTACAACTAGCACTGAAGCAGAGTTTGTTCTCCATTATTTTTGATGTATGAGAGTCTTAGCTGTGGAGAGCAAGGTCAGAATCAACAGTCCTGTGTTGATTTATGCAGCTCCTGGTTTCCCGCTACTATCGTCCATCAAGGCGGGACATTAACACCGTCCACCAGGCAAATGCGGATCCTCGCTTGACTGTGGTTGGTAAGTTTTTTTTGCCTCCTCTACCAGCCACAGCGGGAGTTTACCAATCATCATTTAGATGCGCAGTTTTCTCAGATGATTTCAGCCAGCTGTCTCAAAGTCTTCTAAACTTTACATTTTATGCGCTTTATTTTGGTGAATGCATTGTAAAGCAACCCTGTTTTAAAGCTGCATTTTTACATTTTGACTTTTGCAAATAGTAAAAGATCAACCTGAAATGTCATTTGAGTCGTTTTTATAAGAAATGTTTTAGAACATGTCCAATCAAAGTGACTAAAGATGAACATTTTTAACATGTATTCCCTGGCAGTTCCCCTTCCTCTGTCCACATGAAAAAAAATCCCCAAAATAGTCTTAATGAAGTCGAACTATGTCATTAATCTGAAACCAAAAAAAAGTGAACCATGCCTCGCTCTGTATTTCTAATATTAGGCCTCTATTCGCACACCACAGAAAGAAGTGGACTGATATCATTCCTGTAACTGTTTATTTAGGCATTAAGAGGAACCTGTTTATGGCAGGGAAGTGGCAGCGTGTCAGTAGCTTGCACGTGCATCTGTGTCAGAGCAAAACTTGAAAGCTTAGGGCGTTGCTTGCAATAATGAATAGAGAGACCACTCCCTCAGCTTTAACCTCGAACAGGCTCAAAGATCTGGTTGATCAGGGTTACTTAATAATGCGCACAAGAGAGTACAGTTGCTGGTACAATGTGTCCCTGCCTCATGACAGACTCGATAAAAGAGGTTCTTCTTTGTTCTATTGTCTCTGCTAATGCACAGATAGCACAGATATCTGCACTTTAGAGGTGGAGCAACTTAACAAGACATGCCAGGAAACCAAATAGACAATGTGAGTTTGTTCAAAGTATTTGGAAACAGACATGAGTACAAAAAGCAGTGCAGAAGTTGTAATTATCATCTTTATCTCATAATTTTTTTGTGTGTCCTTCAGAGTTTAGAATGGCCTAGAAGTTATTTGACTCTGTTGCTTTCTCTAGAGCTGAAACTCTAAGAATTTCCAGCTTCTATTGCTGCAACCCGAGCATACCAGCTCACCTATGACTCTGCTCAAACATGCTACACAATGACAAGCTGTAATATTGTGAATTTAATTCAGCCATATATGTTCAAACTGGAAACTGATTCTACATAAGAATCATGATGAGGGCTGGTTCCTTCGCTTTGCTTTGTATAAAGCAGTTATTGAGACTGTCATCAGTGCACTGCACAGACCAGCAACAGGAATGAAAGGCAGAAACTTTAACCACTAAACACAGCATTTTATTTTATTTTCTGAAAAAATAGGCTATTTTCACACTGTTACTTATTAATATTGATCTGTGTGGGTTTCAGCTCAAACTGTGTGACAGTTGCATCATTGTTTAATGAACATTACCCCGGAAAGTTGAGCTGATATTTATTCTGTTTTTTAAAACTCCACTAGAATTTAACCATATGAACCTCAAAATGTGCCAGCAGGTGTGAAGTGACAGTTTTTTTTAAAGTGCCAGCTAGAAACTGTGAAAGTAGAAAGAATCATCAGACTTTGAACTCTGACAGTCTTGACACATGTCGTTTTATCAGAAAATTATCCAAAACTGAGCTGAAAAATTGTGATATTTAGTATAAAATCGCTTTATTCTATACATTTTCTTTGAAAATAGCCAAAGATAAACAATTTGCTCTGGCCAGATTGTGTAAAAAAAATCAAACAAACTTGAAAGCTCATGCTCCATGGCTTCCACATGAAAATGCTCAGCCATGGCATATAAAAAGCACCATATGGGCATTTTAACAAGGCTAAAACTGGATTTTTTTTTATAATTCAGGGCTGTGTACAGTCATTGTTATCAACATCAGTTTATCTGGTAATGGTTTCCTTCAGTTACTGGTCAGAAAATCTTTAAATAATGACATTTATAATAATCTAGGACTTCGGTTGATGTTTTCAGGTTAATACATTTGTCCAAAAAAACATCCAAAACTCTCACAAATCCCATCTCCTACCAAAGAAAAGCAGACAATGCTCACATTAAAGAAACCACAACTCAGAAATTGTTGCCGTTTGATCGAAAAAAGGACTCCCATTAGTAAATATAAACATTTTGCTGTTGGATTTTGTGCTGATCGGCTCATAATGGAGTAACAGTTTGGTCTGGAACATGAAAGGAACCCATAGACAGCCATCAGTAACTGTTTTGACGTGGACAGAAACAGTTATGTCAGCTGTTCTTCAACTGCTCATAGTGGGCGTCATTGTACTGACATGCGCTCCACTGGGAGCCTTCATATCTATATTTTCCATCAAAGGGATGAAAACATATTGTTAGATTGTTTTCCTGTTCACTTAGTCCGTTGAAGAGCTCCTGTTAAGTTGTCACCGCCTATCGAAGTGGCATCGTACATGGATGGCTATAATGTAATTAATACAAGAGTGTTAATATTAGTTTATTAGGTTCCATTTTTAGCTAATAATGCCTATTTAGAGCTCACATTTGGAATGTAATGGCTTCTGGTCCTTTTATAGTACATTTTAAATGAGTAATGAAAAACAGATGTACCTTCTTTTGCCTGCGAGCGTCCATGTAGCGTGTTATTTCTGTGCACCAGCATCATTTTCAAAATTGTGCCCAACAAGGAAAGAGTGCATGCGGAGAAAATGCACTTCACCAAGCTCCTTTTTTTTTCAAAGAGCTCCACCGTTTTTGTGAGTCCACTTCGAGGGGGTTACAGTAGAAAATCTCTTAAACTTTTTAAGAAAGGTGCTGTTGTGATCATTTCTGCTCCTTTCCAATCATATGTGCGAGACTTGTCACCCTCATATCCAAGAAAATAGAGGAGAGGCTTGTTGGGAGCCGTGGCTACTGTATCTATACCAAACTACGTGATTTGTCAGACAGAAATGATGACAACGTTTGGTGATGCTTGTCTATCATAGAGCAGCGATCAGAGCGGTGATATGCTGTTGAGATATTGTTGTCATAGGAACAAAACCCAGCCTGAAAGTGCCTTTTTGATAAAGCGTTGAGTCAGTAGCTGCAAAGAAAAATGAGAATTCATTTAGGCTTCCTGTCTGTCTACAGACAGATTTTCATGTAATTGTCAAGTTGAATTTGATTTTAACTTCTGTTGCAAAGATAAAACCAAGAAAATGAGAATGGAGGCGATACCTTACATGTTGATGTAAAAGAAAAAGTGCAAAAGATGGCAACAAAACCAACTGTTTGCCTGAGAAATTGGAATGAAGTCTTTAGAGGTTGTTTTTTTATGGAACAAATTGTAATTCTTCTTTAATGTCATCTGGTATTGGCCATAAAAATGCTGTCTGGAGTCTCTAGAAGAGGAAACAGCTGATCAATTAGAACTTATTCAGAAAAGCTGTTTTATCTCCTGTTGTGTACATTCACTCTTTTCTGTTTTTGTTGAAAAAAAAAAGGAGTGTTGTTTTAAACAAGTTTGCTTATTTTTTTTAGTACTAAACTTTAAAATGTGCCAAAAATAACATTAAGGAAGCATTTCTTATGTTTCCAAAGCTAACATAACCGGGCTATAAAGGCAATTTAATTATTTTAATCTTAACAATCCAAATCTTTTGAACAATTCCAATTCCAAACAATTCTTCTTCATTGGTTGATATCAATTAAGAACTTTTAAGTAAATAAATATATGCAGTTTTATTCAATTATTTTTTCCCTTTAAGCATACAGTAATGTGATTTTCCGTATTTTCAGAGTTTGATTGATAGAATGTGGAGCTGAACTCCAACTACGAGACAAATAAAGAGACTCTTACTGAAACATTATATCTGTCTGTCGGCCGGCCAGCCTTGTTTGTTTGTATCGATCCAAGATAAAGTTTTATTTGTACATGGGAAGATCGGATTTGTGCGTTTGCAATCCCAGCAACAAAACTGTCTAAAATAATTCACTTCAGATGGAGTCGAATGCGAAACAATGTGCTCTCTGTGCTCTAATTGGTGGAACATGGAGCTTAACTCTGTCTACATAACATCTAAAAACGCAGCAAGACACATCAAAAAAAGGCCTTTCAAAGACAATCATTTTCCCGGGGACATAGGAAAGAGGGGGAAAAAAAGAATCAGTGAAAGACGAGGAAGAAACATGCCTAATTAGTTTGACCACCATGTCATTTGAAACGGCATTAGCAATAACAAATCAGAAAACAATAAAAGATGAGAGCAAAGATAAATTAAAGGGGTTGAGTTTCATGGGGAAAAATGAAGAATGTGTGTGTGGAGTTGTCAGCGTGCATGTACAGTATATATATGAGTGTGTGTGTGTTTTAAGGAAGCAGGAACATGTGTATGGGTGTATGCGTACATGTGTGTGCGTGCGCTTGTCAGCGAGCAGAGAGTTAGTGAGTGGGTATTTGTGTGTAATCGTGTACGTCAGGCCGTCATGAATGGTGTGTTTGAGACAGAGCGGAGTGTGGAGTTCCTCGGGCTGGACCAAATTGGAAACAGAAAAACAAACATTCCCTAGGAACCCCTGCTCTCCACCTCCCTTTACCTCCCTCCCTCTCCCCCACCCCCCTCGTCTGCTGGCTAGTGGCGCAGTCCAACCTGTCTGGGACAATGTAACGGTCTATAGTCGGACCGGACCACACACGTTCGAGGAGGGGGGGGTTGGAGCGCGAGGAGGGCTTGGCTGGTGGTGATGGTGGTGGTGGTGTTGGGGGAATCTCAGCCCACAATGACAGTTGGAAAAACAGACAGAAGAAGCATATGAATATGACAGAGAACCCAGTGATGGATTGATGGGAAAGACAGAGGGATGGAAAGGAGAGGGAGAGGGAGAGAGAGAGAGGGAGGAAAAAAATAAAGTGAGGCAGCCAGTTTGCGAGTTGATGGACGTGAGATTTGGAAACGGGAGTTAGAAGAGCGAGAGAAAGAGGAGGGGGGGAAAAAACAACAAAAAAGAGAAGTCGAGGTGGAGAAATGAAGAAAATACGGAGGAAAAACAGCAAAGACAGTGATTGTGTAAATGAGTAAGCAGGAGCCGAGCTGAGTCAGAGTTCCACAGGGAAAATATTTAGTTACACTCACTCTTGAAGATAAAGCAAACTATTCTCTCCTCTTTCTTTTCCTGTTGTGAGTGGTACTAAAGCGTAAGTCGCCCTCCAGTTTTCTTCCTTCTTTCCTTTTTTAACGGAGCATTCTTACTTTCTGTCGGCTTTAATCGCTAGAACTACTATGTGGTCGTTCATGTAAGAACCAGAAACATGTCAGTGTGTGAGTACTCTTTGCCCGTGTTACGTCAGCGCTGTTCAAATTTACATCAATTTAAATATCACGTTCTCACTGACAGCGTAATCGACGGTTACCTGGGGACGTGTGACACTTTAATTCCAGACGCCTACCTGGAGCTCATCAGCGTTTTTCTTCAAAAACAAGTTTTTATCCTCAAAACCATCACTGTAAGATGGGAGGGCCTTTAAAGTGACTCATATTTTCAGTAATGACTCATAACGTGCTTTTTCTTTGGAGGCCAGCAATCTTATTTTCTGTTTTTTTTTCCTTCTAAAACACCAGATATCCCTTTTCAGATAATGACACACTCCAGTTTGTGGTGTGTTAATTTTCTATCTATAGTCTAAACAAAGTTAGAAGTGCATGTGGAAGTGGTCAGGAAGCAGGTAAACCACCGGACAGGTATCCCGGGGGCTGAAAACCCTCCACATCCATTTCTCTCGCTTATTTACTGTTTAAGCTCCGAGCAGTTTAGTTTTTGCTCCGACTTGCGAGCGTGTTCGAAAAGACTCGTCCCTTATCCACCGGCGATGCACACACCTACATGCGCACACACACCAGCGAGTCTGACCCAAGGAAACTGGCTTAGTATAAATACAGGCTCAGATTTAGATTTGCGGTAGGAGGGAGCGAGGGGCAGGATGAATGGAAAGAAGAAGAAGGGGTGGCAGAAAGAGAGAGAGACATGAGTGGTACAGACGGAGAGGGTGGGGTGATTTTTGTGGTTGGGGCAACAAAAGGGGGAACTGAGAACTTGTCTTACTTTTAACACTAGAATTGCGGAGAGTAACACTGAAATTACGAGAAAGTAAAATTGTCATCAGAGCACAGCCGCTGGAAATGCGTTCTTTTATTTTATGAATTCCCGAAGTTAATCGTCAATGACTGCCTCGCTCTGATTAGATCAATATTGCAATTGAGCATATAATACTTGTGAGAAAAAGGAGAGGGGGAGAAGTTCTGTTGCGACTGAGTGCTGCAGCAGTACCTGTAATTGTTTAGCTAATTGAAATGAATTCCTTGCATTATTATGAGTGTTTTTTTCTTGTCGTGCTGCACTGAACTCATTTTTCAAAGTATTTAACCTGACAAGGAACAATGTTATTTGACTGCACCGACGTCTACAAAGCCCATTATGCAGCTACAGAAAATATAATCCAGTGTATGTATTAAAGAAGACGGATGGTTTAGAGTTGTCAAACACAATCCTTTTGTTAATTGTCGCGGAAACTGTTCAGAAAAAAAATCTTTATTTGAGACAAAACTGTCTGATGCTTCCCCTTGTCAGTGACACTTATTTTTGATATTATACTGTGAATTTTCTGTCGCCTGGCTTTAGTACAAGACCATAAAACAACCTTCACATGTGGAAGGCTGTCAGATGTGATGATAAATAAAATGAGTGCCATTAGAGAGTTTTGACTGGATGAGGGTCTCAGCAGGGCACACGATAGTTTTGCTTATTGTGCGCCTCAATTTGGATGTCTAAAGTCCAGACAAAATTGTTTCCTGTAAATGTAAAAATATGGACGAAAACCGTCTGAAGTCTGGCTCAAATAGGTTCCAGTAAATGCTGCAGAATGTGCTTGTTTCTAAAGTTATTTGTCTTTCTGTCATTTTCCAGGTTGTTAAGGTGATCCTGAGCTCCGACAACCGTGACTGAGGACCCAAACCAGACCTGAAAACATACAAAAAAAGCGAGACGGGCGGCCTGCATAGTCCTTCACACACGGATCTACAAGACGCTTGATCAGACTTGAAGCTGTAATGCCCAGCTGGTGAGCATAAGAGGAGCAGCAGCCCTGGACCAGAGGTAGCTGATGCTACTTTGTAAACAAAAGTCAAAGAAGCTGCAAACTTTTGGCTGTGGTGTTCACGGCCCTGCGAGGAGTGGCGTGGACCCAGTAAAGAAATGGAGGGATACTAGTTCGAGTCTGGCATCTGGTTTCTGCTTTCCATTACGTTGTGGAGTACAGGAGGCCGGTAGCCGGACTGTGCTGCTGGGCGGACCGTTGCGGCGCGGGGTTGAATCGAGCCGCTTCCAGAGAGCTGATGCCAAAGCCGGGAGTCAGCCATGATGTTTTTATAACCTGATGATCAGCAGAGGTAGGACATTTGTCATTTTTCAGCTTCAATCCCTCAGTATAATTGTTAAAAACTTTAACGTGCTCATTCCTATTGCTAGAGTTTAATTGCCTTAATCTTTAGAGAGAAATACTTTAACACCAAATAAGAAAAAACTATGTAACACACATAAGTTTGTGTTTAATTACACCTCTGTGTGCTTTAGTAATATTAGTGCCGCTTTCTGTTCTTTCTGATCTTTAATGCATCATTTAATTCAGATTTAAGTTTTGTTTATTAATAATATTTGATCAAACTGTGACACATTCATGAGTACTTGCTGCTTATTAAGGAATCTGTTTATTAATATCAACCTGCAGTAACACACTCACATCTCATATCATCCTGTTAAATTAGCTTTAATTTTCAGGCATCTCTCAATGTTATGTACATTAAAATCCACTTAATTGTTTTAGGCTGTATTGAAAACATTTTAAGCAAATCTGTAAGAATACTCTTTGTGTGTGTGTGTGTGTGTGTGTGTGTGTGTGTGTGTGTGTGTGTGTGCACTTTTCAATGGATCTGCATGTTTTCAAGCTCAGTGAGTCATGATTTTGTTCAAACTTCCACACAAAACTGCTTGCATCATTTGTTAAGATCAGAGAAGGTTTTAACGGGCATCTGTTTGTGTGTGTCTGTAGATTCATGTCATCGCCTCCAGCTGAAGTGTGTACAGGGGGGATAGTTACGCTAAATGACTGCTGGTAAAATGGCGTTTACGCAGGGCAAAGACGTATTACGAAAAAAACAAACTGCTCTTAGTCACCACTGCTGGAGGAAGTGAGTGTGTGTGTGTTGCCTCGAAACGCTGCTCGTATGCTTTGGTTTGAGCTGGTTGTGGAGGTGGAAAGCTGTTGAGTGAACGTTGTTGAGAAAACTTTGACATTCTACAGTACGGCAGCTGATTCCCTGCCAGACATTACCTGCTTTTCCATCACTCCACTTCATTCCAGCTCAATAAACCTCATTAGCAGACCTCATTAGTTCCTCACACTCAGTAAAGTTTACAGATAGCAGCTCGGCCACTTGTTTGATTAGATTGGGTTAGATTGTATGTGCTTGCAAAATATGTCAGTAATTGTGACCAGCAACGTCTCTGTTTGCAGATATTATAAATGCACTTCCAGATTTGTACTGTACTGTTGCAGGATAGTCATGTTCCACAGTACCAGTGATCTAAAAAGCACTGTGTAGACTGGTGATGGTGAGCCTGCAATTACAGGATGATTACATACAACCGGACCTCTTTGTGCTCGTTAATTAAATGCTGAGCTTTATTTAGAGTGAATACGGGATTAGCTTAAGATGCGCTCGGATTGAAAGGTTTCTTCTGGTTCATGAATTTAGGAAAGCACCGACAGCTATTCACAGGTTATTGTACTACAGGAAATGCAAATATATACAGTTGAGGTTATTATGTAAGTGTGTGCACAAAGCTGCGGCGGTTTGTGGTGGAGCGTAGAATGTAATTACAGCGGTGACGATTTTGCTTCTCCTCTGTTTAAGTACTGTATGTGTCCAAGTGTGTGTGTGTGTTAATGACGACATTTCTTAATCTGTTCTTGGCATGTGCATCCACTTGTAATTTATTGTAAAGTACTTTCATCTCACTGTATTTTGCTGCATCAGTACTATTGTAAAACTGTGCATGTACGCGTCGGCTTCCATTTTTCACAAGTCATCAACTGAGTCACACAACTGTTGTGTGTCCTACCTGTGTCACAGCACACTGAATCACTCTCTAATTCTCTCTCTCTCTCTCTCATACACACTCACACTCACGCTCACACACATGCATGCTTTTTTTTTTTTGCTGTCTCGGCTGTTTTCATTGGGAACCGTTTTTTTCCACAGTTAGAAAATTGTGAAAACTGCCCACAGTGAGGTTTCTGCATTATCTGAGCAACTGAGACATTGTGTCTTGGAAGAGGCGTCTCTTTAGAAAGATTTTAGTGCTTGTATCAAAATTCCATTCAGTCTAATTGTGTATTTGCATGGCGGCAGAAGTCTCAGTGGCAGATTTCTTAAAAAACACATCAGATTCAGCTTTAAAAACTATCTGTAAGGCTAAACAGCGCTTGGGAAAATGTGTTTTTGTTTGTGTGTGAAATGACCCTTAGACTGCAAATGCATATAGCTACAGTGACCTTTGTATTGTTTGTGTGTGAGTTGTCATTTTTGTGTTTCTTTCTGTGCATTTACTGTGCTTTGGTGTATTTTTTTTTTTAAATAAATGTCTGTTAGATAAATGATTAGTAAAAGCCAGAGTAAATGATGCTGGGTACATATGTACGAGTCCTTTTCCACACGAGTGCGAGCATGTGTGTGTCTGTTTGTGTGTGTGTTTTTGTATGTTTTTCATTATGTGGTGTGGTGGCTTTGCTTGGTGATGTTATTCAGCAGGGCGGATTGCTTTGAGCTGCTTGATGCTTTTAGCTGTGGTCTCTCTCGCTCTGTGTGTGTGTGTGTGTCCTACGCTGTCTATGCATGTGCACGTTTGCATGCCAACAAGTGTGTGCATACACATGTTCATGGATGCACTCTTGTGTGCGTGTGTGTGTGTGTGTGCGTGCACGTTGTGGTACCGTCTTTGATGTGCGAGTACAAGTCAGATTTGGCAGTTTTTTTTTTCCTTTTTCTTCAGACTTTTAGAAAACAGGAATGTTGAGTAGAGACAACTCAGTCAGTCCCACAAGACAGCTCGGCTCTCATGCTGCGCACAAACACACACAACACACACAAACATGTGCATTTCTGAGAGATTCAGAAGTTTGTTTCTGTGATGTAGTAACCCACAAATGAGTTTCGCTCCTCTGAGGCAGTTAATCCCCATGTGCTCCTTCCCCTTGTCTGTCATTAGAGCTTTCTGTCTTTCTTTGTGTCATCCTTACGATGTCTGTCTATCTATGTATGTGTCTGTCTGTCTGTCTGTCTGCATCGCCTTAATTCTTTCCCAAACACCAAAACCCAACAGTGGAGCCTGGTTCAAAGTCATTGTGTGAGCATCCTGATGTAAACTACCTGTTGACCTATTTGCAGAAAATGGCAGGTAGCAGGTAGTTCATTGTCGGCGTGATGATCTCATCTTTTCACAGCTTTACAGCAGCATGTCCCACTGTTAGCTTTCACAAACACACAGACACAGTTTTGTGTGTCACTGTGTGTGTAGGACAGTGAGACCCAGCCATTCATCATTCTGCACGGAGGCCATCAAACCTCTAACCCTCTTCTGCAGACATTTACATTCATGTGCACATGAACACAGCGGGCCTTTCTCTTGGTCCCAAGCAAATCTCCAACATTCTAATTAATTCCAATTAAGGCTTATTAATTATGAAGACAAAGATGAATAAAGGAGGTGTCACCAGCTGTCATGGCTATTAATGACTTAATTTGTTAGTTTGTTAATGATCGACTAGTTTAAAGGACACAGAATCAATCAAAGTTCACAGTGACTGGTGTGTATGTGTGTGTGTCTGAATTAGTTTTTGTTTCAACCTGTTTGTATCTGTCTGCATTCTTGGATTAACTCTTTTTGTAACTAGAATAAAACTGAGGCAGTGGACATTACCGTGTCATCGCACTGTATCGTTTTCTCTGCAGTGTAAAATGGTTTTGGCCTGTTTTCAGTTCATTCCAAACTGGGCTATAAATCAGCGTGGCATTCTAAATTAACAAGCAGGGCATAGTCTGCTGTTTAGCTCTTAATTGATTGTATTTTCCCCAAAATATTGATAAAAGTTGGGCTGACCACCAATGTGTGGTATATTAACAATTAGCTCCCAAATCCAGCATTTGGTTTCCAAATAAAGTTGCAGTGTCAGATTTGTGATGGATTACTTTGGCCTACGTCTGCACATGCCTATTCTAAATCCTGCTAACTGTAGCTCTTGATCAGCCCAGATTGCAGAACTTTTGCAGCCCCGAAAGCTTGTCAAATATGGCAGCTACACAGGAGCTGTCCCTGGCTTCCATTTCAATGGACCGCTGGCCTGCCTGCACTGATATTCAGTGCAGTCAACCCAGCTGGACTTCTCATTTGCTCTGTGATTGGTAATCAGTCAGTATAATATTGCAGTGGCTTGTTAGCCAACTCTACTCTTACTGCTTATAGTATATCTTGTAGCATTAACTTGATACTCTGTTGGCGAGATGAAAATGTCAACGCTAATACAGACAAAACTGCATAAATAGCACATTTCATTCCCAAGATCACAGTGAACAGAATATAAAAGCAAGGTATGAATTCTGAGAAGTTGCTCTGACACTTGTTGACATTGAACTGTAACCAAACTGCAGGAAATGCTTAATCAGATAACAAGCTGGAGGAGTGCACCTTGACCCTCATATAGCAGAATTGGAAACTTAAAAGGAACTGTTTGAGTGAGAGAAAAGAGACCTGGCCTTCACCTGATAACTTATTGGCATTCTATGATTTTAGCCTAAATTGTGGTTCTGAACTATTCACATGTAACCTCTAATGTCTCCTTTAGTAACATAAAATTGCTAAAAGAAATGACGTATTTTATCCAATCTTGATGTGAAAAGAGTCAGGTATTACTATCAGATCATCTTTTTACTGTGTTTTTTTTTTTTTTGCTAAGAATCATGTGCTTCATGTTATAAAAGAGGCTCTACATCAAATCTGTAGATGACACGCCACTGCAGCTGTGCCTCAGACGCCATTGTTTGGCCACTTTAACCAGTTCAAACGGCCGCCAAAATGAAAATCAACAGGTTCAACGACAGTCACGCACAGGTGAGTTAAGCAGCGTGGCACAAGCTTCCTACAGCCAGATCTGACTACTATTATAGTCGGCTGCTTGGTGTGTTCATTTCCCATCAATCTTGCTGAGGGTGTTTCTTCTTCTTTATCCAGCTTTTCTGGGGGAAAAAATCCATTAATCAGATTAAGAACTAACTAGAAAGTGCAGGGGCAAATGAAGCCAGCCCGGTTTTTCAAAGCTTCTACCCATTTATCTTCCTCTCTGTCTGCTCCTGTGTTTGTAGCCGAGTCGAGGTTGAGATCCATTAATCAGATTGGGTTAGCAATTGACCACATAGCTAGAGGGAGACCAGACCCCAACTAGTGGTTCGGTATTCCAGTGTTATTGCAGCACCGAATTACACACCAAGCTTGTTCCTCGACGGTATGTGTGTGTATTACGCAGCTCTAACTGAACCACTTACAAGCAACCGCTGCGTGAACACAAGAATTTAGGGCACATGTTGACTGAGAAATGCTAAGATTGATCTCTGGATTTACAGAATGAGTGGATTAGGATCCAAATGTTAGGCTTAAAAGTATAGATGAGACTCTGTTCTCAGAATAACCGGTTCAGATAGGTTGATGCCACATTACCGTTCAGATACACAAAGAGAACCTGAGTGCAGTAAATGTACCTTAACACACTCGACTTCACCATAAGCTTTCCCCACTTTCTATATATATGTATATGAGTGCATGTTTGTGTGTGGGTTTTTTCCAAGCCATTAGACCTGCTCATGTGCCTCTACTTGCTCCCACAGTAACCCACCTACAGAATTAGTCTTTTAAGGATGTTTGCTTGTGGGTGACGTACCAATTTGTTCTTTGTGAGCATGCAACTCGCGTGTGTGCCTTCGTCTGGGTGTGCACAGATGTGGGTGTGTGTGTTTTTTTTTTTTTTTACTCCCGATTTGCCTAAAACTTGTGTGGTAGCCAAGTGAACAAGTGTTAACAAGCTCTGTGCAGACTGTATTTATTTAATCCATATGCTGGTGAACTGTACAGCTGTTTGCTGCTCCTGGTATGTCTGGGAGGAAAAATCTCTCTGCAGTCGCAGCTCTGTCTGAGGTGCAGGAGTTACTGCAAAGTCAGCTGAAATGTGGCTGCTTTTATTGACAAAAGAGCATGCTGTGATTTTTTTTTTTTTTTTCCACCCTGATATCAAACTTTGCTGATGTTCAACTTTTTTCTTTCCACCATGTATTAATCATAGGAGTGACATACCTTCGCTGACAGTGCTTGCCGATGGGATGTTTTCTGTATCGCTGCAGCCAACTTTCACCACTCACTCACATACCCTGACATCATGGGAGAAGTTTGGCCGAGATCAGCCAACACACTGTTCGATATACACAGCGGATTTCATGGATTGCTTCACATTTTTTAACTGTTGTCAGTTGTCTTTAAAGTGCACTGCTGAGGAAATGCAACAAAAGAAGGCAGAGGCTCAGGCTGCTGCTGATAATGCCTCTGCCAGGACGTCAGCACCAGCACCGGCTACCCAGGACGATAAAGACAGAGCTGCTGCTGGGAGCTGACAGGCTAGTGGCTAGCGGTGGTGCTGCAGCTAGAAAGCCAGCACAACCAGCTGAAGCAGCCAGGGTGCCTGGCAGCAGCGGAGCAACTTGCCAGAACAATAAAAAACAGTGCAGCTGGGGACCGACAGATAGTTCCAACTGGTAGTTTTTTTCACATCCAGGTGCCCGCTGAAGCCAAATGCAGCCGAGTCAGTCGCCATGCTGCAGTGAGTTTCACAGTATGCAGTCAGTGTTTGTTTGAGTGTGTTGCCAGGTCCAGTGGTGTGGGACGGTTGGTGTGTGGAACAATGCAGGCGCAAAATGGTCATCAAAGATAAACGGCGAGAAAAGAAAAAGATGTTGGCGAATGATTTTTTTCAACATATTCTTGGCATAAAGTTGTTCAGTGTTTTGCAGGAAGTCTGGTGTGAGGCTGGAGTGGTTTTAGATTTGAATGTAGATTATTAAATGTCTTTTTTTACTATCCCATAGCAAGATTATGGATGTACATACCTCATATTTTGTATAAATATAGTAGATCTACTTTGTTTGGACTAATTTGGCAATGATTTGCTTAGATCTGTTAAGCTTCATACGCTGTTTTAAAACCAATTGAGGAACACGCTTTGAAAAGTTTAAAGGATAGCTGTACTGAATGTTAAAAGGTTGTGCTTGGACTTGGGTAGAGTTACAAATTATGATTTCAACAAAAGAAAGGTTGAGTAGATTATTTTCCCATTTAGAAATGATTAGATTTGGTGTTCGGGTCCCAGCTGTTGGCATCTTCTACCTCTTAAGTATCTCTAATTTCTTCCATTTGTGTTCCGTTTGTAAGTATTAAGTCACATTCAGTTGTCGCCAACACTTCAAGTCACATGCACAATTATTTGGATCAGTTGTGGTGAATAACTTGTTCATTTTCATTTAATTACGTTCGTTTTTGTGAAAAAAGCACTGAGAAATTTTCCCTTTTGCAAATTCTGCGTACTTTATACCGTCCAGCAATCCATTATCTGTTGATGTCATGATTGCTCATGCTGGATGTTCTTTCGGAAGACACTGGAAGGATTTCAGCTCTTGGGGGTAGGACTGGGTGGTGAGAAATGTGAAGCTACTCAGGAACATTTTAAATCTTCCCACATCTAACATTTTAACTCGCCATGGCAGGAAAAGCACAAGCGTGACATATAAATTTCATTATTATTATTACTGTTTTCCACTGGGCTGTGCCAGGTAAGCCATGCCAGTGGGCCAGGATATAAAAGATAGCTTTGTGATTAAATAATTCCCTACATGTCTTTTAAATTTGATGCTTTGGATCCATTTTAATCCAATAGTTGGTCATGCAGAAATGAGGATGTGTAATTTGAATAACCAAATATATATTTCTTGCCCATTTTTGCAATTATCCATTACTAATGTTTATTATCTCCAACAGTTTGATGACGTTCCAGTGCTCCTCTTGTGGTTCAGCTTAAGATGAATGGTGTGGTTTTATTAATTAAAAATAATCAATAGATGAATAGAGTGACTTTTGAATGATACATGCATTTTTTTCCCCACTATTTCTATGAGAGTTTTTCTCTCAGTGAGATGACTCAGGGTTCTCAGCAGTCCCATTCACGACATCGTGTCTTACAGAAGTTACCAACGTGGTCTTAACAAATCAATGCCGAGTCAGTTGACCTGGAAAAATTGGACGCTTTTGTCTCCAGCTGCTTTGAGACCCATTTGTTTGACTGCAATAACAAACAGTGTTGAATATGACTCCTGAATCCCCTCAGAGCCAGTTGTCTGTAATGGAACGTGAAAAGCTCCATATTGTTAAAAATGTCGAAGGACCTGCTGTGTCTTTGTCTGCAGGAGGAAATATGGACTGTGAGAGATTGGCAGCAAAATGGATTTAACTGCTGTCACAGAAAATGAAGCTGAGGCTCCACGAATGGAGGAGAGAACTTTGATTTGTGTTATTACACTGTATTGAATTAAGAGACATCGTCAGAAAGACAACATTTTAACAGAGAATAAGAGGCAGAGGGAGAGAAGATTGAACACTGCATCATCATAATATTAATGTTATGATGATCTCCAGGCAGACTTAATAAGGAGGTGCCTGTGCTTTGTTTAGTCAAATTCTGCTTTGGTTTGGCATTTGACTCTGCGTCAGGACCGCCGCTGCATAAATTGACATTTGGCAACGTATTGCAATGCATCCCAGTGCAGCTTTCACAAATCTGAAGGTAAATCTCACAGTAAAAACAATCTGCATCTATGAATTTTCACATTTGAAGTGAGACTTTCCTACAACTTTTGAATTAGATATAAAGTCCTGAGCGCATGCATTTTATTTTGGCGATCTTGCATTGTGAGCACAGCAACTACTTGTTGATAGATACCTCGTTCTGATGGCACAGTATGTCCGATGCCAAATAACTAAAATATTAGCTGTTATATTAGCCAGTATAACTGGTGGAGCTCAATTTTGTGGTGCTGGAGAGATCCAGCTTTTCAGAGACATCTGCCCCAGCTGCTTAACCGAGTAGATTTACAACAACCTCTGTTGGAATATTAAGTTGAATACCTACTTTTAGACTGGGGAAAATAACTAACCTCTCTAATGGATAAGTGCCCTAGAATGCTTAATGCTAAGCCTCTGCGTGTGTGTGTGTATGTGTGGTAATCTCCATAGCAGGTTCCTTGCCATTAGTGCACTACTGAACAAGGCAGCAATTCATTCAGCAGGTTTAACTGTCTGGTGTGTGTGCATATGCATGTGTGTGTGTGTGCGCGCGTGTGTGTGGCAGGTTTCTAAGTGTAGAGTGTGTGTTGTTTTTAGAGAATTGTTTCCGTGCGCCTGTCTGCACCATATGGTCCAATGTGGAAAAAAGGCCCCTTAAGGGTCTGTGTGTATGGGATATGTATGTATGTATGTGAGTGTGTGTGTGTGTGTCCTAGAGCGGGTATGTGTGTGTATTTGTGTGTATGCATGTGTGTACAGCGGTGTGGTCTGCCCAGAGTGAAGCTGTAAAAACAAAAATGTCTTGAGAAAAGGAGGAAAAAAAAGACTACATTGGAGCAGTGATGTCAAATACTATCCCCCCCCCCCCCCCCCTCTCTGGGTCTCTCACACACACACTCATACCACTTATTTTTTCCTTTTCATCTCCTCTAAGTTAGTTTCTGTATTTTTTCTTTTTCACTTGTCACATCATTCCCTCACCCCATCTCATTCTCTTTTAGGGTGGCGGTGCATTTTTCTCAAATTGGAGAAAATAATCACTTTAATTTTCTTTTTCTTTTCCAGTAATCACTTTCTTTTTTCCTCTTGTTTTTCATTTGTCTGTTTTGCTTTTCGTTTGTCGTTTATTTTGTCTAATTGGCATAAACCTCGGGGCTGTGGTAATGACTTCTGAGGTTAACGAGCTTCTGCTAACAATCACTCCCTTACTTGCATGCACATACTTGTGCAGCCGAGCTCACACTTGCATGCACTCTCAAGTAAGCATGTGCAGTTGCAATCAAAAATATTCACACTTATAGGTGAAATGCATAATCAGTCAGTGTTGCAAGATTTTTCATATCATAATTCCAATATAATATTGCTTTTGCAAATTGCTGCAAAATGCCACAAAGCTTTTAGAAACTGCAAGACTGAATTTTCTTCAGCTGTGATACAGATAGAAATCAATGTTTAAGCTGAGTAGCAAAGATGGAAGAGTATGTGAGAATGAGCTGTTTTAAAAAGTGAGGAGAAGAAATTATGCCATTTAACCAAAAAGGCAATGGTTTAAAAAAAATCCCAAAACACCTCAAGTTCCAAGAGACACGGTTGGCAGCATCTTACACAAGCTTATAACTCATGGAAGAGTAAGAAACCTTATTGGGCTTGGAAGAAAGAGTGAAAATTCTCCGAGGGGAATCAGACTTTTGCTAACAACAGCCCCATAGAGAAACCCCTGTATTTGCTGCCAGAGACTTGATGGAGGACCCGATGACGGCAGGAACAAAAGTGTCACGACAGACTAGAAGAAGAACATGAAACGAGCAAAGACTTCATACCCAGAAACGTTGCTGTTGGTGAGACCTGCAGCATTCTGAGAGTCTGTTTTATGGGATGATGAGACCAAACTGGAACTCGCTGAACCGTAGATCAGCAGTATGTCAAGCGTATGTCATGTTGTAGACAGTTTGGCATCTTTGAAAGAGCACTATTTTACAGAAGAGTATGATGCCATTAGTGAGCAAATGGAAGCTTGGTAATCATTTGAAATTCCAGGAAGACGTCCTGAATAGACGTCATAATCAACCTAAGCTTCAGGAATCGTTGCTTTAGTGGCCATGTCAGCCTCCCGGTATGAATCCCAAATTTAAATCTAAGGTGTGACTCAAAGAAAGCACTACCAGCACAGAAACCAAAAAGTATTAGGGATCGGAAAGCTTTTGCACATGAGGAGATATGCCTAACTTCCAAAAGAAACTACCAGAAACATTTAATGGAGGGTATTGACTGAAAGGGTCTAGGACTGCAAGCTAATGAAGCCTCGAGTAATCGTTTGAGCATGAAACGGCATAAAAAGCGGAAGTGAGCGAGCAATGCAACAGAAATCATCATCCGACCGGAGCGCGGAACACGGACGGACATCAGCGCTGCATTGTGCATGTATTATGTATGCATGATGCAGCGCGGACATCCGCGATCTGTCATAAACACGGATGTCAGCGTTTACTATACAGCTGTATCTAAACGTGAACATCCGCGCTGCATCGGGCATACATAATATATGCACCGACGTCCGTCGGTGTTCCGCGCTCCAGTCGGATGATGATTTCTGTTGCATTGCGCGCTCACTTCCGCTTTTGATGCCGTTTAATGCTTTGACGATTACTCGAGGCTTCGTTAGCCGCAGCCCTAAAAGGGTCAATCAGAAACTGACCAGTGTGCTCTCAAAAATCACTCATACATGCATTTCAAGCTTTCTTTGACACTTTTGTTGCAAAACTTTTGTTCATTCATTTCATTATAATGTAGTTGCTTCATGGGATAATATCTTGCACGGGGATGCACATACAAGGATGAACGCACAGACACGTACATATTGACACACCTATGCTATAGGCCTTAGAGACTCTGCAAGCATTGACATTATTGCCAGAAACCTGTCATGTCTGATTCATGAAGTTTGTTCCAATTTCAGTTTGAGCGTCGGATCTGAAGTTAAAGTGCATTTGCGAGAAGAAGAAGAAGAAAAAAGCCAATTCGACTACGGTGCCATGCTTCAATAAATAATGCGTGCTGGCTTTTTGTCAAACATGTACAGGAATGAACATACATCACTGTCTAAAGGTAGAACAAGTGGGAAATCAAGGTGGGATAGCCAGCTTTTAAAATCCAAAGTTCCTCATTGGAATGGCCCAGAATCCAGTCACTGTCATCGAGTCAGAGAGCTTCAATTTCTGATATTTTTGCTAAAAACATCCAAGTGTCGTCGTAGATGATTAGGCTGTATGAACATAATGCAACAAGAACACAACGAGAGTACGCGACCTTCAACTGTATTCAAAAGAAAGTCAGTGGAATTAAACAAGAGAATGTCAGCAGTGCTTGAATGTGTTGTTTCTCAGTGGAGATAGCTTCACATATAAACCTGGCACCCTCTTTGAATACTGACTTGTCACTAAATGTTTTATTATCTCTTAAGATGAAGCCCTGGACTGACCGAGCTGCACAAGTGCCTCATACATCGTGGTCAGTCTGCTCAGAAACTCGGTGCCTTTCTTTACATCCAGCCTCAGATTAGTGAGTTTGAGAGATATCCAGCCTTGAGATGCTAAATTCCACTAAGCCTTATTGATGACTGGAACCTGACTTGAGTCTCGACTGCAGTCTGTCAAGTTCTCCTGGTGTGAACTCTGCTTTAATCTCCCCCCTTCTCTCTCTCTCTCTCTCTCTCTCCCCCTCTCGCTCTCTCTCCGGTATCTTGATATGGTCTGTGTTCTGCACTGACTTCTAAACATTTACATTTCTGCTTTCAAGTGCTGTTTATATATGGCTCTTATCTGCTATCTAGCACACAGACGCGCACACACTCGCATTCAGACGAGGACAGACGGTGAATCAAATCTTTAGTCGTCCTGACAGCAACACTGTTGCTATGTCCATAATAGGACAGGAGGAGAGAGAAAGAGGAAGGCAGTGAGAGAAAAGAGTGCCACATAGACAGAAGAAAGAGGGGGAGAGGCAGATAATTTGCCACCAGAGTGTTTTGTGGTGAGGTGAGG
Organism: Acanthochromis polyacanthus; assembly: GCF_021347895.1. Taxonomy (NCBI): domain Eukaryota; kingdom Metazoa; phylum Chordata; class Actinopteri; family Pomacentridae; genus Acanthochromis; species Acanthochromis polyacanthus. The sequence continues at coordinate 35,475,545 of NC_067123.1, read as the reverse complement.
CGTGGAGCTTTGGTGACTTTAGCTCGTGGGTTTCTTTTTTTTTTCTTGTGATACTCCACTGATCTTCAATAGTGAAATTTGTCTTTTCATCGCCCGCCCCCCCGCTCCGACTACCTAGATTGCAGCCTCTGCCACCCAACAGCACCCCTGGGACTGCTGGGGATTCAGTGTCTTGCTCAAGGACACTAGAGCAGCTTGGATTTTCACAGTCACTGGGGAGATAAGTCGGCCTTCTGGTTTGTCGAATGCTTTACTTTTGAGTCACTCTGCCACCCTGGGGTTGTATGCATGAACACGGCCCTATCTTGATAAAGTCTTGATAAATATCCAAAGTGGTAAAAAACCCATTTGGGACCAGAGGCTCTACGTTCTATTTTAGGGAAGAACAGAAAACGAGAAAGGGATTCACACTTTTCCGACAGCTGTTGGACTGTCAGAGCAGTTTCCTCACATTTTTCAGAAAATCAGATGCAAGAAAATGATGAAAAGAAACCAAAGGGTAACACAATGAGTGTTCTGATGACTGATAAAGCAAATTAGGTCATTTTGAGCAAAATCGCCCGTTATCTCTTCTGTCCTCTGAGTCACTGTGGCTGGAAAAATTTGTTCTACAGTTTCAAACCTGACCTGAAGTAGGTCAGTCAGGACCTGCAAACACCTTTCTGCAGCTCGTCCTGATCTCCAGACCTTTCTTTTAGCCATTTTACTAAAAGGATCAGCTGACTGTCACAGACTCCTGCTCCTTGCAGTCCCCCGTGGCTACAAATCAACAACGTATTTGTATTTCACTCTGTTTGACGGCATTAATCTATTTTCTTTTGTCGAGGATAGTTGAACTTATTGCTTCAGGGAGATGTACCATGAATGGCAGGATGATGGAGCAAGTCTGCTTGGAGAGGGAGTGATAGAAAAGCCTTGTTATTATGGTGAGAGAATAGAAAGGGGTGATGCATTCACATACATAGAGGGAGAAAGAGGGAGGAAATGACACATAGGTGGAAAGAATCTCATCCTTGCTCCTCTCTCACGCTGACTTTCTTTTTCTTGCTCTCTTTCTCACACACACACACACACACACACACACACACACACACACACACACACACACACACACACACACACACACCATAATTGAACAGTAATTGAACACTTCTTATCTGCTTATCTGTCCAAAGAGGTTCAAAGTAAAGGTTTAGAGATGTGTGTGTGGGTGCGTGCATGCATGAGTGTGTGTGTGCAGTCTGATTCTTATCAAACTGTTTGACTCAGAGCTGCTTTTAAGGCAATGAATTCACATCTCGTCCTCTTTCTGTCTCCCCGTCTCTTCCTTTTCGGGCCGCCTCTCTAAATCTCCCTCCCTTTGTCTCTCTCTGTATCAGTCTCCCCTGTCTCTCTCTTAAGTCAAATAACATTTATTGTCAATTTTAATTGGCACTCAGACAGATAGCAGCTGCAGTTCCAAAATATGGCTCACAGAGGTCTATCTCGCCGTCTCGCAGTTGGGTCGTTGGACAAAAGATGACTCGATAAGACTTAGAAGGTGCAGGGGTCTGATGTCGGAGACCTTCAGATCAGCTGCCAAATAGCCTTGATATGTTTTGTGTAAATCAACCCCAGAGGATAAACAATTCCAAATTGCCAAGCCTTCGCAGCGTTTCTGGTTTTCGCATGCCTCGGAGTTTTTGAACGGTTGCCAGAGTTGCGGTTTGTTGTTGTTTGACTCATGCATAACTGCGATGCAATGGCGCAAGTACAGATATGAAACACAGAGACAACAGGTAAGCACTGAAGGCGAGGGGGATCGCTGAGAGGCAGATGCAGGGTAACAGTCAGTTGTACCTCTGGCAGGTTTTTTCCCCCATTGATACCCATGTGTATTTGACATTTTACAGTGCTCCGCTGGTTTTTGGCCCCAGGCCTGTGGAACGTTTTCTAACATGCGGAAGACACTTTCAGCTGTCAATTGCACTCAAAATTGAACATGGAAAAAAATTCTCAGCAGCACACTGAGGGTATGTCTGTTTTTTTGTGTCATTCATCAGCGGCACAGATCAGAGAGAGATTAGAGAGAAGAATAAAAAGAGATGAAAAGACGGGAAAGACAGAGGGAGGGGCTGGGTATAAAATAAGAGATGAAAGGATTTAGGGTGTAGTATCAGCTAGATAGGTTTGAAGCACTGAACTCTATGTTGATGCGCGCCCATGCTTGTATTTGTGTGTATGTATGTGGATTTTTAAGGGTGTACCAGCAGTTAAGATGGGTGTGAGAACTAAACATTTTACATGCCTTTGCTCTTATTACTGATCCACACCTGAATCTCTTGTAAATCTCTGACCTATTTAAGGCGTCCTGATCGGGTTGAGAAGGCACGACTCATCTGTGCCACACACTTTAAAGATAAGTTCTGACAGAACAGGTAAGATAGGGCGTGTTGAGCTGCTTCTTTATCAAACGCGACCACGTCATTCGTTTTGAGGCCTGGCGGGCTCAACCCAGAAACTTTCCAACACATATTGGATATTAGACCCACAGAAAACAGGAGACAGATCAAGATTTCTGGCAGGGTTTTTGGAAATCATGCGCAAAGATTGCTGTGTCTTGTCGGTGACAAAATGAGTGTTTTTCTCTGCACAGAAAGAAATCACATCCTACTGTCTTTTATATTCAAGATCTTAATTACTCCACATGACAGGTAGAGTAATTAAGATCCACTCTTTGACCTCCATGAAGCTTTTGTATTTGAAACATACAAAAGAAATGTGAGTATAGCAAGCACTGATTCTGTCGATAAAAAACAACCGTTTCAAAGAGATAAACATTTGTTTTCATACACTTTAAGACAACAAAATCACCCACGTTGTCTCTCTGTTTTGGAATTACACTGTATAAGCTAGCTCTGGTTCGGAATTTCTTTTTTTCTTTTAAACTTGGAATTGTTCTGGAAAAAAAGAAAACAGTACAAGTACAAATACTGTATGTATTCACATTGTCATAGCAAGATACAAAATTAGAATGCTTTCTTTTAGTGTAATTACTTGTATTTACATGGCAAAACCTGTACACACATACTACAGCAATATTGAATGTTAACTTTAGAGGGTTCAGTGTTGCAGGATGCCTCAGTCAGTTGTCAGAAATGTCAGAGATCTGTATTTGTGCACAGTATTTCTACATGATCAACATGTAGCATGCTTCAGATGAAGCAGGTATAATGTTGTGACTGCCCTCAGGTCAGAATATGATCAAATCCTGACTGAAGTTCAACTGAATTTCCCACAGCAGGTGTTTACAGGTTGCTCTGTTTACACGGCGCCGCTCGCTCTTTTTCAACTTATTATCCAAAGTGCATCGCAGGCGGGACGAAGGGGCGCCCGCTGCACAATACACGATTAATGGTCGATACTGTTCCGTCGATATTTCAGTCAGAGGACCCGTGTCGAGACGGCCCTCCCTGAATAATCGCCACTTTGATCCCGCTTGAAAAGCCCCTGCTCCCCGCTCCTCTATAAAATCATCCAGAGCACCCCGAGACTGATAATCACAGGTGATCGATTTCAGTTTGTCATGTCGAGAATGAAAATTAGATCAAACCAGGTCAATGTGTGATGTGGTCACCTCTTTGGTGTGTTTTGGCTGTGCAGTTTGATGTAAAGCCTGCAGCTACCAAGTCGTTTTAGGTTAACCTGACATGTTTCAAGTGTAGTTTATATGCCAAACAACAGTTTCAACACGGTACATTTCTACACAGACACTTATTTTTATGTGCGCTCCATTGCATCATCTTACATCATCAAAATCGCCTTTGAAAATGTGTTAGTCGACATGTAACGTGGACTGCTATGGGAAAATGATTTCCAGTTTGAAGCGAAAGAGCTTTGCAGTAGCTTCCTGGGCAGTTAAGGTGAGGAAAACAACAATCAAGAGTTTATTTTTTTTTTAAGATTTTTAAACATATTATCCAATATTATCAAGCCATTTCGTTTCCTACAGATGAAGATGACGCTCTTTGTGGTGATGTGTGGTGATGTTAGACACGTTTGTGGATGGAAGTCGCTGCTTCTTCTCTATGCTTTGAGAAAAGCCATGATTTAAATTCATGATTCGAAGTGTGATGAGTTCGCTCAGCATCTCTTCGTAATGTTTTGTTGATGTAGGTTGCCACACGATTGCATTGCATTTTATTTTATTTACATGCAATTCAAGCTTTTAGTCAACCGCAAATTTCCTGTATTGGAGATTTCATTAAAATGTCCACTTCATGTGCAGCACCTGTAATAACTTCTCTATAATGAAAATAACTGCGTGAAATACTCTGACAGGGTGATGTGCAAATACAGATTTATTTGTAAAAGCCCAATTATGGTATATCTAAGCCAAGCAGTTTAGCTGAGTCCATAGTGTGTGTGTGTGTGTGTGTGTGTGTGTGTGTGTGTGTGTGTATTAAGGAGCTGTTATCTCAAACCCTGATGTCGCAACGACCTGCAACTTCCCCTAGCACAGGAAAGCTCACAGTCTGCACGTTTGTCTGAGTGTGTGTGTCTGTCTGAGTGTGTGTGAGTGTGTGTGTGCTTGCTCATGTTGTGGGGACAAACATCGTCTCTTGGGGACGAAAAGTGAGCCTCCTGTAATGGAAATCATTAAAGTTTAGAATGCAGACTTGTTTTAAGGTTAAGGTAAGATGTAGTTTGTACCGGGAGGCTGTGGCTCAGGTGGTGAAGCGGGTTGTCCACTAATCGCAAGTTTGTCAGTTCGATACTTGGCATCTGTGCGTGCTGAAGTATCTTTGGTTCAACTTACTCCCATTGGCAGCTCTACGGACGTAAAAGAGTGAATTTGAGAACTGTTAAGGTAGAAAACCCTCACAGAGGGCAGATCATGTGCCATTTATGTTAAGTTTGGGCCAGTCTGCAGGTAATTAATATAAGCCAATGCAACTTAGGCTCCTGAAGTGATTAATACATAACTGTGCGTGTGTGTGTGAGGAAAGTAAAGATGAGAAGGAGTGAGAAAAAGCTCATTTACTTTTTCTTTCTTTTTTTTTTTAACCCAGGCAAACCTTTCCTATCGCTGTACCTGCGGGTGACAAAGTAGCAGCTTTAATTAGGGAAATAATTTATCACTGCTGTGAGAAAGAGCTGAAGATTTTCTTTGGGAGTTTCATGAGGTGTCCAGTTTGTTAACACGTGATGCCTAGAAAGAATTAGAGCCCTGTGCAGTATTCAGAGAGTTCAGTCTTCAGGTTGTGCCTTTTAGCCCAAATGTCTGTAAATGGATTCAGAGGTACACACAGGAAAACAGCAAATTGTTGCCTTTTTGTGGCCTCTAAGCATGATTATCATGTCATTGCTTGCATTATTGCTTCAGCTGTAATTGTTCAACCCTGTTTGTTTTGTGAAATAGTTCCTTTTTGATTATGTTTTTTTTTTTTTTTAAGCTAATTTTCATCCTAGGGTTAAAGATTATTGTATACTCTGTTTTGTTGGAAAAGGTTCTTGATTGTTTTAATACATAGAGGGGATTCTGAGCTTATTTTATTAGTCGTCTACCTCTTTCTGTCCCTCTGGGCAGGCCAAAAGTCTCACAAAGATGCACTCGCTCTCTGTCTGTCTGTTTGTGTATATCTGTGAGCCTGTATGTATGTGTGTGTAGCTGTCAGTTGTTATGCAGGATAGAGGAAATGAAAGCTCAGACTGAGCCCTAAGGCTTTTCTAAACTGTCCCAGTGTCCTTCACATGAGTGTGTGTGTGTGTGTGTGTGTGTGTCTGAGTCTGAGCACATCTGCTCCCATAAATAAGTGTGGGAGAAAACATGCAAGTTAATGCTGAAAGGGAGGAACGAGCGCACTCATGTTCTCTTTGTCTTTCTCTTGTGTACTGAAGAACTCGCACAAATACGCATGCATGTACTGTAATTGTAAGGAAGTGAATGAATCTCAGCTCTAATTGTGAAATATTGGACTAAGCCACCATCTGCTTCCTCTTTTTTTAGCGCTTTGTACGTGTCTGTGTCTGTTCTTTAACTTTATGGATGTCTTGGATGGTTTCTCTTATGTAGAAATGACAGTAACTTATATTGTGGGTGCTTTTATGTGCTGTCATCTCAAATATTTTACATAATTATTTAGTTAACCAGCATTTTACTGACTTGCATTGAAAGTCACCTTTATTTGTTGCCTTGTCTTCTTCCATTTAAAACCTAATGTGACCCAGTTCGAGTGTGTGCGTGTAATTTCCTGGTTGCCCCCCATCAACCCCTGAGCTCTGATCACAGGAAGTTTAGAGGAAGTTGTCGGGTCTCCGCGACATGCACACACCTCTACCTCCTCCCACACTTTCACACTTGCAGGAGAAATGGTAGTGGGGAGCGAATAAAAGAAAAAGGGTGAAGAGCAGCAAGAGAGAAAAGGGGAGTGAAGGCAGTGCTCAGGTGTGATAGTCTCTTTATAATTCTTCATGCAGTGCTCTTTTCTTTCTTCGTCAAGTGTGAGAAGACTGGTCGTTTCTCCACCGCCTTGTCTTGGGCTTTCATCTTCTCTTTTGACTCAGTCCTTCTGTTTGAGGCATCTGCCGCTCTGCAGCAAACTGAGAAGAGAGAGTGCGTTTCATTCATTCGTCTGCTTTCTGTGAGAGCCTGATTACTTACAAGCCTTGTTAAGGTGACCAGAGAAAGGAGGGTGAAAGAAACCTGGTTAACAAAGCTGGATTTCTGCAGCAGCCATGTAAATTTGGAACTCTTTGCCACACGTGCACACACAGGAAGAGTTACTGCAGAGTTGTTAGGATTAAAGGAAACACCCTTATATTCAGAATTACTAATTCCCCACCAAAAAAACGACATAAGTCAGTTTCTTCAGCTGCAGATTATTTGTAAAATCCAGCATTTGAAGGTAGGAAAAGCCCACACCGCAGGCATAAAATACAGCTTTTGAGTGCAGCTTTGGAACAGTGTCTGCTCAGTGTGTGGCGCCAAACAGTTTCTGGGCTTTTCGACTCACTTGTGCATTTGGCGTTTGTTAGACGTGCGTGTCCTCGCTGTGCGAAATTAAACAGTCTCTGATAGTCTCACTGTAAATCAATACGAGTATGAGTCCAGCGTTCTGTCTGCGAACCACAGGCGGAGAAAGTTGGAGCGCCTGTTTTTCAAACTCTTAAGAAATATCACGTTACCCTCTAAAACGTTTCAGGGGATTTAGATATATATCAGGAGGTTTGTGTCCTTCAAATGAGCGTATTCATCACACCAAGTGGGATAGGTTTTTCGGCTTAAATGGATAATTGTTGGCGATTCTCAGCTCAGTCGTGCAGTGTAATGTTGTGGGTTGTTCTTTATGTAGTATTCATATTTCTCAGGGTTGTGGTTTCGACGTGCCATCACCACGGACCTCTTTCTCTCTGCTGCTTTGTCTTATAAAGGCCTTTCAAAACAGACAACTCTTTAACACCACATTTCGAGGATTTGGAGGATGTCCTTCAATTATTTATCAAACACTGTTTTTGATGTGATTTTTTTTGTTTTGTTTTGTTCGTGTGTATTCTGTATCTCCTTTTCCTGTCAGTGTGTTTCCTTTGGTATTAAGGCTCCGATTTAATACTTTTATCTTGGTGTAAAGCATCTTTCTTTTACTGTGAAGGATTTCAACCCGTTTCGCCAGAAAAACACAGCGGTTTATTTCTACAGTGAAAGGAGTGTGTGATTTGTGTTGTGCGTGTGTGGTGCAAAGTTTACGTGCAGGAAGGAAATAAATGAAGATTTAATGAAGTTATTTTAAAACAATTTAGTGAGGTGTACTAGTAGTTGTTGATTTGATAAATTCCTGTTGGAAGAGTTTTGAATTTTTCAATCTTTCTGAGACACTTGCCTGGTAAAATACATGTAAAAATGTAAGATTTTTTTATGTTGACATGTGCGTTCCCTTTAATGTTTTCGTCCGTCTCATTGCCAGCTTCAGTCTCCTGGCACCCAGTTGCCGATAATTAATTACACACACTCCTTGCAGTCTTTTCTGTGTGTGTTTTCCATCTTCCTGCACGTGTGCAACTGTACTCCCCAGTGACAGTTCTGTGATTTATTCTCGAAGTCATAAATGAGATTTTACGCGCGTTCCCACACACGTAAACACACAGTAGGAAGCTGCTGACCACAATTTGCTCGTCAAAAAAAAAGGTTAAAGTGACATCACCAATGATGATGGGAGCGAAAGACACAGAGAGAGATCCATTTTTAAAAGGAGCTTTCTTAGACGTGACCACACACACATGGTATGCTCCCCGCACACATTCGCACACAGACAGAATATGCTCTAAGGACCATAGCAGGGGAGCTCTGTCTGTATCTGACTGTGCATATGTGTGTGTGTGTGCATAAAGTTAAAATCCAGACAGTCATTCCAAAGGCCAGACTATTGAGTCTTATAAACTCTCAGGTCACAGATTATTGAAATAGCAGAAGAGATATATAGTCTGCGCCTGTGTGCGTCGTCTGTTTCCTTATTTTGCTAAAACCTCACAAACTAATGAGAAGATAGAATTTAAAACACACAAGAACACAAGTGCATGTAGTTAACCGTCTAAAAGCTATGAAAGTAATGAAAGAACACAGGTGTGTATGGACGTTTTGGATGCAGATGTGTCGGGCTGTGTGTGTGTGTGTTGCAGTGCTGATTTATTTCAGCGTCATTTATAGGCCCGCTGAGAGCTGGACTGGCAGTGTTTTTGCAGGTATTTTATTATAATAGTCTTACATTCGCAGCCTTATTGTGTTAGCAGATATAACAAAATGTGCTTTCTTTTAACCTGCTAACCTCCAGAAATTTAGATCGAAACAAGTGGACGGCCGAATAAGTTCATATAGATTCCTTAAGAAGAACTGAGCAACTTTTTATTATACTGCTCTCACCCACCTCTGGGCCGTGACATGCACTTCAAAATAAAGTTTTATAGACCATTGGTCCCTGGGTATTTAGCGTAGCGCTCTCACATTTGCTGTTCACAGATGAAAACGGCTAGTTAGCGTCACGCTGAGCGAGTCACAGCCGGAAAAGTTTCTGGGTTGGGTGTCTGTCACCAGTAACATTTACAGTTTGGGGTTTTGTGTGTGTACTGTTAAGTAAAAAAGAAGAGTTAATTGAGCTTGAAAGCAGGAATTCAGTCCAGTTGTGTTTCAATTTGTAGACCAGTTAAGAGAATCTCGCCCGGCGAAGCGAGAAAACACTCTCTCTGCAGTTTTTGCTGTGCACTTTAACAGACGTTTGTATCCCCAAAAGGCTCAGCAGCCAAAAGATAGTGGTTGCACTGGACGGCTCCCAGTTATATGCGTGTGTTTGTGTGTGTGCACTTGTGGTATTACCCAGTGTTCTGCTTTGACTCCCTAAAGGCGTAGATAGCTCTCCTACTGAGGATTACACACATCCACAAAAGCGCACACACAGCGCAGTGCTTCCCAGACCCTGTGTGGTGCAGTAATCCAGTGTAGTTATTCAAGGACAGACTCCACTAATAGACTTTTAATAAAATTGTGTGGCGGAGGGGGGTACTCTGCTGAGAGTGTGTGAACGTGTGTGTGCAGGATTGATGCAGTCATCGAGGGGGTCTTCGCAATTTGTTTCTGAATCTATGCTTTCTGTTGCAGTTGTGAGCACTTTGGGGCAATACAATTTCCTTTTTTTGGTGCTTTTGCAAATTGAAGACTATAAATGGTTTCCTATTAATAAGACAGAGTGATCTGCAGATCTGCACAGCTCATTTGAGTGCTTGTCAGAGTTAGTACTACTGTGTTTTTACAAGATGCATGTTTTACTTCATTCCGAGTGACCTGTGTTGCAGATAAATCTTTATCAGGTTAGGTCAGGTCAACTTTTGCCCTTTGTCTGATGTCAATGGATATGCACTTTGCTATGAGTGGGTCCAAAGCAGGTTAAATGTGTGTCCCTTGACCTGGAACACGTGTCACTCCTGTCTGAAAATGATGCTAACATCACTTGACACCTGACAGAAAGACTGCCACATATGTCAAAGTAAAGGAAAAAAATCAGCCGAACTGCACTAATCTGCCACAATATTAAAACCACTTGCTCAATATTGTACGTTTCACTTAAACAGGCATGACCTGTTCAAGGATTGGATGCCACAACACCTCTGAAGGTGTCTTGTGTTATCAGGCAGCAAGAAGTCAGCTGGGTCAAAATATAATTACGGGACTTTTTTTTAACATAATTGACAAGTATCATAGTTGACATTTTTGCTGTTTTAAAATCAACATGAATGTCTATAACCAAACAGCACACGGCATTTTTACATTAAGATTCTTCTAAATATTATATATACAATTGAGTAAAATTGAAATTGAAAGTTATTTATAAAGATACTGTAGTAAACCTTTTACATTGCGATAAATCCACACTTTACTCACACACTACTTTATATTAAATAACTCAGAAAGCCTTGGAGTCTTCCAGTCTTTTCTTCAGGAGGAAATGACATCATGTGGAGCAGGTCATGTGATCTGGAATTAACACACTTCTTTGAGAAGTTTTTTTGTAATGGGTAACTTAGTTGAAAGTTAAACAATTTTTTATTTTCCATATAAAATTTAATATATTGCCAAAAAAGAAATATCTGTCATGATTATCTCAACTTGATTAAAAGAACACAATCAAAACAATTTTTGAATAAGCTCATAGTTCATTGGCATTTTAGTGATATCCAGTCATTTTTTTAAATAAAGAAGTGATTTACATAATAAATAATTATGGAATTTGTAAAGACATGATCATAATGAACATGAAAACATTACTTTTAGTAAAAATGTATACAAAATATATCCCATGGACGTCAAAAGTCCCTCTATTATATATTGACCCAGCAGCATTTCCTATTAAGTTGAGGTAGTAGTGAAGTAGGGCCTCCATGATACAGAATTTTTTCAAGCACATCCCATAGTTGCTTGATCAGATCGATTTGGAAGCAAGTCAGCACCCTGGACTCTTTGTCATGTTCCTCAAAACATTCCTGAACAATGTTTGCAGTGTAGAGAAGCCACAGGGAATGCCAGGCAGATGTGGTCTGCAGCAGTAGTTAGGTAGGTAAAGTAAAGTAAGGAACCAAGATTTCCCAGAGCATCACACTAGCTCTACTGGCTTTCCTTCTTCCCTTAGTGCATCCTGCTGTCAGCTCCTATCCAAGTAAACAACACACATGCATCCTCTCATCCACATAATGTAAAAGAAAATGTGAGTCATCAGATCAGGCCATCTTCTTGCATTACTCCATGGCCCAGTTCTGATGCTCACATGCCCATTGTATTCTGGATTCTGTGTTGGACAGGGGTCAGCGTGGGTCACGTCTTGGAGATGCTCTGACCCAGTCATCTTGCCAATCACAATGTAGCCCTTGTCAAAGTCACTTAGATCCGTACGCTTGCCCATTTTTTTCCTGCTTCCAACACATCAACTTCAAGAACGCTCCAATTGCTGCCTAATATATCCCATGCCTTGACAGGTGCCATTGTACCGAATAAACAATGTTATTCACTTCACCTGTCAGTGGTTTTAATGTTGTGGCTGATGTGTGTGTACACTGGTTTAACTGTTGGCTTGGAGCCTGCAGCTTTGACCGATTGTGCTTCCTTTTTTTGTGTGTTCACATGGTCAGGTGAGTTAGTTCTGTTGTGTATATTTAAATGAAGTTGTCAGTGGATTATGCAGTGGATGTACAGGTTTTGAACAGGCTGTAGTAAATGATTTTTGGAAGTTGTATGCATCTGCAGTTCAAAATATTTGCACTGTAGCCTAGTGAAGTAATAGTGAAAGACCAGTCAGATGTATAAGCAAAAACCTAAGTGACACAGTCTGAGATTGTTCCATTTTTTAAAAGCATTTCTTTGCTACGTTTAATGAACAGATATCCATCCGTCAGCCCGAGCGATTGAGTCTGTTATGCTTTGGAGACTTAGAATTCACACACACACACACATACACACACACGTACTACCCCATCCACACATCAAAGTCCATGTAAGGATCGGCCAGAAGCAAGGGGAGGAGAGAAATGGAGATTGAGGTGCAGAGAGGAGGAAGGGAAATGGATAAGAGATTAATTAAGGGAGCGCTGGATGAAAGATGGACAGATAGAGAGAGAGAGAGAGGAGGAGTGAGGCGTGTTCAGAGCAACAGTTCTCTCTCTCTCTCTGTGTGTGTGTGTGTGTGTGTGAATTGGACCGGTATAGTGAGAAGTTAGCAGAGGGCCATCCAGAGTGTGAAAAAGAAGTAGAAACAGAGGGAGGGAGGCTCATAACGACCGAGAGGTATTGAAATGTGAACCTCTGATTAAGTTTGACATTTAAGATGACATAGTTTGCATGCTGTTACCCCATTACAAATGAGTCCTACACTCTGGGAGAGTGTGTCTGCGTATGCGTGTGTGTGTGTGTGTGTGTGTGTGATTTGCTTGATCCGTGGCAGGAATGAATTGGGCTCCGGCAGATGAAGTGTGTGTGTGTGTGTATGCGAGCAAGGATTCTGGCATTGATTAGGGGCCTAGTAGTCAACTGAAAGCTTTTAGTCTTAAAATGGCAGGTGGACTCTGTCTCTCTGTGATTTTATGTCGTCCTCCTCGCTCTCCCTCCTTCTGTTTCTCACTCACACCCCCTCCCTACCTTCAATTAGACTCCTGCCTCTGCAAAATCAATTCCAAGCTGTTGCTAGTCCCCCCCATAACAGAAATCCTCCCCCCAGCCAACTTTCCTTCCCTCATCCCCATGTTTCTGGAAGAGGCCAGACACACGCGCCCTCCAATCCTGCGCTTGAAACTAAGCGCACCATCGCAGCGTGCACTTGTGACCGTTTCTTATTATTGTCCCCACCACTGTAAATGGGCTTGGTTTCACGGGGCTGATCAGTTTTCCCTGCGTCGCTACAGAAAATGGTCACGCGCGCTTTCATTAATATTTTGTTCAGCTGCTTTCATTCACTGACACGTAACCTCAAGCTATAAGCCACTTCAGCGTGACTGCCATTTTGTGCATCAGTGGCCTTCTTAGAAGAAATAATCTGTGACATTTTCAAATAAATAAACGACTCCTGAGTGGTACAACACGGGCATAAAAGCTGTAACGCTCGCAACATCAACGGCAACAGATGGTGTCCTTCCAGGGAAGATATCTTCGTGAATGGCACGTGATGGAGTCAGTGAAAGAAAATCTTGGTTGACTGGAATAAAAAGCCACAATTTGCTGCATATTCAATCATTTTAACCTCTTTATATGATACTGAAATGATAACAGTAGACGCAAAGCAGACCAGTGTGAGCCTGCTTATCGATTAACGATCCCAGCTTAAGAACTGTGGAGGAATATAATCCAGCTAGCCAATGGATTTATTCTGGATGGCTGTTGATGTAGCATTTTAGTCCTTAGAAAAGTAACACTGGTGATTGTCTGGCCAATGAGAATTTGGTTTGATTAAAGAATATCAACCAACCAATCAACTAGTCACCCTGGAGAACACAGACTTGGGACAGGGGGTTCTCAACTTGCGTCGGAGTTCCATTCCTACGGTGTGACGCAAGTTGATTTTTGAAGTAAGTGGGAACTCTGGTGAAAACGTGAACAAAGCCATTACGTGCATCACAATATCGATCAGTTTACATATTTGTACAACTACAGTAACGACAGTCATTAGCTCACACTGAAACACAATTCTGTAGGAAAGTACCAGTGAAAATGTCAATCTGACTTACGCTTGGGAGCTGTAAAGAAGTTCACAAATGTAGCATAATCCAATGTGATGGGAAATTCAAACAAAGCCGTCTTATAGCGCCGCATTACTGCTCTATATACATTATTTATCTGCTCTGCTCACCACGTGACGATGTATTCGTCTGCTCCGCTTGCCAAGTAATTCCACTGAACCAGTTCCGATGTAACGATGAGACACCGTACGTTAAACCAAGGACTAGCCCGTAATCAGTTCTGATATAACGGTGAAACAGCGTAAGTCGAGGACATCGTAAACTGATGACCTTCTGTAATGGGTTAGTGGGAAATGTTCCAAAATATGGGACACATAAGCGTTTAAGTAAAAACACCAAACATCTGATGTTTCTGGCTTCTGTAATTTGAGAATTCGATTCGATTCGAACGTTTTGAAGTTGAATTTTTAATTTCGCGGACAACATAAGGAGATTCTGATGAGTAAATGTTATTGTTCACTTACTTTTATAAACTAAATTAGCTTGAAAATACAAGTAGTTACAGCTTGACCACATTTCCACATAGTAACCTCTTCTTTCATCAGACCATATATGAAATTAAAAGTCTCAAAAAATATTTAAAAATGCATATTTTTACCCATATCAGGTACTGTCTGAAATACGTTTTTTATTTTATTTTTGCTTTAAACTGAAGGTTATCTACTGACACATCTAGACTGTGTATTATTTAGGAGAATGTGAGGAGGAAGACATTTATTCAGATAAGGAAAGTATCTTTAACGAGGTGTGATCAAAAATGTTCTAATCATGTCATATCATATTAAAATCAAAAACCACACCTGATTCATATTTGGCTGCCATCTCCATCAAAATATTCTCCTTGCGAGGCAATACACTGCTCCCAGTGCTCCTGAAATGCTTGGAGCACTCCCTGTGAGCCCCATTATTTCAGAATGTCATGCACCATCAGCAGTGGGTGCTGAATCTCCTTCTCCTTTTCCAAATGGCAACCCTTCAACTTGAATTTAATTTTTTTGGAAGCATCAGGGAGCCAAATCTGGCGAGTAGGGAGGGTGAGGAAAGACGATTGTGTTGTTGTGACCACAAAAAAAAACCTGTGCATAATCACTGTACCTAGTGGGTGCGTGGAGCAGTTGCGGTTATCGTGCCAAAGTTCAGGTTGGTTGCACCGAATATTCTCCCTTAGACATTTTTGGTCTATTGAAAAATTGCAAATAGGCATCTACCTTTGGTCACGAAAACATGGGTATCACAGGTCCAAATGCCGATAGCGCATGACCATACGTGACCATGACATGCTTGGTCCACACACAACACAAACGGTAACAAAACGTTTTGATTGCACTTCCGAACATCTCATAATCACACCTCCACACACAGTCGCTCACTGTTCCCCGCCTCACCTAAGCCACAGAAGCCTACATCTGGGAAAGAATGGTTTTATTCTGTTAGTCAAAATAAACTTGAAGTCTCATTGTGGGTTTCAGAATTGGTTTAAATCCACCAGTCATTACGCTGCAGGTTGTTTGAGGGGCAACCAGCTGGAAGTCTGACCTGATGCACGACTCCATCTCCAGCGTGGGACAAATTAGACCCAAAATGTGCTAGAATCAGTAAAAAAAAAAAAAAATTAAATAATGGGCAGTTATTTTTGTCGTTCCTCAACTTTGAAGGATGAGAGGTGGTCTTTGAAATGCCCCTCTCCATGTGTTTCTCCATTGGCAACATTTCAACCTACTTTGGGCCTTAGAGGAAGCTTTAAAGGAGATATACAAGTCATCTATTTTTTGGGGAGATGCTTATTAGTATGTGGAGCTTATCTGCTCTTTGCTTCCTGCCTTTTTCTCTCCTCCTTCGTTCCTTTGCTCCTATTTCAGTCTATCCATTTCCCAAGACAATCTCCCTTTATTTCCTCTTAAAAGAAGAAAATATATTCATTTTGCTGTCTAAAACTTCTCCTCCCCTGCAATCTTCTGTCCTCCCTCTCTCCTTCCTTTTGCCTCCCTCTCACAGAGACATAGCGAGGGTTTTTATTTTAATTAAGAGTCCTTACCTTCCTTCTCCTTTTCCTCTTGCTTCTGTTTTTAACTATGCTCCTCCTCAGTGTGCCCACACTTACCCATAAATCTATATGCATCTTTTGAAAGTTTCATAAAAGACCCAACAAAACAGAGAGGTGATGGTACTAATCGACAAAAGTAAGGACAGATGATGAGGAGGAGGAAGCATAGGGATAAAGGCTGAGAGGGTAACATGAAGAGGCTGAATGACGCAGATCAAAAAGCAGAGAAAAGCTTGAGAGCTCTCTCTGTGTAACGGGACCTTGCCTTTAGCATTATTTCTTCATATGTTGCACATTAATCCTTTGTTTATGAAAGATGGAGATGCCAACTCCAGCTGTCCCACGGGGAGGAGAGGAGCTGAGATATGTGGAGGCAGCAGGAATTTGTAGATGTGTTGAGATTCGGTATCAAATCCATCCATTACCGTGACTCAATAATATGCATTTAGAGAATGAGCTCAGAGTCACTGGGTGAAATGGTTTAGCTGCACTGGTAATCTGTTTTTCTCCATTAGTGAGATCTGACTTTGTTTCTTGAATGGGAAAAAAAATACCCACTTTGATTTCAGTGTTAGGCTGGTGTTATATGATGATCCTATACACACCATGTGGTTGAACCAGAGTTACATGTTGTTAATTTCACAGTAAAAGTCACACATAGACACTTACAGTGTAGAAGAAATGACAGGATTCACACCCAGTGCTTTATAGTGTTGAAATAAGCAGTTTTAATAGCCAAATTGAGTACCAGCAAAAGAATCGTTGAAATCATGTAGCCAGCAAAAGTTAGTTAATTTGCTGGTTTCAGCTCCTTACATGTTAGTTTTTGCTGGAATTTTATGAGCGTTCAATCAATATCTCGGTTAGTTCAGCTAAACAAGAAAATTAGATTTTTTCCCCATCTTTTTTTCACTTTTTAAAACATAAAAGTTCTGGATTTTTAGTGTCAATGATGGCTCTAATTTTAAAAAAGTAATTGCTGTATTGGCCAATATAGTTTATACAGTATATATACATATATATATATACATGCATTTTCATATTGGCACATATGGGCAATTTATACGCTGATACCAATACAGTGGTCCTTCGTCTGTCACGGGGATTACGTTCCAGACCCCTTGTTTTTATATTGTTTTCAGTTTTTAGGCTAGAAAATACTTATTTTACCACAAAAATAATTAAAATAATGCAGCAATCGCAGAACCAGTTGCGATAACTGAACTGTTGTGCTGCAATGCACCATGGGAGTTCAGGTGTTGGGGGTTTAAATGTCACAATTGTGGTTCATGGCAGTGTTATTCGTGTTATTCGTGTTTTCTTTGGTTCAGTCAGCCTAGTTAGTTTGGTTAAGTGTTATGTTGTCGCGTCTGTGAGTGTTAAGTGTGTTTGGTGACTTCCTGCCACATTCTCTATAGTGCTGCTCTGTCTGTGTGTCAAAATAAAAGCATCTGCTAGTTGTAGATTGTATAAAAGGCAGATATCCTTTGTCCATCGCTCTTCAATGCAGCTTGCTACAATAATAAATATATAAAAATAACTTTGTGCCACAAAAGCCCGAGATATAGCCTGTCATTCTGTTTACTGATAAATCTACTACATGGCTGATAGAAAAGTTAACCATTTTTTGTGCAACGCTGCCAAGTCCTTGTTGTAAATATCCACTGATTTGAGCAGTAATCAAAAGCCTGAAAGCAACTTAGAATGCCAGCAGAGCTTGTCAGACTTTTCAGGGCTAATTTACATTGCACCTGCCTTTAAAGTTGCTTTCACGGTCAAACTAAATGATAAACATGAATGTGTAGTGAAATGTACATTCCCCAGTATGGTCCTCCTCCTTATCGGCCCTGTACCACTGAAACTTGCCGTTCTCCCATCGCTGCGTCGTTCAGCAGTTGTCCTTGGATGATTATTGGCAATTCCAGATAAAAGCCTCACTGGCGTTGGGGCTAATTGTAGTTGATGGAAATCATTAACTGTCACATTTATCTTCACTGTGGTATTGAGGCCATTGCGGCGCATAGGGGCTAATTGTAGCTAGTAGCAGTAGTTGTTATGCGGTATGTTGTGGTGGGGTGCACCTAATTGTAGTTGATAGTAATGGTTCCAGTCTGTGTATACAGCCCGAAGCAGACAAAGGCTGTACTGCGACATCGACGCACACACACTCATACACACATGCAGCCTTTTAACACACACCTCTTTCTTCTTGCCCACACCCCGGAGCACGAAACTGCCCCTGAAGTATGCACAAGAAAAAAAAGTGATGCCATTCTAAGTAAATACTCGCCAATGTTCTGATTACGATCTTTATTGTTCGACGCTCTTTCTAAGTCACCGCTGGATCCGTACGGGGCAGATGGAAACACAGTTAGGCCAGTCAGTGCGTCTTAGGTCAGGATTTCAGCTTCATTGCTTTACCACAACGATCTGTAGTTTTCCACTGTGTGTGTGTGAGTGAATGATGAATTCTGACTGGGTGTGGTGAACATCAGATGAGATTTTCCTCTGCTCCTTGCACTCGCTTGCTCTCACACACACACACACACACACACACACACACACACACACACACACACACACACACACACACACACACACACACACACACACACACACACACACACACACACACACACACACGCAGACTGAGTGCCTGGGCTGGTCTAGGCGTGGGCCCTTGCAGACATAAATTGCTTTATTTTAATAGTTGTATGGGAGAGAAAGAGGGAGAGAAAAAACTGTAAAATACTACAAAGGCCATAGAGAGAAAATTGGATTCAACAAAGAAGGCAGCTCTCTTTCTCTCTCTCTCTCTCTCTTTCTCTTTCTTTCTGTCTTCTCTTTTTCTCTGTTTACTTTCTTCTCCTCTTCCTAATCCTCTAGATAACATTGCAGGGCTGTTTAAAATATGGTCCTTTTTAATCTGTTTATGTGTATCGGCGTGCGTTTGTTCACGGTCATCTGATTAACGATTTTCAATTACATTTCCTTTCCTTTAGCTGTGTGTGTGTGTGTGTGTGTGTGTGTGTGTGTGTGTGTGTGTGCGTGTTGATTCTCTCATGCCTAAATTTTTTGCAGGTTTGCTATCAGTAAATAACAATAAGTGTTTATCTCCCATACCAAGATAGTTACTCACAGCGTGGCACACATGCTATCTCTCTTCCTGGCGCGCCGTCGAATATGCATTGCTCACACACACATTCTTTCTCCCTCATATTGCATTGATCTAAAAGTGATCACTTTTGGCGTCTATCAGGCGTCTGTTGGCTTTTGTTTATGACCGAACACGCACGCACGCATACAAAGACGGCGTATGGGTCAACGAGTTGAGTGTGTTTACGACTGAATATGAACTGAACGACCACAAATAAACACAAGCTCGCGCGCGCAAGCATGCATTCTTGCAAGAAAAAAAAAAACACGCAGTATCTCCCTGTCACGACTGTTGTGAACAGCGCGACCACAATTGTTCTCTTTTTGAACAAAAGAAAGATTATGGTTTAACATAAAACACATGCTTGGTTATTTGATGGCTTTGTATAGTGATTATAAGGCAGGGGGCGGAGGGCTGGTGGGAGAAGGGGAGCGATGGAAGAAGAGAAAGAAGAAACTTTAATGGCGGAATTTCGGCAATTATTCTTGCATGTGAAAGAAGGCATGACAGGGTAGAAAAATGAAAGGAATATGCTTTTTTTTTGTTTGATAGCGCTGTTTTACGCTGATTATAAATGAGCGTGGCGCTGAGAAAGACATGGAAAGGGCGAAAGGTCAAGAGAGAGAGAGAGCATTAGAGAGGGATGGAAGAAAAATGAGGGTATGAAATGAAGAAGAAAAACAGGCAAGAAAGAGAGAATAAAGAAAACGGAGGAAACCAAAGGACAGGAGGTGACGCAGAGAGAGCACGAGAGACAGTGAGGGATGACAGAGAGAGAGTTTGCGAGCCAGAAAATGAATGAAAAGCACGCAGGAAAGAGATGCAAAAAAGAAAGAGAAATTTGGAGGGCTGGAGGGGATGAATTGCAGTCGGCCGCCTCCCTCATCCATCTTTCTGATATGGGATGTACGGTTTGATGTGGTTGTGTGTTGGCCATTCTCCCCCGTCTCTCTCCGGTGTCTGTCTCCCCCCCGTTTCTCTCTCTCTCCCTGTGCCTCACCCTCCTCCCCGTCGCCGTCTCAGTCTCTCTGATATGGTTTGGGTTTTGATGTGGTCACGTGTCGAGGATTCTCACGGATGGTTTCCATAACGATAAAAAAGATTCACTCCAGTCCCTAGTTAGGGGGGGAAAAAAAGAGGCAAAAAGTTGCTTGACGGGTGTGTGCGACAGCCATCTCAACACACACACACACACACACACACACACACACACACACACACACACACACACACACACACACACTGAAAATATCCCTCACAGCTGAGATGTTTCTGATTTGTCGCGTCTGTTTTTCTTTGACGAGGTTTGTGGTTGGGGATCGTCACAGATTTCAGCTTTCAAAGAAGTTTGTAAATTGAATCAAAGCCGTTCTGTGCATCATTGTCAGAAAATGTTGTGTGCGTGTTTGCATGTAATCCACAGAATATCATTGGAGCTCTGAAGACACCTTGCATGTTTTAGTCAACTGTCTATTTTTATCCCCTGCTATCTTCATAAATATATATGTATACACACACACACACACACACACACACACACACACACACACACACACACACACACACACACACAGTGAAACTAAGCATAACTTTTTCTGTGCATTTTAGAGATGGTGAGGAAGAAGAATCCCCCTATCCGGAGTGTGGGAGGTGAAGAGGAGGAGGAAGAAGAGGGGAGGAGGCCAGCGGGAGAAGAGGAGGAAGAAGGGGAGGAGGAGGGGAGAGTGGGGGCAGAGGCCGAGCGAATCAACCGACCCTCCGAACCGGAATCCTCCGAGCGGATCCGAGCGGACGAGGAGCAGCAGCAACACGAGGAGGAGGAGGGGGAGAGCGAGTGCATTTCCTCATCCGTCTCCCCCTCGTCCGTCAGCGATCGCTACGGTAATGAAGAGAGAGGGGGGAGGAGGGGAGGAGGGAGGGCCAAGCAAGGAGGACCAGCGGCGGCGGCGATGGCGACCGACAGACCTGAGAGCCAGTCTGAGCCCGAGGATGGGGAGAAAGGGTTAGAGGAGGGGGAGAGGGGCGACAGAGACAGGGGGGAGGCCGATCACCTCACCCCTCCTTTCCCCTCCGCTCCCCACCACCAACATCACCACCACCACCTCCTCCTCCCCCGGCAGGAAGGAGGAGGGGAGGAGTCGACGACCGACACCCCGCCGCTCTCCTCCAGCCCCTCGCCCAAACTCCAGGACTTCAAGTGCAATGTGTGCGGCTACGGTTACTACGGCAACGACCCCGCCGACCTGGTGAAGCACTTTAGGAAGTATCACCTGGGTCTCCACAACCGCACACGACAGGATGCTGCCCTCGACACGCACATCCTGGCCCTCCACAACATGGCTCCTCAACACACACCTCTAGGTAACTCCGGCTGTGTTTCAAGTGTTTTCCACTTGTCTTCTGACGCCTGTTGACATGAAATAGTTCTAAATGGAAAATGGAATGGATCCTTGCGTTACTTTGTAAAGTGAGCATCACTGATTAAGCCTTGGCAGACACACATGTAGTGGAATCTGAACCAAAACAGCCAAAAATACCGATACTAGTCTTTTTTGTGTTAATATAAATGCCTCACTCCATCTCAGACTATTATATTGATAGAACAATGCTCAACCATGTCTGATTTGCCAGAAATTTTGATAGATATTTCACAAAAATGCATAGATAGATTTTACTAAAATTTTTGCTGAGTATATCAAGTACTTTCCGAGCTAAAAATGTTCAAAAATTGCCCGTCGACCCACTTTTAGTAAATTTTTTTCCAACATTTGAATTTGTGTTTGGATGACAATATCTCAGGAACTACTGAATATAGATGCCTGACAATTTGGCTGCTATTACTCATCACGCCATTCATTCTGAATCACTCCACGACTTCTGAATTATTACTTTGGGACTTTACATGACTGCTTCAAATTTTCTTTTTTCAGATTTTAACTCACCCATTATCAGAGATTATTTTAATCTACTTTTCCGATGTTGCAGATCATGAATCAATGATATGATGAGAAATAACAGAGACAAATTCAGGCTTTTATCTTTAATAGTTCCAGAGATATTGTTGTTCAAACTTAGATTTAAATTTCAATACATTAATAACATGCTGAAAGTGTTTCGATGGGCAATTTTTTCTAAATTGTCTTAAAGTACTTCCAATGCTGATCTAAAGTTACACAAATACCATATTACATAATTATAGTTTATGATAAAAAAAAAGTTTAAAGCAAATCAGATGTGATAAAACAGAGGGCAGAGATCTAAAAACTCAAATAGATGTGTTTTCTTTAATTTACAATGGAAGCTGAGGACATTAAGTTCGACCTGCTCAGGGTGTGTTCCAGTCACCTCCAACAACTGTTTTCCTTCTGTCCAGATGATTGACTTGTTCGCAGATTCTTTTCCTGTTTTGTGCCTCAAGCAGCTTGACCCTGCTTTGTTTATGTTTCTACCGGTCTGACCCCTTCTTGTATTTCATGTCAGACATTCAGGCAGGGCAAGGGCAGAGGAGCCAAGCCAAAGAGTTGGGGAAGACGAGGCTAGATATACAGAGTCCACAGCACAGGACGGTTATGATGAACGGCACATATGACGTACAGGTGAGTGAGTCAATGTGTAATTTGGGCTTTTTCTGACATTATCGACAGGTATTATAGTTGACATTTTTTGCTGTTTTCAGGTCTGAAATCAACATGGTCGCATATAACCAAACGCCACATGGCATTTTTACACAAAAGATCTTCAAAAATATTATATATACAATTGAATAAAATGGAAAGTTATTTATAAAGATATTATAATAAACCTGTTGACATGCCATAAATCCACACATGATTCACACACTACTTTATATTAAATAACTCAGAAAGCCTTGGAGTCTTCCAGTCTTTTCTTCAGGAGGAAATTACATCATGTGGAGCCGGTCATGTGATCTGGAATTAACACACTTTCTTGAGAGGTGTTTTTGTAATGGTAACTTAGTAGAAAGTGATACAATGTTATATTCCATATAAAATTTGAGATATTGCCAAAAAAGAAATATCTGTCTTGATTATGTCAACTTAGTAAAAACAACACAATCAAAACATTTTTTAATGAGCTCATTTTATTATTGTTTACCTAATTAGAAAGTGGTTGTGATTAAGTTGGGATGGTTATTGAGTTGACATTTTAGTGATATCCAGTCATTTTTTTATTAATAAGTGATTGTTTCCAGAATAAATAATGATGAAATTTGTAAAGACATGATCATGATGACCATAAAAAAGCCTTAGTTTCTGTACTTTTAATGAAAATGTATGTGAGATGTATCCCATGGACTTCAAGTGTCTGTCAATTATATATTGACCCAAGTACTATTCAAGAAATACACATGAATGGGTTTAAAGTATGTGACTGTGCTCAACCATTGCTCAATACCTACTACAATATCTATATGAACCCAAACAACCTGTGTACACTAAACACTAAAAAGCAGAAATGGTACCAACCTAGCAAAAAATGCAAAGTTTTAAAGAAATAAAAAAGTGAGGAATAAATACAGCAGCTCAGTTCGTCTTGTGGTGAGGTTGTGTTTAATTAACAGGATGCAAAGTTTGAACGTTGAAACGTAATGGTTCATAGCTTCATCTTATCTTTTTTTTTTTTACCTCCTCAGTCCTGTAAAAAGTGTAATCTTTTGGAGCCCTCGGTGGTGGCCCTTTGTACCCGTCACTTTTGAAGAACTCCTTGTATTTCCCACTTTTCAACTTTATCTACAAACTTTTCAACAAAAGGACAATGTTCTCAGACTTGGTGAACCTTGTCCCTTCAGCATCACGCTGCATAAAGCGTCTTTGTTCGTCGGAGGTAAAGGTCAAATGAAGCCAAAAAAGACATCGGAATTCACGAGAGGCAGATATAATGTAGCGCCTTGATGTCACCACACTGGTGTTGTGGCGACTGAATGTGAGTCCCTTAAATATACAAAGAATGACTGAATATCACGGTTGCGATTGAAGCTTATGTTTTGAGCGCATAGAGAATAGAAAAGAAATGTAAAATATTGCAGCACCTCCAAAGAAGTCCCAGACTGCGGCCTTTTTAACCCTTAGCTTTTGAGCATTTTCAGTTCCTTTCACATTTCTAGTAGCTGTAGGCTCATTTTTTCCTGCAGTATGAAGTCCTGATCCTTTATGGAAACAGTACAATGATAGGTAGAAGCAGGGAGAACTCGGTTACAATGACCTAAATCATAAAAACTTTAATTTCTTTGATTGCTCCTTTTACTAAAATTTAAAAAAAAATATTAATTGAAAACAACTTGTACAACATTTTCCAAGTCTTGCTGATGCTTGGGAGAAATATGGTGGCTCTACATACTATAAATATTTTACTGTTTGCATTTTTCACTTGCTTCCACTCTTGTCTCCAATCTGTTCTGTGTATACACAAGCTGCAGTTCAACCTGAAAGATGAATGTCGATTACGGCAGAGTCACTAAAAGCTTCCTGCATTTTTTTACGGAATCTGTTTAATTTTTGATGAATTTTTAAATGAGACATGTAAAATGAAGTGATTTGACGAAAGTTTCCCCAAAAACTGATGTGATTTTGCACTGATTCTGTAGCGCTTACTATGTATTATTCTCTAGTATACTACATGGAGCATTGACACTAAAATTAAAGATCGACTGATTCAAGACTGCTTTTGTGTATATTTCACATCTTTCAATCTGCTCGTCTCTATTAAAAGCAACCTCTTCCATTTTCTGAAGAGTTCCTTTCATTAATATCAAAGTCACAATGAAAAAGACAGCACTTATCAAATTTCTGCATCATCTTCATATTCGTCATAATATGGGAACTTTCAGATTGAGTCGCAGTGTTCATCAAATAAATGGATGTGATAATTGCGAGTTTTTATGACTAAAGCTGGCAGCGCCGATTATTTTGTGGTCGGCTTCATTTTTAAATAATAGCCGAGATAAAAAGAACAATTCGCATGATTTATTCGCATGGCAACATGAAACGATGTGACACAGGGAATTAGAAAAGTTTTTAGTAATCGATATTAGTTAGAAACTTTGATGCAATACAAGGAACGCATTGATTTTGTTAACAGTTCCCTGTAATCGTATTTGTTGTCATAAATCTGTGAAGTGAGGCCCGTAACCGAATGGAATAATTTATTGGGGGAGCGCAAGCTGCAACTGATTTGTAACATAGGGTGTGTGTTATTTGGACAGTGAAGCATTGTGCAGCAAGTTATAAAATTTTATAGACTGACAGATGGATAGACTGAGAAAGGGAGACAAGCAGGGCACCTGGCAGACAGGCTGCACATATGTGTACACGCAGAGTCATGCACACACACACACACACACACACACACACACACACACACACACAGGCGCACACTGTTTTCTAAATCCCTACAAGCAGTGCACGTACACACACTTGAATACTTGCATACTTACACATGCATCATTACCTCCGCCAGGAGGTAATGTAATGATCGGAGTTTGTTTGTCTGTTTGTCTGTTAACAGCATAACCCAAAAAGTAATGGACGGATTGTCACCAAATTTTTACAGAATGTCCAGAAGAGCAAAAGTAACAATCGATTAGATTTTGGAGGTGATCTGGATCTCCGTCTGGATCCAGGATCTCTCAATTGTACAGAGTCCTTCAAAAAAATCCTGGATCCAGACGGTGATCCGGATCACCTCCAAAATCCAATCGATTGTTACTTTTGCTCTTCCGGACATTCTGTAAAAATTTGGTGAAAATCCGTCCATGACTTTTTGAGTTATGCTGTTAACAGACAAACAGACAAACAGATGGCCTGGTGGAGGTCTGCACTCTCCAAGTGCTTTTCTAGTTGTAGTTGTGCTTTAAATAATGGCTGATAAATGCACGTCCTTTGCTCATCCCCCATGCTGACTGCTCAATTTGTAAAAACCCTAACAAGGAGCCTGATCTGGTGGGAGTTCCCATGCTGGCGAAATTTCTTGTAAATGATGGGAACCTGGCAAACTTTTACATGGAATTCTGGAAGGTAAAGTTTGTCCATTTGCCTAAACATGATTGAATTTTGCTTTGTCATCACCATCAGAGGGTTTGGAGGTGTTATCTTTAACAAAATCATTAAAATCACACTATTTATCATACACAAAGCAGTAAAAACATTAAGAATTTGTAGACTTTCAGCTCTGCATCACATGTGAAGTGCGGTTCTGTCAGGAAAACGGACCAATTTTATTTCATCGTAATCACTTTGTTCTACATGTCATTCAACAATGTCAAAAAAATGATCGAAAATAAACAGTTTGCACTCGTCAGATCCAGTAAAAAGCAGAAAATATCATGTGTTCCTCACTGCATTTGGGAAGCCACAGTCATGTGACAAAGAATCAGACATTTTGGCTGAACTGCAGGCAGTGTTTATACACAGCAGAGAAAACAAACATGGCAACAAATTACAAAGATTGAGAGCGAGTGAAAACAAACTTGAGCAACAGAATAAATACAGCATGGCTTCAAAACAGTTTACAGAGGCACAAGTTGTCAGTAAGCTGCTGGAAGGAAGATCTGTCTACAGTACTGTCGAGTTTCTACAGACGTGCATAGTATCTAGTCTGTAGAAGTTGTAAAAATATCTATGATATGTAGATCCAAGGTTTTTTCCAGCACTTGGAGAAATGCTGAAATTCCTGTTTTGTGTTTTGTAAATGTATGGCTTTATGATATTGTTAGACTGCACAGACATCAGATTGAGTAGTTCGATCTAGCTAATTTCAGAGCCAAATTGTCGTAATGAATTGTCTTTTTTTCTTTGTATGTGCTATGATTGAAGAATAATAAACAAACAAACAAACAAGTTGTCTAGCCATGGTTGTTCTGTTTCTATAGAGGTTCAGGACTTTAAATTGCAGTGAAAAATGAGGCCACAGTAAGTGCAAAGGTTTAAAAAGTCAGAGACAATTTGCAACCAGAGTCTGGACCTGAGCAGATCAGCCAATGAAATTGGAGACTGAAATGTCTTCAACTTTTCTCGTCTTTCAGTCAACGGGTTCTAATCGGTGAAATCGACAGCTATAGAGAACTAAAACTTACAACCTTTCCATTCAGCATTGATCTGCTGTGCCTATTAATACTAAACACTGATGCCTCAGACACAGCTACTGACATGTTGCTTGTTTTGAAAGTTTTTCCCCTCCGACAACCAGATCTTCTGCAGATTTGAAATTCAGGCATTGGAGTATGTATTTTAACGTCTTCAATCGGCTGCAAACTGGGCAGTTTTTATTTTTTCCCATGAATTTTAAGTTGCTGAATTAGTGATAACTCAAAGCGTCTGTCTGCCAGACCTTCATCGTGTAACCGTCAGACTGAATCAGACTGGTCATTATTTCAGTCGAAAACAAGGAAATGCCACGAACTTGCTCTTAGTTAGCAGGAAAATGACCTCATCAAAGTTGTCAGGTTTTATGACAGTGCTATGTCTGTAGTTTTCAGGCTAATTATCAAGCTATTTATACTGTATTACGCAGGATTTTTTATGGTTTGAGAGTGACACGTCCTTTTTTCAACAGCCAGATGCCAATCAACGGATCTTTATTTTTCTGTGATTGTGATTTTCTGTGCAGCATCAAGTCAAAGGTCCAAATAAGGTCTAATAAAAAGTGTTAACTAAATGCCTTTAGATTCAGTTCTTGTTAGAAATATTCCCATGTTATGTCTGGAGTACGTTTTAAGAAATAAGCTCTTAAATTCTGAGCAGTAATTTACCTAATTGTCTTTTTCTGCGCCAGTTTTGTTGACAGCCGGGTCAGGGATTGGGACTTGCATGCATGAACAGTAACAGTCTGGTTTTGTATGAAAAGTTTAAATAAGATGATTTAAGAAACGTGTGTGTTTGAGTGTTCGAGAGAGAGAAAGGAATAGTGGAGGAGTTTCGTTTCATCTAAACCAGCAGCCTGTAATGGCCGTAAGTCACGTAATGGACACAGAAAATCGCGTACACACACACACACACACACACACACACACACACACACACACACACACACACACACACACACACACACACACACGGCGAGTCAGAAATAGAAAATCCAGTGGGCTTAAGTCGTCATTATGAAGAAAAAGTGAAAGTATAAGAGAAAAAAAACGTGAATGAAAGGGGTCTCTATTCTCTCCATCCCTCGCTCACTTTTCTCTCTCCCGCCCACGTTTGGAAAATTCCATGTTGTCATTTGCTGAGACGAGATGCCCCGTCAACCAATCAGATTCTGGCAGAGGGGGGGAAACTCGGGGAGGAGAGGGGAAGAAGGAATAAGCGAGAGAGAGATGGAGATGTAGGAAGAAAGACGAGAAGGTAGTGAAAGAGACAGATAGAGAAGCGGTGGTTATAATCGGCTGTTAGGCGGTGTAATGAAACAGCTGTCAGACATATTTAACTTTCTTTTTCTCTCTCTGTTCTCCATTTGTCTCTCTTATCATACGTCTTTGTCTCTCCTTCACCTTCCCCTCTGCCTTCTTTCTCTGCTCACTCTTTTTGATTCGAGCCAATCCATTTTTTTCTCCCCCTCTAGCTTCTTAATTTGCTTTTCCATCCATCTATCACCTCTTTCTTCTTCCTCCCTCCTCTGTTCCTCGACTCACACACTTTTCCCTCAATTTGTCCTGTTTGCTCTTTGCCTCTATTCGCTCTTTCTCCGCCTTTCAAATTCTCCTTTTTGTCTTTTTGTCCATTCGGCTTGATGACTTGACGTTAGGCTCTTGGCTAATTACGTGGGCAGGGTCTGCAGGATGTGATGATTGTCGGATTGCTGCTGTGAGATCACACACATTAATGACTCCCATTTAGCCCTCTGGATTTATTCTCTTTAAATGAGATGAAGCGTACCATCTCACACTTAGTTTTTTTTCTGTAATTATTATTTTTCTTTCACATTTGTGTAACTGTTTTGCCCTAGAATGTCACTCTGTTACTTCAGTAGGTATTTTTAATGTGTTTTGTCATATTTTTTGCTCTGCTAATGGATGAAAAGTCTCTTTCATTCATCCTTAAAAAAACATTTAAAAAATGTCGACATCTTCCATCTCCAAAAACTGAATTTGGATCCTAATGTACTTTGTCCAGTAGCAAAAAAAAGGGAGGAACCAAAGCAAGCTCTCTTGTGTTATTTTAATCTAATCTGACGTGAAAGAACACGATGACCTGAATATCAAGAATGAGTGAATGGATTTATACGTGATTTACCTGAGCGAGAAATCATCCCCACTTCAAATCACAGCAAAGTCCAGGTGAAAATTATGACTGAAATCAAATGTTAGCAGCAGCATTACGCATTTGTATTGTATCTAAATGTGCTCCTTTTTGAATTATTATGGAGCAATACACATTTTGCTCACTTTAAATGCAGCCTATCTGTTCCATTTTGCTCTTGCCAACCCTGTACTACCAGACGGCCTGCAGTCAGCATCAAACCACAGATCTGTAAAGAGACAAATCCATATTGTACAGTAGTAAGTCTAATGTCACTGTGAGGCTTCCCAGTATAACCAGCAGTACACTGTAATCACCTGCAGTCTGGGGGCTAACATAATAAAAACCAGACGAGTGTCAGGTTGCTCGCTCTGTAATGCAAAATCTTGGCCTCGAATGCTGCAGCCGAGCCTAGTAGATGTGTTATTGGTCGGTTAGTTAGAGCTAGAGCAGCCTTTTAATTGTATGCATGTATGGATGAATCATGTTCATTGTGGGTTTGAGTAGCCGAGGCGTAATTTTCCAGCACGTCTGATTGAAGGCTTGTGTTATACGTTCTCCACACATCCACTGTCAAGGATTAAAAAAATGTCAAACTTATGTCGAATTTCTTTTACGTATGATTTTTGGCCTCAGAGGACAAGATATAGGCTGCACAATGCATCCAAGTATATACAGCACAAATCTAGTTAGGCGGAGCTTCTAGTAACAATCATTCTAAAAGACTTTACACTTAATTTGATATGCCAGCAGTGATATGTGTCAGTTAAACATGCAAAAGAATACCTCACCATCTGCTAAAAATACAACATTTTCTCCCTATGCATTTAAATAGACCCAAAATAACCACAGCTGTTGGAATTTAACTCTACTTTTGGTAGCATTAAGTTCTAACTAGCAAAGTAGGTGCCATCCCATCCATTCTTCAAACCCTGTTTCAGTTATATGCTTGAATTATATTTTAAATCCAACTGTTTTTCTTCTGTGCCCGTCAACAGGTGACGTTGGGTGGCACGCTAATCGGGATTGGCCGGAAGACCTCTGATTGCCAGGGCAACACTAAGTACTTTCGCTGCAAATTCTGCAACTTCACATACATGGGCAGCAATTCCTTGGAACTCGAGCAACATTTCTTGTCCTCGCATCCAAATAAAGTCAAAACTCCCCCGACCACGCCCCTGCTGGCCACCAACAACCTGACAACACACGAAAACCAGCTCAAAGGGAGGAGTCAGGTCTTCGACGGGGCGGAGCGAGTGGCGGTTCGAGCGGAAGACGACTCTTTGGTCGGGTACTTCATCCCGGTCAGGGCGGGCGCAGATTCGTCGGGCTGGACGGGGGAAGCCGGTCGAGGGGCCGTGCAGGCGTATTATTGGTGTAAATTCTGCAGCTGGAGTTGCGAGTGGTCGGGAGGATCGGCGAAGCTCTTGGAGCACTATGAACAAAGACACAGAATGAGCGGTACTTTGAGCCCCAACAACTCCAATCCTGGAGGAGAGAGAGAAAGAGGAAGAAGAGACGGAGGAGAGCGAGACCACATGGCATCCAAAAGCCGTAAAGATCAATCATCCACTCCATCCAGCACCAGCCAAGGTAATAAAGAAGGATCAAGCATGGCGAAATGTGGTAATAAGTTGCTTTTTAGTGTTACTTGTACTGCGATACTGCTTGACCCCTCTCTTTTTTATAATACTACGACACTACTTGCATCACTTTTCGGCCTTGCACATCATGATGGTATTTGAATTTCTCTCATTTCTGCTCCCAGGAGACCCAAACAGCAGTGATTCAGAAGCAGTCGTGACCAGTTATAACTGTCAGTTGTGTGATTTCCGGTACTCGATGGCCCACAGCGCAGACGTGATCGTGGTAGCGCCGTTACTGCTGCACTACCAGCACAACCACTCCATCCACCGCTGCTGCATCCAGCACTGCATGTACTGTCCACAGGGGCTCTGTCAGCCACATAAACACCTTGGAGAGGTGAGATTAATAAAATATTGAGCTGTTTATTTGCTTGTTGTTTTGGTGTTTGCTTGGCCGTCAGAGGAAGAGGGAGAAAAAAAAGAGCTGTTTTGCAAGCAAGTGGGAAAATAAAAATGTAATATATGAACAAGTGTAAAGTTAATTGTTCCAATTTCGTGCCTAGTTAAAATTCCCTTGCTTCCCCCGATCTACCCACGCACTCTCCCCACCCTCCTTTGTGCCAGCTGCCAAACAGCGTCGTTAAAAAGCTGTTAAAAATGCAAAAGGGATGGTTGACATCCAAAATCGAGGGTGGCATCATTCGGTTAATAATGCACATTCATACTAGTACCGCTGATTTCCTCCTCTTTGATATCACCTGTGTAGAAAAACCCACATCACAAGAGCAGGAAATATGAGGAACATTCATCACACGTGCACATTATTTCCAGTAATAATGAAAGCATGCAAAGATCCAAACCGCCGTTGGACTAAACTGCTGCATTTGTCTCGATAGGTCTCTCACCCGTTTGCTTGTCGGAAAGCCACCTGCTCCAAATGCTCTGCAAAGTTCCCTCAATCCACCAAACAGCAGGACACCGTCACTTCCAAACCCGCCACCTCACCCAGTGTGACCCCTCCTAACCCCAGAGGTGACCCCGGTGTGATTTCTGCCTCCACCTTTCACCCCTCTAACCCTGCCCATCCTGTCGTCACGCAAGGTATTTAAAGCCGGAGGTCGCTGCGCAGTAAAATGTGAACATTCCTGTCTTTTCCTGCTCTTGATTTGTCCTCCTACCTCGTCTCCCCAGGCGTCACCCACTTGTGCGACCAGTGTGCGTTCGCCACCACCGACATCGACGTGTTGCTGCAACACTATGAAAGCTGCCACACCCTGATCAACCTAAAGGGGGCTCCCCCACATGTTAAAGCCGAGGAGGAAGCTGGGGGAGACAAGGAAGGAGGGCGAGGAGGAGGAGAGAGGGAGTACTCGTGTACAAAGTGCCACTTCATCACAGAAGTGGAAGAAGAGATTTTTAGACACTACAGGTGAGAGACAGAAATTGGATAGTTAATTTAAAGTGTTTTCATTTGTTTTTTTATATTGAATTGTTTTTGACAGAAAGCAGAGTTGCTCATTCACTTTAGTGTCTTTCCTAAATCTGGTAATTTTTCTGCCATGCATTTATAGTCAACCCAAGTAATTGCATGAATGAGTTCCATTCAGGGAGTCAATATTCCAGTTAAGAGTCTGTGACTAAATTTCTATGAGTGTCTAAAAAATTCCAGTCGCAAGCCAGGAAGATGATTAAGTATTGCCTGTGCTTTAATTCAAACCCCCGTAATTCTGTCTTCTTTTTTCTTCTTTCTTACAGTTAATTATCCAGGAAATGTTGACTAAGCACACTCATTTAAAGCAGTGGCTCATTTATAAAACCCTACACCCATTTAGACACTCACACCTGGGAGCTACACAGACCTGATCACACATTTGTCGACCGAGTTACAAATTTGAAGATGAGTTTTGCCGAAAGAGTGACACTTGGAAAGAGAAGAT
Organism: Acanthochromis polyacanthus; assembly: GCF_021347895.1. Lineage (NCBI taxonomy): Eukaryota > Metazoa > Chordata > Actinopteri > Pomacentridae > Acanthochromis > Acanthochromis polyacanthus. The sequence goes on along the minus strand of NC_067123.1, from coordinate 35,442,825 downwards.
TCTGTGAAGCCGACACGTTTCGACTCATGAACTACTTCTTGGCTTCTATTTTCTCGAGGGCCACGAGCTAAAATGCGTTGGTTTCACATTTAAGTTGCTCTTTATAGTACGAGTGTTGCTGGAGGTCAGACATTTTAAGACTATTTCCTCTTTAAATGCACCATGGAAGTAGGCAAAGTTGTGTCAGAAAACTCCAGCTCTGCCATAAGCTCCACTGAGGAGATGAGAATGTGCTTTTTCAATTTGTTTTGCACTGCAAGAGCAACACCAGGTGTGCTTATCTGCGATTTACCAAGAGCTTAATCTGATCTTGAAATGAAGTCAAGCTCGTGAATCTGTGATAATCTGGTGTCGTTGACAAACCTAAAAAAAGGGGGGAGGGGAAGAAGACCAGGCTGTTAATGTGGAGAATACTCAGATATTCTCACTTATTTGTTGTCAAATGACTCTTCAAGATAAAATTGGGATTTTCCCTGCACAAACAAATGTCTGTGTGCAGCATGTGTGTGTGTGTGTGTGTGTCTGCAAAACACGTCATTAGCTGTCTTTCACAGACCTCTAAAAGCCTGAAGAGGCCAGACTAGACTCCACAGGCAATTTGTTGTCTACACACACATTCAGTGAGGTTTCAGTGACAGAGCCAGCAAATGATAGAGAAAGCGAGCATGAGTTAGAATGGGAAAGAGAGAGAGGAGTGGTGTGGAAAAGTTGGGGCTAAAGAAGATGTAGATGGAGAGAGAGATACTGGGAACTGGAGATGGCTGTGAGAAATATTCTTGACTAGCTGAAATGTTTCTTGATATCCGCCCACGACTAAGCTGGCATATACAAACAGATGTTTTTGTCTCACACACATATAGGAAATTAAGCTGTTTACCATCGAAGTAAGATTCCTGCTGCAAATTAGTCAAAGATTTAAAAGCTCTGTTCAGTTTGTGGTGAGAGTAGGAGAGGGAGAAAGAGAGAAGAAAAGATAAAGGAATGAAAGAAAAAGTAAGAAAAGGAAGCATGTAAGACAGAAGGAGAGTGAAAGGGAAAACGGAGTGAAAGTGGAGAGAGAGTGACAAAGCAGAGTTCGGAGGGGGATTTAACAGTCCACTCACGTCCCCTAACAAAATCTAAGCTCTGAATCTTGGAGCCCAAATCAAATAAAAGTGAAATAAAGCCAGAAAGTTTCACACTACCACTAAAATCAAACACCCCTAAAAGGATTCCAAGGCCAAGTTTGAGAAAACAAAATTCAGGATTTAATTATGGGGTGCTAAGAAACCAAGGGACACAGTATAATGGAGGGGGGAAAGTTACCAGCTGAAAGAAACTAATCAATTTGTAAAAGTAACTTTTACACCTCAACAGTTTCACCTCTGTATGTCTTGAAGGTACATTTTGGTCACTAAGAATGGATGGTAAAACAATTAAAATGCTCCTGATTTGGGGGCCATATATAAGAAATTCTGCTATGTGATCTCTGAGTTTGACTGTTTGTGTCTGTAGACTCATTAATTGCAAATATTTACACACTTCAGAGGAAGTTGTGACCCTAAACACGGATTTGCTATGTGACAGATTTTGTTGTGGCCCGAACAATATGCTCATCATGAGGTAGTGCAAATGTGTGAGATGTACAGCTGCTCTGCTCACATATCAAATGCATTTACATTGACTTTCACAGCTCCTAGTCATAGATTAAAGGGCTCTCATCTACATATGGGAAGCAAACCAAATGTAAAGCTGCACTTAACAAGGTCAATCTGTGCTTCGGTGTCGTCTGTTACTGTAAATTTAGATCTTTATACCAGCAGGCACTCATTTCTTGACTTCACATGCTGCTATGTGAAATATTAGCAGGGATGTAGAAGGCCTTACCTGAATCTTTCTTCTCTAGTTGATTGGTTTATTTTCTTACCAGATATTTTAGAATGCTTCCTCTGTGTTGCTTTTTATAAAAACATCACCAAGGCTAAAATTACATAATGAGCTTCCCAATTACCACCATGTATTGTTGCCTGGTTGCTATTCTCAAAGAAGTCATTTATCTTAATGGGAAAAACATAGCAAATAACACACAAAATAGCCTCTTTAAAGGTTTGATTTGTCTTGAAAATTACATTATTAGATGCTTCAAAACTGCATGTAATGTCCTTTTTTAGTCCTCCATGGCAAAAGTCTAACTCGGTGTGATAGATGCAGCTGTTGGCAGCGTTCAGGCTAAAGGTGGATTGGATCAGTGCATGTGCAGAATGAATGATTTAAACTGCATTTGTCATTAGTGTGTGTGAGACAGAGAAGCTGTGACAGAGTAAGTGAGTGAATGAGGCGATAAGTGCATCAGTCCATGTGTAGTGTGACGACAAACAAAGGCCACTGTGTCTTTGTTCAGCATCTGGAGGCGTTTAGGTGCACTAGGGACGAGTTAGACTTTTGCACTCGCACATTTTCACAAGTTCCTACTAATATTCAGACCTTTCTGATCTGCCGGCGCCGCTGTTCACTGAATAAGCGATTGACCAGGTCTTTTATTTTCTTCAGCTGTTCACAGAAAGAGAAAAAGAAAACAAGAGCCACCGATCAGGAATCAAAAGACAGAAAAATTGCACATATCTGCATTAAATTAGCATTTCAGACGCTGTCAATCAGACATCAGACATACCACTGACAAAAAAGGAAGCTATAGTCTTCGAGCTTATATTTCTGGATGTATTCTTAATGTTTGTGTGGGCGTTGTTTCTCGTCGTTTTTATATGTATGCCTTAATGTTTTGTTTTTGTTTTTCCCGCATGGTGAATTGTTTTGGGAGGGCTGAAAGCGCTAACCAGAGGATGAGAGCTGCAAGAAGAGAAAAACGACACTTTGATACCTTTTTTCTTCTCGCGGTTTTCAATTATATATATTTTTTGCGTGTTCATATTCTGCTCCCGCTGCAGTGTGGCGGAAAGAAAAAGTCACTGGTGAGGAAAAAGTCCCAAGTGAACATAGCAGCCGGCGAATGACATTTGAGGAAAACAAGTTGTCATTTAAAGTTTCACAGATATTAGCATGGCAACATACTGTACATGAAAAACATTTGAAAGCTTTTTAGAATCGGCTTCCCAGCGTGATCAATAAACACATCAGCCAAATAATTAAATAATCCCAGTGCAGAATAAATATACACTTTGATTATTCTTTGAAACACTCATTCTTAGATTCATCGATGTCTGCGTCTGACAGCTGCTGTTTGATGCTTTTCCTATATACTTAATGTTAATGTAAATGCGCTGCAGATATCGGGCCCACCGTGGGCCACTGTAAACAACAGTCCAACTTCTTGTTATGGATGGTTGATTGATTTTGCTTGGCCCGCACAAGAAGAACCAAAACTGTTATCCGAGCCAGGAAAAAAAAATTCCCTGATGTTGTGTAGTGGATATATAGCCGGTTATTCGGGACCTCGCCAACAGGAAATGAAGGTGGTTTGTTGATGAGTGATTCAGTACTTGTCATTCAGATTCATTTATGTTCCTCACCATTTTTAAGTAATTCATTGTGATTTAGTGGAACACTGAGTCACTTTTTGGCCACTGGCGCTGTGAAACTCTACCTGAGTGGTTGGAGGGAATCAGGGAGTTTAATGCACTTTACATTCTGCCAGTTCAGGGGGTGGATTTTTTTTTTTAGACTGTTAGCAATGAAAAACTTTTTTAATACATATCAAGCCATGGGAATGAATGCTTTTTACATTTTCAGTCAACAGACATATAAATGAACTGTGTCCAGTCTTTAAAGGAAACTGGAGTCTTACATTCAGGCTCATTAGCGTTGTTGTTGTGACATCAGCGAAAAATAGCCATTAATGACAAGACCCATTTTTCAAGAAATCGGGTCTCTAACGTGATTTGCAGCATTACTCTCCAGCCAGGATTCAAGCAACCCAAGATTCCATGATTTATGCTTATGTTTCACGCTACGATTAAGTTCATTTGCACACTTTTTTTAGTAATAAATTTTAATACTATGTTTTATTTTTGTGGTTCATTCATAAACAGTTTTTTTTTTCTTCTCTGCAGGCGTGTCCATGCGTGTTGCCGATGTCGACGCTGCGACTTTACCGCTCCCGACTCGTCAGCCCTCCTCGACCATTTTAACTCCGCCCACTGTCACGACTCCTCTCCCTCGTTAGGCTCCTTCACGACGACCTCCTTGCCCACCTCGCTGACACCTTCGCTGACGCTCTCGGCCAATGGCTGCTCGGCTCCCTCCACCTTGGCCATTAAAGAGGAGAGCAAGGGGGACATCCGCCTCCTCTACTCCCTCGCGCCGCCTGAGGGACGGTTGGCAGAAGGCGGCAGAGAAGAGGCAGGCGGGGTGGTCAAAAGCGAGGGAGGCGAGGAGAAAGAAAGAGAGCGTGAGAAGGGTTGGGTGCTCGGTGAGACAAGAGGACTGGGAGAAAGAGGAGGTGAGCAGGCCCACGGTTTGCTCTGGGTGCCCAAGGAGCGAATGGGACCCGAGAGAGGAGTGGAAAGAGGAGCAGGAAGTGGGAGTCCCTCTCTTTTCCCTTCCCCCCTCTCGTTGTCTTTTGTTTCAGCCAATCACGAGGCCTCACAGCAGAAAAGGGGCGTGGCTTCACCTAGCATGGTTTACCTGGGAGACACCAAGTCATTTTTGGGAGATACCAAGTCGTTTTTGGGAGATGCCAAGATGTACGTGGGAGGGAGACCAGGAGGGAACGCCGCAGCTGGAGGTGGGGGGGAGAAGCAGAGCCCGATGCCTCCCCAGCAGTACACGGGTGGAGGAGGAGGGAGTGGAGGTGGAGGAGGAGGGAGTGGAGGTGGAGGAGGACAGGAAGGGAAAGGAGGAGCCACGAAGGAGGAGTCCCAATCCCTGCTTAGGGTAAGAGGCACCAACCTGTGCATACACCCCTTCCTCCCTTCATTTCATATTCATGTCATTCTCTCATGTAGCTTAATCTTTCTTCTTTGTCTCATTTACACCCCGACTTCAGCTGTTAGCTCTGACTGTCTGAATGAAGGCCTTTGTAGCTCATCTCTATAGCCACATGCTACCTGCTGAGAGTATTAGTTGTCAGAGTGCTTCCATTAATACGCTTTCATCTTCAAATTCATCTTTCCTTTGAATCAGATTTGAGGCTCGGATCTCATGCGCCGAGCCGCTACAATGAAATCTGTTCTTCTTCCATCACGTTTTAAGGGGCTTATGCAGATTTATGCTGGCGAACAAAGTGCGTACGAGTGTCCCCACATGCTTGCATGTGTTCATATTTGTGTAAGCTTTCGTTCCTATGCGTGGGATTCCATGACATAATTTCCTTTCCCATAAGCTGCATTCATCTTTTTTTTTCTTCTTAAAATTAAATTTTAACTCACAACACTGAGAAAACTTGCTAGTTGCCATGGCAATGGGGAGGCAAATTGACAGTTCCCATGGTTACCACCTGTCAGTCACTTCCCTCACCCTACTTTGTGGACCACAATGCTTTTCACTTGACAGTGATGTCATGGACTGGCAGGAACGGATTGTGGTTTGCCAGTGCCGCAGAGCTCATTGGCTATGATCACATTAGATCAGAATAGATTTAAGTGTGTGTGTGTGTGTGTGTGTGTGTGTCTGTGTGTGTCTGTGTGTGTCTGTGTGTGTCTGTGTGTGTAGTGTCAGGGCATTGACATGTAAGGGGTGGTATTGAATGTGAGAGTGGTGTTCCTGGTGTGTGTGCACGCTTGTGAAAATCAGTGTGTGAGTTGAGTCTATGGCTTCTTTGTACAAGTTGTGGTTTGGCCGATTGCATGTGTGTGCATTTGTGTGTGTGTGTGTTTGTGAAAATCTGTGTGTGTGTGTGTGTGTGTGTGAGGTGTTGGCAGTAACTTGGCAGTCAGAGACTGGGCAGGGTGGGGCAGCAAGAGGTTTACTCATTATCATGGGTGGGGCAGTTTGTCTCTGTGAGAGAGTGGGAGACTGAAAGAGAGAGGGAGAGACGGCATGCGTGAGAGAGACAGAGAGGAACATTGAGATAAAGAGGGAAAGATAGGGTGAGTCAATGAAGATAAGTGTGCAAGAAAAAGAAGTTAACCCTTAAGTTTTCCCTCAAGGCAAAAAACATAAAAACTTCCCAAAATCATTAAGTTTGTTTTTGCTTTCCATACAGATTCAGGGAATGATGTACCTGTGTTCAATAAAGATTTAGAGGTGGTTCGTGTTTTTCCACTTTGGATACAGTTTCCCTTCGCTTTTAGTCTTTAAGCCAATCTAGTGTAACAACCGCTCATGTCATGTTTCGTCAGAGTTTGAAAACAAAATCAGACAGGGTGAAATGTACATATCGTATTAGTTTTTCTGGCTGTTTTCTGAAGTTATAGACCCATACATTTTTTATACCGTCATCATTTGATCAAATGGAAATCCGTTTTGCATTGTTTTATGTACGTTTTCCCAAATCTGCATGGCTTTAACCTTTGAACTCAACAACAACCCACTGGCAGGTTTTAGAAGCATGTTAGTTTATTAAGAAATCACCAATATTCTGCCATTTTACATTTCAAGAAACTGTAGAAAGAAGAAGAATAATTGGAAAAAAAACTACATTTAAGTTGTAAATCAGGATATTCGATCAAAATGATCTGAAAATAGACTGCAGTAACTTGTTAAAAAAGGAATCTTTGGCTCCATCGAGAAGCCATTAGTGACTCGGCTGTACAACAGTCATAAGATTGAACTGTAGGCAGTGTACCTGTGTGCACTAGGGCAAATGTTTTCCATCTGGATTCCATTTTTTTTTTTTTTTTTTTTTTTTACATTTTTGCAAAACGAGCCATTAAAATAATTTGACTTTTGCGTTTTGTTTTTTTCTTTTCATTACCTCCTTGGTGGAGTTATGTGACGGTGTTGGTTTGTCTGTTTGTATGTTAGCAACATTACTCACAAACAGCTTAAAAGATTTGGATGAAATTTTCAGGGAAGGTCAGAAATTACACAAGGACCAAATGATTAGATGTTGGCAGTGATGTGGCTTACAGTCTGGATCTACGCATTTTTACAAGATTTCATCCGTCGGAAATGATACGACTGAGCAGCCTTGGTGGAGTACTGCGCTCTCTGAGTGCTCTTCTAGTTATTTATGAAATCGTAACCTTATTATACTGCAGAAAACAGATTTTTCAATTTTCTCTACTTCTAGCCATATTTGTGCTGCTTTCACAGCGCTCGATTTCGATGGTCGCCAAGTCGCCATTTGCGACGTTTTTAGTCGCAAATGGCGACCTGGCGACCGTCGAAATCGAGCTGAACCGCCTATCATGTTTTCTTCATGGAGGCAGTCACTTTGTATGATGTCATCAACCTGCCATGATTCCCGGCGCTCTCGACGACCTGGCGACCGTCTAAATCGAGTGCTGCTTTCATCGAGGTACAGGACTTTGTATTACACAAAAAAAAGAGTCCAAAGTGAGTCTTCTAGTCTCACTGTGAACTATATACTGCAGCTGCATTTGTAAAAGCATATGTCACACTTAATGTAGTATAATCTAGATCCAGACGTTCCATCTGATCAACCTTAAGGAGTTTATACATGCAGTAAGAGGTAAAGAAAAGTGAATCTGTGAAAGTGAAAAGATAAAAGAGGAAGAGCGGATGAGAAGAGACAAACAATTTATTAGAGGAGAAGCCGAACATCGCTTGTTATTCAAATGCCTTCATAAGATACGGCCTCTGTGGCTATCTTTCTCCCTGCTCTCACAACGCAATATTTGTTCTCAGTTTCCATGGCATGCACTGTCACACAAACACAAATATACCACACACACACACACACACACACACACACGCTGGAGTTGACTCATCACTGGGCAGGGTTTAGGCGGGGCGCTAATGCAAAGGATCATCTGAAATAGCTCAGGACGCACACAATACACACACGTATAAATTATGACACGTACACGCACAAACGTTTAGTTCAGTTTAAATGCAGTTTGACGCAACAGGGCAGAGTCTGATTTGGTGAATCTGTCCAACTCTGTGAGGGCAGGATTGACGAAAGAAATGGAGGATTGAAAGGAGGCAAAAGCAGAAACAAATGGCCAAAGTTGTATTTTATCTTCCAGTTTGTGTGTGTTTGTGTGTGTGGTTCTGCACTTGTGTGTGTTCGAGTTTCCCTCATCCTCTTTCCATTCTCCACTGCATCGATCTGTCTCTCCCCTTTTCTTTTTCTTTCATTTCCCTTCTTTCCCTCAAAGGACAACTCACCTGATACACACGGATCGATACACACCTCACACACACTCAAAAGCCATCAGGCCGACACACACACACACACACACACAGACAGTCTGAGTTCTTAGTATTCTGGAATGTGAAGCTTTTTGCTTCGTAGGGGAGAGAATATTTTCTTTTGAAAGGCCTGATCTATAATTGCTGCACAGTGTTGCCTCGTTGAGACATTGCCCCGCTATTGGCTTTGTTTTCATAGTGATTTATTACATTGAAGACATTTTCTCAGTCTGAAATTTTGTTTTCTGGCTGTTTGACTGACTGTATGAGACAAGGATAGAAAGCGTAAGAGGTTTAGCGATGAAATTAAAGTAAAAGCTTCGGTTGACGTTTCAGTTTATAAATGGAATGAGACAGACTTTGAGTAATGGTGGTTTTTCGAGTTAAGCAGGGCCGAGGAAGGTCCGCCTCTGAGCCAAACATATGTGAAGGCATGTAGATATACCAAACATATGTGAATCTACCCAAAATGTAGATCTTCTAATAAATCCCAGATTGTGTTTTTCAAAGGGAATTCCACCTCAAGGACAGCCGAGGAGATAAATGGACGCGGGCGGGGAGGGGAAGGAGTTGTGGATTTGACCTTACAAACACAATGTAATTGTGTTCATCTTATGTGGTCATAATGCGGCACCGAAACACGGACCTCTGGGGTTTTAAAAGTCCCATGCGTGACATTCAATTCCATGTGAGTGGAGAGACAGACGTAGAAAATAGAGACGAACTGAGGGAGATAAACGGGAATGTGTGCTTTCAGCAGATCAGAGAAGAGTTTCATTAAAGTTTCTCTCGTTTACATTTCTGCCCGACGGAGCTAATTATGTTTAAAGGACACACACACACAACACACACATACACACACAGAGGGACAACACACACACAGCTGTATTTCCATAAAGTTCTCATTACTTTGCGTTCTATTTCCCTTCGTTCCTCTTGTGTAAATTCATACGTGCCAGTGTACATGTGTATCTGTGGGACTGTGTGTACTTTCCACTGCTTGTGTACTTAATTATGTGCGATGTGTCTGCATTTGCATTCCGGGTGCACGTTATTGTGTGTGAGACTGTGTGTGTGTGCGTGCGTTTTGTAAGGAAATTAAAGCATGAATTTAACTTATTTTCTGTGCTGATAATTTAACATCATTTTATATCCGCTACAGGAAATTATAGAGCTTATGTTCAAGCCAGAGTGTGTGTGTGTGTGTGTGTGAGAGAGAGGAGAGAGAGATTGTGTGTTTGTGTGCTTAATGCTTCTTGAAAGACAAAAAAGGGGCGGAGGGGACTTTAGTGATTTAACTGAAAAATTATGCTCCTTTATTTTATCTGCTGCTATCTGAAATCTATTTTATAGCCCTTTTTTGCTATTGTGCTTTACAGTCTCACTACAAATTCCTTTTAAAAGCAACAGCTTCAAATTGCCTTTAATATAGAGTAATGTTTTACTTTCTTCTGTCGGACAAGTAAATAAAATGATAAAGCAAATTGTTAGGCTGTGAAAGGAAACCGCTGAAAAAGTCTTTGTGAATATATGACATGGATCTCAGTGATCAGCATCTATAAAACACTGCTGGTGCAGCTATTTTGATAATGAAACTAATAATTGGCTATGCAGATTATAAATTGCTCAACTATTCAATCAACTTTTAATTTAAGCTTGAGCTTGTTTGAGGGATTTCAAATATAAGACGGTAAAGATGCTGTTTTTTGGTGATTTATATGAACTGCTGTGAGAACACTGCCATTCCTGATGTCCAACTAGATTATATTGTGTTGAAAATGTGTTTAACCCAATGGGACTGGCTGGGGAGCCCTGCCTGACAGGCACACAGATCGGGCCCGTACTGAGACAGACAGGGTTGGTAAAACCTTCATGGATGTTTTCATGGTCCAATGGCCAGGACACCACAGTGGACAGTGCTTGGTTTTTCTGACGGGTGATGGGTGATCTTGTAGTTTTCTGTGATAACTTACCAAGGATGAGGTGCTCGCTGGCTGCTTGTTGTTGCCTGAGGGCTTGGTGGGACTGCAATTCTTAAATGTCACTCATGAGCCATCCAACTTTAAAACCCCGATGCTTAGCACCGAAGGAACACACTGACACTGCAAGTTCTGGACTTAAACATATGTCCCCAGACTGTGAGAAGGTGGTCCATGCTTACATATAATCACACCAAGCATCAACTTACATCGGAAAGTGACACACTTAGAATAGAATAGGATAGCTTTATTGTCATCATACATGGGGGCACGACGGATATATAAGTAGCTGCCACTGGATAGTGCATCGAAACAAGCTAAATTAACAACAATAAATACGAAAATCGAATGTATATATAAACAAAACGATATTAAGAATGATAACATATGCAAAAGAGGCAAGAATATACAGTACAGTGTGGATGTAATGAGATCAAATAAAAACCAATAAAATTGAATGAATATGGGCAGGAGATCGCACGTAAGCGGCATCATTAAAAGTGATACTGTGTGTTATTGCTTTGAAGAAGTCTGATGGACCATGGGTAGAAACTGTTCCTTAACCTGTTTGTCCTACATTGTAAGGATCTGACTGAACTCCAGGAAGCAGTTATGTCTTCATGTCACCAACTATTCAACTATTTAATCTGTTGGCAGCTACGTTCATCATTGATCTCTGTCGCCCAACATATGATTGACGTACTTAAACAAGCTCTGACAATCAGCGACAGAAATTTTAGAGGCACAAATTTTAGAGGCAGAAAATGCTTGTTCATGCGATGTATCTGGTATACATGAGAATGCTTTGGGCCTTTTTTGTTTCCAATTCCTGTATTTGCTGACGTTAAGTTTTCCCTAGTGTGACAGGCAGCCACTGCTGTGCCAGTTAACTGCACATGACACCAACTGCCTCAGTATTGGCTGCAGCTAACCATCGACTGGCCTGACAGCCATTAAATATCAATACAGCTGTATAGAGCTGAGAGCAGTCTGAACTTGATGGCACATTTCCTCTGCTGAAGACTTTTAGCATCCTATATAGTGTCCCTTATGGAAAAAAGTGTGGAAAAGAGCCACCTTTATTCTCTCTACTTGCAGTTTGTACGTGTGTGTGTGTGTGTGTTGGAAAAAGGAAGCCACACTGATATTCACCCAGTCTCTCTCACTTATGCGCACACACACACACTCAGGCCTGAGTTGTCTGTTCTGGGCTGTTCAGTTTGTTTGTGTAGCAGTCACATTTCCCATCAGGACACAGACTCAAATAAACACAGCCATGCTGGAAAGAAGGAAAGAAAGAAAAAATGAAAGTGTCTGTGCGTCTGTCTGTGTGTGTTTGTGTGTGGTAATGTGCCGAGTGTATAAAATCCAGCCTGTGTTTAGTGTAACAGAAACATAATCAGACAACCTGTTTGCTATAATTTTGACCCGTGTGCGCTTGTGTGTCTGTCTGTGGAAATACTGGAGGATAAACTCGTGTGCGTGTCCGTGTGTGTGATTTAGGTGTGTATCTGCTCGGATGATAGTGTGTGTGTGACCCATGTGTGGCTTTACGCTGTGTGACAGTCCACAGCAGTCTCATTGTCTGCTAGGAATATTACATTTGGCTTGAAAAACAAATTACTCCACTTTTACCGCATTTTCGACCCGTTTTTTGGGTTTTCCACACGTCATGCTAACACACACACACACATTACAGCTGACAGCATGTGCAGCAGGAAGGTGACAGCTTGGCATTCGTTGGCGAATCAGAAATTTGCTTGACTATATGTCAGTATGATCCTCTATTCAAGTGGGCTTTGAATGGGTTGACTAATTCTGACTCTGGTTAGAAAAAACAAATGTTCCTTCTCAATCTGCTTCTTTTTTTTCACCACATCACACCACTTCTCAAAGTGTAAAGTCGGTCATCAGTCACAGAAAAAGTGCACTAAATCGACTTTAAAATCCCAGGATTTGTCAGTTTTTCTTAGTGTGACTTTTTGGCAGCCGAATAGTGAAGCGATTAGTCAGATGGCCCTCAACTAGAACATTCATTCTCAGTCCCATTTGCTTGACATGTCTCCCCCTGCTGAAGTATCCTTGAGCAAGATATTGGATTCTTACTTGCCCCAGGGCCGCTGCTGGGTAGCAGACTTTCCTGTGAAGTGGAGGCAGCTTCTGGAATCGCTGGGGTATTAAAAAAAAATAGACCTTCCTGTGATTGTCTAACCTTTACTGGCACTCGGTGAATTGTCCTATTTATGACTGAAACCACACCTATCTGGCACACAAGGAGGAAAATTATAAGTATTCGGGGTAGTTTTTGAATAGATCAAGCATGATTGCACAAGAATCTTAATCAGAAACGACGCCCAGAACAAACAGAACCAACTGACTTTTTTTCCCCCGATGATGCAGCCGTTTATATCTCATAATATCGTGTAATGTGATATAATGAGTTTGACTTGGGCCTAACATGCCGTCCACTCGGATATCTTCTCATTACAGTGAGGATTTCATTCGTTCAGACACATGTCGCTTATACACACAGAGTTTTTCATTGGTTCAGCTGGGCGCCCATGACACATATGTTCCAGCCTCCCTACCAGCGAACCAACCAGGTGTTTTTCATCATGTTGACATGGCAACGGTAAAACACAGTGGTTATTTTAGCTTCTAGCTGTAATTTAGACGTTTACATCAATTACTGTTACAATCAGCTTACACACACACACACACACACACACACACACACACTACTGGGTGTGTGTGTGTGTTCGTTTTATATTTCTCAGAGTTTCGCTGCCATGACTTGCACATCCAGCCCCTTAGCTCTTGTGTTTCTTTCTCTCTTCCTGCATGTGTGTTACTGTGTAAGGCGGGAGCAGTTCACCCCACCACACTGCTGTGAAGTGTGTGTGTGTGTGTGTGTGTGTGTGTGTGTGTGTGTGTGTGTGTGTGTGTGTGTGTGTGTGTGTGTGTGTGTGTGTGTGTGTGTGTGTGTGTGTGTGTGTGTGTGTGTGTGTGTGTGTGTGTGTGTGTGTGTGTGTGTGTGTGTGTGTGTGTGTATGCTTGCGTGTGTGCGTGCATTCGCGTGCGTGTTCACACATGGAACCAATATTGAGGCCAGATGTTCATTTTGTTACAACAAGACCTCTACACGCAACACTGGCCAGCTACACACACAGAAATGCATAGGGTACACCAATCTGGCAGCGCTTGTGTAATTAGGAAGCTGATTGGTTAGATTAAATGTCCATCTGACCCCTGACCAATAGTTAATTTGAAAACCCTGCCTGCCTTCCCCTTTCCTCAGCCTCCTGGCTCTCTTTGCCTTCCGCTACTTTCCTCATGTCTTCTTTTAATCTGAGCTTGTTTTTTTTTTTTTTTTTTTTAGCACAATCAGGCCTCTTGCTTCAGTCATGGTGACTGATGTCATTTGACAAATAAGAGAAAAAGAAGCTGGATAAAATTATGGTAAATGAAACCACTTCAAGTAAATGACTGAGAGGAGATTGACAAATGACTACAAATGACTTTTTTTAGTCGTAAGTGTATCCAGTTTTTATTGGTCAGTATATAACTCATGGACTTTTGAAGTCCATGAGTTATATTTTGCATACATTTTTTTTATTAAAAGTTAAGAAAAAAGTTTTCTATGTTCATTATGATCATGTCTTTACAAATTCTATAATTATTTATTATGGAAACAATCACTTATTAATTAAAAATTAAGTGGATATCACTAAAATGTCAACTAAATTACCGTGCCAATTTATTATCAACCTCTTTCTAATTAGCTACACAATAATAAAATGAGCTTATTCAAAAATGGTTTTGGTTGTGTTCTTTTTATTAAGTTAGCAGATATGCATTTTTTGGAAATATATCAAATTTTATATGGAAAATAACAAATTGTGTCCACGTCTGAAAAATCACTAAGTTCCCCATTACAAAAACACCTCTCAAGGAAGTGTGTTAATTCCAGATCACATGACCTGCTCCACATGATGTCATTTCCTCCTGAAGAAAAGACTGGAAGACTCCAAGGCTTTCTGAGTTATTTAATATTAAATAGTGTGTGAGTCATGTGTGAATTTATTGTATGTCAACAGGTTTGTCTATATAATATTTACAAGAATCTTTGTGTAAAAATGTCATGTGATGTTTGGTTATAGGTGACCATGTCGATTTTGATCTTGAAAACAGCAAAAATGTCAACTATGATACCTGTCAACTATGTTACAGAAAATCCTGCAATTTTATATTGACCCTTACAGTAAAAAAAAAGGACCTACTAGAGAGCAATATGCTCCTGTTTCGCAACAGTTTCTTACATTAAACTTCTTTATTTATAGAACATATCCTCATGTGTTGTTCAAGAGTGACACTATCAAACCACATGCATTTCTGTCGAGGGATGCATCACCTAGCGTTCAGGCAAGGGCAATCGAGTGTTACGTGATTGTGAACAAAAAAGCCTTGAAAACTGTTGAGCTTTTAAGGGGGTGCCGTGCATCTCCTGCCAAACCACAGAGGTAAAACAAAGAGCGATAAGAGCTCATTGCCACCCACATTTTCCTTGCTAACGTGAGCCAATTGTCTCTCTGCCACGACACACCTAAAGTCTTAAATGCGTTTTGTGTTTTGGCAGAGTTTGAGCACTGAAGATGGGAATCATCGCGACTGCACCACACCTCAATCGCTGCGAGAAAAAAAAAGAAATAAAACAAGTAGAATTAGAGAAGAATCTAAATGTGCAGTGTCCATATTCGCATTCACCCCACATATGCGCACACGCACTCTCAGAAATATACAGTATATGCACGCACACACACAGGCTCTACCAGTCATCTTGACACTTTAATCCACTTCACTTAAGGACATCCAGTCACACCCTGCTTTGGTGTGCGTGAGAGAGGGAGGAAGAGAGTGTGAAAGTGTGTGTGTGTGTGTGTGTGTTTGTGAGCAAGCAATGCCATGGCAACCTTGGCGGCCCAAGGCCCTCTTGGCAAGGTAGCAGGATTGCCCTGGGCACGAGCGCGTGCAGCTGACACTGCCATCACCATGTGTGTGTATGTGTGTGCGCGCGCGCGAGTGGAATGCAAAGAGGAGATTTTCACTTTTAACTCTTCTCAGTGGAGACGCACATCCACCCCTCAAACTTATAACACACACACTAACTCGCAGCACCATGCATACTTGATAAGGGGTGAAAGCTCCAGAAAGATACATCACTTTTTCTCTCTTTTGCTGTCTCTCACCCGTAGCTCCTCCCTTTTTCCCCGTCTCCCCCCTTTTGAGTCCCCTGTGAGGTTTTCACTCATTAGGAATTCTCCACTAGTGTGTGCCTGTGTGTGTGTGTCTGCGCAAGTGTGTTTATGAATTCTGCTCCACTGGCATGATGCATCTTGTACACTCAATTTCCCTTAAGACCATTTCTCTTTTGTTCTCCTTCTCCCCTCTCTCTCTCTCTCTCTCTCTCTCTCTCTATCTGGCTGTACAACACAACAGGACCCGACACAACTCAGCACAGCTTCAACTGTTCAAGACTTGTTTGCTCCTAGAGTATGTATATATATATATATATATATATATATATCGACTTGTATTGTGTTTTCTGTAGTCCTGTGTAGCTCAATGGATAGAGCCAAAGCTAAAGATATTATAGTCTGGTTGTGCTGCGGGAGCCTTGTTTTTGTTCTGTCTTTGCAGCTTAGAAGTTCTGGTGAGAGCCACAGAGAGACCGAGTTAGATCAAGATGCAGTCTGAGCTCCATGCTACTGCTTGTCCAGCACAGATGTGGGTGTGAATCGACATCAGATTTTCTTCTCTCTGACACAGATGAGGCTCTTCCTGGTCAGACTGAGCAGAAATTCAGGGCTTTAGTTCAGTCATGTTGTAGACACCGATTGGCCAGAACATTAAAACTAATGATTTAAGTCATGGATATTTTTCTGATTATTGGAATTAGTATTTTATTGGCTTATTATTGATCAATTAAATGCACTACTTTAGGTCTGTTCCAGCCTCCTCTCTCAGTCTGTTGCCAGTCTGTGGTCTCAGAAATGTCTCTGAAGCAAAAACTGAGCAAGAAACACAAACCAGGAAATTAGCTCCGCTCACGGCGGCTAACGCAATGCGAACGGCTAGCGGCTAAGTAAGAAGGCAACCACAGATTAACCTGAAACAGTCTGGAAAACAATCATTAATGATGTTTTAAGATCTGGACCTTAGTGAGCAATGAAAGTGATGGAACAGTGAAAGATTAAGGAAATAGAGAAGTACAGCAGATGTGATCAGTCTCAGTCGATCACACATAAACAGAGGAGTGTGTCCTAATTTAACAGTCCCTCCAGGATTTCACAGGCATTTTTTGATATTTTTGTGGCCTAAAATGCCTGAATTTGCAGCACCTTTTCAAAAAGTTGTGATGTAAGTTGCGATGAAATTAGAGGAAGAAGTAACAATTGGTAAAAAGTTGCATTTTTTTCAGCTTTTAGAACACGTTTCAACTTTTTAATTGACAATATCTATTCCTAAACTAATTCTTTAACACGCTTCAGTCCACTTGCACAAGCTGACACACCACTGTGGGATATTAGCAGCAGCCTGATACTGATTTAACATGAAGTGATAGTAGTAGTGGTAGATTTAAGGCACAAAATGATCATTTACTATTGAATTAATCATATTTGGATATATCGGTCAGTGGCTTTAAAAGTTAATTTCACGTCCTGACACACACATAGTCACGGCTTGTCATGCCAATTAATTATTCTAACTTAGCATCATTCTTTCAGTGCAACAGATCTGGATGCAACAGCTTCCATAGTGGTCCACTGTGGTCCAATCATTCCAGCCATTCTCCTAATGTGTTTTACGGTCAAATAATGTTTGTCAATCGATGATTTTCATCTGTATTCCACAACAATATTTTGCAGTTCACCTCTGCTTTCGTGAAGAACATCAGGGAATTGTTTTGCACGGTCTTTAGCAGTAACTTTTGTTGGTAAATGAGAGACATTAGAATCAGCCATATCTGTTGATAACAAGCACCTCTTTCATGGCCAGTGCGCCCCCCTGTGCTGCAGAAAAGATGGTTCAGCTAGCCACAGGTGTTGCCTTCGAATTCCTTAGATGCCAATCTGATCAAACATTCTTGTGATGCACCAGAACAGGCCCGACCCACAGGAACCAAAGGATTCGCTGCTGATATCCCGATGCCAGATGACTGGGTCAGAGATGTTCCGACAGTATTAGGCAGCTGGATTTAGTGTTTTTTTGCATGCTGTCAAATGTAAAATTCAGCCTTGAACACTAAAGCCATTAGTGACTTTCTTCTCCTTCAAATACAAATGTCAAACCCCCCTCATGTCTGCAATTGTGTTTGAATTTAATCTGCTTCATAGTTAAAAAAACAAACAGAACTGCAAAGGCATTGTAATGCTCGGATGATGCCGTACAAATAAAAGGTTTAAAAATCATCTGACTTTCAAAATCACAGGGGATGTAATTATCAGCTGTGTTTGCTTCCATCAAAGCACTGAATTGTCACACATTTGTAGTGGTTATTTTGTTAGATCCACTGCTTTTAATGAAAAAAATGTTTGATCATTTACTCAGGAGCCTCCTTTATATGTATGTGTGCTTATAATAAACAATGCAGCTTTTTTATATAATGAGAGAGCGAGGGAGGAAGTGAGAATCAGGGGAATAAATGGAGATAGAACATGAGACAGAACTCTGGATGTGCAGTTTAATAATTATGTAGTGTGTGTGTGTGTGTGTGTGAGTGACTGTGTACTGTTTCTTGAAGGTGCGTCATTGTTGCAGATGTTTGGCTTCTGAGTTTGTGCAGACAAACAAATGTATGCACATACACACTGACACAACTTTCACAGTCGGGTCCCCGAGTCCCATCTATCCTGTTCCTTAATAGACCAGGTGCAGCCAAACAATGGGTGCGTGCATGCATGCCCCCGTTTGTGTGTCTCTGTGTGTGTGTGTGTCACTCTCAATTACTGATAAGCTCGCATGTCCTTGAATTTTTTTTTTCCCCGAAAGTTGTGTTTATGATTTCCACAAAGTACACACACTTTTACCCGCACAGCGTCTGTGTCTGCAGTCTAAGTTACCCATTAGAGGAAAACATGGAAAGTGGCCTTGTTCGAGCCACATCAACACAATTACGACGCTGTTATCTCCTCCTCTTCCCTCAGAAATGTTGGACCCACGATCCAATCTTTTCTAGTTGTAACGGAATCTTTTTTTCTTTTCTTTTTTAATATTTAAGCCAAGTCAGATAGGATCCACTTCCAGTCCAGTGTTTATTCCTGTGTTTTTGGTTCAGGTCGCTGAGATAATCAAACCCATTTTAGAGGGAAAATCCTCTCTGAAAGTGGATCCATGTCATTCCTTTGATCTAACACAGCTCACTGACTAAGAACAACTCTCCCTCTCAAAGCCACAGACCTGAGGGTCGCAGCTTTAATGTGTGATGCCGCCAGGAGACTTGTGAACTCCACTGACAATAAATAAGAGACCAACAGAAAAACAGAAGAGGAATTTGTTCTTTAAAGTCTTTAAAGTTTACTTGCTCCTCAGGGATAACTGGTTCATCACTACTTGGATCATATATTTTTTTATCAATTTGGTCACCCCATCAGTTAATAACATAGTTTTTTACTCAACACGTTAATTATGAAAATCTAATTATAGGAGCAGTCAGATTTAACCCTTTGAAGACCAAGCTGTTTCTGGGTGTTTGTTTTTTCTGTCACATTTTTGCTCACTTTTGACTCATTTTTCACTGCAATGCACCTCTATGGAAACACTAAAACCATAGATGGAAGTAGAGAAAACTCACAGCTGTTGTTATGTGAGTATAATAGAGTTAGAATACCATAGATGATGAATAATGACAACAGTAATCTATATTTTTGATGACTAATTTGACTAAATCTAAGTTGAATTTGAATTTTCCCACATTCATTATCAGTACTAGCAAAAATAGTGGCCCTGCATGAAATAGATATTTTACTATTGACATTTTAAATGTTGTTCATCTTTGTTTCCTGTCTGCTCTGTGGTGACACTGCCTGCAGCTCAGCCAAAAAGTCCCTGAATTTTTGTCATGTGATCATTGGATGAGTGAATCATGGCTTTAGGAATTCAGAGTTTTTAGTTTTTTACAGGATCTGATTAATGCTGTTTGTTTTTGGCAACATTATGGACATGTAGAATAAAGGGATTTTGACAAAATTCACAATTTTAAGTTTAGCTTTGGTTGTTTTTTTCCCTATGAAACCGAAAGTCGCACATGATTAGTTCAAGGGCTGCCGGAAATCTAAATGTCTGCAGATTTTTCCTGTTTTGACATATTCTGTGTATTCCAAGTTATGTAATTTTTGAAATTTAAGAAATTTGGTTTTTGATGGAGGGCTTAGCAATGTTTTTTTTTTTGTTTTTGTTGTTTTCTAAAAGCCCCATGTTTGCCGGACCTTTTGGAACACACAATGTTCATGTGTCTAATCATTCATCACAGCTTACGCCACTTAGTGAAGTCTTACAAGCAGCTCTTGTGCAGTGAAGGGTTAGTGATGAAGTTTATGCTCATTTATTAGTTTTATCTACAACTAAGTTGGTCAAGCTTTTTGGTTGTTTACCACCTGTCTGCTTCATGTTGTTTTACCCAGGGGTTTTCTTTTTTAGCAACACTGCAGTGTTCCAAAAGCTCAGGGGAATATTGGTCAAAATGTGGTCAAACCGAACAAAAACAAGACCGAAGTTGTTGTTTCTGTGCAGTGTTTTTTGTTTTTCTTACCAAATATGGAATGGAATTTAAGTTAAATTGTGTTTTATGCTGCAAATAGTTGAAAGCTAGACACATACGAACATGCATTAAGCACACAGACGTGTCCACTCTCACACACACCTTGCAAACACATGTGAGTGATCACCATTATTTAAAGCCCACTATTTACAGATTAACTAGGAAACAAGTGTTACATTACCTCGAGACCACCAAGTGAGCAGTAGACAGAGGAAGAGAAGAAAAAAAGAGAGCCAGAGAGAGAAGGGGCAGGAGAGACGACAGAGATATGAGGAGGAGAGAGAGAAGACACCGGGAGAGCGAGGAGGGAAATAAAGGCAGACAGAGAGAGAAAGGCGAGCAGCTGCCAAACTCTGAGTGGGGTTAAGCATCACCACAAGTACAACCTAATAAGGTCTGAAAGTGTGCACACCCACACAGACACACACATACACACAGACTTGGCTGCTATTCAAAATCTGTGTTCCTGCAGTAAGCAACAGTAAGCAGTAAATCACATCTGCCCCCAGAGCCTCCAAAACTGAATTCTGTTGTGATGCATAATGTTAAAATCTTGCGGAGGAGTTTTCCCTGCACTGACCTTACTCTACAGGATATTTGAAGATATTTCACATAGACTCATTTACAAGTCTAGTGGATTCACTCGGTCAGAGTCCTGAGCAGCCTTTATTTCTGATGAAAACACTTTAAAAATATTCAGTAATAGCTCCTCAGTTTTTAACAACAAAAGCAGTTTACATTTTTACAATATGAGGACTGCAGATACAAACATGTGAATATTAGTCGACTGAAAGTTGCACGTTGATGGACTCAGGATGTGTTGCAACATCAGCAGGTATCCTGTCTGCTGATTTTTTTTGCTATGTTCACCTGCTATCTGTTAGGCTATACGCGAGCTGCAGATTGTTATCTCACACCCTGTTTTTCCAGCAGTGTATGTGGTCTGTGGTCTATATTGTGCACTGTGAATCTGAAAAAGTCAGATTTTGTAATTCAAGGCTTTTAATCTGCATTACATCCCATGGCATGTACATTTCTAGGGTTAAAAGAAATGGCTTGTGACTAATTGTTGTTAAATTCAAGAATGTCAACTCTCTATGGTAGGAATAAGATGAATTCATGATTCGAAATGACTGAAGTTCTATTGAAAAATAAGTACAGGAGGTTCTCTGTTTACCATTTCATCCTTATGTTGGAACTGATTACGGGGCAGTCCTCGGTTTAATGTACGCCGTTTTGTTATGTCAGATTTTGTTCAGCGGAACTAGTTGGCAATTGGAGCAGACGAATATGTTGTCACTCGTCGAGTGGAGTGGATGAATACTGTGTGTACAGTAGTTACGCAGCGCTATAAAATGACTTTGTTCACATTTGCCATCACATTGGATTATGCTACGTTTGCTAACTTCATTATGGCTCCCAAGCTTAAGTCAGACTTACAGTTTAAATTTTTGCCAGTATTTTCCTACTGAGTTGTGTTTCAGTGTGAGCTAATGACTGTTTGTCGTTACCGTAGTTGTGCAAATACTGTAAATTGATTGATGTCATGATGCACAAAACGGCTTTGTTTACATTTTCACCGGAATTTCGACTTACGGGAAAAAATCGACTTAAGTCACACCATAGGAACGGAACACAGATATAAGTCGAAGACCCCCTGCACTAATTTTTGTTGTTTGTGGTCCTGATTCCTTACATATCTGCTCTATCAAAAAGTATTTGTGAGTCCTGGTATCAAGGTGCTGGTTATGACATGTTGCTTTGCACAGAGCCACAGAAAAGTATTTACGAGACAGCGGCATACAGTTTTATCAGCGTTCTTTTCATTCTAATGCACAAAACCTCTGCCAAATGCCTTTAGTTAAAACTCAGTAGCATCACAAATGTTATGATTCATGTTCTGCGCACTCAAATATTGTAAACCAACCTCTCAATAAAATCACAGAAGCCACTGCTGTCGTCGTCTCATGAAATACATAAACAGCCCCAGAGCTCGAGTCTCCCCAAATCCAGTATGTAGTGTTTCCAGTCTGTTTAAACATTAGTAAGCCCCGGCAGCGTTTTACACCCGCTGCATTTAAGTTGAAACCTATACTGTACTGGCTTCCATAATCAGGTACAAATCACATTCTTTCGTCTGAGCAATAAGCAGTGATTGAGTTTTGAGGCCAAATGCAAGAGAAACACTCCTCGCTGTTATTAGGCAGTTTTTAATCTCCTTTACTCTTTAATGTTGTAATGTGTGAGGTGTGGGTTACACTGCTCTGTATTTTTAGCTTGGTGTCTCCAAAGCGTAGACGTTAAACAGCTATGCAGACAGATTGGATGATAAGGTTTTTTTGGTGGCGATCCAGTTGTTCATCTGGTGAGGTGACGGTTTTACACGCAGGGACTTCCATGCGTTTGCTGTTTCCTTGGATGGGCCACTTGTCAACTATTAAGCAAACATGAGCGTCACAGAGGCTACAGCCTTGCAAATTGGACAGCAACAATACGGTGCGAGGCCTAAACAAACTCAGCAAGTCAACCATTCCAAGCTAAATAATAACTGTTGAGTCCCTTGCAAGCACTAAGTGAGGAATGAATGTTGACATTGCTGCCTGTAACGCAGCCTTCCTAAGTAACCTAAGAAGCCAAAATGAAAATTGTCAACTCCCACGGTATTCAGACAATAAGAATTAAATCACACGCAAACCAACCAGAGTAGACCACTCCTGCTCACTCGCTCCGACTTCCCCCCGGGGCAAGGAAAAAAGCAAAGGAGCCTTGCAAAACAAAATGAATAATGGGAGGATGGAGAGATAGGGGATAACTGTGTCTCCCCCCCTCCTCCCTCACTGAGTGGTTATCACTTTCTCTCACTGAGTGCCTTCCCCTCTCTCTCTCTCTCTCCCTCTCCCTCTTTCTGCTGAAGGGAGATTAAAAGCTGATAGGAGATTGCAAAGACATGTTGCACTCCTGTTCTGACACACACACACACACACACACACATAGAGACGGTAACATTAGCTCTTGTATAGCTGGGAGCTCTTGATGTAAAACACATGTTCCTGCCTCGGCAGCGTACGCCGGTGCATCTACGGCTGTTTAAACCAACTTTATCGCTCCATCAGTTCAGAGACAAGGAACGATTCATTCAGAGACGAGAGTGAGCAGAATGGGGGTGATGAGGGGTTGGTTGGTGTGTCAGTGAGTGCGTAGATGTGTGTTTTAGAGATGGTGATTGACAGGATTTTTCTATTTCTATTTTCGGTAATAATCAAACTGGTATTCAGGATTGACCCAAAAATCCAGTTGGTGCCAGTGAGAGACCTTTTTTTTGTTCCTTATAACCATAGATGATACCGAGTAGTAAATATATGATAGACTCACAGACTGTGACGACTTAAGGGATTAATTATTAATAGCCAAAAGTACTCTCACGGATGAATTAGAAATTAGCATTAGTTTGTGTTCCTCCATAAAAGTCCACCATAAAACCAGATATAATAAGGTGTTTTCGCAGCATCAACTTCCTCAAGGGGGCAAGAACTTTTTGAGAAAGTCAGAAGGAAATAAACTTTGTGTTTTCACCAGAGGAACAAGAGGCAACATTTAGTTCCTGTATTGTAGCACCAGCTGCCAAAAAGTGCATTACTTTGTGATAATCCAGGAACTATAGGAGCAAAGTTTGCATCACTGATTAATAAAAAGCCCAGATGGCTCCTTCATCTACAAGTAGGAATATTACGAGGTCTGATTAAGTGTCTGCAAACCTTAATATGTATGAGGTTCTTTGAAGGGAAGCACAGCTTGAATAAAAATGAAGACCATACTGCCAGCATATTTACTTTTTTGTATTTACCTTCATAGAGTATTTACACTAAATGACACACAATAGAAAATGTCCTGATTTTCTTTTCAAGAAAGCGAGATAAACAACTATTAAATTCTACCTTGGCGAAGGCCCTCTGGAGATTTCAGTATTCTTTTTCCTGTCTTTTTTTTAATCCATTTATTACATTCATTAAACTATTAATCATACAAAAGCTTTGCATCACTGATTAATTAAAGAACAGATGACTCCTTCAGAGGCCTGGATAAGCGTTTGCAAACCTTAATATGTTTCAGGTTCTTTGGAAGGAAGCAAAATTTAAATAAAAAGGAAGAAAAATACACCGTTGTCTTTAATGCTAACATATTTTATCTGGAATACTGCTGGAATATTCCTTAATACAGTATTTACACCCAGTGAAGTAGAATACAAATAAACACAGTTACAAAACCGAGAGTGATAACTATTATACTCTGCCTTGGCGAATACACTCTGGAGATTTCAGTAACTTTTTTCATCGTTTTTATGCTATTTATCTCATCCATTGAAATATTAATCACACAGTAGGTTTGCATTACTGATTAATAAAAGCACAGATGACTCATTCAACTACAAGTAGGGATATTAGGAGGATGGGAGGCCTGGATAAATGTCTGTAAACCCTAATATATGGCAGCTTCTTTGGAATGAAGCACAATTTGAAGAAACTACAGCTAGCATATTTTACCTGAAACACTTCTGGCATATGCCTTTCATAGAGTATTTACAGTAAATGAAGTGAAATTAAAAATGTCCTGATTTTAGTTTTATAAACACAGTTGCAAAAACTGAGATAAACAACCATTAAACTGACCCTTGGCGAAGGCCCTCTGGAGATTTCAGTAACTTTTTTCTGCTTTTTAATCCATTTATTACATTCATTAAAATATTGAAGTCACACAAAAGCGAACACTAAAAAACAGCAGGGGAATTTTGTAGTTGTGTTCTTCAGTATCAAAATTAGATTTCAGTTGTCCGGATTTTAGCTCCTGTGGCTTCTTTGTAACCTGGAACTACAATATGCAATAAAAGGGGCTGTGAGCGTGATCTAAATTGTAACTGAAAAAGAGCAGCAGCCCCGACACAATGTCTGCTTTTGGTTAACCACCGCCGTGTTTTTAGTCTGGAAGAAAAGTAAAAATACAGGTGACTTCAGCGTGCACACATATTTTACGCTCCCTGCTCTGCGTTGCATCAGACTTCAAATTGTCCAATTTGGTTCCTAACAGCATTAAGGAACGAAGGGAAGAAATAACAAAACTGCTACTTGGTTGAAACGTGTAATTCATCAGAGGAGATTTAGAGAATGAATGTATGACATTTTTTTCTTGTGTTTATGTGGTGCCCTCGACTTTCTTCTATTTCTCTACTCTGCTCTTTGACAGTTGTGTGTTTCTGAAGCGCTGGATCTGAACTGTAGTCACATTTGAACTAAATTGCAAAATGCGGTGACTTAAAGCGACGAAACGCATGTCGATAACATTTTGCTAAACCGATTGATGGGATGGTCAACCGCAGTGAGCGAAAACAGCAGAAAACAAATAGATTTGCTTGATAAAGGTTTCTTCTTGCCGCCAGTCGTTCTAGCAGACTGAACTCATCTACATTTAGATTCACTGGCCAATGTGTGTGGTCATCCGTGCCTTTGATTTAGACTGTGTGTACTCGTGTGTGTGTGTGTGTGTGTGTGTGTGTGTGTGTGTGTGTGTGTGGGGGGGGGGGGGGGGGGGGGGGGCGGGAGTGTGTGTTTTATTGACCAGCAGATGAAGGCTGTGTGTGTGATGAAAAGCAGGGGACCAGATGGACTTATGGGAAATAAAAACCTTTTATTTATTTATACAATTTGATTAAATGGCATTTGTTTCAGGGCCTCGGTGTGTATGTGTGTCCATGCGTGGTAATGTGTGTTTGTATGTGCGTGCGCCTCATATTTAATGACAAATGGAATGGAGGGATCAGAGCAATCAGGTTTGAATGATTACTATGGGAACCAGGGAGAGTGACTGATAGGGAGGGAGACAAAGTCAGATTACAGAATCAACTAATTCTTACACATCAGCAAAATACTGCAAATTTTACTCCTGTCTGTGATCTGTTTCTCCCTCATTCTCTCCTCTTTCATCCTCTTTCTTCATTTGTATCTATGGGATGAGGTAGGTACCTTTAATCCCTCATTTCGTTCCACTTTTCTTTTCTCTACCTGCCCACTTCACCCTCTTTTCTTCTTCTGTTACAATAATCACAGCTGTTTTTCAGGCTTCCATGTCTTTGCCCCTGGTTATTTTTTTGTTTTCGACTATTCACATGAGCTCTTGGTCATTAGGACTGCAGCTAACAATCATTTTTAATTGATTTATTTATTATTTTTTGATTAGTATTGGTTCAGTTCTGCAAAACAAGCAAGCAACAATGAAAAGTGATGCTCATCATAATTCCTTCCAGTTCAAGGTGATGTATTAAAACTGCTTATTTTATCAAGACAATTAGTACAGCAGTTATTACTTTCATCACTGAATAATCTGTTGATTATTTTCTTGATTCATGATCAGGAAACTAAGAAGAATGTCCATTAAACTTGCCTCTAAAGCCATGGAAATGTCTTGTTTTTTGAAGCCAACAGTTCAAAATGCCCAAAATAGTCCATTTGTAATTATATACATCTGTCTAAGCATTTTAAGACATGGATCGATCCAGTAATTTTGCCAGTAAAATGGAAACACTTAATCGATTAACCCTACAACAAGATATATAGTTTAGTCTGAGCAAACAACAGCTCCAAATCCAAATATCTTTATTCCAAGAGAAAAGATGGCATTTGGCATTTTTGCTTGATCGATTAGTTTGACAATCAATCAGTGCTTGCTGCCTCACCTGTGGCCACTTTTTTTTTTTCTTAAATAGGTGTTTAGCGGAAGATACTGGGTCAGCCTTCTAATTTAATGTTCAGGATTGTGTTGCATTGCAGTGCAACACAATATATATATATATATATACTTTCTCTTTTTCCCCATATGCTATAGAAAAGCATGCGAGCACACAGAACAGGACTGGATCAGCCGCACAGCTGCAACTGCGAACCTCAGATTTTTTCATTGCACACACAGATCAGAAAGCTAGCAGACTGTGAGGAGATATTCGCTGACTTTGACAAAAAGAGCGTCTTGGATTAGAATGGCCTACTGCACCTTTAATGTAAAACACAGTTATAATCAAAGCAAACTCCCCAGTGAATAGGTAGTCGCATATTTTCTTTGCAGAAATAAATGCTGTGGCATATTCTTTTGTCTCGGTTGATTTTTCTCATTACAGTAATTTGGATGCCTGGGAAGCTGGATGCTTTTACTGTAAAGGTTCTTGGATCGTAACTCAAATGATTAAGAAATGTGGCTCCCCAGAGAGAGCCCAGTGTAACTGCCTGCGCCTGCCAGGATACTGTGTGTGTCTGTTTGTGTGGCGTTCGTACAGTAAAGCTCATGTGTAAATGGCTGCGACTTAACTCACAGAAGACCCAGTGTGTGACTGCACAGTGTGTATCTGTCTGCCGTGCACCAACTAACAACCTGCAACTTGCTCGACACGCTGAGTTTGGCTAAAGAGTGTGATCTGTGTGCGCGTGTGTGTGTGGTGTGTGCTAGAAAGAACGAACGGAAGACAAGGAGTGTCTACATATGTTCCAGCACAGATTCCAGCCTCATAAATCACTTCAACTGGTGTTCAACAGTCAATCTCTGTCTCTCTTTCTCTCCCTCCACCCTTCCCTCTCTTTCCCTCTCTGTCTGTCTCTCCGTCTCTCAGTTGAAACACACTGTTCTTCCTCTGCCAACAGGGAGATTTGTGTTCTGTGTCTCTGTCGTATAGGATTAGAGGAGAGACAACGAGAACAGAAGGAAAGAGAGAGAGAACGAGGGGGAGGGGGATAGATAGAAAGATGGATAAAATGGAGGTGGGGAGGAAGCCAGAGGCTGAGGGAGAGAGAGAGCAAAAACAAGATTTTTGCCTCTTTCTTGGCAGTGGATGTGCGCACTCTTTTTGGCCACCGCTCTCTTCTTTGACATCATCTCTGTGCTTCTCGCTTACTCTGCTTGTGTGTCTGTGTGTGTGTGTTATCTGTGCCTGTGTGTCCTGATGCTATCCAGATGTGCAGCTACAGTGGGCTGTAAAACTCAGAGTTATTGTCATAACATTGTTGCTCACTGTGTGTGTGTGGGTGTGTGTATATGTGTGTGTGGGTGTGGTATGGTGTAAGGGAGGATGGGTTGGTTCGTGGGTGTCTGCATGTGTGTGTTGCTTCCTGTCTTTGTCCTAACACTTTATTTTCGAGCTGATGAAGAGCCAACACGTGGACGCACTCGCTCTCATGCAGACTTGACACATGTGCACAAGCAAACATGAAAGTCGGTTGTCGGCAGTGTTGTTGGCTTCAGTACATATTTACAGGCTCTTTACTCCATCTGCGTCCAGGATGCTCATCTCCTGGTATTCCCTCATCTGTGTTGGCATCTTTTAGATATCTGACAGTGATATGGAATCAATAGCCTGCTGTCTTTTTGTCTGATTCCTCAGACGCACAGTGGAGACTCCATATGTACAACATAAGAGTTGAACAAGAGTGTTGAAATCACAAGAGCAGTGATTTTTAGGAAGTTTCTAAGTACCAGAATTTGCCAGCTGTAATGGTATTTTGTAATTGAATACTTTTGGGACAATTAAATTTGTTTTAAAATGCTCATTCTGTGAGTTGTTGAAACACCAAAAAACAAATCTTGATTCTAGTTAAAGCACAAACTTTTGCATGGGTTAAAAGAAGAAGAACATCACTCATTTTTTGGAGGTAAAACTAAAGGTAAGCAGTGTGTTGTGTTCAAAGAAGCGATGAGATCTTCTTAGTTGAAGTTGAGGCAGTTAGCAGCAGGTACAGCGGCTTGGAAGCTGTTGAAGGTCAGTGATAAACTCTTGCTGATTGGTGTAATCATACTCTCACCTATCAGAAGCTGATTTGAACACAACGATTTTACTTAAATCGTTACGCAAATCACTGTGTGTGTTCGGATTGCTCGGTTATGTCGGCTTCATCGGACCATAACCTTCAGCGTGCATTGAGGAGGCTTCCAGCCAAGATGCGAGTCAGCACCTCTAAATTTCAGGCCATAGTTCTCTGCCAGTAACCGGTGGATTGCGACCTCCATGTTGGGGGTGAGTTGCTGCCTCATGTGAAGAAGTTCATGCATGACAGGAAAATGGAGCGTGAGATGGACAGATGGGTTGGTGCAGCATCATCAGTAATGCGAGCGTAGTACTGGACCACTGCGGTGGAGTGGGAGCTCAGCCAGAAGGCAAATCTCTTGATTTACCAGTGGCTCTATGTTCCTACCTTCACCTGTGGTCATGAGCTCTGGGTAGTGACCGAAAGAATAAGGTCGCTGGTACAAATCAAAATGAAGTTCCTCCACTGGGTGGCTGAGCTCTGTCTGATAGTAGAAGTGCTGCTCCTTCATGTCAAAAAAAGCCAGTTCAGACGATTGGATATCGGATGAGGATGCCTCCTGGGAGACTTCCTTTGGAGGTTTTTCCAGGAATATCCAACGGGGAGGAGACCTCAGGGTAGACTCAGAACTCACTGGAGGGCTTACATATCTCATCTGTCTTGGGAACACCCCTGATTCACCCAGGAAGAACTAAGAACGTAGCTGGGGAGAGGAACATCTGAAACATGTTTTTTCCGGGACAGCCTGACCCTGGATACGTGGGTCAGGCCCATCCATCCATCAATCATTCCTTGGATGGATTGATGGATGAACCTCAAAGCTATGTGAAGCAGACATTTGAAAAAGGCTACAAGAGGTAGAATTTTAATCTACAACCCTCATCTTGTGGCTTTCCCCTCTCTGCCCCAAACTCCTCCAACAAAGCAGCTCCATGTGTGGTTTAAGTACGAACCGACCACTTCAGTAGTGCAGAAGCTAAGCACTGTACTGCTGTTAATAGGGGCAGCAGCCAAAATGTTTCAGCTATATACAAAAATCCCAGCTTTGAAAATCAATATCTGTTAAGCGTATGCTACATTGGACTATTTTCTCTGCTGTCAGACAGTCCAATCCTGAGGGGAACTGAAAGAGGTCGATGCAGGCAGCAATAAACCAGCAACTTAAGTGTGAGATAAAATTATAGGGCAGGGTGTCCTCCAAAGCATTTTTTTTTCTGTAGCTAGCATATTTTTCGGCTCCAATGAGAGCAGCACAGGTTCATGTAAAATACACAAAAAGCAACAAACCAGCAGCAGCATAACAAGGTGAGGTGCTGAGTGTTTATTCATTATGTCACTCTCTTTAATGCCATTAAAGAAACCACAGCATTGTTTGCCAGCTGAAAATGTCATCAGTTCTTCATCTGAAAGGTAAAGCAGTGGAAATATTCTGCACTTCAGCTGATATTGAGGGTTTTTTGTTCCATTTCTTTGTCCACAGCAGGTTGTTCCGTGCCAGTACTCCTGCCTGATTCTCCAAATTTAAGGCATGCCGACAGCCATCTGCTACAGCTAATACTTTGACATGTATGAAGCATGATTTGTGCTTCATACACCCTCGCTGAAGAAACATTTGAACCGTAATAATAGAATGAATTGCGCTTATTGCCAGACTCTATTTTTGATAAGTCCGTCTTCCATTCTTGGGTTGCTTTGCAGTGTAGGAACTTGTTGTCAGGCAACATTTCCTGCAGCATTTTACACCACTGAGTCATCTGAAGAGACTTGCACATTTGGAGAACAGCCAAGTGGAATTCCCTCTTTCTGAGAAGACCGGTGATTGGCCAAAGACAGCATTTATGCACCAGATTTTTTAAAATCCCTTTAAGACAAGGTGTCAAACATGCGTCCCGCGGGCCAAAACCGGCCCACCAGACGGTCCAATCCGGCCCACAGGACAACTTTAACTTTGTTTGACTTTTGTCGTTTGTCTCGTGTTTCTGTTGTTTTGTTTCTGGTTTTTGTTGTGCTTTGTTTCCTTTTTGTCTTGCTTGTGTTTTTTGTCTTATTTTCGTCATTTTGTGTTTTGCTTTATTTGTTATTTTTTGTATCGTTTGTGCTGTTTTGTGTTTTTTTTTGTCTAGCTTGTGTCGTTTGTCCTTTTTTTGTCACTTTGTAACTATTTTGTCTACTTTTTGTTGCTTTTGTGTTTTATTTCGTGTCGTTTTGTGTCTCGTTTTTGTCATTTTGATTCTCATGTTTGTAATATTTTGTCTAGTTTGTGGGTTTTTTTCCCAATTTTCCTGACTTTTGTCATTTTGATCATAAAGTACAATATTATATCATTCAGTTCCAGATTCCTGTGAGTAAATGTTTTGTTCCTTTGTAGAAACACTGCGATCTGTAAGTTGTAATGTGTAAGTGATAAACTGAGGCATAGTATTGCTGAAATTGAACTTATTTTTCTAAAGAAATTTCAGATTGTTGATGATGTTTTGTGAAATGATAATTCCTTAAATGTGAATATTTTCAGAATGTACTGCTTAGCACGAAAACATAAGTAAACATTTTGAGATTTTTATAGTTTTATGTTTATGTAGTTATTTATAGGTTATTTATGATGTGATTTTACTGGTCCAGCCCACTTGACATCATACTGGGCTGAGTGTGGCCCCTGAACTAAATTAGTTTGACGCCCCCGCTTTGAAAGAACAAAGAGGGAGTCCAGAAATCACTTGAATTAAAATAGGCTTTAAAATAAAATTGTAATTACCATCATGTCTTCTCAAATGTACGGCCCTGTTGCCATATGAACAAAACCCTTACTTTGCACTTAGCAAAGGTAACACTAAATGTAACTTTTGCCAAATTCATTCAAGCTTTCTTGATTTCACTGGTTCATCTTTCAATGTAAGTAATTTGCAAAGCACCTGCTGATATCTCTCGTGTCAGCAGAACTTGAGCTACAACGTTTCAGAAGAAACCTTTTCGTCTTTGTGTTCGGTATGAAAAACTTTTCGTAATGACTAATAATCCATCACGTGAAGCCTCCTTGTGGCTTTGTTTCGGTTTCTGCTGAGTTGTTTTTTTCCTTCCACGACTCTGCTTACTGTCAGTTACCTGGCACATGACGCCCACAGGAAGAATCAAGTCGATTCCCCTAAAAAACGTGTCTCTAAAATTGATAACAATTCCAACTAATTTGGTACGTGAAAATTGAAACCATGAGAGGGCGCATTTAATTTCTGCTTTCAGCACAAATACATAAAAGTAATCCCATGTGTCCTG
This sequence comes from Acanthochromis polyacanthus, assembly GCF_021347895.1. Taxonomy (NCBI): domain Eukaryota; kingdom Metazoa; phylum Chordata; class Actinopteri; family Pomacentridae; genus Acanthochromis; species Acanthochromis polyacanthus. The sequence continues at coordinate 35,410,669 of NC_067123.1, read as the reverse complement.
TGTTAATATATGCTGTATATATAGAGTAACTTGGTTCTTTTTTCATTCCTAAACCTTTTACTGATACGACTAGTCCACTCTGTTCTGCATTCAGTCTTAAACTCGCACAAACGCTGGACACGCAAAGGAAGATCTTGACCAACTGCTCCTCAATTTCGGCTGCAGTAAAAACCTTATTTTGGTGTGTTCCTACTTTCTGAGATGACTTTGTCTTTCCGTGTTGTATTTCTGTGTCACAGCTACTGTTGGAAATGATCAGTATCTCTCCTCTACTCCCCTCTGTTTACTCCTCTCCAACCTGTAGGGTTTCCATTCTTTTTATTTGTTTTCTCGCTGCGATGAGATGAGAGAATAGATATAGCAGGAGATAAAATAATGAAAAGGAAACAAAGAAAGGAAAAGGAAAATCTATGCTTCGGATCTCCCCTTCTGTGTCTTCCTCTCCTTCTGTGAACGTTTCAATCTATTTTGATGTTCCTCTCTCTCTCCAACCCCCGTCTACCTCGATGGCCCTCTGTCTCATCTCCTCTCTCCTGTTTTCTTTCTTTCTCTCAGTAATGACTAAGTGCTAACTATCACTCTGAAAGTCTTGGTATTTGCTAGCTGTAGGTGTCCTCAGTGAATCTACAAGCGTGTGTGTGTCTCATTATGAGAGTGCATGTAGCAGTGTGAAGAGAATAAGTCAGGCCCCAGGCTGTGTCCGGATGAATGATGGCATGTGTGAGTATGGCTATGGTGGATAATATCAAGCTGTTAGTACAAAATTTTATTCACTAGTAGTCATTGGCTCTGTCCCTTTCTTTGTGTTTTCTCTCACCATTTCCTTCTTGTTCTTCTTCTCTCCGTATCGCTCTCTTTCTGTTTCTTTCTCAAACAGATTGCTTTCTGCAGGGGTGGAGATAGAGAGGAAAAATTGAGATTCCTTGTCCTTGAGTGACCCAATTTCATTTCTCCCTGAAAATGAAAAACTCTTTGCTTTTGTAGTTCTTTTCAACCCTTGATTCTACTACTCGGATTTTTGTCTTTGTCTTTTTCTTTTTTTTTTAAAAACACATTTTGTTCAGTTTAGCCGTTTTCCTGACCAACCAGAAGGCGCTTGAAATAACCCAGGATGATGATTACCACTGACAGATTAGCAAATGATAGAACAGAACAGAAAAGAATAGAATGGAAGGTACCTCCAGAAGTACTTCATTGATCCCCAAGGGAGAATTTGTTGTTACAGGAGCAAAGTGAAAAGTTACCACCACAACAGGAAAATAGGAAATATAGAAATAATATCATATAAAAATGAATGAATGAATGAATAAAAATGTACAAAATTGAAAAATGAACCATGCAATGTTAAATGAATCTCTCTTGCTGTGTGGTGTGTCATTTTGGCCATTTCTCATTGCATTGATTGTGTGTTGTCACATTTGGGACATTTTATGTCTCCACTGTGGTTGTTTTTCCTCACCTGGTTGCATTTTAGCCTCATTTTGGTCCTTTAGCATCTCTTTATAGTCAGTTTATGTCATATTTTGGTCGTTTTTGTCTTTTAGTAGTGGTTTTGTGTTTCATTTTCATTATTTTTATCTTTTCATGGGTGTTCCTTTTGCGTTCTTTGTTGCCATTTTGTCTCATTTTGGTCCCTAAACATTTCTTGAAAATCTGTCAACCTGCTTTCAACACGTTTTTTTGCAAAGAAATATAGAAATATCAGAAATCTAAACATAATAAAAAAAAACAAATGAATGATTAAATGAATGAAATGAATAAAAATGTACTAAATTGAAAAATGCACCATAAAATGTAAAATGCTAACAATAGAATTATTCAATAAAATAATAAAGATGAAGCAAACAATAATAATGGCGTCAAATACAATGATAGAAAAGAAAGCAATTGTATTAGATTGTATTTTCTCATGCAGTTGTCCTCTAAAATTCTGACATTTCCAACCCACTGACTTTAAGCACTTTATGCACATTGAATTCTCATTTTCTTTAGACAGACTTGTTTTTTTTAAGCAATGTTAAAAATAGGTATTTAAAGAACAAATAAAGACGAGTAAACACATAGAGACTAGAAGTACAGGTTCATTTAATATTATGTCATTAAAAGACTCGCAGATAGCAGCGATACACCGAATATAAATAGTGCAATAGACCTATATTTAGCCTCTGGTGCTGATGTAGCTCTCGTGCATTTCCTGCAGATGTGTTGAAGCAGAGTTTGATTCTAGGCCAGGTTTCAAACCTGTAGACAGATCTGACTGGCTGACAGGGGGCTCTGTGCCATGTGTGAAAAGACAGGATGCTTTTTAAAAAAAAGTCCAATTAGGTTTTCAAACAGTGACATCAAATTTTTGGATACCTTTTGGCGTTGATGCTGTTTTCTCAGCAGATGGAGCTCAGTATGAAAATCTCTCAACAAATAGGGTGTCAGGTGAGATTCCCTAAGCAACCATTTTTCTCTCTCTCTCTTTCTGATAACATGAGGGTTATCATACGTGGTGCTGTCTGGAGCAAATGGAACAAAGATGGGACATCGATTACACACACATACACACACACATACACAACTTGCAGGATAGCTGATCTGTTTCCGTTCCTCTTGACAGCCAGAGCATGGCCATCAACACCCCGAGAGTGTGTGCGTGTCTTTTACTCTGCCGTGTGTTTGTGCGTGGCCCCAATTCAATGAGAGGACTTTGAGAAACGGAGAAGAATGAAGGCAGGAAGGGCTGGAGAAGGGGTTAGAGTAATTCAGATATTGATGTTTTAGTCTCCAACTCCACCCTGAGGGCCTGTCTAGGTGGAAAATGTCAAATGGGCCCCGGGCTGGTCACACCACTTAACATCACTGGAGCCTCCATGGTGACACACAAGAAACACTCATTCAGCTGCAAGGAAGTGCACTCAGTCATACTGAATACATAGATATTTAGACGCACATGCGTACGCCATGCACACAGGCGGACATTTGCATCCAACGCTGAGTTCCTGTATGCCAATGGTTATGAGATTTAAGATTTCCACTAGTTTTAGCCATGCTAGCATTAATCGCCCATTATTTAAAAAATGGCTGGATATCACTAAAATGTCAACTAAATAATTGTCCGAATTTAATAACAGCCACCTATAATAAGCCTATTCAAAAATAGTTTTGATTGTGTTCTTTTTATTAAGTTGAGATAATCCTGACAGATATTTCTTTTTTGGCAATATATCAAATTATATATGGAAAAAATTAAATTGTATCACGTTCTACGAAGTTACTCATTACAAAAACACCTCTTAAGGAAGTGTGTTAATCCAAGATCGCATGACCTGCTCCACATGATGTCATTTCCTCCTGAAGAAAAGACTGGCCAGACTCCAAGGCTTTCTGAGTTATTTAATATAAAGTAGTGTGTGAGTCAAGTGTGGATTTATCGCATGTCAACAGATTTACTAAAATATTTTTATAAATAACTTTCTAGTTCAATTTTACTCAATTGTATATATAATCGTTCAGAAAAATCTTTCTCTAAAAATGTCATGTGGTGTTTGGTTATAGGCGGCCATGTTGATTTCAGGCCTGAAAACAGCAAAAATGTCGACTGTGATGCCTGTCAGCTATGTTACAAAAGTACCGCAATTTTATATTGACCCTCCACATATCCTGTGAAATAGCTCAATATCTATCTAACTCTCACTAAATTCTGTACAGAAATTCATGGTTCCAAAACTCCAAATCCTAAGGACTTTGGTGATCCTCTGACTTTTCATATCGCACCAAATTTGTTTTTCAGTGAAATGTCAAAACAGTTATGTGGTAAAATTTGATACAAACAATTATATTCCTTTCAGATTTGCGAGCGCTTTAGTGGGCTTGACTCTACAGCATTTGTTGATACCCACCAAACCAATACCTTTCATATCAGACCCAGCTGTAGTGTGTTTAAGTGCAAATTGGCAAAATGTACTTGAAATGCGTCAACATCGTTATTTTTATCCGAGGCGTTTTTGTATTTTTTTAAACAGTCAATGTCAGTGGTACTGTTTCTCATCATAATGGCGGCAGCAGAGTTTCACTCAATTCAGTGTCAAAGACTCAAGGCTTTCAAAGAACAAGAGTACTTCAGATGATCACAGAACCAAAAGTGTGCTTCTGCTGTATTTCTGTGAAAGTATTGAGTGACACACTACAACAGTGCTAGTGTAAAGCCCAAACATGTGAAAAGAAACACAAGCGTTGAGGGTTTTTACACAGGTTTACTTCTCTCCTGCCCTCTGTGCTCTGTTACACTGCATTTTGATAGAGCCACATTTCTAATAAAAGTGTTATTGTTCACATATTTTTTCTTTCTGTTGCCAGAACATGGAACTAGTGTGAAATATTGATTGAAATGGGGCTCCTCAAGACTACATATTACCCAGCAATCTGCCAAGCTGATGATCTAAAATCAAGATTTTAGCAGTGTAGGGGACATCGTCTAACAAGACAACGTCTGTGCTCTTAAATCAGCTGTATTTTAGTAGAATACAAAGCTACTAGAATAGTCTGAGAACAAATTACTCAATATGGAGAAAAGCCTTGGCTGATCTGTGCTTGTAAAATACCCTCCATGTCCACGATGTTTTGTCACTTTGTCGAGGTGTTTGATAGAAACTTGGATTTCTTTTGGAGTTGCGTGACTCATTGCTGTACTACTAAGCATAATCATATTGGAATTCTCAGTTAAACTCTGGACTATGCTGCCTCATAAAATTACATAAACTTAAATAAAATGGTTGTTTTACTGTTTTTGGAAGAACTGATTGTTTTGATTAAGCGATTAAACAATAAAATAGTTATTTGTGGCAGCTCTAAACCGGTTTCTTACCCTTTACACTTTAAACAGCTGGTTTTCCTCCTGCCCAGTTTTTGGTCCGTAGGAATTCAAACCAACAACCAAGCTGAATACAAACTTTATTGAGTTTGACTGTAGCCAACTTTGAAGGTGCAACTTTGATGTGGGAGCGGTGTAATCTACTCAGATGTGCTGTGTGCTTTTTCCTTGAGTGTCTGTGTTTGCAGGCACCAAGACTGTGAACGTTTCCAGACCTGTCTTTCTTTTGCTTTCATTACCAAGTGTGGGAGTGTCACCAGCTCCGAGTCCCTCTCCATAAATAATAATACAACCTCATCCTGAATGTTGCATAGACACACTGCTGCCTTAAATCTGGGGAGTCATACAAAGCAGCACCTGTTCACCAAACTGACTCCTCCGTCGTTGACACCGCAGAGGGACAATGTCAGCGTACAGTCAACAGCACTCTGCAATATGCTGAAGGGTAGCTGACAGTTGCCTCATGTTGAGGCTCGCATAAAGAGAAGCTACAGCGCTGTCAGTTCCACAGTAATGATGGTTAAAGGTCACGGTATTTCATTAATTTCAGGCACTCTTTATCACTGGCAGTCGTGCTCTCGGTGTGAATTGCTTCTATATCTGACTGAAAACGGAGCACAAACTGTGTGGTTAGATGGAGATGGAGGCACGCTTCTGTCGGTTTTAATGTCAAAATACTGAGATTGAATTTCATCATCTTCTTTCAACACTCGGCTCATCTTTACACACTCACATTTGAAGCTTGTTTAAGTCGCATTTTGCTGTGGAAGCATTTGTTTGCTGTAATTTCACTAAGGCCTCTTCGTTTTTCTGAGTGGGCCTTTAAGACATCATTTGTCCTTTTGGCTTCAATTTCATGGTGGACTTTGAAGTTGCTAAAGTTGAGCTTTAGGGCATAGAGTAAATATTTTGCATGCGATTTTGTGTTGTCCAGGAATACTATGGATTTTGTGATGAAGTGTAACTGGCTTGTTTTGGAAATGTTTTACTGAATAACAGATATTTGCAATTCTGTGGCTCACTTCATATTTCCATATCTTTATCATTCAGTGCTTGTAAGTGTGTGTGTGCATCTTTGCAGCATGTGTATGTGTGTATTACAGAATGCAGCACCAGTACTGTCCATTTTGTGTGTGAGTCCTTGTCTGTTTGTGTGGTGCATGTCTCTCCACATGTCTTCCTCTGCTAGGTGTTCACCTTGACCTCTGTGCCCACTCAGTGTTGCTCATTTCCCACTGCCATGACCTCTGACACCAAGGCACTCACATGCACATGCTCACATACAGTGGGGGGGGGAAACCCAATTTACCATCGGACTGCAGCTGAGAGAGACTCTGAAAATGTTCCCCTTCAGAGACTTGAACCCTCCAACCTCCTCCTGCTCGCTCTATATCTCGTTTTCTCTCTTTTTTTTCCCTCTTCCTATGGCCATAAATGCCGTATTTACTTTGCCTGCCAATACATATATCAATAGTCCACACAGGCAGGTGGCCAAGCGGGTGAAGAGCGAGACAAACCGGCTAAAGTTGGCAACTAGTAGGAAGACTGACTGGTGAATGTAAATGTGCAAGCAATAGTTTATTCTTCTGTGCTCGGACATGAATTAAAACTCGTCAAAGGGAGCTCAGCCTTGTGGAGTCAACAATAGTAAAATGGACAATGTGACAATTTCTCTCTCTTCTTGTCATTCCGCTATTCTCTGCTTTCTGTTCTGGCCTCCTCCTCTTCTCCCCTTTTCACTCTTCTCCAACTGTCAGGTTGTTTGGAGGTGTAACACACCCCATTATGCAGTTTAGTTGGGATTGCATTCCTCCCTCCCTCTCTCTCTGTCTCTTTTGTTCACTTTTCATGCCGCCTTCTTTTCATTTCGGGTTCCCTTGTTCTCCTGTTTCACTCTCTATGTTTTAGTGCAGTGGTTTCAATTACACTATTAGCATCGCAGCTATAATCGTCAATCCAATAGTAACATCTGGGCATTCAGAAACAAGCTGTGTTCGTGTCCGTGTTTTGCAGATACAGTTTAATTTATGCATGTCTTCCCACGTTACACTGGTGGTAATTATTTAACCTCTAGAGTTTCTGGGGCTCCACTACTTACAAAACCACAACTGTTTCCCAAAAGTTCAGTGACCACTCTGCAGGTGTCAGAATCGACACCATCATAGTTTGAACAACATCATTAAGTGACGAGTCCAGCCGAGCTTGAGCATTTGATATCTTAAATAAAGACACCCTTTAGTGAAAATCTAAATGTTTGTGGTGTTTGTTGTTTTTTTACATATTAGAAGACAGTTCGTGAGCACAGTAAGCCATATCTGACATGGCTGAGTATTTTTACATTGAAACTACAGTTTACCAAAAACAAAAACCATGAACAGTGACAGATCTCCAAGTGTCACAGGTAACAAATCGAACAAAGCAATATTCTAATGACAGTGTTTGAGCAGATAAACTCGCATCTGTAGCAGCAGCAAGTGGGTAGGGATAGGTGACAGTGCAGGCAGGGACTAATAGATCTGCATTTTAGTGGAAATGACAGCGTGCAGTTACATCCAAGTCATTTTTTGGCCCTGTTTGTCCGTATTGTATTGGACAATGTGGAGAAAGAGACAGAAATCAGTGGGGAATTGACATGCAGTAAATTGCCATGAGCTGGATTCGAACCCATGACCGCTGCGTCGTGGACTATAGCTCCTGTTTATGGGTCGTCCACTCAGCCAGTGCAGTTATCTGGGCACCCCATCTAAGTCATCTGAAGGTGAAAGTAGGCTACTTGTATGGGGGGAAAAAAGTCTAAATATGTAAATATGAGTTTCTAGGAGGCTGATCAGTGACCTGAGAGGGACTTTAAAGTTCAGCTTGAGAACACAGTATGAATTTTCTGTTCAGTGAAACTGATTTCAAACAGAAGGAAAGCATAATTTTTGCAATGGTGCTTATGCAGTCAAGATGTAATTTGTTTATTTCATTTCTTATATTATGTATTAATTGAAAAAGATTGTTTATTAACAGGAAGTATATAGACATACCTATTTACTGTATGTACTTCAGCTTGCAGCTACTCAGCGTCTGAGCTGTGTCTGCACTGCAGCACTGTGGACCGCAGTATTTAGGAGTAATGGAAAACCGAAACAGTTCCTTCAAGTGCTCTTATGGTCATGATTGGGCAAAATTATTTTGGTAAATGCTATTTTGATACCACCAACCTAGGTCTCTGTGACTTAATACACTTTCAATCCACAACAAACACTGTAACAAGAGGAGCAGTCAGAGGTGACTGTAAAATTCCTCTCCGAAAGAGTTCATTTGGACAGTCTGTGTTCTCCTACAAGACAGCCCAAGAGTGGAATAAGATCCCACAAAGCATCAGGGAGTCCAGCTCATACATCTCCTTCAAAAGCAAACTTAAGAGTTGGCTAGTCGATAATCAAAGATGTGAATATTGAATCCTACAGCCGCTGGAGCCTGAATTCATCTTCCTTTTGTCCGATCCCAAGCATTAAGCATGACAGTAACTGAATGTATATGATATATGTTAGGTAGAAATTTAGCATATTAAACGTGTAAATTATTTATATATGCTATGAGTGTGAGACTGGGTCACATAGTACGATACTATGTATCAAGCTTGTTATTTAATGTGTATTTCCTTGTATTTTTATTATTGATCAGCATGGTATTTTGCACTTTGCATTTGTATATATTGTATATCTTTTTTATTTCTTCCCTACCAGGTACTGGCCTTTTAGTTCCGGCAGGGGGGACAGCCGATGTAAACTAGCCTTTTGGCTGACTCGGGTGCATTTACATTTTTTAACATGTTTATTAATGTGCAGTGTCACTCCGAAACAAATAAAGGAAATGAGAATTACCCAACAGCACTCCTCGGTGCCAGTGTCGAGACAGGCGATTTTAATGTTGTGGCTGATCTGAGTGACTTCTGTCTGGGTATTTGTCATAGAAATGAATCTGCTCAAGCTGAACTCTGATGAGACCGTCCCAAATTTAGGTTAAGAGATCACCTGAAGGCTTAGTGGTGCAGTCCTCCACCCTGGATGATGTGCTGATTAGATAACACACTTTATTATTTTGGGTTATGTTTCTGCTGACAGTATTCCAGCTGTGTTGATTTTTACTTCTTTACAAACACAGTTAACTTAAATCACCATGTTAGATCTGTGTAATGAACGGGTCATGTGGGTCTGTGTTGTGTGGGAATCAGCCCACTGAGCCATTCTCAGATAAGCAATAAAATGGAGTCTAAGACGGCTAATAAGACATTTAATACCACTGGATAAAAACACAGGTATTACAGATGCACATTATAATAGCTCTCCCTCGTTTTCTCTTTCTTTGTATGTATCCCTCTTCCTCTTACACACACACATACACACACACTCTCTCTCTTTTCTCCTTTGGGCAGTGGGGTGAGTTAAGGTTTCAGTGTCCTGGTTTCCACACCAGATTATGTGCAAGTGTGTGTGTGTGCGAGTGTGAATGTTGCAGCAAAGTGTGATAATGTCAACCTACAGGGCCTTCCCATGACGACACACACTTCCTCTCTTCCTGTCTTGCTCTTGCTCTCTTTCAGCCACAGACACACACTAACATTTATATACATCCCTCACACCCACAGATGGTGCTTTGCTGGTCAGTGTGAAGTGGGTCACTGCACTTCAGACAAATAAATAAATAAAATTCTAGGTAAGGAAGTACAATTTTAGATAAGGGCAATAACTGCCAAGCCCGTAAATGCACATGTAGCTTTTTAATAGTGAGTGTGTGTTACATAAAACTAGATAAAAAACACACAACTGATCAATTATAGTACAGAGAGAAAAGTTTTTTTTTATTTAAAATGAAACAGGGTCCCCTTCTGACTCATTACAAGTTGTGATCTGAGTTTAAATGTTTTAAATTGTAGGAGTTTAAGGGCTCGAAGAAGTGGAAATGTGGAGTATTTCACAAGAAAAAAGCATGAAATACAAAAGTAGTTTCAGGTTTTTTTGTCATTTAATAAAAGCAAAACATCTGTATATTACTTCCCCTCTCACTTCACAGAAAAAGTCCAAGATTGAATCAGGAAGATGCACTATATATCTCATGCTATCTTATCAAAATGAGAAGTTTTAGCTTCAGAGAATGTGTTTTTTGATAAACGCAAGACACAAAGTTGGATATCAGTAGTCCAGATCCAAACACGCACATAATAAAGAGTCACCTCTGAGTGTGTGCGCATACATACACAGCCACGGTCTCCAGGTCCAAGCCTGCATGCACCGAGGCTGTTTATCAAAATTAGATCAACGTGGAACGCTTTCCTTTTTCTCTGTTTGCGCTTCACTAGTTCACTCTCCTCCTTTCTCTGTCTCTCTCTCCCACAGGTTATCAGGCTTTTACCCAAAATACATAACTGCGAAGTCGATGCAACTCCGATCGTTTATCAAAATTAGATCAATGGAAATAGATTTTGCTTAAGTGCGGCCCGGTCTGTGTTTGTGGAAAAAGTCGTGCGTGGAAATTGAGACTCTCGCTGCAAAAGCCAAAAAAAACAAAAGCCCAACTACTGTATTAAGTGAACACAGGAAGGATGAAAAGACCGTAGCAGCGCAGAGAGAACAGAGCCGGAAAAGAGTGATCACAAAGGGTGAACGAATGAAAAGAGGGAAGTGGGCCGCAGTGTGTGGCCCACATCTGTGTGTGTGTGTGAGAGAGAGAGAGATACATTGACCTCATAAGTCTTGCGTGCTAAGCAACGGTATGCGTGTGTATTTTTGTGTGTCATGATGATGTCATCTTGCTCTGGTGTTTTCTGCTGCTTGTCTTTAGACACTCAGCTGTCATTCTTGGTCTCTTTCCTCTTTTCCACACACATGCATAGGTAGACAAGGATCCAGAAAAAGAGGACTCTTTTGCCAGCCCCCACCTTTTATTTCCTCTCTCTCTCTCTCACACACACACATCCAAGCATGCATGCATGTGTGTTTTAGTATCTTATTTACAAAGTAACTGGGTTGTCGTGTCATCTGGTCCCTTATCCGGCCCCTCCGCTGTGCAGAGACTATCATTGTTTCTTTAATATTTATAGAGCACTTGCATCTGTACATTTACAATTTTCTCACTGCGGCATTATCACAACCCACCAGCATATAACACACTTATCTGGTTCCAGCCTTTTTTTTATCCCCCAGTGGTCTATTGGTTCTGCAGCAGCTATTAAAAGCATCTTGCATAAAATTGAAAGACTAACAGACACAACAAGTGACAGCCTCCAATCCCGATGTGCTGATACAGAGTTTCAGGCCTGCATCATAAGACAAATTACCATCATCATCCTTATCACAAGTCTCCAAGGCCATCAACACCAATCAATGACAAACGATCATCACCTTCTTCTTGCTTATACCGTCACGTAGAGGCCTAAGGCTGGAGGGATAAAGGGGTTGTTACACCTGATCTCCTTGGCAGAATTAAAACCAGCTCTTCTGCAGAGAGTGCAGCTTCTATAGCCTGATTTATGACAACTGTTAATAAGTTTGATCTTTTAAGTTGACTTTGGCATGTACTGTATTGTACCAAGTGTAGTAGTTTAAATAAAACTTTTCCTGAGCTTTGCCTCAAACCAGATTATTGTATATGTATTCAGGGTAAAACTTCCATTGAGGATTGAAGACTGCAATTATTTAACTGTGTTTTGTGGCCATTTTAAGAGACACTGTTACTACATTTTACAAGTAAGTGCATCACTGCAAATATTGTTCTGTTTTTGTGAAGGTGTGCTTCAAGCACAGAGCTAAACTGGGGCTTCGTCATCACACCAATATGGCATGAGGACTCTTCTGTGGAGAATGTCACTTACCAGTATCTGGTCCAGAAGTACTCTCAATTGCGCTCAGCCCTTTGGTGACAGTGAAGCAAATTAGTGATTTATTTTTCGAGTGAAACGAGCATTCACACCCTCTTTGTAGCACTAGAGTCAAGGAGTTGAGTCATATGGTTATTTCAGGTCCAATACCGATACTGATGAGTCGTGATCAAAGAGATAGATTGATCAATAGATAATTGTGGGACTTTTTGTAGCACAGTTAACAGGTATCATAGTTGACATTTTTGCTATTTTCAGGCCTGAAATCAACATGGCCACCTCTAACCAAACACCACATGGCATTTTTACAGAAAGATTCTTCTAAATATTATATGTAAAATTGAGTAAAATTGAAACTGAAAGTAGTTTTTTAAAGATTTTGTCAGAAACTTGTTGAGATGCAATAAATCCACACTTGACTCACATCCTGCTTTATACTAAATAACTCAGAAAGCCTTGGAGTCTTGCCAGTTAGTTCTTCAGGGTGATTATCTCAACTCAATAAAAAGAGCACAATCAAGACATTTTTTGAATAAGCTCATTTTATTATTGTTGAGCTAATTAGAAGGTGGTTGTTATTTAATTTGGATGGTTATTTTAGTTGACATTTTAGTCATTTTTTTATTAATAAGTGATTGTTTCCCTAATTAGTTATGGAATTTGTCAAGAATGATCATAATGAACATAGAAAACTTTTTTTTTCACTTTTAATAAAAATGTATGCATGATATATCCCATGGACTTCAAAAGTCCCTCAATTATGTATTAACTCAGGTAACTGATATTTGGAGCCAATTTGCATTTGCAATAAAAATTGAAATCTTGTCAAAATTTTGAGAAATTTGCCTTTATTTGAGTTTTACATATGTTTGATTAAATGAACACTTTTCAACATTTATCTAATCTTTATTGCTCATGTTGTATAACCAGTAGGATTGTACTGTAGGTGAGATATTGCGTGAGATCAGCTGTGTCAGAGCCCAGGCTGCGCATTTTTAAATGAATTTCCCTTTATCCAGAATCGGTCAAACTATTAATTAAAATAATCAGAAAGATGGTGAATGTCAGATCCAATAATCAGCCAGGCCAGTAACTGGTCACCCCTTATTAGACTCCCAGATGAGTGATGAGGACAATTCGGAGGAAGAATCTGCAGGTTAATCTCGAGTTGAAAAAGTGAAGACCTCCTCTGTTAGACAGACTCTTTTATTACCAAAGCATTAGTCAGTAATACAGTTAAGATTGAGAACAGTGTGAATGTGCTGTGTTGCATGATGATCGGAGTGGTTCATAAATTTTCTGCTGGTGTTTCTGAAAATCTTCAGCAGGGAGCACCAGTGCTACTTGTGGAAAAAGTTGGTCTGGAGTCTTGCCCTCGCAGCCACTATCGCAGTAAATTATTAGAAAACCAGTGTCCTAACACTCCTCTGCTGGTGCTCACTCTGCATAGCTAATGTGCGAGGATGGATTTTATTCTGCAAGTTTCACTCACAATTTCGTCCCGACCGCCAGCCTGTGTTAATAAACAGTCTCATAACAGGCTCACCGTGGAGCTATTTTCTCAATGTTCTGTCACTGCAGCCTTTAAAAAGGGGACATAATGCTGAATAGGCTGGGTCTGAGAACTGCTGGAGCTGACTGTTACAGGATGGCTACAGGCTGTGTGGAGGCTTAAGGTCATTCTGACTGTGACTGGGCAGCAGTTGATGTGTTAGGACTCAGAGAATTTTACATCTAGCAACAATTTCCTCGCAAAACTTAGCTGCTGATGCTGACATTTAACTTTCTTATTTTCCTGTACCTTTGTGGGATTCAGTTTAGGACATGGGACCTATCGAGTTTGTTAGCAGTTCAGAAAGCAGAAAAAAAATCAGTCAGATTTACATAAACGTGTGCTTGTAAAATCTCTGACATTTTGCTAGCTGGCTGACAGGTGCAGATTCAAGCCTAGCCACACCACAGCCTGTCATGTTCTTCTACATTATCATTTTTTAAATGTCTATTGATTCCTGATGGGATAATTAGTCTTTCGGTTGCACCTCATCACAGAGTTACCAGCGGAGAGCGTTTTTTTTGGAAGCTTCCTGCTGTACTTTTTTCTCCTTGCCTCATTGTTAATGTCATCTGAGCAGATAATCAGCAGGAAATGCAGCCTCCATTGCAGGTTGTGGTTGGGCTGCATTAACTGATAAAAAAGCTGCTTAAAATACAGCCGAGAGGTTCCACTCATAATTAATTTTTTCAACCAAAAAAATCCTGGATTCCTGGTAGTGAATACTTCTCATTCCTTCTCATTTTGAAACCTTTAGCTATTTAACTAGCTTGGAGTCACTATAAATGTTCAATGGGGTTAAGGTCAGGTGACAGAGGAAAGTCAATGACTGTCAGAACTCTTGATTTTCTTTGGTTTTCAAGCTGAAGGTGTCAGGTTGCCCCATTTTCAAGTAGTACCTGCAAAGCCTTGAGATGAGCATGGGCTCATTATTCTGCTGCAGAAAGAATACTCCTCCAGTGCTCGTTCTCCTTGGTGTGGGCTGTGGCATATTCAGCGCAGGTGTCAAAATCAAGAATCTGAAACACGACAACCTTGCACCATATTCCTACCATGTTTGAGCATTATTTTGCAGCATCATTCTCCAATCTGTTCGTCTTCTTACCCTTCTGTTACTGTCACATTCCTCAAACTTGGTTTCATCAGTAAACATGGCCAGTCATTCACTGTGAAATGCTACAATGTCTTATTCCATCCCAAGCGTTGAACCTTGTTGGTTTAGAGACCACTGCATGTCCTGTAAGATCGCTACTAAATAGCCTGATTTTAACAGCACTGCTGCCCACTGGAGTCTTGTGTTCCATATTTAGCAAATACTTGATCTGTGATGAAGTTTCTTGATGTATTGATCTTCTGATAGTCACTTTTGGTCTGCCTGATCGTGCTTTGGATACAACCCCCTTAGAAACCTTCAGGACAGCTGTGATTTGACACTAAGAAAGCTGCTCTTTGCTCAGAATAACAATTAGACTTCTGACATTTTCGCTTTGTTTTGATGCAATCTTTCCCACTATCACCATGTTACTTAGTAATCAGTGTTGTGTTGGAAACTTGAGGCACAGGGTTGCAGTGGATCGGGTCTGCTCTGGTGCTTTGCTCAATCGGATTGGGATTTGGAGGGTTTGGAGGCCGGGGTCAGCAGCTTTGACTCTTGTTCATGTTCCTCTATCTTTTTTATAGAAGTGTCTGTGATAGAAGCAAGAGGCTTTGTCCTATTTGGTGAGGACACCGGCCTTTGGGCTTGCCATTGCTATGGGGTGTATGCTGTTGAAGACATTTCACTCTTAGTCCTTTGAAGTTTGCTGTAGTGAGGTGTTTATTGGTATACAGGCATATGGTAGGCATCCCAATGCAGAGCATGAGTCTGTGAAGGGAAGCCGACCCAGAACATTTTCAAAATACGGAATTTATAGGGATGGTCCAATGGTAGGGAGGGGGCCTTATGTAAGTACAATGGTGAATTGTGGTTAATTTGCCTATGGTTGCTCATCAGTAATGTAGAGTAAGACAAAATAACAAAGAGTAATTGGATCAAGAGGTCTGATGAACAGTTGCAAATAGCAAAGGTGTGACAACAAAAGGTAGGAGGAGGTCTGCCAGACAGTAAGAATTGACAAACAATAAAAGAATTGTGGATATCCGTGGGAAATGGACTGAAGGAGTGACACTAGAAGTTATCTGTAGCAAAATGTGTGCTATTTTCTTCATCGATGCTTAGTTTTAAGACAAAGTTTAGGTGGATTGTATCACATGGCTGCCATGAGCCAAGGGTTCCCAACAGAACATCCCATTGTAAGAAGACAGTCAGTCTAATTCACTTCACCTGTCAGTGGTTTTAATGTTCTAGTGGTTCAGTGTGTCCAGTATACGTGTCTACATACACAAGTTATAATTATTTAAGTGTAGTTGGTTTTTGTTTCTCCTCGTTGAATAAGAATACACTGTCAGAATTCATTTCATGTCATTTTAACTTCAATTCATTCAGTTCAAACCCAATTATTCTATTAGGAGGAGTCATTTAAATGCACACAGTAGTCTGAGAGCAAACCACACAGAAGGCCATATGTGCACACAGACCCACACAAACGCATACAAACACAACAAGTTGATGGTTGGTAGCACCTACAGGGGGTCTCTGTTAGACTGAACCCAGATGCTTTTCAATGTGTGTGTATGAGGAGAGGATTAATTTGATGAATCTTTATGTGAAACGATCCCTTGTATCCTTGGCACGGGTTTATTTCTTCTTCTTCTTCTTTTTGTAATCTGTGTGTGTTTGTGTGTGTCTGTCTGTGTGATCCAGTGTATAGGATATTGGTCTTGGCAGTATGGAATTTAGTTAATTCCTCCAGCTAGTCTTCTAGCTTGATTAAATAATCGCTGATTTAATGCAAGTCAGTGTGTATCAACATGTGTATGTGTGCGTGCATCTGTGTGTTAAAAGCAGGCCTGACTTACTGCTTAAGCGAATTAAATGTAATTTCATTTTGAAAGACTTTGTTTAGAAAGCTCTCTTTTTTAAAATTTATTTTAGACCGCAGAGCGACTCAATCTAATTCTTTCTTCTCTTTCTCACTCCTCTCTTCTCTTCCATCTCTGCGTATCTATGTTTTGTCACATAATTTCAAGGACTTCAGCACTAGATTATATTTTTTTTGCATGGTTACTTTTATTTCACTGTGTAAGAAATACTGAGAATAAACCTGAATTTTATTTTGAAAATAGACTGAGAGTAGTTTCAAACTCAGCAGGTCATGTGCATGCCACCAGTCTGCCTTATTTCAAGTGAATGTGCACCGCTACAGTTTGAAGATGTCCCTCTATATTGGTTGCAGATGCTTAAGATACATTTGAGGGGCTGCAGGACCTAAACCTTTGGATACTTATCTATTCTGGCTAACTTTTAAAGATCTAAATGGCCGTGAAGTGTAAACAGTTGGTATAACATCTGTAAATTTTTGGCTTCAGGAGAATCTCAGAGTGGAGTTAAAGCCACAGCTGAAGTGTTCAGCCACTGTGTGGTTGCACCATATGCTAGATGTCGAACAAACATCAGATCCTCGAAAATTAAGTTATAGTTTATTACTGCGTTTTATGAGTAAAGTCACAGAAAGTCACTGAAAAGGGCCCAAAACGTCTGTTTGAATAGTAAGAATAGCAATCACTTGAACTCGTTTAATGGAAAGTTGGCGGAGCGGTGCAACCCTATAAAAGGCCAAAAACAAAATTCAGCTATTGAAGTTGGTCATGATACATGTAATAATAAAATGTAGCCTGTTTGCAGAGTGCATATTTTCCCAAACAAATAACAGTCAGGTCGCGTAGCCTCGTTTATGCGTTCTTGCATTAAATCTAACGCCACAAGGGACAGAAAGGCTTTCTGCGAGAGCTGTGCGTTCGAGCAGAGAGACTGACCAAACTGATTGTGAAAGTTATTAAACCAATAAATGTTGTTTTATGTGCAGCCTTCCCCTGAGTAGATTGTATGCTTAATTTCTGCTGGCTTTTTCATGTGCATCATGAGAGTGATAAAATCAGCAAACATGGTCAAGTTTTTTTCTTTTTTTAATGTACAGTCATTGTTTATACTGATCCTCTCCTCGGGATATTAAATTACCAGATTGAGTTAACTGGCTTTGTAGAATCTCTGTTTTTGATTATTGAAAATGGACACTTGTCATGTGCAGAGGACAGCTGTGCTCATAATAAGACCTATGCTGGTTGCTGATGCACACTACCTGCTGAAGAAACTCAACTTTCAGCATCAACTTTAAAGTTTCTTCCCCGATTAGCAAACATTGTTGTGTTTTGAGTGCATCTCCGTCTTTGCGAGTGTGTGCGCTGCCCCCATGCGTGTCAGAGGGCGTTGTTAGCGGTGCTGATTGAACGCTACTATAGGCTGCAGATAAATAGATGTCATTAAGACCCTGAGCTCTAATTACCGGCAGCCCTTTTCTGCAGGCTGAGGTGAGTGGGAGAGGCCAGGTATCAGCAATCAATCAGGGAAACAACTGATTCACACCCAGGTACACACCAACACACCCAGAATAGAGAGAAAACTGACCAAAGAAACCAAGACGGAAATGTACAGTGCTCTCTTCATGCAGTATCATCGTGTGTGTGTGTGTGTGTTGGTGTGTGTAGATGAGCCAATCAGCTGATGATTGAAAAGGAAGTGAGGGATCATGAGACATATTTTTTGTGTGCATGTGTGTGTACGTTTTGGGGCCTGTTTCTGTACTTTTTTGTGTAACTGATACATGAGCCGCTCCTCACACAGA
Source organism: Acanthochromis polyacanthus (assembly GCF_021347895.1). NCBI lineage: Eukaryota > Metazoa > Chordata > Actinopteri > Pomacentridae > Acanthochromis > Acanthochromis polyacanthus. Next base: position 35,392,613 of record NC_067123.1, on the reverse strand, counting down.
GACACACACTGTGCTATCACTGTAGCGTAGTTTTAGAGTAGCCAAGATCCCCACAGAACACACACACACATTTCTTGGACTGTGGCCTCTCGTCCAAATCTAGCTTTCCTTCATTAGTGAGTGGAAGCAAATATTATCAGGTGTGTGTGTGTGTGGGTGTGTGTGTGGGTGTGTGTGTTGCAACGAGGGGCAGCTGTGGGGCCATATGTGAGTGATTTGGGCGCTCGGAGGGAAACTGAATTCTGATGACAGACGCACTGTTTGGCTTGCAACACTAGACACACACACACACACACACACACACACACACACACACACACACACACACACACACACACACATAGAGCAAGGGAGGGAGGAAGCGTACATCAATCAATCACCTGGCTCTGTCTCTCTACATGTGGTGACCGTATGGTGTGTGCACCATTCACACATATTCACACACACACACACACACACACACACACACACACACACACACACACACACACACACACACACACACACACACACACACACACAAACTCTGGCTCGGTGTGTCGCTGAGAGGATTTGGTCATGCAAGTGTTCTTCTGTCTGATGTCAAATGGAGAAAAACACATGTACCATAAAGACTGTGGTAATATTAGCTCAGGTGTTTATTATGTGCAGCATTACTGGAAACAGGATGCTTTATTTTACACATACTATAACTGAGAGACAAAGTAAGTTATTTTCCCCCCAGAATAAATAAACACATCTTCGGTGTTCTCTTTGTATTAAATCTTTGAACATTTTAAATTTTTTTTCCCGGCCTGATTCAGACAGCTTGAAGAATGTCATTATAAATGTGTGTTTATGAGCTAAAATTACAGCGAGGAAACAAAAGAGCTATTAAAACAAATTTCTCTGGCAATGGAAGAGGATGCGTAATCACTGACTAGTACAGATGTTTATTAAGTTCCTGATCTATTAAACTTCTTTGTGTGTGTGCACAATGCGGCAAATGAACTTGGGATTCAAAATAGTCCATGCTGTTACTTTTAAAAGTTCTCCAGCTTATCTGTGTCGCATTTGAACTGCATTCATTAGTGACAGAGATGTACCAAACTGTCGAATAATGCTCTTCAAATGTTTCTGCATTGCATGACTGAGGCCATACATGTGCATGTCTGTATGTGATGTGCGTTCCCAAAGAAAATATAAAGTGCTTAATTGTGCTGTGATCCTTGCGGTGCATTGCAGATTGCAAAAATAAACTCAGCAGCGTTTGTGCCCACTGGGCTCCTCTGCTTTTAGCTGGCAGCACAAAACAGCTGCTCAGAGGAAGTGCTGGTAGTGGCTCCATCTGCAGCTCTGAGACTACAGAAAGCCTGATTGAAGTGCGGCGCTCTTTTGTGAAAAGTTGAAATGTTTTTAACTCCTAGCACTGGGTGTTGTGAGCCCGCAAAAAAAAAAAAAAAAGAAAATGCTAAGCTCCCAGCACTGTCATGAACATAAAACAACAAGAAGCCAACACTGAAAGGAGAAGATCCCAGTGGACAAAACACCAGGATGGAGGGAAGGAGGGGAAACAGATTGGGATAGCAGAGAGAAAACAAGGTACAGAGAAGCTGTAGGTTTCAGCGAGCCATTTTCTAAAGTCATTTTTTATTTAACCTTTGTTTTGCCAGGTAAATTAGTTTGGAAGTAGTTCTCATTTTCGATAACGACCAGGTCAAGAGACAGCATACAGCAAGATGAACAACAAAAACAGGTTACATATTCAGCAAATCAGACAGTATTCCAAAAACAAAATACGCAGACTTCTAAAAATAGAAAGGCTAAAAATGCTGTGAACAGGTGCAGTGGTCCTGAAGTGTTTCTCCAGCTGATTTTTTTTTTTTTAAATGACGAGTGATATGTATGAGGATAGTTTTTGGGACTTTTGTAGAGAGTTCCAGTCATTAGCGGCAGAAAACTGAAATGAGAATTGACCGAGAGAGGTACGGACTTTGGAGCCATGCAAGTAGACGGATATTAACATTCACTAACCAGCTCCTGCATCGTGGTAGCAACAACCGAGGATCTCTCCATGGCTGTGTTAGCATCTGAAACAATTGAAATTGCGATAGGACTGGAACTGACTAACGAGACAAGAAAACGAAGATGGGAAAGGAGCAAAGATGCAACTTTAAGAAGAGGAATGGAGGAAGAGGTGGTTGGATAGACAGGCAGAGAGAGAGAGAGAGGCAGAGAGAGTCATGGAGGAGAAAGATGAGGTATGCTGTCCTCTCAGGGTCATAAAGGTGGTGAATGGGGCCAGAGGCTTAATGGGATGGAGAAACGTTGTGATTGGCTCATTACTGTGATGGAGCACGTTGCCTCAACAATTGGCCTTTTCACCCCACCCCTCCCTCCACCCCCACCCTTCCTTGCAGACACTACTTGTCTATGCACCACTGCACCCTGAACTGCAGAGGTGTGTATATGAGCACACTAATACAGTAGAAGTCAAACAGTCGCTTGTAAAGTACCTGCCGCATTTCAGATAAACAGTGAAACACTTTATGCTACAAGGTGAAAGCATAACTCATCTCATCCTGCCGCTTTCAAGTAGTACTTGACTAAATCACCGCAGTATCTCATATCTTTCTTGGGAGCGTCTGAGAGACACACGTTCACATTTAAAATACAAACAACTTGTTCAGCTCAACTACAGCGTTTTTTCTTCTCTGAGGAATATTTAGGTGTTTTTTTTTTATTAACCTTGCACTAGAAAATCAGAGAAGAACAATGTTCTGAGTAGGATTTCCCATTAGGCTTGATAAATGAGAGCCCATCATTTCTCTGCCACCAAGCCAATCTGCTCTCCCTCTCCTCTCTCTCTTCTAGCCTTTCTACCAGTCCATTGTTCTTGAGTGGCATGAACATTAAAAAGGAATTACAACTTATGTCAAGATTTTCCTTTCTTTTTATTCCTTCTTTTCTCTCCGTGACATGGTGTCTTTCTTATCCTACATGTCATTCTATATACATATATATTCTTTTACTTTCACTCTCTAATCTTGCTTCTCTTTGTCTCTCCATAGCGGCGCAGAGGAAGTGGAGTTTTCTGTGCAAACTGTCTGACCACCAAGACATCACTGTGGAGGAAAAACGCTAATGGAGGCTACGTCTGCAACGCATGTGGTTTATACCAAAAACTACATTCAGTAAGTCATAAACAAACAGATATGTGAACAGATGCACATTTGGACACAGATCCTGTTATGCTCTGAAACCCCAAAGTGTTTCTGAGTGTTTTTGACACACTGTTTACTCTTTTTTTTTTTTTTTGTCTGCAATATAAAGTCCTGCATCACTATGGCAACAGTTCAACAACCTCTAGGAGTAGAGAGAATTCAGATATGTCATCTGCACACTATGACACAGGTTTAAAAATGTGGGGAAAAAGGAACTTAAATTGCTTTGAATTTAACACAAATTGAAAAACCTCAATCAACATGTGCCCTCAGGTGTTACGAATGCTGGAAAAATGTTTCATTACTTGGGTTTTTCATTTGTTTCCATGCTTGTCTCCCATTTGCCCTGTTTAGACACAGCCAGCAGTTCAGCCCGGTTCACTCAGGTTCACCCAGTTTGTTTCTGAATTGTTATCATGCAACATTTCATCACATCTGAGTCAGTAATGGCTTTTCAGGTGCACTAAGGAATGCAGAATTTTTTGTTTTTTTGCAGAATCTGGGTAGTGCAAGTTTGAATTTGGTTTCACTTCCCAAAAGAAAGACATATAATGAGCAGTTCAAGGACCATCAGAAATTGAAAAGCCAACGATTCTTTCTGTATTCATACTCTCTGATCTGAAAAGACGTGGGTTTTTTTTTACCTTAACGTGCCTTTTTAAACTCACTGGATGGTTCTGGAGTTCAGAGAGTTAAACATCAGCCACACACTGTACACCCATTATCTAAATCTTCTTCCAAACAATCTATGAGATAGACAAATTAAATTCCCAAAACAGTGCAAATATGGAGAGAATTAAATGGAAGCCAAATAATACCTACAAGGGAGATGAAACTCGGGTCGATCATCATACAAAAGTTAATTTGAAAGACTGATCTCATATCCACCGATATGAGACTAGCATTTATTCACTCATAAAGGTTGTATTTTATAGACTCTGCTGTGTTTTAGTGCATCCACAGAGTGGCTTTGACCACTAATTATCAGTCCTTCTGTCTGGGCAATTAGCATATAATGCAAATTAAATGGTGCATGCTGCAGTTAAGCTCTTGCATATATTCCGTGCGTCCCACTGTGAAAAAGTAATATCGTGGAGAAAAAAAAGTATATTTGATTTGGTGGGTGCTGGGAGTTACAGAGCATTACAGCAGCCACAGCGAGCCAGTTCCATGGAGTGAGAAATATGGTGGAATGAATCAACTTTACCATCTAAGCCTGGGGAAAGTCTATGGAAATCCCAAATTTAATTAGACTCATGAATTACAGATGAGATAAAGAGTCAGCCTGGAATTTAGTTGACTTCACAATATCAAGCCTTTTCACCTCCGATAAGTTTGAAGGTGTTTAAGCTAAGCACCACTAATGCCACTTCAGTATACCTGTTCAATATGCATGCTTCACTTCAGGGTTTACAAATATCGCAAGTCTTAAGCGAGAACACATAGATGTACACACACATATATATGCCAGATTCATGTTCACATCCTGCCCGTTTAAACTCGGCCCGTAAAATCTCAATGTGAATGTTTTGGTGCGATAAATCACAGCCTTAATAAATGTATCAGTGGGCTGCCCATGTTACAACCCAGAGCAGCGTGCTGTAATTATCGAATGGAGCTTTAAAGACCTTTTAGAGGATGACAAGCCATTGAAGTTTACTCCTTCCTGCTCCTGCTCGTGTCCTTGGTTCAACCCGTTTCATCTCATCTGCTGCTCCAATCACGTTCCCGCTCCCTCCACTCTTGGCAATCTTCACGACAACCATATTTTATATCCCATAATAAAAGTTTTATATGCTCTACACACATTATTAGAGAGGATAGCAGCTAGTAAAACACTTGAGAGTGAGTGAGAGAGGGGAAGGGAGAGTTATGAATAAAGAGGAAGAAAAAGGTGGACACAAAGAGGGAGAGGAAGGAAGGGGTGAAGGCAAATAAAGGAGAGGAAGACAAAGAAAAGGGAGAAGATTAAGGTGGAGTGAGGACAGAGATAATGAAGGGGCAGGGTTTGTGTGAAGAGATGGAGGGACATGGAGAGAATGCAGAGGGAACATTGGAGAGGAGACGGAAACAGACAGATAGAGAATTATGTGGAGCAGCAGTAAGACAGCCCAGGTATTCAACCAGACCAAGCCTGCAGCGATAAAAGTGCTCAACAATGCAGCTGCCTGGTGTGTGTGGGTGTTTGATTGGTGGTTTGAGTACCTGACATACGCAAGATTGTACACACAAACACTCCTATAAATGAGCATTTGCACTTTATGTACAACCAACTGACAAATTAATGGAGAGCCCCTCGATCCCTACGGTGAGAGCATTTAGTTTCTCTTCTGTGCTTCTATGCTGTTTACTGCCACGATTTGGCTCCATTTGTCGCCCTAAAGGGAAGCGTCTCTGAAAATCAATACAAACTTTCTCTGAGTGATCACCTTTGTCTTGTGTTGAAACATTTTTAAGCTGAAGCAGTGGTTTCCTTCAGGATGCACAGTGTCTTCATCCATAGGACAGAAGGAGTCACTGAAGGGTTTAACTCCATGAACTTGGATGTTTTTTTTTACTTCTGTTGCATTTTTATTCACTCTGGGTTCACTTTTCACTGTGATGTTAAGTCTTGAACCTCTATGGAAACAACACACCCTTGTCTAGAAGTAGAGAGAACTCACACATTTGTACAGTAAAAGTTCTCATGTGTCAAGTGTCCCTCTATAGAGATTTGAGATCCCAGGAACGTCTAGTAAGGGAATAATAGCAACAATTTGGGAAAATATGACACAGCGTACTGCAGTGATTGTATGGTTAACTCTGAGTTGATGGTCTTAGTACAGTGTTGATGTAAAATGATTGTTTCTGAGCACCCAGATAGCTCAACAGGTTGAGCGAGTGACCTGTGAACAGAGCTTTTTATCCCCAACGCAGTGGTCTGCGTTCGATTCCAGCTTACATTCCTGCAAGTCCTTCTCCCTGCTTTTGTTGTCTGCTTCTCGACTTACCTATCAAATAACGCCAACAAAATGGCAAATTTAAAAAAAAAAAAAACACCAAAACTTAAAATGATTGTTTCTGACCAGTAATATTTAACTGAATAGTGCAGGAACAGTTTTCATAAACTATGCATCTATAAATTGTTAAGAAAGAGGAAAAAAAGTTGAATTTCTTTGATTAAACATTTTTCTAGGTGCCCACAGGTGTTGGATACACCACTAAAAATGTTGGCTCTACATATTCTATTTTATTCTTCATTTTTGATTGGTTTCTATTCTTGAATCCTCTCTGTCTTGTGTAAGCACACCCTCCAGTTCAGCCGAGAAATTCCACAATTTTTATCACTTTTATTTGCAGATGAGTCAGTCGAGGCTTTTTGATTGCACAGAGGGGTGCAGAATTTTTATTCTTTTACAGAGTTTGTTCACTGCAAAAGACTTACTTTTGCCTGATTTTTAAACGAGACAAAATTTGATCAAATATCACAATTTCAGGATTGGAATTGGTTGCTTTTCTCAGTAGAAGCGGAAATTGCACATGATTAATTTATCAGAAAGCCCAACAGGATTCTTCCTGTTTTTACAGTTTCTTGCAATGCACGTCCCCCATGTGATGCCACAACAGCTTCAGCTAACATCCACATGAATACTAGGACCTAAATGTTTCCAGCAGAACACTATGATCAGTGTTAGTGGATTCACCTGTCAGTGGTTTTAATGTTGTGACTAATCGACATTAGTCCTCTTGAGGGTTTTTGCACAGCTGGTCACATAAGACTGGTAGACTTAGGATTGCTACCATCAGTGTGGTAATCATTTTTAGACACAAGACGTGCAGCAGAACAGTCCTGGAGTTGTGTGATAAATGACTCTCCTCCTCTTAAATATTTTCAGTAGCCGCTCCACAGTGACTGATACACTCCTCAGTGAGAATGACAGCCTTTGCCCTTTCCATCGACACACATACAGACATGCTTTAATGCCCATGCTCTGGAAGACACGCATTCAGTCGCAGGCGTATGGCCGTCCACATAGATACACATAGAAATATGAACACAGAGACACACAGAAGGATGCTGTGGATCATTGTAGGGGATCCAAATGTAAACACAGGATGGATTTTGAAAGCTTTTTTTTCTTTAAATACAAGTCTTCACACTCCCTTCTTTTTTGCTTTTTATCCACTTCAACACCACTTTGATTGTTCAATGTCCCTGCACTGTGATTTCACATATAGCCATCTTATCGTGCTTTGTTTTCCTCTCTACATGGGGATCGGTTTTCATCCACCACTATGAATATATACGCACAGACACAGATGGGGATTTCTCAAGACTAAGAAATTACATTAAAACACAAATAGTTACACAGTTACAAAGTTCTCAAAGCTGCTTTTAAGACATTTCAACTTAGCAGTGTGAATGTAAGTACAATTTAAATAAACTTTGAAAAGCTGTTTTCTACACACTAGTTAAATTCGACTTTGTTTAAATCATTGCTGTGTGGATATCAGTATTCATAATGTGTGTTTAGGCGTTTAATTATGGCAGGATAGCAACTGATTTATTTATTTTGACTAGCCATTTAAAGCTGTAGCAGTTTATTTTACTAGCAGGAAACAATGATTTTTTTTTAGGAAATTTGCTGCTGCTTGTTTGAGTAATTGGTTTGATTTTTATTATTTAATTTTGATGTTAATACAAAAAATATTGTACTCTGAGTAGGAGAAATTACTTCTTGTCAAATAAAATTTGATTCTTGACGCTGAACTCCACTTGCACATCAGATATAAGTGCACCCCCTTGTGGTGAGGGCAGAAAACACAGTCTGAAGGCAGGCTGTATGTGTTAGTCTATTGGTCAGTTTAACATGTCAGTTAATTGTGTTTGACCCAGTTCCATTTGAAATAAGATATTTTAAAATTTTTTCTCTCATGGAAGAATTTATTGGGATAAACAACTAAAAAAACAAATGGCTTTAGCTCTTTCGTGGATTATGGTGCAGATTTATTGCTCTGCTTTTGTATTTTTCACCGAGTTTCAAATGGCTTTATGTTCAAACATTCACTTTTTTGGTCATGTGTTCAGTTCTATGACTAATCTTGTTTTTGTTTTTTAAGATAAAAATCACGAGGCACGACTGATTAGTCAAAGCAGAGAGATGTCTATTTCTTTCTTTATTTTTTTATCCAGTTGATTGCACCATTGGCATTCAAACTAGGTTCTTTATCTCTGAAACCACTTGTGCATTAAAAATGAATTTCATCGTAGTCAAGTAATGCTGGGGTATGTATGCTTGACATTTATTAGAGAGGTCAGCAACTTCATCCGCATCAGTAGTGTGAAGTGATAAAGCAGAAAAATAAGAGGAATTATCAGCAGATGGTTTGCTAACTGTCTAATTCCCTTCTGTTTATCATATTCTCTTTTTTGTTTCTTTTGTCTTATAGACACCCAGACCTCTAAATATCATCAAGCAGAACAACGGTGAACAAATCATCCGACGGCGAACCCGAAAGCGCCTCAATCCTGACTCGCTGTCGTCTGAAAACCCGGCCCCCAAGCAGCAACGAGTCACCAACGAGGAGCGCATGAACGGGGAGGAGTCGGACAGAAGCTGTGCTTCGGTCAAAAACCAGCAGCCTTCCCCTCGCTCGCGCTCACCGCGATCCACTCAAGCCTTCTTAGCCAATCAAACGTTGGAGATCCACAGACGTATGCCGCCTCTTCTCCTCCCTTCACATCCCCCCTCCTCAATGGTAGCCGAGGGCAACGGGGGCATCACTGAGGTGGGGATACCATCAAAAGTAGAGGGTGGTAAAGGAGGAGGGGGATCAGAGAGAGGCAGCCCGATTGAAAAGTACATGCGTCCATCCAAACCGTCTAGTTATTCACCTCCTGGTTCACCCATTGAAAAATATCAGTACCCCCTGTTCTCCTTACCCCTACCGTTAACCTTGTCTCCAGATCTGACCCCTGAGTCAGACTGGCTCAGATTCTGGACCAAGTATAAGATGGCCGCCGCCTCTGGGGTTCCTGGTAGCATCAGTAATCTAAGCAGCCCCGGCAGCCTTGGAAATAACGCTCATTATCTCAGTGCGATGGTGACTCCAGTACAGCATCATCAGCAAAGCTACACGGTGCCTTACTGCGCCTCTCCTTACTCTCCTCTTCCACCTCCTCCAGCTCCTGCTCACTATCCTCCTCCTCCTCTGCACACCCAGACCTCCTCGTCACCGTCATTAGAAAACGATGCTCCTCTGGATCTTGCAATAAGACAAAGAGACACTGGTGCTGTGAACGCGCATGTGTCAACAAACGGTGCAGAGAGGAGAAGGCAGGAGTTGCCACTAACTGAGAGGTTGAGAGGAAACTGGAAAGGAGAGAAAATGGAGGAGGAGAGGACAGATGAAGGAGGGAATCCGGGTGAGGAGATGGGGAAGGAGGTGAAGGATAATTTGACAAAATGTCAGTCAAGCGTCCCGTCAAATCGCACAATGGTGGAAGTGGCCACGCAGGATGACCTGACCAACCGCTGCATCCACTGCGGGATCTACTTCCTGGATGAAGTTATGTATGCCCTGCACATGAGTTGCCACGGTGACAAGGGACCATACCAGTGCAGCTTTTGCCTCCACCTGTGTGTGGACCGGTATGATTTCACCACACACATACAGAGGGGCTTACACAGGTACACAGACAAAAGTTCACAACAGAAAGGTCACACGCAAGACGGCATGATTCAGAACGCCACCGAGCGTGAGAGTCCGAATGTGACGACGGAGGAGAAAGACGGGGAGGATCAGTGTGAGGTCACAGGTCAGAGCGATGATGTAATAGGAACATGTGAGGACGACCAAGCAAAGGAAAACACAGGCAGCGACGCCAATGACAATGAAACGGAAGCTGAAACGGAGGTAAGAGAAGATGAACTTGCCGTTGCAAACCAGGAATCAGAAGGCAAAGTGGCGTCAGATATCAGTGACGACATCACAGAAAACACAGAGGTCACGGTTGTTGCTGACTCTGAAAAGTTGGATAATAACACAGAAGGAAATTAAATCATGTCTTTGACTCACGCGAACCTTTAAGAACGTGTTATTGGATGAATAAGCTGTATGCCTTCATGTTCCTGGAGGCGAGCTCATGTCAAAATGGGCTTATCCTGGGCACTAAATAGAACACATCCTTATGCTGGAAGCACTTGGCTGTCAAATGGTCAAAAATCATTGTAGGATCCAGCTGAACAGCAGCAGGCACAGTTTGGAGAAATAGCCGGAATCCTCTGTTGAGTGACAGTCACTTGACAGCTCTGTGGCAAGAATTCAACAACGGAGTCCGGGCATGCAGTTAAAATCACCTTTAATAAACAGCCACTTCTTGTGCTTTCCATCTAAGAGGATTTGGAAGCTGGACTGAAAGTTGGACTGGTCACATTTAGGATGAGTCTGAGGAGCTCAACTCTTAGCCACCATACAGCAGAGCAAAAAAGATAAAGAAAGCTAGACGCAAAGCAGATAAACTGAGCTGAACTGATTTCTTATGCACCAAGCTAACAAGCTGGTCCAAACTAGTCTGGTGTATCATTCAGACTGTTTTATGTTGGTACAACCAGATCTGATCTGGTTCGAACTTCTTCTTCTTCTTGCCCAGAGCATGTGTTTGTTTTTTTTGTTTGTTTTTTTTGTTTTCTCTGTGCAAATGGATCAAAAACCAAAACCTATTTTGACTATTTGAAGCCAGTTTGGGCTGGATTCCAGTTCATTTGGTGGTACAACATGATCAGTTGGTTTCTTTCACTTGTGCCGTATTGTTTGTCAAACTGATGGAGTTCTTGGATCAATGCAAAATCGCCGTCGGGTCATCGGTGTCCCCAAAACGGTAGAGTGCTGGGGTTTAGCCATGACTTTTTGAACTGCTTACAGCCAGTTTCATCTGATAAAACTCCAGACCGAAGTGTTCTCTTCATCCATTGGGATTAAAACCAAGTGACATTATTTTCTACCTTCCTCCGTGCCATGATACTAGCTATGTGCCTGGCTGCCTGCCTAATAGAACAACCATCTATTAACCTGCTTAACATTTATATTAATAATAACAATGGTAATAATAATAATGATGACGATATCGTACAAAAAATGCAATTTGCTACACTTTCGTATATAATATGTTATTTTGTAAAGGCAAATAATGCTTTTTTGCAGGAAATGGTACTATAAAAAGTAGTCTATTTGAGTTTTTGAGTTCTATTTGTTTGTTTTTCTTCCTCTTGTTTTTGAGCTATTTGTTGTTCATGTCCTTAATGAGACTTCGATATAACAGCCGTCTAACAGAAATGGTACAACAAGAAAGAAAAAAAAAAAAAAGAGGGGGTTGTGTGCATGCGTGCATTTGTGTAACTGCATTTATGTGTGTAAGGATCAAAGGATGCGTCCGTCCCCAAGTGATGATGTAAACATAATGAAGGCTTGCGCTCAGTTTTTCAGTCCTCAGGGGTCACACGTGTTGCACACCAACCCACCTGTTTCACAGCATGTGACACATCATTTTTACATGTTAAATGCTCTAACGGTTTTAGCATGGTACATAATGTTCTCTTATATATGTTCTTGTTGTGTTTTTTTATGTTCATAGGTCAACATGGTCTTAGTATGTAACTTTTTTTTCTGTATGTCTACATATTGTTAGGTTACACAGTTTTATAGAGAGACTTAGGAACTTAGGGAGTAAAACCCTAAATTTTATCAAAAGGATCAATTGTTTGGGCTAGCTGTATGAACTTTTTGCTCTGTATTGAGTCTACAGAGTTCCTTGCCTACAGTGTTTTATCTCATTGCTGAAAGTTTGGTAGGTTACCTCTATGTAGCATGTTAGCATCGTATAAAATTTGCAAAATATGTTGCCTTTTCTATGGATGGGAACTGTTACACGTTAGACCGAAATAATACTGAAAAAAAACATGAGATGACGTTGTAAAAGTTACGTTTTTAGAATTCTATGAAGTAAAATAATCATGTTGCTTTCAACTCCAGCTAATACGTCACATAATTTGGCCATTCATTACTGCTTTCAATCCATCTTGCAAGCACGATACAGGAAAAAAAAAACTCCATCTGCTCTGTTGAATAGTTTCCATAACCGAGTCTGTCTTTAAGCCAATTTTTTTGCAGTTTTCGTCTTTTGTCACTGAAGACGTCAGGTCCTCGAAAGTCTCCCCTGTTCTTGACAATGGAACAATATGGTGGCCATCTTGTTTATTTTTCTACTGAGAGAATAACTTCTCCAGCCTTGCTGCCTTAGTTGCTAGAAAACACAAAAAATAAAGGAATCATCAAGGGACTCCTTTGAAGGAAATATTATAAGGCCGAAATAAAATCAAAGACGTTAAAGAATGAACAAAATAAAGATATTTTTCTACGCTTATCCAAAATACGTGAATGAAAAATATTCCGCCTAGTGCCTGGTAACTTGTACCATTTTTTCAAACAGGTATGTTTTGTTGTCTGTGTTAAAAAATGTTATGTAAGCTATGAGTCACGTCAGGCAGATTGATTCCCACATGCACCAAGTTGTCTGAGTCATTGTTTATGATACTTGACTGTCTGGTCAGACTTTTCATGTTCAGCCCACAGGAAAGACCTATTTGCTTTTGTTTGGGTTGCTATGCTAACTGTCAATCGCTAGTTACCTATTTTTCAAATAGTTTTTTTGCATGGATGTACACTACTTTGTAGAAACATTGAGCCGTTTGCCTCAGTTACTTCTATGAAAGACACAATAAGAGGAAAATGCTCTTTACTGTGTATTTGGAGAAGTGTGCCCATATCATGCTGAAGGTGATGTTCATTGCTCATGCACTAAGGTTACTAAGGTTAGCATTAGTGCTACTACCTTTGTAGCCATTCTGGATAAATAGTCTAAAGTAGCTACTATTTACCTGTCATGCATTTACAAGCAGTTACAAACTATGTATAGCTCCTCTTATAAATTTAGCCAAATCACTTGTATTACTATTAATACTGGAGGTTTTTGACTTTAAAATACAAGTCAGATGTGATGCTGATTAAAAAAATTTTTTTTCCCAACTATAGGTTACTCTAAGGTGCTAAGGAGGAGATTATTATTCATTTTTCTCACGGGATCGACATTTTGTTGGTTTCTGAAGACAATTGGATTTTAGCTTTTATCAACAAAATACAATAAATCCATCCTTCTGTTTAGAACTCATCGAGAAATAATAGTTTTGGCGGGAGCAGGGCTAACACTCTTAATATTCACAAAATTTCCCTCTGGGGATAATAAAAGTCTGTCGAAGTCTATTTACCTTAAGTCAAACTTTTCTGTATGAAAACCTTGTATGGCTGAGCATCATGTATTTGAGCAAAGCATTTCAGGTTCTTTTAAAATGCTGAAGGTGTATTGCATTGTACATGATTCAGACCACCTGTTTGACCATGACTGTCTGAATAAGACACAACAAAAGACTAAGAAACCTTCAGTCTCTCAGTACAGCAGATTTACAGTGAAGTCTGGCTGGACGAATGAGCTCAACTCCTTCACCACGTACGGTTCGACTATCCATATTACACATATCAAGTGAAGGCATCTTAACTCCATTAGTTTCATGCTTCTGAACCGTCTTTTATTTTGAAGTTTGCCCTTCATTTGGTGACCAGGTCTCATCATATAAGTAAGCGGTCTTATTCTTTTGCTCTAATGTGTTTTTAGTATAAAATTTTTGGGGTACCTCTTAAGGGGCTGCTCGTGAAATAAAGAACTGTTTACAATTGTAAATGTAGCAACAAAAAAAAAGAGAAAAGGCATTCGGCACACGGCATTCTTAAAAGACAGAACAAAGGGATGGATGGAGGGATACCTGCTGAGATGGATGAATGGGTGCCTTTGAAGAATATGTGGAGAGAAGGTGGATGAATAAACGGAGGATGGGATCAAATGTTGCTTGTAGTGGCCGATGAAAAGAGATTCGGTTGATATATCCCCTCTCTTTCGTTTGCCTCTTTACCTCCCTTCAGTGTCACTTCTATCCTTTTCATCTGCTGTTTTTAATGTAACGTTCACTTTCCCTCTCCAGCTTGTCTTTTGTTTTGGTGTCCACCTGCTGCAACTATCCTCCACCTCTCATCTCTCCTCTATTCCTCCATTTTCCCTGCATCTTTTCTTTTGATAAATGTATGAAGGTCTTCTCACTTTGGAGTCAGATTGAGGAGGTTTTAAATGGGAGTTGAGTGATTGCGTCACACCATGTTACATCCAAAGCTGACACGTTGACCTATCCGCTTGTGTTAAGTTCTAAAATGTTGGTTGAAAGAATTTATTGCAAGAAGTATTTATTTCCTGGAAGCAACCTTGGGATTCTCTCACATTTGGGTTCATTTATTTTCCAAGAGGACCGACATATGATAAGAATAGAACATCCAGTCTTTTTAAAGGATTCTTCAAAAAGACGTTCTCAAGATTTTCATGGGATTTCTATTAAACAGTTGGAGGAGGATTGCAAAATTAAAAGGATGAACTAGTTTTGCCTTTCCTTCTGCGAAATCTGGGTTTACATTGCATCTTGATGAACCACGAGGATTTCTCAGTGGGGCTGGAGGCAAATACAAATTCTGATGCCAAAATGTTTCAGTAGTTCAGCTTTTGAAGGAAAATGCTTTCCCTTACCGAGTTGAAAGTAAAGAGAGCAGCCTTGATGATTCAAACTTTTGCTCATGCACTTTTCATACTGTAAGTGCTCTGCAGAAACCCTGTACTGTCGTCTTTTGTTCAATTGCCAATAATGACTCCCACAAATCACGTAAGGATACTGTATTTCTAAAACATAAATAGATATTCGTGTTTAAAGGAAACTTGGGAGAACTTTTCAGATACATTGACTGTATGTTTTTAGGTTTGGTGGCATTTCAAATCAGCGTTTACATCAGGAGGCCTTTACAAGTGTTTTAAATTTTTTTGTCTTTGTCAGAATGTGTTATAGAAAATGATGCTGTTGCTTGCACTCCATTTATTATGTTCTTATTGCCAAGGAAGGGACAACACAAACACACAAACATACACACACATACACACACGCAGTGGTACGGATGGAGTGTACATTTTGGGGTGTACAGTGTTAACCAAGGCCAGTTTATTATTGGCCAGACACACACACACACACACACACACACACACACACACACACACACAGCAAATATGTACATTTAATCAATATATTTTAAGTAGAATTTTGTCTCTATTCAGTTGAATGGCTTTTATAGAAAAAAAATGGGATTTTTTTTAGGTTATGTTCTCTCTCATGTTGTATTTTATTCTGCTACTTTCTGTACGTTATTGTTTTTAGGTTTTGTTTCATGCAAAAATGATATTTCAACAACATATTTTGACAGCCAAGAAAAGTTTGTTACACAGCTAAACTTGAAGAATAATGTTGATGATGATGATAATAATTAATAAAAGTAATAACAAACATGCTTCAAGTGGACAATGGGTGATTTGTTAAGAATTTGTTTATTTTTTTACATGTGCATATAGTGTGTTTATATGCTACACATCCTATTGTGAGTGAAATGAGTCAACACTATGGCAGCCTGCAGTGTAGTGATGACAGTTTCTAAAATGTAAATTCAGGTTTCATGGGTTTCATACGGTCATAAACAAAAGTTTACCCAGTGACTCCTATGACTGAATTTTCTGTAACAAAATCATTGAAACCTAGCAGTGGCATAACTATACGATGCACTTTATAGTTAAAAACAATTGTTTGCACAGATGATTTTGGAATCTCTGTCTTCTTTGAAATGATTTAAAAGGACTTTCCCCTTGTTCAAGTGAATAATTTGCCTTTTTTTTTGTATCTCGGCTGATCTACTCTGACTTTCCAATGATGCATCAAATTGGTTCAGAGGAGTCACCAGCTGTAGTCACAAAGCTAGGAGGCCATGACACTAAGAAAATTTGATGAACACAACTGATAATTCCTAGCATAGCCGCGCTAGACAACCCACGGCAACAAATTTAATTCTCTGCCAGGGTGGGTCTAGTTACCCTCGGTAAGCCTCGAGGCTGGATGCTCCTAAAACTGGCCGACGAATCACCATGAAGTGTAGAGTCAGAAGGCGGGCGTAACAAAGTGACGACAGAGGCGCGACGATTCTGACAGAAACAACCGGAAACAAGGATAGACAAGAAGATGGCTGCACACAATAAACAGTTATCCTTCGACTCGGCTTTGGCCACAGCCCTTAAAGATTTGAAGCTAAAATTCAACTTGAAAGATAAACAAAGGATAAGATAAGAAAGATAAATAAGGCTTCACCGAACTCCCGCATCCTCTGATTTCCGGCGCTCTAGGAACTCTGTCAGCCTATTCGTTGCGCTGATTGGTTGTATGCCTACCCAATTGCTGCAGAGTGGTTTGAAAGACAACCTTTTAGCCCGCCTCCCTCCCTGTCGAGAGTTCCTAGACCCTTGCGTCTTCAGACCTGGGTCTAGAGCAGCTAGGCTAGATAATTCCAACTACTGTATATATATTTTTGACTGAGCAGATTCAATAATTTATGCAATTTTTTATTGCAAAACCAATGACATGTCTGTGAAAGAACCGAACTGCATGGTTATCTTTTTTGTGGAGAGAGCACATGGGTTTGAAAGATTTTATCACAGAAAACTGAGTTTTAGGAGTCATGAGAAGCTTAAGACTGCCAGAATATACATGTATGATATATCATTGAGGGATTTTGACGCCCATGGAATATATCTTGCACACATTTTTATTAAAAGTGAAACACTAATGTTTTTTTGTACATTGTGATCTTGTCTTTACAAATTCCATAGTTATCTATTATGGAAACAATCCATTAAAAAAAGACTAGATGTCACTAAAATGTCAACTGAATAACCATCGGAATTTAATAACAACCACCTTCTAATTAGCTAAACAATAATAAAATGAACTTATTGGAAAACAATTTTGATTGTGTTCTTTTTCTTAAGTTGAGATAAAAATGACATGTTTCTTTTTTGGCAAGATATCAAATTTTATATGTAAAATAACAAATTGTATCTGTGTCTGAGAAATCACTTTCAACTAAGTTACCCATTACAAAAACACGTCTCAAGGAAGTTTAATTCCAGATCACATGACCTGCTCCACATGATGTCATTTCCTCCTGAAGAAAAGACTGGAAGACTCCAAGGCTTTCTGAGTTATTTAATAGAAAGAAGTTTGTGAGTCAAGTGTGGATTTATGGCATGTGAACAGGTTTACTACAATATCTTTATAGATAACTTTCAATTTCATTTATACTTAATTGTATATATAATATTTAGAAGAATCTTTGTGTAAAAATGCCATGTGGTGTTTGGTTAGAGGTGGCCATGATGATTTTAGGCCTGAAAACACCAAAAATGTCCACTTTGATACCTGTCAACTATGTTACAAAAAGTTCCACAATTATATTTTGACCCCCATGGTCTTTCTATGTAGGTATTAGATTTATTTATTTTTTCAATTCTGAACAAGTAACAAACACAAAAATGAGCCTTTATGTATTCAATCAGCAATGAAGAAGGACTCTAATGAGGAGACAAGAAGAGAATACCGATGTTCTGTAAGTCCTCAGTCAACAAAGCAGACCAGCTGTGGCCTTGTACAGTTTGTAAATCCCTGTCACCATGTGTTTGATGAACGAGTTCTAATCTGAGACAAGCTGGGGACTTTGAGAGCGACATGCCACAAGTGTGGATCTTGTAGAATAATGAGATGTATTTTTTACACAGACAGCTTTCATACCAACTCGGGTGATCTTTTTTTTTCAGAATAGGTAAAAGTAAAACCTTGAAACCCACCTCCTACTGTGCTCGCTGAATGCAACAGGAGCTGCGCAGCATTCACATATTTCTAGTCTGATCTGTTCTTTAGTACCACCAGCCTGTTTTTATTATTATACAAGCTTGCTTTTTCTCCTAACAAAAGTATTGGATTTTTTTTTTTTTTTTTTTTAGCTTAGGCTTTTGCACAACATTGTGTTGAAATGCATCACAGTAGAAGGTCCACAGAGGGTACATTTTATCACCTTCCAACCCTTTCTTAAGTATCAAGCAAAGATTTCAGTTTCTAAACATAAAATTTTAAATTCCAGTGTGAAATTTTCAGTTTATTTGGACACACTGCAAGCTTTCCTCTGGAGCGACTTCCAGGTCAGAATGTTGGCTTTAAGATAATCAGTCCTGTGGCAAAAAAAATCAGCTCTGGCATTTTTGGCCCAGACCGGCCCACAACATTATCTGTTGACTGAATCAAGCACTAATTTTTGAATGACAAAAAACTGACAGAGTCGGATTTTCAGAACAAAAATTCAAAAACACCCCGAGAGACCTATACAAACTTGTCGACAAATTTGAAAAAAAACATTTGCAATCCAGTAGAACAGGGGTATTCAACTAAAATTCTAAGTGGTTCAGTCTGAGAAAATGTATTAAAGCAAAGGTCCAGAACATCACAATGTCAAACCTGATTTAGTGCGATCGCTGTATACTGATGTAACCTACTAGTTTTATTAGTGTCTGCATGTAACTAGTAACTGACTATCAAAACCAAATAAATTCAGTACGGTTCAAAAAACATTTTGGCAGCATTTTTTTTATAAATAACTTTTTATATAACTGTAAATCTTAAAATAAAGTGCAGAACTTTAAAAAAAAAATGACTGAACAACCTGAACCAACTTATAGACATCGTTAACAATGCCTAAATCTGAAAAATGTAAACAATTGAACCAGGGGTGTATCCAGATTAATTTTAGTGGGGGGGGCATTAACTCAATTATTGTGAGGAAACAGAAATCCATTTCTAATATTTCCATCAAATATATGTCTATAAAATGTACTGGACATCAATAAAAATGTCTGCATAGTGAAATACATGAAGTCCATCTGCATTTATATGTATATAAATGCACAGTGTAGTAGTGGTTAGCACTGTCGCCTTGCAGCAAGAAGATCCCCAGTTGAAATCCTGGCCTGGGCCTGGGATCTTTCTGCATGGAGTTTGCATGTTCTCCCTGTGCATGCGTGGGTTTTCTCCGGGCACTCCGGCTTCCTCCCACAGTCCAAAAACATGCTGAGGTTAATTGGTTACTCTAAATTGCCTGTAGGTGTGAATGTGAGTGTGATTGTTTGTCTGTATATGTAGCCCTGCGACAGACTGGCGACCTGTCCATGGTGTCCCCTGCCTTCGCCCAAGTCAGCTGGGATAGGCTCCAGCACCCCCCGCGACCCTAGTGAGGATAAAGCGGTGTATAGAGAATGAATAGATGAATGGATGATTGCGGGTCCAGGGGAACCTGTTGACCAGCCCCACTAGACACCAGCCCACCGGGACAGTGCCCGGTATGCCAGATGGCCAGTCCACCCCTGGTCTTGTGACTTCACTGACCTTCTTTTCCCTCGGCACGGATCTCAAGTCAAAGTTTAGCTCTGCTACTTTGATGGTTCAAATGGTAACATTTGAGAAGAATTATTTGTGTGTTTTGAGGTACAATGAACACTGCATATTCTTTTTTTTCTAGAAAAACAGCAGCTCATTGACTTAACAGAACTGGTATTTTGTGGCAAAGACTAAAGATAAGTTTTGGCAAGACAACCAGAGGCTCATTTCTTCTACACACCACACGGAAATGATTTCAGAGCCAATTTTAATCTTTTCACACCCTCCTTTGGCTCAGGAACTTTGACAAACTTAATCAATGCAGCAGAGCTATCTGTCAGAAGACAAAGGCTTCTAATCTTAGGTCTATATTGTGTTTAGCATTATCAATTTATCTTTGTGTTTATAATATGAACATTGATCAGAGTTGATTAAGTCAGCCTTTGAGCCTGCAGTAAAATTACGTAGCAGCAGGGCCGGGTGCCATTTAAATGTGTGTGTATGTGTGTGTGTGTGTGTCTGTGTTGAGAGTGCACAAGTGTGAAATGATTGGCCAGAGAAAGTCAGTGTCAGGCTGGAATACTAAACACCCTGGTGTCTACTGGAGAGGTCAACACACAGACACAAGCAGAGGCACATAATTATAAAACCTGTTCAAGGCAAAAGAGATCCAATAAATGAATAAACTGTAAAAATGAAAGGAATGCGAAAAACAACAATTCACAGAGCCGCTTACCCACAATGAATACTAAAAGCGACAAATGAATCGAGATGGAAGATGTATGCCTGCGCACGTTGAATTTCTCCATTTCTTCAGCATCATGCCTGCGTATCTTTTCTGTATGCACCGTCTGCCCCTGCCAATCTGTCTGTCAGCCCGCCTGTCTGCCTGTTTAAACATCTTGCAAACATCGTCTCTGTTTATTGTAATTCATGTTTATGTATGAGTTACCTGCACCGCTGACAGAAGGTTCCACCGTGTTTTCTCCGCGTGTCAGAGAGCAAAAAGAGTCATGTGTGTGTTGGCATGCTCATGTATGATGGAGCGTTGTTGTTGTTGTTGATGTCATGTTTTCATGAATGTTGATTGAGTTGTCACCTGTTGCCTGGCGTCGTGTGACAGTTTAGATCTCATATTGTGACAAACAAAGACATCATAGATAGATGGACGTATAGACAGATAGATGGATAGGTGGATGGACAGAGAGACTATAAGCGCGCACAGAGAAAGACCGAGAGAGACAGAGAACCATGGATGAAGACAATATGATAGGGAGAGAGCAAAAAAGAGAGATGATCCTGCTTCCAGGCATTTTTAATATTGAATGTTTCCCACTCTGACCGCTGTGCGGTCTGGGCTGATTTCATGTTCACATTAAGGTCTCAAATAGATGGATAGATGGATGGATAGATGGGTGGAGGCAGTGAGAAGAGATTCATTAACTCCATCAGTTATTTATTTATCAGAATGAGCTGCTGTAATAAGAGCAGGCTCTCAGCCTCTAACCAATCCCCGTCCCCAATGAAAGCATAATTACAGCTCTGCATCATCTCAGTATGTCGGCTGTAAATCATCAGCTTTGCAGGTCCACTGTAGAGAGATTTGATTTGCTTTGTATTCTCCTCTTCTTTTACAGTTTATATACTCTCTTCCCTTTCCTTCAAATCGTCAGTACAGTAGTCCATCTCTCTATGCTTTCCAAATTCCCCAGCCTGTTTCCCATCTTGTCATTATGTATATATTCATTTAAATATCCCTCCGGTTAGATTGTAGTTATATTCTGCAAACATGTCCTTATGGTGTTTTTATATCCTTGAATCAAGAGTGAAAAAAAATCAACGAGCTTAAAGCTGTAGTGTACCAATCAGTCTCAGAAACACGGATACAGACTTCCAGGCTTTGATACGTAACAAACTCATTGAATGGGGCTTTCTGATTATGATTTCCTCAGAATCAGTTTCCATTTTGAACATACATGACTGAATTCTGAATTGAGCCATAATAATACAACGTGCCGTTTGCGCTGTTTGAGCTTTAGGTGAGCTGGTGTCCTTGAGTTGCAGAGGGAGGGCTGGTTGGAGAGAGCAGTGGTGTCAAGCTCGTGTTTTTTTCAGGGACCACACGTAGCCCAATTTCATTTGAAGTGGGCCGAACCAGTTAAATCTTAGCATAATAACCTGTAAATAACGACAATTCCAAATTTTTGACTTTGTTTTAGTGCTAAAAAATCCAATTCTGAAACTGTTTGCATAAAATGAACTCTCTCTTTACAAAACATTATGAACAACCTAAAATTTCTTTGGAAAATATAACTGCAATTTCAACAAGACAGCACAGTACTCTGCCAAGGCTGCTCAGTCGTATGATTTCCGATGGATGAAATCTTTCAAAAATTCACGGTCCACAGCAGTGGACTTGTAGTAGGACCACAATCATGTGATTGCCAGCAGGCAGTTGACGTAGTGTTCACTTGTCATAGTTAGAGTAATGCCGTGCCGCTATCTCGCAATGATACAAAAACCTGCAACAAATCCGTGGATCCAGGCTAAAAGCTGCATCACTGCCAAAATCTAATCAGTTCGTCCTTGTGTCATTTCTGACCTTTCCTAAAAAAATTCATCCAAATCTGTCAGTCCATTTTTGAATAATGTTGCTGACAGTCAAACAGACAGACAAACCAGTGCCACATAACTCCATCCAGGCTCCGCCTCCTTATTGGAGTAACAATACCACACCCCAGTTTATCATGCACACATGGGCATTCCAACTTACAGATCACAGTGTGTCTACAAAGGCAAAAAAAACCAAACATTTTTGTCCCATGTGTCTGGAATTGAATGATGTAGTATTTAACTTTATGATCAAAACAACTTGTCAAGATCTAGAAATTATTTTAAATTTACAGTTTTATAAATTTGCGATTTGCCGTTAACATCTTCTCGGTAATTTTTACACTTTGCAAAGTCATTCCATGAGCTGGATTGGACCCTCTGGTGGGCCGCTTTTGGCCTGTCGGCCATATGTTTGACACCCCTGTTCTAGAGGAAACAGCAGTGTAGAATTACGTCTGAGCCATCTTGTGGCAGAAAGGATTTTTTGCGCCTTGATGCACATAGAGGAGTTTTGAAGGGTTTAATCAATGACTAGAGAGGGACTTTTAAAAACCCTATAAAACCGGAGCACTTTTCCAGCAAACATTACTCAGGTCTCCTCAACTGGATTATTAAGCAGTCCATTTACACAGTACACAGCATACTCAGCTGAGGATTTATGGCAGCAGTATGCTGTATGTAGGTCACTTCAATATAAACTATTGTATCTGGGTTTAGTGTGAAGAAGGAACATGTCACTTAGTAACAGTTTTGCTTACTGACAGGTCTTCTTGACAATGTCAATGTACATTCTCAGTCATCCAGGCCATGATGATCCCAAGAGTTTCAGTAGAAAGTCACTAGATTACTTTTCATGCTTTTTGAAGACATGTCACCTCTCATTCAAGAGGCTTCTTCAGTTCTAACTGACTGGGAGATAGTCCCGGTTATACTGTATACTGCGATCCCTAAAGACATGGGTAATGGTCCAATAATGACCCAAGACTGTCATGCCTTGAGGTGTGAATGGTTGTGAAACTGCAAAGCCAAGAATGACTCAAGATGGTAATGGTAGCGCAACTTTCTGGGGGGAGATGTTAAGACTGTATTATAAGTACCTGATAAGTAGCATCATCAACCCCCCTCTTCTGTTCCAGTTAACCACAGATGGCTTCCTTGACTCCTCTCTCAAACTTTTAATGATCTTCTAATGGCAAATGTATAATATCTAAAGACATATGCCTGAGGAAGATTTTAAGATTCAAAGGAGATATTAATGTTTTTAGATTGTCTGTATTTATGATAGAGGGTAGTGAAAGAAAAAGACTAAATGTGTCCTCCATGTTCTTTGAAATCAGACACTCATTTACACAATAGACCTCATCAGGTCAATATGCACTCACATAGACAACCGATTGCAAATCAATTCACACTTAGTGTCAACAAATACAAAGTGTTTTGCAGCAGAAGTAGACTTGTGGGGAAATGTACAGTCTCATGCATATAAACTGTATATCTACACACACACACACACACAATCACCTACACACTGCTTCATAAATACTTAGCTTTTCCTTGCCCCGTCCTTCACATTAGGGCTCTGGAGTTCTTTAATAATAATTCCCTTAATAATATCTCCACACAATAACAACGATAATGGTATGCGTCTGTGTGAATGTGTGTGCGTCCGTGTGTCCTCAAAAGACTATTTCTATTTCTGTGGAAAACTGCGATAAGGTTTTTTTTTTTTTTTTTTGCTGTTTCCTCACCTGCAACCCACCGCCCCTCCATGATATAACCTCCCCACCCCCCGACTATTTCTAATAAAATGCATTTTAATTTTCTCCCCAGCACATGAGAGGACATCAGGACGAGCAGGAAGAACAGCAGACAATAAAATCTTCTCTCTTATTTCTGGCCGGTTTTCTTCTCATTCCGTCTGTACCGGTTGGTGTCTTTATTCTTGTTGGGTTGGCTTGTTTTCCTCGACTTTTATTCTGATTATATTTTTAGGTCTGTACAGTTTCTGCATTGTTTATTAAACTTTAATGGGGTTCTTGATGTGAACGGGAGTGTTTATCTGTGCTGTGTGTGTGTGTTTTTTCTCTTTTTTTTATATCAAAGACAGACTCAGTATATGCTGGATGTGTGTATGTGCAGTTTAAACATTAATAATGTTGCTTTCTCTTCAGCTATCAACAGAAACTGAATTAGGTAGGAGGAAGACTCACAGCTAATCTGAGGCAAACATTCAGTCGCTGTTAAATACCTCCAAGTACAGTTATGACTATTATGACTGAGTTTATTTATAATCATTTTGTATTTTAGGATCTGTCTGGGGCCATGACTCTTTGCTCACAGAGCTCTGATGTACACTCCCGCAGTGCCGATGCTTCTCTTCCTTTCTCCTCTATTGTCTCCCACCGTCTCTGTCTTTCCAATCATCAGTCTGCTCATCGTGCAATGTCTCCCAAACAATTGGAAGTTGATTCAATTTGCGAGGCTAATGCATCTCACCGCCGCATTCTGGCATCTTCAAAATTGAAGTGATTGTCCAAAACAGTTCTGTAAACACAGGTCAAAACAGGATACATCATGCACCGGTGACGGCATCTTCGCTTACTGTCTGTCGTGGATTCTCGTTAGTCGTCTCTTTTGGGACTCAGAGTTGAAGCTGAGGTCAACATGGAGGTTTGAAACATGAAAAATAGACTAAATTAGATCAGAGTAATATCTTGCAGACATTCTTCACATTTATCTTTTAAACATTTGGCACATTCAGCTTACACACACACAGAAGACACCAACTAAACTGTTGTGTCACCAAAATTGCAAGCAACCGATTCATTTCTAAAGTATGCAGAGGCTGCAGTTAATCAGTGCCGAGGCAGTAAAAGAAGTAAAAGAAACATTCAGATGCCCTAAAACTTTTCATATATCATTAATAGAGACAGTCGCACATTACAGTGCAGCATGGCGGAATGCAGAAATGAGAAATTATCTTCTGAGGCAATGACAAATTATGGATGAGAGATGAATAAGCATCTTTGTACAGCCTATAATCATTTTTTCAGTAAGTTACTGTAAACTAATTTTCACTTTATGAATCAGGTCTGAGGCCCAGCCTTGTTCAAACTGAATGAAAGCAGGTTCTTTTTTGACATTGATGTATGTTTTGAATTTTGAAATTGGGGTTTTCATGGTTTGCCATTATAACACCACCTGTCAATTAGAACCAAAATTGAAAGTTACAGACAAAAAAGTTTCTTCCGGTTTATTTTTCTTGCTGTGGGCTTATTAATAAGAAGTTCTAACCTTTCAAAGAGCACCAGTGGAGCATGTGTTTATTCCACAGCTCCGTAAGAGCCCACAAAATACCATAATGACCGACTTGGGTTGGGTTATTTAATCTTCTATTCATGCTTATCAGACTCGTAACTGCACTGACAGAAAAATTTGCTGGATTAAAAGTCAGAGCCAAGGGCAATTTAACTTCACGAGCCACTAACTTCCTCAGTGATGATTCTAATAGCATGTATACATCTTAACTTAGCTGTAGGCTATTGACATTTCACATCAGAAACCACTAATGCAGCAATGACTTTATCCATCGTGAAGTTCAGTAAGGGAGGGATACTTATTGATAACTAAAGAGTGCTCTTCGTTAATATATCCCTCTTTGGTTTAACACTGCCTTGGCAAACTTACAGAGAAATGCTGCATTTGAGTGTGAAGAGGTCACTCAGCTCCAGGCCACGGTCCATTCCTATGCACCACCAATGCTGAACTGAAACAGGAGTTTGAGTAAGACTAACTTGAGAGGAAGACCTTAGTGTGCTTAGTATAACACTGCTGTTCCTTCAAAATGCTCCTGAAAGGTACAATTATCTTTTCACCGTTGTTAAATGAGCTGTATCAATTTCCACTCTCTGAAAAGAGTTAAATGTGAGTGAGAAAACAGCAGCAAACACCTGTTTTAAATCATCTGAACCAGGTTAACAAAATGATATTATCTCAGATTCGGCCCTTTTGGCTTTTAAAAATGAATATAGCTGTACCTCTCATCGCAGGTTCAGTGTGTTTGCCAAAAGCATTTAACCGGTGACTCATTTCTTAATGATTTAATTGAATAATTTTGACAGGCCTGAAGAGCCCAAATTATCTCATGATTCACAAGCAGAAATCAAACTGAGAAAAGGTCTACAGCAACAAAAGTGACTGGCAGTATCACAAGTATATTTATGTAAGTGCTGTACTAAAGTTTTGAGATACTTGTACTTTATATGAGTATTTTCATGTGATGCTACTTTATACTTGCACTCCACAACCTTTCAGATAGAAACTGCTACTCCACTAAATTCATTTGACAGTTTTAGTTTCTCTTAGTGTTACAGTTTTATGGATGAGTGGATACATGGATAATATTACAAGCTTTAAAAATGACACACACAGTTAAAGCTTAAACCAGTGTGTGGTTTCTGACCAAAAGCTCACATTTCAATGCATTTTTATGATGATCCAGTATCTCATCCAAAAATAAATTCCTGAAACAGATTTCTATGTTGAACTGCATTGATTTATTCTTTCCTATTCCATAGATTTTCTGATTGTTCCATCAGATGTATCTCCTCTCCCCGTATATAGATTAATTTAAGCCTCTAGTACTACAACATTACCATGCTGCTGATATACTAGTGATTTAGTATTAGTAGTCTAATGATGTCATACAGAAAAATACAGGGTTATTCAGAAAGAATAAACTGACTTCATTATGCAATATTTTAAGAAGAAAAACCAACAGAAAACTGAAGCCAAGTCACAAGTATTCTACTCACAATCAACTTTTATTTGATGTTTAAGGTCGTCGAATGACGTAGAATCACAACAGCCACCAACTCGGTGGATTATGATATGCTGATACACTTCTGGGAGGAATTCTTTACTGATGTTGCCTGTGCTGCAGGTGGTGGCCACATTGAACACTTAAGACAGGAAATAAAAGCTAATTGTGAGTAGATTACTTGTGACTTGGCTGGAGTTTTCTATTACGTTTCCTTATTAAAATATTGTGTAAGGAAATCGGTTCATTCCTTTTGAAGAACCCTGTATATCAGTCTTCCACCTCTGAATAAGAACATCCATTTCATACAGCAGGATTTTGTTTTTAGGCTTTGTTGTCCTGTAAGCATCTCACCATTTTATCTTACCTTAGACGATCCATTATTTTGCACAGGCCCTTTATGTCCAAGATGTGCTTTGAAGATATGGAACCTAGATCCTCTTCTAATCCTTCAACCAAAACTGCTGCACTCAGAAATATAGGAAACAGCTGGGCAGAAAACAAACGTGAATGCAGCCGTTCAAAAGAATAAAGTGAAATCTGGACACCAGTACACTTGATTAACAGACTGTACCACCGCTTCAATGTGTTTTAATTGTCCTTTTGTTTGTTTCTAACATATGCACCAAGTTCTCTGCAGAAAACAGTATATATAATGAGTGGTTTAAACAAAGTAAGGTAAATTAAATTTAATTGGTATTTCAGAGATTGCAAGCCAGAACAAATGACTCAGAAGCAAACTTTTGCTGCGAAAGTTAGATTTTATTTAATTTAAATCTGTGTGAATTGTGTGTTTGAAGAAAGAGAGATTCTCTTTAATTTAGCAACCCATTTGCAGACACTTGCTTTAAAGCCACCTGCATTCTCATGTGATGACAATTTTCCATTTTCTGCAGAAGAACACAGCTGAAAGTTTATTAAAGCTAGTACAACAATATCAGGACTAATGCTGACCATCCACAGCATTAAAAACACGAGTCAGTATATAACTGAGGGACTTTAGAAGTCGATGGTGGTCAGGTCAGGTCATGTTACCTGCTACTAGTAAAACATAACCCAGTACAACCTGCCACATTGCAAACGGGTAGATGGTTTACCCAGGACTCAGTCTCCAAAGGGCAAATGAACTCTACAAGGTGAAGGGTTTAGTTCAGGCAACTGGACTTATTCTTGTGATTTTGAAGACGTTTCGCCTCTCATCTGAACGACTTCTTCAGTTCTAAATTAGAGAGTCCCAGGTATTTAACCACTAGACGGTGTAGGTGGGGCTAAGGCTAACCACCTCTAGTGGTTAAATACCTGGGTCCCGCAATTATATTTTGATCTGCACCTGAGTATATATAACACTTTTTGGTAATGTGAAATCTGAAATAGGAGCTGTATATTGTAACAAACCACTCAGAATCTTCTTTTGAAATCAAATCCCTCAAATTAATGAACTAGCATCAATCTTTCTTTTGGTTACATGAAAAAGCACAAATTATTTTAAAACACCGGCAGCGCTGCCATGTGGCTACTTTCCAAGAGCCTCACGCCTTCCTCTTTTTCTGTAGGAACATTGCTGCCCTAACCTTTTGCTTTCCCACCGTTGGCTGCTTTTAATCTCGGTGATCCAAGAATTTAAGATGCTCTTCCTGTGTTCCACTAATTGAGGTTGTTTGGCAGTACCTCGGCCACTAGACATCAGCTGCAGGCAGTATTTCGATTTCAGTGTTTACATGGGTCAAATTAACATATGTTATCCAGCAATTTGACGAAGAGGGATTTATTTGATAGTTGGTGAGCTGCTCATTGCTCCGTTTCATGGCAGTGTGCGATTTCTTTAAGTAGAACACATAGGTCAAAGTGTGTTGACCTTAAAGCAAAGCTTAGAAGCCAAAAAAGCATATAGATAATGTGACCTTCCCTTAACTGTATATGGAAAATGTAATTATGACAATGATCAGAAAGCCTTAAGTAGTTATTTTTACTACAAACTTGCGTGTAGATGATCTCAGTGTGAGTCAGTAAATATAGCTTTATTTGGTCATCAGAGTAAAGAGGCGAAGAAGAAAAAATAAGAGAAAAAAGTAAAGCAAATGAGTAGAGACAAAGAGAAGCAGAAGGAGTGAATGAAATGATGGCAGCTCCCACCTCTCCGCTCTTCTCCTCCCTCCACCTCATCCATCCATTATTCAGTATACCTTCAGGTCAAACTCTCAGTGTCTTCTTGACATCTCCCCCCATCTCCTCTCTGCTGTATCTCCCATTCCTGTTCCCCTCTCTGTATCTTTCCTTTCTCCATCTCTCTGACTGTCATCCCTTCATATTCCCTAGAAATGACCTGAGGGATGAGAGACCTCGCTGTGAAATGTCAAATTTTTATTGATGTATTTTTTTATATTTCAAAATTTTAATTATAGTCGTATGCACATTTTTTTATTTTATTTTTGAAGGGTTGGAGTTCCTGACAGTAAAGACAAGTTCTTTATTGCCACTTGCACTTCTCTCTTTTCACTACTTCTTCTTTTGTCTTTATGTACACAGGCAGGGCAGAGCACAGACACCGAGGTGAATCTGAATATTGAATATGTTCGTTTTTATTCAAAATCAGTCATTTTGCATTTGTAAGTTCCTGTAAGTATGCAGAGTCAGAGCTGGCCTTTGCACATGTATTTTCTCTTTTTGTTCAAGATTTGTGCAACAACTATTTCTCGAGATGGAGCCTTCTGATCTCTGTATACAAAAGCGTAGTAGCCTGCCCGAGACTGCACTGAATGGTGAAGTAGCCCACTTGAAAATTTTAAAATTGATAGAAAGTAGAGTCTCAGACATATTCTGCAGTCAGCATTTTAAAGAGTTTCCTTCACATTTGAAATTAAAACACTAATTTCACACCTACATCTTCCCATTTTCTCTCATCTCTCTGTATCTTAGTCACAGTGTTGAGGCAATATTACGTGTAGGCCGAGTATTGTTAAAATGGGACACCTGGCAAATTGAGACAGTTAAGCTTTGCAATGAATATTTTTTTTCCACGGAATGTCCCAAACCAATGCTTAAACATAGCTGAAAAGACATTTTATAACATGATGGATGTAGATGACAGTAAATCACACTCACAGTGGTTATTTAAATGGGGTTGTAACATTACATTTATTACTTATACAGTTCTAAAAAGAAATATTTACTGCTTGATTTCAATATATTTCACAATGGGATGCAACTATGCATAAAAATGGCAAAGAATTCATTCTACACTTCTTAAATCCTTTTGAAAACTGCAAATTTTGTGAGAGTGCCACTGCAATCATTAGATATAGTGAAAATAAGGCACCTGATGCTGTCTTAATGGGACACTGTTCTGTTATTCTTTTTTTTTTTTGAGGGTCATAAAACACATTAAAAGAAAAACAAATTTCTTAATTGGCTCAAACATAATTACTCTTAAATATGTTATCAGATAAGTTTTTGGACCAAAGGTTAGAAGAGCAGGCATAGCTATGCTTTACCTTATCTACTTAGTTACTACACCAGTGAAAGCCTATTTTACTTCTTTTTCTAATATATATAATCTTAATTTATAGTGGTGGCAAAAGGTTTTCTGACACCCCATACATTTGCATGTATATTGCATTAAGAATCACTCTTCAAGTGCAGCTTCTTCAAGTACAATCACAGCCATAATACTAAACAAATCCTTTAAAACCACTAGAAACCTAGAATTGATTGGTTCCATAAAAATAAGAAATTTTGAGTATTGCGTTATTTTGGTAGAATTTAGTTTTGTTAGTTTTTTTTGTAAACAATAAACAAGCAGAAAAAATCATTTGTGTTTCTGTGTAATGCAGCTGCACCTTCTGAAACCAAAAAAGATTTTTTCCAAAAATATTTCATGATGATATCTGAGATTGTGTCAAATTTTTAAGGGCATCTGAAAACATGTTTTCACCACTGTAAATAGATATGAAATAGATTAATAGTTTTAACTGAAAGAATGCTAGGCC
Source organism: Acanthochromis polyacanthus (assembly GCF_021347895.1). Lineage (NCBI taxonomy): Eukaryota > Metazoa > Chordata > Actinopteri > Pomacentridae > Acanthochromis > Acanthochromis polyacanthus. Next base: position 35,361,568 of record NC_067123.1, on the reverse strand, counting down.
TGAGTGGTGGCTGCGGTCAAAACAATTTTGAAAGCCTGATTAAAATAAATAAATTCAAACTAAATAATTCAAAGTGTTGTATTTTCAGTGTTTTTGAAGACCTTGAAATGCTGACTTCACTTATTTATTTTTTTCAAAAGTCTTTCTTTCTTTCTTTCTTTCTTTCTTTCTTTCTTTCTTTCTTTCTTTCTTTCTTTCTTTCTTTCTTTCTTTCTTTCTTTCTTTCTTTCTTTCCAAATAAGGAAATCAAACGTCATTACATCATCGCAGCTGATGTCTGTTTGACAGGCCATTAGCTTAATTAGCAACCACCTGTTGACTGTCCATCTCTGCTAAGTGATTCTGGACCATTACGGGACAAACTTGAACATTTGGACGGACTTTACACCTCACAAAACTCCAAAGGAACTTTTTCCGAAGTGAGGAAACTGGCTACAGCTCGACTCAAAACTGGCAACAACCGGCTAAACAAAAACATTGGAAATATTTAACAAGAAATAACGTCAAGTTATGCTAACACTGGATGTGGAGGCTTCATTGTTGACACCAGCAGGTGAGTTTTTTTAGAAATAGTTTGTGGGTTGACAGCACGGGGAAAGGTGTAATTTGAGCATTGGTGGTAAGAAACTGAATGAGGGTTTGTTTACTGCATTCCGGTGGATTTTTATGCACCAATTTGTGCCTCTTCTGCATCAATTTACGAAGGAAATGTCTGTTTCTAGCTCATGACGCAAACGCAAAATTCAGCACGGAATATAATGCAGTAAGGCTCTCAGGCATTCTGTGTTATTTTCAAATATTAACACCTAACCCCGAATTGCTCCTGATGGGTCGTGGTTAGTGCCTTGCATGGCAGCTTCCGCCATCAGTGTGTGAATGGGTGAATGTGACGTATCATGTAAAGCGCTTTGGGTACCTTGCAGGTATAGTAAAGCGCTATATAAATACAGACCATTTACCATTGTTTTAATGACGTAAAACGATGTTATTTTGGGCAAACCCTCAATGTTGTCTGAAAATTCTTTTTCAAATAGATTAAACCTTTGAATATGTAAAAATGCCCGAAAAAGGCAATATTTCTATGCTTTTTTTCCCACTTGCAGACATCACAAATGGAATAAGTCTTCCACATAATCAAAAATATGTTTGAAAGAATCTTTAGCCTCTCAGGGACAATTTAGTCCACATTTGACCAGTCTAAAAGAAGTGGTTTTAGATCAGGATCTTGTATAATGTGACCTTTTTCATTTTCACAAATTCTGAGGCTTCACAATAAGAGTTTTTCTAGTCCCTTCAGCTTATCAGGGACAATGTAGTCTGGATTTGATCCATCAACAAATAGTGTTTTTAGATTTAGACCTGGTCTAATGTGATTTACATTTTGGAAAAAAAAAAAAAAGCAGGGAATGCTTCATGTATCAGTTTTTTTTTTTTTTTTTTTTTTTTGCATTTTCACAAATAGAGTAGGTTGAACAAATAGGAAACTGAGCTCTAAAGAGTCTTGGATGGGTTTTCCAAATTTGAAACTGGATTTCAGCGAATTAAACTTTGTTCAAGTCTGGACAAGAATGTGAAGTGAAAATTTATTTGTGTCATTTTTGATGAGAAATGTGACACAGTTTTTTTTGGAAATAATTCATGGTTTTAATGGGGGAACAAATCCATGGTTTCTAAATATTTAGGGGGACGTATCCTCTCTGCATTTCCCCAAAATCTGCACTTATGATTGACAGCATTGCTTTTAGAGTTAAAGTAGCTTGTCAGATAGTGTTCTGACTCGTGTTCGGCCCTCCATTATGACATTGTGCAAAGAAAACAGTGAATTTGGGTTCTGAACAATATCATTTGCGTCAGATGAAAATTCACAAAATGACTGAAGCCAGTTCAACAATAAAGATTGGCAATTGCTTTGTATGTAGGTTTGTCATTTTGTGATTGCCTGACATTAAGGCAAATGCATATTTGCAAACTCATAACAACTCTTGTTTCTGTAATTATGTGATGGCCAAAAATGGCACATGTCAGGAACATGTCTACGGTTAGCACACAATGAAGTTGCAGCTATTTTCTTATGTGTGTATGTATGTAAAACCCACCACCCACAAGAATACTCCCAGACAGCATGCAGGACAATGCACTCCACCACACCACAACTGCTCAGACACAGCTCAAGGTACACGAAATATCACCCAAGGCATTGACCTGGTCTTTAAACCCCCCAGATCCCAATCCAATTAAGCATCCGTGGGATGCACCAGAACAAGACTGATCCACGGAGGCTCCACCCCACAACCCTCAGGTCACAAAGGATGAACCGGCAACGTCCTGGTGTCAGACACCACAGAACACTTTTCGAGGTCCTGTGTTCATGGCCTGTTGATTTAGAGTTGTTCCAGTGGCATGAAGGGGACCTACTCAATGTTAGACAGCAGGTGGTTTTAAAATTGAAAGATTGAACTCTTCGAAAAATGAAAAGCAGAGAAACTCCAGAAATTGAGGAGGTACGATGAGACAGACAATGAGGAGCATGAATTATGAAATGAATGGAATAGCTTGCATGACAGAGAGGGAAGGACGTGAATTGTAAAGAAAATGAAAGCCCCCACCAAGTGATATGAATTACCCAAAAAATCTCTACAAGTGAGGGAGATACAGCTATGTGAGCCCATGACCAAAGCCGAACAAAGAGGGGAGGGGTGGGGGGCGAGAAAATGAATGAAGGAGATAGCTGGAGATGGCGAATGAGGGAGGGGAAGAGAGGCAGGACAAGAGAAATGGGGAAACAAATGCATTAGAGGGAGTTAAAGAGTGAATAAATGAAGCAGAAGGAGAAAGCAGGGAATGATAATGATCCTTGAGGAGTTAAGGGGGAGAACATTAGGAAGGAGCAAGGTGGAGATAGGGAGAGTGACGGATGAGGGGAGTGTCAGACCAAAAGGAAACGGAGGAAAATGAATGGTGAGGACAAGATGACAAGAGAGATAGAAGGGTGGAGGTCTTTCTTTCCCTGTCCCTCTCGTCTCTCATTTTCTAATACTTTATCACTCACTGCCGTCCTGTCATTCAATGCCTGCCTTTTTCCTGCCTTATGATCCCTGCCATTCACCTGCTCTTCATTTCTTTAGTCCTCCCTTCTATTTATTCTTTCCTCCTGTTTCCGTTCTGTTGAAGATGTTAATTTTCTGATAATGTCAGTAATACAATATGTCCAATTTGAATATGTGGAAGAACCATATGTAGGAAGTGAAGAAAAGATATGTGAGGGAGTTAAAGTGGAGTGGAGATAACGTTAAGCTCTATCACTTGCTTTCTTCCTTTTTTTTTGTGTTTTATAAATGAAAAAAATACCGTGTAAGATAAATTCACTCCAAATATAGCCACTGTACCGTTACTAATAATGCTACTACTACAATGACATTAATTTGACAATTTATGAACCTCAAGGTATCTGCCACTGCTAACATACTCAGTAGCTCCTTTATTAGGTACATCTGTACACTCTGTTGCAGTTCAGTACCATGGCCGCAGCACCAGGACCCTTCCCCAGCAGGGCAATGTGCACAGCCACACTGGAAAAAAAACTGTTCAGGAACAGTTCAAAGAACACGACAAAGAGCCCAAGACCTAGCCTCCAAACTCCCCAGATCGCCATCCAATTGAGCATCCATGAATGCACGACAACAAACCTGATCAATGGAGGCTCCAACCTGAAATTCACAGGACCCAAAAAATCCACGACCAACGTGTCGGTGCTGCACACTACAGGACGCCCTTGTTTGTCCTGTGCACATGCCTCTACGAATCGGAACACAATTTTAGGTGATCAGTTTTCATGTTGCTTTAGCGGTGTGTATATATATATAGGGATTTGTTTAAAAATTACAGGCACGAAGAGTCCATACTATTAGAAATGTCACTGATTATAATACAGGCTAGTACAACATGGCAACTATGATGCTATTGCTGAATAATGTTGATTGAAAACACTCAGCAGTGGTTCCTCTATTCAATACAGGTGCACCTAATAAAGTGGCCACTGACTGTAACTGTGTGTCATGTGGATTGTTAGATGGTGACATTGTATTATCCTTGACTAAAACACAATCCATATTTGTTTTTTTGCTTGCAGTTAGAGACAAGTAGCATTAGTGGTACATTAACATACCTTTTAACCAAAATGAAAATACCAATGTGAAATGTTAGAAACAGTTAAAGCACAGAAGTGTTATTGGATGCAGCCAATCAGGAGCTATATGTGCAAGAACATGAAAGATACGTTTTGTTAAAGTGCATGTAATCACATCAGTCTATACAGCAGGTGAACTGACTGCTTCTTGTTCTTAAGCAAATCTAATGGCCTCAGGGTCAAAAACTTTATATTGTTTGACAGACAATATTAAATGCATTAGTGATAAAAGTTTGCACAGCAGACAGGTTGGGGAGTCTGATCATTTTGCATGTTTTTTTTTCTTTTCAGGAGTCAATATTAAACTGTGTAGGGAATCTGTGTGTGTGTGTTTTTTTTTTGTTTTTTTTTAGCAGAGGCTAACAGCACCTTACAGTCTGCTTCTGGATAACAATACTAATAATCCTGCAAGTAATGAAATAACTCTTAATGTTAACAATTGTATTACAAGCACTCAGTAATCTAAAGCAAACAATTACAATGTATATTCTGAAGTGATGATATTTGAATGAGAGATAAACATGTTAAAAGCAAGTGTGACTTAACTTTTTGAAATGTCCCTTTGCTGACTTCAGCTCCTCAGCAGGCTGGTCCTGTGTTGCCCGCTCCCAAAGTTATGAATAGGTCTAGCTTGTATGACATTATGCTTTCCCTAGATTTTCTAATGTGTGTCATGTTTCATTTCCTCTCTTTTTACTAGAAATGGAACACCAAACACCTACACCATCCATCACTGTACGAGGCAACAACGCAATCAGTGCCTGCTGTGATTTTCAAACAGAGGCAGGTAGGCGAGTATTCCAGCAGTGCTAGGTCATGGAATAAGCAGAGTCAGATTTTAATGGTTATCCTAGACATAAACTGCTATACATTTAAACAATCTGTATGTTCACAGATAATCTTCATCACAGTTTTAGAGTAAAAATGAATGTCAACACTTCTACTCAGATTTGTAGCTTTACAGCTGTGTGCACAGAAGGGTACAGTGACACCCAGATGCTCCAGGTACAATGGAGCAGATGGCAAATTTAAGTGTTCTCTCAAAAGCTGCAAATCAATTGAAGCTGTTTAACATCTGAGAGAACTCTTTAAAGGTATGTTTGCAATCCATTTGAGATGATTTTTCTGCTTGCTGTGTGATTTGTTGGAGTGCAAGTGATCTGGAGATGTTGACTCAAACATGACTTGATTGACTTCAGTTGTTAGTGAGATGACAACAAAAATACTTTAGTGACACCTTTTTTCATTTAACTATGCAATAAAATATTGACTCATTTAGCTCCGGTGATTAAAGGAAAACAGAAAAACAATATACATGTGCACTTACTCATTTTCTAATATTCTGAAGCACAATATTCCAGGTACCTTTTTGGAACCTTGGTAAGGCATATGGCATGTATTTTACATGTTACCAGTGCATTTTTAGTCATTTTCAATTCTATTTTTGTGTGATTGTTTTGCAGTTTTGCATTCTGACCTGCACCACCATCAATGTTTGCTGCACAAAAGAAAGGGCAGAGCCTCAGATACTGAGCTGTGCCTCAGAACTCACTGTCTCCAACATAATTGCAGGCCAGTATGCTAATATTGTTGTATCTATGCAGTTGCCCCTCGGTGGTTGTTGCTGCTTCTGTCAGCTGATCAGTACCCACTGCTGATGCTGCTGTGTAAAGTGTCAGAGGTCTTTAATCACAACGGTGACCATATCACAGAGGAGATTATTGTTTTGTTGCCCGCTGAGGCTCTGTTGCCCTCCAGTCCTCCAGCATACTCACTCAGTATGAGAGAGTTGCTCTGAATACCTTTGGACAAATACAGAACCTAAAACTTGCCCACCATGCTATTTACTCCTCTCCTTGCCTAGCTCATTATGGAAAGGGACCCCCTATGTTCACTATATTAATGCCTCCCTCTTTTATTGTGCCCTCCACCTTCAAAGGAGTCGTAATTAAACCTCGCTTAAAAAACTCTAACCTTGATCTGGATGTCCTCAGTAATTACAGACACATTTAAAATCATCTCCTTCTCTCTGAAGTTCGGAGCAGGGTCCCTGCAAGCCCACTGTCAGATTTTCTGCAGCACTGTTCTGGTTGAAAGATTTCAGTCTGTCATAATGGCACCGTAGAGGCAGCATTTTGTGAGAGTGCCGTTTTTGCAACATTTAGATAAACACTGTGCAGCCGATCTACTAAATGCATATAGAAAGTTTTCAAAAGTTGATATTATGACTTTTTCGTTGTTGCTGTTAAGACCATTTATGCAGCGTGGTTAAAATTTAGAGCCGTTTAAACCAATCACCGTTTCAGCTCCTGCTGAACTACACTCAGCCTCACTAGTGTCCAAGTTAACCACAACCTCCCATTAAAAACTAATGAAGTTGAGTTTCGTCTCTACCACGTGTCATCCTAGTTTGATGTTTGGTTGAAATTTCCTCAGATTTGCCATCCTAGGTTGTAGATGGGCTGGCCTACATGTTGTAAAGGACAGATGAGAGGACAAATGAGAAAAGAAAGTGAAGGAAAAAAGATAGAGGGGTGGTGAAAAAAGGAAAAAACTGCGGGAGAGAGGATTTCTGGGGAGGCAAAGCATGAAGAGGAAAGGACAGAAACTAACAGGAGGAGTGGGGAAAAATGAGGATGAACAAGAGAAGTGTACCCACGCTGAGTCCCACCTGCTGCTAACTCAAACTGTGAATACCTGTATGCATGTGTCGGGGTTTGTGTGTGGGGGCTGCTGCTTGAGTGAGTTATTGAGCAAATGGGCCCTTGTGTGTGCTTCCATATGGTCTGAACGTCTTTCATCCTGTGAGCATGAGAGTTTTTGGTGTGTGTGTGTCAAAACATGTGGGTGTGTTTCTCATATATATTCTGAAGCAGTTTTTTGGCAGCGCATATTTGAATATCAGTGAAGCCGTTCCACAGAGATAAATAAAGAGACAACCAGTGAACCAGTGAAAGACAGAGGGTGAGGAGAGGAAGATGGAAACAGACATTGGACTCAACAATGTAGAAAAAAGACAGCAGATGAACAGAGGAGGGATGGGTGGACAGGTGGATAAGTCACTTTCTTCCCAGCTTGGCTCTACATTCACCTGAGTCCTCTGTAATGCTCCACCCTTCTTTTCTTCTCTACAGTGTTCTTTGCTGCTGGTGTGATGCTCATTTCCTGCCTTAGCTCGACACACTGAGTCAGTCCCTGCTGGTCTGTTTCATGGAATAACTTTCTTTGTCATTATTCCTTTCAGAAGGCGCTGCAATTTTCTCCGTATAACCACAACAGAAATAGCTCAGGATGCTCTGCTGGCTCTTAGCCCTGCTTTCCCAAAAAGATTGCTGTTATCATACTCGATCTTGCACGCTGAGGCTGAACGATTCTGGGAAAATATCTCTGTGGTTTTTGTGATAGATATTGTAATTTGATTTGCGATTTAAGTTTTCAAAATGATGCTTCAGTTTGTCAGGGTTTAAAACGTGTGATGGTGCATGACCACATGAGATGTTGTAAAATGTTGTTGCACAAGGACGGTGGCCTTAGTTTGTGAAATCATTAATGCGATTGTATAAACCTGGGGTCGGGGTGCTGCGTAAAATATATTCTAAATTGCAGCCTTTTTGATTGAATTGCATTGTTTGAAATTGGAATTTAAATTTGAAATAAATTATGTCTTCATCCCAATCATACACACGCACACTTGCATTGCTGCTTGTATGTTGCCGTTTTGTTGCTTGTCATGTCACTTGTCTTCATCAGGGTTGTATCGGGTATTTACAGTCGCTTAATGGCTCTAAGTGTTCTTAAACTCTGTCCTTGTTTTCTTTGTTGTCCGTTGTGTGTAAAGTGAATGTGACAGTTCTCAGCTAAATGGCCTTTTAAATATGATCACTAAATAAATCACCTCTTAATGTGTGTTTGTGTGTCTCAGTGGGATGGTTTAGCCGGAGTGTGACGTCTCACCAGTTAAATTATTGCTTCCACAGCTGTGGGGTGCAGCAAAATAAAAACGCACACATGCAGAATCATGACAATGACACACATATTTCTCTGACATATACTACAGCCGTGAATCTTTAGTGGTATGGCTTTGGGTTGCCATTAAAAAAACAAACTTAGGAATGAGATTTTTATTTTTTTTTAAGATACCCAGTTGCAGGTATTTGAACTGAATAACTCAGTGCTTCACGTATAATGTGCCATATAATTTGTTTCCAGTTCATTAAGCTGTGAAAAAATAAATTGCAGTAAAGAAGTCACAATATGTTAAAATGTTGGATGCCTGAAATGGTCTCGGAGCAGTTCAGATGATATTTAAAAAATTGTAATGACTTCATTCCTACTGTCAAGAATGTAGAGGCTTCTGTTGTGTTTGGACATGTAACCAGACTGAGTGGATAAGGTACCGAATGTAAAAGTGCATCCGTGCAAGCAGGAGACTGTATATAATGATGAAGAGCTCATTATGAAACACACTGTCTTTAAGAGCATTGCATAGTAATAAATTCAGTTATTGCTGATCCCTTAACATGTTTGGTCATTTAGTGGAGTAAATAAAATACATCTCTGTGAAACGTACTGGACTGACCGCAAAATTAACACCAAATTGACATACTCAAGTAAAATGTAAGTACCTAAATGTGCTTTGTGTAAAAGATGTTCAGAGATTTGTTTCTAAGCACATTATACATGAAAACAAATTCTATTAACTGTTTATCATCCTTTTCAGTTCAGGTTTTTTGTATTTATAATCCTGAATTGACTTTGGAGGCTCGGTTGATGTAGCTAAAAATAAATATCACGATAAAATAATTTCAGGCAATTTTAAAAAATTGATAATTTTTATGACCTATTTGACATTGACCTATTTTTTCATTGTGTCCAGTTGAGGAAAGAAAAAATTGAATTGAGATTTGTGGTTTTGTTTTGACCACAAAGCCTGTCTTGTAAGGTCACTCACTGACTCCACCAAGGGAGGTGCAGACATGAATGGTGGTGCCAACGGTGAGAGAGATGGAGAGCAAAAGGGGCCAGATATCAATGGGTATTGGAAGCTGTTATGATTCAGGAAGAGGACTGGCTTGGGGTTTTTTGTGCCACCAAGATTTGTAATTTGTTACATTCTGATGGAAGCAATTTTCTTATTGCTGTTGATGAAGTCACGGGTACATGTCACTGTTATTTAATCGTCCAGACCGAGAGCTATATTTCTCCCTTCATCTACTCTTACAGAAATCTGGTGCCATCGGCAGCAGTATGTGCCTACCAATGAATGTTTCTTTTTGGTTTAGGTAAGTGTTGCCCATGTGATTGTGCAGTCAGTCTAGATTGTTAGCACTGTACAATAGCTTGAACCCAAACTCCTCTGGTGTATCATCTAGCCACACAAAAAAAAACAAATATCCTTGGTCCCAGAACACATTAAAATTATCTGTGTTGTACGGACGCTGGGGACAGAGAATCAATAGTCAGTGAAGAGATGCCACGATTTACAGTGAGGATTGGACCAGAGGCAAAGATTTTTATCCAGGTCCCTTAAACGGTCGAAACAGTGCCTTAATGTGCTGTTGATGAGAAAAGTACCACACAGTAGGGGGGAGAAAAAAAAACACACTTTCTTTGCCAATTAAATTGTAACCAGCAACAGAACAACTGAATTAGCCAATCGCATGCTTTTTGAGGCAGGTTTGGTCCAAGAATGCTGAAACTGGACACAATCTCAAGGCAGCTTTTAGGGAGATAGTTTGGTCTTAAGGAAAATCTTTTCTTGCAGGGTTGGTAAAGAGCAAACACTCTACTACTCTCTTTAAGGTGTTCTGTCTTAACCAGGCCTTTGGCTGGTTGAGAGAGGTCATGGGAATCTCTGCTACACTTTTCTGACACTTTGCAGGTCTTTGATAGAAAGCAACAAACACCGACTGACCGTCTCAGTAGGACAGATGACACTGCAGATATTCCTGAGGATTAGTAGAAGACAGGTGAATACCAAACTGTGATGGATGTTGTGCTGATGCTTGTAAAAAAACAACAAAAAAATCCCAGATGTGTCAACTTGGACAAGTGTTGGTTACAACCCATGTCCTGTTTTCGACAGTGATAGCGAAAAACTTGTGCTTTTTTTGTTTGTGGTGGGCAGAATTTTTGGAGTGTTGGCAATAATGTAACTTTAACAACGCTTCCATTCTCACTAGTGTGTCTATTATTTTATAATGTGACACTTTATTGATCAGCTACAGTCCCTCTGCCCCTCACCTCCAGTCAGGTCAAAGCATGTAGCTGAAAAACAGGTCCTCCTGTTTGAATGATGCGTCTCTAATAACTGAGCCACACCACTGCCTCTAATATCCAAGAGGAAATAATTAGGTGAGAGTCTATGATAGTGTGAGACCTGAATCTGTATTGTTTTCGGCACATTGAGCTCCAATTTGTTTGTCTGCACTCGACGATGACAGCTGGCCGACCCAACTTGCATCGATGCCAGTGTGGTGTCATCAGTGGGTGTGAGTGCTTTGACAGAAGGGGGACTGGAGACATAATCATTTGTGTGAGGTGAGAGTAGGGAGTGTGTGCACATGTCCGTGATGCACCTGTGCTCGTAATCAGGACACAAGCTCACACATGAAGAAACATGCAATAAATTTTGCTCAGGAAGTGATATTACCAGACGAGTCATCATTTGAAGAGTGCTTAGTTACCATGGGAACACGCACTGCAGCTCGGCCGAGGGGCTCAGTGGGAAATGGATGATCACTGAGTGTGAGCGTCTGTGTGTTTGTTTGTTCGACTGAGATATCAATGAGCAGTGCACGTGTGTGCCACAGCAAGGATATGGAATGTGCTTGAGCTTATTTGAGATTATTCTGAGATAAAGATCAAGGTGATAAAAACAAAAACTGTTGGAGCATCACGAGGAAGTACAAGACAGAAAACAATTCTAACACGTGATAAGGCATGTGCTAGGTGTGAGAAAGAACCGACTGTCCACTTCAGGCTGTGGGGGAGAGAATGTACAGTTTCTGTGCCTGAGATTATATACGTCATGTATTTTTCTGGTTGAAAGTGTGTATGACATTGCCTGCATGTACCAGTGATCTCTGACAGCCAGCCGTCCATCAATGCTGTTTAACCAAAGTTAGTTTAAGGTAGTCGGATACACAGTGACGGTTTAAAAAAAAAAAAAAAAAAAAAGCTAATTTACTAAATAACAAACTCCTTTAATTTGTTTGGTAATACAAGGTTCCTACAATATCTTAATGAGCGTTGCTCTAGGTCTCTGGCTCATTAAAGCATATAACTGTCATTATGGGTTCAATTGGGCCTGAGCTGCCCAATAAAGGCAGTGTTTTCATCAGAAGCGCACACCACAAATTAATCCACAGGAATACAGTGGAAACAATCCAATGGCTCAAACTGATAATGTTTTATAAGCCATTTACAAAGTGCTAAGAGATACAAATAATTTAAGTGTTCTGTGATTTTTTTTTTTTTTTTTTTTTTTTTGAAGCCAGGAAACTGATTAACCTCTGAAAGGTAGAAATTCTAATAGATAATTTCTTCTAAAATATTTAGTCTTGTGTAGAAGCATACTCCATACTTAGGCAAATAGTAATTCAAGGACATGGCAATGATAGGCTCCAGATTGTAAACATGGTCCAAAAGGAAATGCATTGCATTAGCACATGGCAGAGATAAAGTTTAACAACTTATTCACCCTTGGACAATAATACATAGGGTTTTGCTCTTAGTATTCACCCTTTTAAAAAAAAACAAAACCAAAAAATGGATAAACAAACTTTTAATAACTCGCCTTTTTAAATGAAAAAGGTAACATCTCCCAGTTTGGGGAAAATGTGCTTTTTTTTTTTTTGTAAGCATGTGGCAACAACTAGCTTAAACAGCACGCCTTTGAGCTGGTGTTTGTCAAAAGGTTAATGCACTGGGAATATCACAAGGCTGAAAGAGTGGTAGCTGGCACCAATACCACCAATTTTCCACGATTCTCGATAGAGAATTTGGCATATGTAATCCCTCTGAGTTCTGGTTGTACCCCTGAGTCTCCTCTTAGTTGGAAATGCCCAGAAAACATCCAAGGGAAGGTGCCCAGGAGGCATCCTATCAGATGGCTGAACCACTTCAGTGGGCCCCTTTCACTCTACTCTGAACTCCCTGGTCTCTTTCTAAGGCTGAGCCAAGCCACCCTATGGAGGAAACCCACTTGTGTCCACGATCTCATCAGTCAGTGCCCAGAGCTCATGACTATGGGTTTGGGTTGGAGCATAGGCCGACTGTTAAATGGAGAGCTTTGCCTTCTGGCTTACCTCCGTCTTCACCACAATAGTCCAAAAAAATACCTGCATTGCTGCAGATGCTACACTCATCAGTCTGTCCATTTCAAATTCCATTTTTTTTCTTGCTTCCCATGGACAAGACCTGAGATACTGTCAGTAATAATGGTAGCCTAGTAATGGTATGAGCATCACCCAGCTCAAATTATGAGATGGCAAAAAGAACTGTACCAGTCTAACTCAGGACATGCAGAGTCTGTGGATATTGCTACAGTTCTGACCAATTTTAACAGAGGAATATAGTTTGACCTATGTGGACCCACACTCTTAATTCAGAAGATGGCACTAATGTACTATAAAGCTGTTTGCCAACTGCCATAAAACATCAGAAGCGCAAGAAGCTATGGCGGTGCTTGATTATACAACCCAAGTTTTACATTGTATAGACCACTGGTACAACAAATATGTCTGTCGCAATTCACAACCAATAACTCTGTTTCTCTTCACATTGCTCTATTTCACTATCTAAAGATTTTTTTTTTTGGTATTTGACAGATGACGTGTTAATCCTCAACAGCTTTTCTTCACCAGTGACCTCTGACATCACAAGTGACATTACCTTTCACAACAATATCCTCCTTGTCATCTTTGTTTTTGTTGCAGAGATGCTTTATTTTGAAAGGTCATTTACTGCTGGCTTCAAGGGTCAAAATGATAATTATAAGCTTTATGTGTTAGATTAAAGTTTACAGCTCTCAGATGTTTAGTGGACAGGTTATCCATATCTACGGCTTGTGACACACATACCGAAGGCCACCCCAGATGCATGTAAGAACACTAACTTAGACAAACAATCCAAATCTGACATGCGTTCATAACTTCTAAGTATGGGCCTATAAGCTTCTCACCCAGGAAAGCACATACACACATGCTGCTGCTTCCTGTAATCAATGACTATAGACCTTGAGCACAGGCAAAGCAACGCACACAATTTTACACACACACACACACACACACACACACACACACACACACACACACACACACACACACACACACACACACACACACACACACACACACACACACACACACAGAGCAAACATGCCTACAGTAATGACAGAGTTTCAGTTGGACCAGCCAGTATATGCAGCTGATATAACCTTTAAATATGAGCTGACATGCAATACACACGAGACAAACTCACTGTCTCACACACACACACACACATACCCTGAGTGACCCTGCCATTTTCTGTGATTGTGTGATTGATGAGTCTATTGATGTTCCATATGGTTCATCTCTGGGGTTATGACCTAATGTATTGATCCAGCCATGCGTATGAATCTTGTGTGCGTGCATTTGTGTTTTGTATATGTTTTGCATCAGAAGGTATGTGTGTGTGACTGATGGTGTGTTGGGCTGTACACAAGTCTAGATGCATGTGTATGGATGGATATATTGTGTATCAACCTCTCCATGAATGTGCATTTTTGAGGCGTGTGTGTGACCTTCTGTCATTGATTACAGGCAGAGCGTGATTGGAATAATCTCTCTGCTGTCACAGGGCTTGTCACTGAGGCATTCTGCACCTCACCTGAACCTTGCACAAACTTCATCGGAGATGTCTGACGTTTCGGACAAGTTTATTTTTTTCTTTTTCAAAAAATGCATCAGTTTGACATCAAAGAATGCAGATTTTTTATCAACTTATTCAAATTTAACTTCTGGAGTTGTGTGTGGTCACTGATGGTAAGAAAGAACAGTTTAAAGACATACTAAAGAATGTAGATCATTTTTAATTGAAACTTCTTTAAAAATATGTTCACCTATGACTTGTTTCATAAGTCATGTAATATCTTGTTTATAATGTGAAAAAAAGAGTTATTATAGCTGTAGTGAAAAGCTGTTATTTCTGCAGACAACACAACAGGAAATGGGATGACATGGATTTAGCCATGGATGCAAACAGCAATTAGGCTGTTTCCAACTGATACATATTTATATGCTGGACCTAAAACAGTATGATAGGGGATCAGATACAAACAAAAGTTTGTTTCCTAATCCTTCTCCTGTTTTGTTGCTGTTGCAAGGACATTTGGACTCTGCATGGTGCTGTAAACAGTTCACATACACAAGCTCACAGACACACAGCGCTGCAGCTGGAGTTCACTGGCCATATACACTATAACATTGCCTAAAGCCAATCTCTACCTTTGTTTTCCCTCCTCTTTTGTTTCTTTCTGCTGAGCTTGCAAATTAGCATTCACACAAAAATTTTGGGGGGTTTCTCTCAACACATACACAAATGAAAGAATTTATAGCCTGAAGAAATTACTGCCGTTTGACTCTGACAGGAAGAAGTTCAGGAGAATTAGGAAACTTACAAACCAGAGACGAACTCTATAGTCATCCCACATACGTGAATTAGACAACATTCATCAGTCTATGTGCCAATAGTAGTAAATAGGAATTATGCTATTCTTGGTTTTATCTCAGCTCTCTGCATTTGTATTCGAAACCTATTTGGCTTTTTGTAGGTGATTGAATGTTAATATAGCAGCTCAAGATTTAGAATAAAAACAAAACAAACCACAGCATCCACTATGTCCTTATAGAGAAAGGGGACCAAGTTCGGACACACAAAGCCAGGCTAGGATTACACAAACATTGCTGATATCCATCCAGACCAAACCTGAACATCTTTTTCTGTTTGTGTCAGCATGTCATGATGTCAGCCATGTCAGCTCTTACACATGTTGCAGCCTCAACTGTCAGCAGCCTGGAAAAAGAGAACTGATAAAGGAAAGCCGATAGCTTTGAAATGTAGATAGGCATGTAAACTTGTCACATCACTTAGAACCCAACAAGTAAATAAATGGCTTGTGTATATCAGGAAACATGAAGAGTGACTTCCAGGTGTGTGCTACTTCAGCAGTACAGCTCCTTTGGCATGACTTGTTTTTGCAGTTTAATTGGTGATGATCTCATACTGTTGCCATATTTTGTTTTTGAATCATAAGTGGGCATCTCTTGTGAATAGATATCTCTTTGTAACTTTGTAAGCTGCTGTTTGTTTGGTCCTACATGGAAGATGTTGTCAAAGTTATGAGCGGTCAACATTCTGATTACAGCTGTAGTGATTTATCAAATAATTGTAAAAAAAACTCATCTGCAATAATTGTAACAATTAATATAGTAAGTAATTTTTTAATTCTCTGCAGCAATTTTTTTTAAAAATGTGATTGTCTTCTTGGCTTTTGAAGATGAAAATAGAAATTTTTGTTTAATTTTTTTTTCCAATGTCAGTAATCTTGTGTAACTCCAGCAACTGAGTGGTTAAATTTGCTATGATGAAACATATTACACATTATATTTTTGAAAATTTAAACAGAAAAAAATACAGCCTTTGCTTATTAAGGGACTAAAATTTTCTGAGTGTCTGGAAATGAATGTATGCAGTTTAAAATGCATCAGTAATGACAGTAGGGCACACAAGTACTACATGAGGCTGATACTTTACAAACACAAGGTTGCAGAAAAAGGATGAGGTTTGGATTTTAATGCTGAGAAGCATGAATCGAACTTCACCATGGATTTCGTCTCCTCTCATCTATCTTGACTTCTCTCCCTTCTCTGTTTGAAGTCAAAATAAGGCTACAGAGCTTATAAACCCATGATGGATCAAAGTATTAGGCAAAAAAGAGAGATTCTTTCTAGAGCATGACTTATTTTACTGCGTTCTAACTTTTAAAGAACAGAATGCCACTCAGAAAAGATGCTGCCACAAACTGCACTCCAACATAAATTGTTATTTAAAATTGCATTTCTTATGAAGGCTCGTTGGACTATAAACTCAAATTCTGTGAAGAGAGTGTGGGGGCCTTTCTTCAATGTGAATCAGAGGTATACGGAGAAGATTGGTTGTTTGCAAAGAATAACATAATTTTCATTTTTCTCATTTTCTTCATGTTGTGCAAGAGTGATAGCAATCGATTAATAATTACAAATATGGATTTTTGTCAGGTTAATAGTCACAAAAGGACTGGCACAAGGGGGTTAATTGAGAAAAGCTCCGATTTGAAATATGTTTTATTTAAATATTTTTCATCCCTAATGTGTCACAAATTACAAATCCATTTCCATTACTCTGGCCTTAGCCATAAATATCTTTTATCTTCAAGGCTAGAGCCAGGGCTACTGTAATTTGTCTGTGTGTGTGTGTGCGCACATGCATATGCATTTGTATTCATGTCTCTGTATCAAATTTATTGCATGCCATCAGAGTTCTCGATTATGCATCTACCTTCAGTTGTTACATAATTAATGTTTCTCTCACACTTGCATACTCACGCATGCAGAGGAAGTAATCTGTTAGATATATTGAAGCAGATGCCTAGTTATTTGGTTCACACAGCCTTGGTCACATAGAGCTAAGGTTTGTTTCCCTTTTTAGATTAAATGCTGTATTTAAAAAAAAATCTATTAAATGTTTATTTTATTTGAATGATATTGATATCAATTAAAATCCCATATAGAGTTTTTTTTTTTTTTTTTGCATTTTTGCCTTTTCCTTATCACACCATGTAATGTGCATGTAGTTGTTACATGCTGTAAGTGATTAATTTAAGACTGTATGCTGTGTCTACTTTGGGGAAACTGAGTTATTACGATGTACAAAAAGTAAATGTTTTTTTGTGTTTACCACCTAGTGACTACAAGTAATATAGATGATATCTGGCTGTATTAGTCTTCCATATCAGTCCTGTGATGTCCGTTATGTTTATGAAGTAGTACATATTTTTTTTCATTGTTTTCATTCTGGTGATGGCGTAGTACTTCAAAATGTGACAGTTGGAGATGTTTGAACTCTGGATCTTTCTATGTGAAATTTGTGTGATCTTCCTGCAGAAACACTCTTAGGTTCCAAAAGCATGCAAGACGAGTGAACTGGACACTTAAAGTTGGCCTTTGGCGTGAATGTGAGTCGATCTGTGTCAGTCTGCTTTGCCTCTGTGATTGGCTGGTGACCCTTCTAAGATGTCAAGGTGCACTCTACTAACTGCATACTGAGAAAGGCTGTCTTCCTAATCCCTATCAGACAATCCTTTTCAACTGCAGTGCGTTGTTGCTGCACTAGAATACAAGAATACAACACACAGGGACTTTATAATTATGTGCAGTTGGTACATTAAGTAAAGTGTATGAATTACAAAGGATGGGGGTTATGTATCACTACGGGGAATATACAGATTAGTGAAAAATGGAAGGGAAAAACTGAATAAATTAATGTAGTGGAGAAACACATCGACTGCAGATGCATCCAAACCGGTGTGTTTAAGCAATTAACATCCAATTATGGTCTTGGGCATATTTAAGAATGCTGAGCAGGCCCAGTTGATTCTGATTTAATATTGAGATGGCAAAAGGAAAATATCTAAGTGATTTTGAAAGAAGGTTCATTGTTAGGACACAGAGGTAACAAAGACTGCTTATCTGGCTGGTGTTTCAGTGGAAATGGTGAATAACATGACATCTGCATTTAGACCTATGGGAACGACACCAATAAATCAGATTGGAGAGGTTGAAAGATGACGCATTTGATGAGCACGCTTGTGCATTAGTGTGATATGTAAGTACAAACGGAAGAGCACTTCTTCCTCAGGCGACTGGAAATGTCGATGCAGGATGTGATCAGGCTGTGTCAGCAAGAACAGACTGTTGACAATTGCATAGAAACTGATATTAAAATAGTGATTTAGTGCATAGACTCTTCATTAGAAAGACGAATGCACATTCGAGAGTTCAGTACTGCAGAAACCACAGGCACTGCTCTACAGAAATCTAGAAAAAGGTGACATGGACAGATGAGTAATCCTTATTATTCTCGACAAGTGGGTGAGGTCATATGTGGGGTGACGAACAGAACCTCTACAGTGGGGAGATCTGGTGACTCTATTGTTCTCTCGGGCGCTTTTCAGTGGCATGGTTTGGCTCCACTTGGCCCCTTAATGGGAAGGTCAATGCAAATCAATAGAAAATTGTTCTGAGTGATCACCTTTATCCTACAATGAAACATGTCTATGCTAATGAGAGAGGTCTCTTCTGGGATGACAGTGCACTCATTTATTGGGTACTAAATGCTTTAATGAGTATAAAAATAATGTGCCTCATTTGCCTTGACCTTGGCAGTCACGAGTATCATAGCCACGCTAGACCCAGGTCTGAAGACGCAAGGGTCTAGGAATTCTTGACAGGGAGGGAGGTGGGCTAAAAGGTTGTCTTTCAAATCACTCTGCAGCAATTGGGTAGGTATACAACCAATCAGCGCAACGAATAGGCTGACGGAGTTCCTAGAGCGCCGGAAATCGGAGGATGCGGGAGTTCGGTGAAGCCTTATTTATCTTTCTTATCTTATCCTTTGTTTATCTTTCAAGTTGAATTTTAGCTTCAAATCTTTAAGGGCTGTGGCCAAAGCCGAGTCGAAGGATAACTGTTTATCGTGCGCAGCCATCTTCTTGTCTATCCTTGTTTCTACGGTTGTTTCCGGTTGTTTCTGTCAGAATTGTCTCTGTCGTCACTTAGTTACGCCCACCTTCTGACTCTAGACTTCATGGTGATTCGTCGGCCAGTTTTAGGAGCATCCAACCTCGACGCTTACCGAGGGCAACTAGACCCACCCTGGCAGAGAATTAAATTCGTTGCCGTGGGTTGTCTAGCCCGGCTAGGCTAAGTCACCAGACCTCAACCCAGGTGAAGTTCCACATCCTTGGAGAATCAATGCCAGGTAGCACTAAAGCTGTTCTGATGGTGTGTGGAGGCCAGTGCAGGTTGGTTGTTTAATTTGGCCCACATCTGTAATTTATGCTGTTTGCTCTAAACTCCTAATTCTGAAAGCACAATTTGTTCCATTCTTAAATTTCAGATGACAAATACTCTCCAATATGTATATATATGTTGTCTTGGAATCAAGGAATTTGCATATATATATATTGGATCATGAACTTCACTTGCCAGTTAAATATTGTCTAGTAATTAAAAAACAAACAAAATTTGAGTGTGTTATCACTCAAATTTTGAGAACACATGCCATCTATTGATTTTAACAAAAAAACAAACAAGAACAACAAAGACAGTTCAAGCTCAAGTTGTGGTTTCTTGAGTGATAGACATGAATAATCAATCATTTCGGCCCACATTTGAACTTTGTGTGTTCATATTCTGTCTCCCCTTTGACCTTAGTCTGCACAACAAGAGCAAAGAAAAACCAACATTTTTAATGAGCATTTTGTCTGCTGGCTGTATGAGCCAAAGGCTGCATTAGCAGGGTTATCACAGTTGATATTGGGTATTTCTAGATCTTGCTCAGTTAATCAGTGCTCAGGGGTAAAAAAAAAAAAAAAAAAAAAAAAAAGTCTGCCCTAGTAGAATTGGACAGCCTGCTGTGTACATTTTTTTTGGAAAGATTTATTAATCCAGGGATTATTATCAAAGCATGCAGGCTTTTTTTTTTTTTAAACTGTGTCCTTATTGGCCTTCATAATCTACACACTGACCCCCGGGAGCAGCCCTGTAGAGTCTTTTAAAGTCAGCTGACTGAAGCAGTTTTGGGGTTAATTGATGTGCACAGAAACATATCAATACTAGTAATGTAGCAAGGGCAAGACTATTGGTACATATGCCCTTCCTTTTAATCTTACATGATAATTTTTGAGTACTGGACGTATATTTGCACTGGTTTGTTTTAGACACTCGTTCCTAGAAATTTGAAATATTTATATTTTTCTGGGCGTAAAATGTAATTTTAAGAATTGAATGGACCATTATGGATGTAAAAGAAAATACATTTAAAAAGTACAACTTGTCAATGTGTTTTTAGAATGTTACGGGGTATGCAGCTGCAATTTTCTCTGCCAGTCCTACTTATTGTTAGATAAAGGAAAGGTTGAGGGTAAGAAGCTCGTTAAGTCTGTCTCTCATATCTAATTGTTGGGCAATTTTGAATGTGTGGTCAAGTTCATTCATCTAAATCAAATGATTCACTTCAGAAGTACTGAGCTAGGAGGGTCTGTTAAGAAGAGGGAGCTTCTTGTCTCCATGCAACATAGCACTGATATTGCACCTTGTTCTGAACACTGATCATAGTTTCGCTTTATTTTATGTGATGAATCCTGTTTTCTGAGTTTGTAACATCTATAGCATATGTAGAGTACCAGTCAAACATTTGGACACACCTTCTCATTCAATGTTTTTTCTTTATTTTTACTACTTCCTGCATTGTAGACACACACTGAAGACATCAAAACTATGAAGCAAGATATATGGAAATATGTAGCAAACAAACAATTGTGGAATGACTGTAATTTTGTTTTATATTTAAGATTCCTCAAAGTAGTCACCCCTTGCTTTGATCTTCTCTGTCAGCTTTATGAGGTAGTTACTTGAAATAGTTTTCACTTCACAGGTGTGCCTTGTCAAGGTTAATTTGTGGATTTTCTTGCCTTAATGGGACCATCAGTTGTGATGTGCAGAAGACAGGTTGGTACACAGTTGCAAGCCCTATTTGACAACTGTTATGATCCATATTATAGCAAGAACCAATCAGCTAAGAAAAGAGAAATGGCAGTCCATCCTTACTTTAAGAACTGAAGGTTAGTCAAAGTTTTTTGCAATCTGGAAAATTGCAAAAAAACATTGAATGTATCCCCAAGTACGGTTGCAAAAACTGTCTAGCGCTACAACAAAACTGGCTCACACGAGGACCGCCCAGGAAAGGAAGACCAAGAGTTACTTCTGCTGTTGAGGATCAGTTTATCCGAGTCTCTAGCCTCAGACATCACAAGTTAACAACAGAAGAGTGATGGAGTGCTGTTGGATGACAAGGCCTCTACCATCACCTGACCTAAACCCAATCCAGATTGTTTGGGATGAGATGGACCGCAGAGTGAAGGCAGAACAAGCGCTCAGCATCTCTGGGAACTCTTACAAGACTGTTGGAAAACCATTTCACATGACTACTTCATGAAGCTCACCAAGAGAATTCCAAGAGTGTACAAAGCAGTAATCAAAACAAAGAGTAACTATTTTGAAGAAGCTGCAAAATAAATGTTTTGACTTATTTCACACTTTTTTGTTGACTACATAATTCCATTTTTGTTCATTGATAGTTTTGATGCCTTCAATGAGAATCCACGATGTAAATAGTCATGAAAATAAAGAAAAACTTTAAATGGGAGGGTGTGTCCAAGCTTTTGTCTGGTAGTGTAACAATTTTTACATTTCTCGAACACCTCCATGAAGAATTATTGCCGTTAAATGTCTGTGTTTAAACATGTACTGTGTCACATTTCTCTGATAGACAAAATAAAAGTGCAACGCTAATGATGCTATGTTAATTGAATGTGATGGAAAGTAAAATGTTATTCAGAAGCACAAAATTACAAAATAATCAAGAGTCATCAGCAGAGCACACAAATAGTCCCCCACCATGAGCCTGGCCTGTTGTGTGATAGGACACAATATTGGAGCTAGTTAGATAAAGTTTAGACAAGAGTTCAGCCACAGTGCATGAAATTCAAGAGTCCAAGGACTGCAAACAGAATTTGCCTTAATGGCTGAGTTTACACAGGAGAGTATACCCCAGGCGAAGAAACACTACTTGTACAACAGAGGTACCTACTGAGAAAAAATTCACAGGGGAGAAAAAAATACTTGTTTCTCCTGATAGCACAAGCTGGTCTTTTGTGATTGTCATCTAACGCAAGGCTACAAAGAAGAGGTACAAATTGCAGAGTCCTGCTGATGTATTTGTGCCCCTGCCAGGGTTCACTGATGTCATACATACACCACAAATGGGGTAGAGGTGCTGACCTAACGATATTGTTTGCTCGAAAACAAGGTGTTAAAGGTCTTTCAGACAGAACTGAACTGCTGACAATCTGAGTCCACCGTGGCTGCAGTCTCTCTGTTGTGCTTTGTGCTCAGTTATTGTTAACCACATGTGGCTCTGTATGAGACTGTCCTAAAATGAATTTGAATTGGATCGCTGGACTGATCAGTGTTTGCTTTTATTCTGTGCTGGATTCGGATCAGCTAATATTATGTGATGATTGAGTCTCGACTGGGTCCCTGGGGGAAATGTCCTTTTCTGCGTGTCATGTTTTGCACCTTTTTATTCGTTTGGGGTGTGACAGATACGGCTGTCTGTTTAGAGGATGTCATCAGTGTATTTACTGAACCTTAGTGCTGCTCTGTAGTGTGAGGCACATGGTCAAGTATGTGATTAGACACAAGATGAAGTGTTGTCTGGGACAATTTGACTTTGGTAGCACCTCCTCTCCGACAGATGATACTGACAGGTTAGTAAGAAGGATTGATGACACCCTGCACATTAGGAGGTGATGCCATATTGTTACAAGAAATAAGAATAGGTGGTTCAGCTTGCCAGAAAGGGGCCTTTTATATAGATTTTACTCTAATTACTGATGCCCTTATGACCAAAATGTTTGAGAGGCAAACTATTTTTGTTTTTCTGTTGATATGTGAACATTCTCCAGCTTATAAGGCTGTTACAATTATGCATGACACCCTAAAGAGATGAAATTATTAGAAATATGTGCAAGTTAATCACCACAAACAACACTTGTTAGTTTAGTTTATAATGTCGAATGCAGTAAGTGTTCTTAAATTTTGTGTTGAATATCCCTCATTAGCCCTGCTTTTTCTCCATGTATTCTGCATCTGCTGCTATTTTCGTCTTATTCTGAAATACTATCTGGCAAACTAAGTTGAAATGATACAGAATCAGACACACCCCGCTTATCTGTACTTTGATTTTAGTGTTTTTACCTTGGATTACCACTAAACTTAATATTTTGTGGAATAAAGTCTGATGTTATGTAGTCTTGCCTTAGCTACATCCATTGTTGTGCTGGCCTTGATTTGTCTGAGCCATTATAAATGTGCTTTGACCCTGAACTTGTAGAATGGTGTGTGGTGAGTCTCTTTAAAGCTTCATGAATAGTGTTGATTTCTGTAACCGCTGAACACAGCTGATGCTGGGAACTCAGTCATTTTTATCATTCAGTCTCTTTTATCCTTTAATTATCAGGTGTCTTTTGATCTTGGAAAATAAATTCATCTCTACCTTTAGTGGGTTTTTTAGCACTAAGAATGTTTTTTGTTTTCTTTGTTTGAGTTGGCCGGGCTAGCAATATGGTTTCTCGTAAAACATTTATTGAGATATACATGCTTTCTCAACAGACTATTGTTTATGACTGCTGTCTTGTGATATTTGGCCTATTGTCTCCACATGTAGGCTACAGAGGATTTGCTAATTGAAGTCAAACAATTATGAAATGTATGAAATTTTGTGTTCACATTTACAAGGTTAAGAGAGACTAAGTGTGTAACATACTGTGCCTTTCCAGTTTGTTTTTTACAAAGTCCAGAATCATTTTGGTACATGTTCACGTGTAAAACATGTTTGAAATTTAAGGCATTGTAGTCAATTTTACAATTTATGTAGGCCAGGTTTTCAGGAAACATCTTTGTATAGCAGTGTGTGGGAGGCCATTTTTATACTAAGAGTTCATCCTGAAGTGTGTGCTCCATTGGCTGCACATGCTTTTATTACAATGGCCTCACACTCAACGGGTCTCAAACTGTCATTTTGAACAATCATCAGAAGCAAGAAGACCACAAGATGACAGACCACTCTGATATTTTTGCAGACAGAATAGGCTCGATTGCATCGTAATTTTGTTTTCTATTAAAGCAAATCTCTGAAAACGGATCACTAAGCCATTGCACAGTTTCCTGGTGATTTGGACCAGATTAAAATCTGTCTGAATCTGAGGACAGTCTCTTGTTTGATTCTGTCACTGAGAAGTTGTTAATGCTAGTTTGTTTAGTATCACTTGAACGTACAAATGTCGTATACTGAGCACACGTTCAACTGTGATGAACTGAACTTGAACCACTACTTTTTGAAATATACTTGAACCTTTGCTTGTCTGTAGACAAACTGATAATGTTGATCACTGAAAATCATTAGGATTTCCACAAGAGTTGTTTTGGCCACATTTAATAATCTTTCAGGTTTTAGAATCTATTTTGGGCTCCATTTGTCGGGCTTCAGAAAAACTCTTAAAAGCCTGGATGATACTTAGGAATACTGATGTGGTGGTGGCAGTAATTTATCCATCTGTGTTTTTCTTTCCAGCTGATTTCTGTTTGTTCATGGCCTATGTGTCCATTGTATGTAACGACTTGTGTGTACAGTATAACACCTTTTACTGTGTTTGCCACTTTTCCAAAAGAGAAAATTGAATGGATAAATGTTCAATCTTCTGCCAATTTGACTGCTTCAGTAGGCTCCTCTCACACAAAGACATTGCACTTTCTCTTGCTCTAAAGGGTGTCTGCTGAGTGAATGTGCACGTTGGGTGATTTTCAGCTCTTCTTTCGATGTTTTTGTGCGTATTTGCACATTGGTGATTGATCTAGAATGACAGCTCAGTGCAGTGTGAGCCAAGCGCAGTTGACTTCAAAGGTCTCAAGTCAGTGGATTTGCTCTATAGTGGTAGCTACAATATAGGTCAAGACACTTGGATGTGTGCACATGCATGCGATGATTTTATTTTACTAAGAATGTATGTGTATTCTGATGGGTAAGAAGTGTAAGTGAATGTGTCATAGAGAAATGTGCCTTCATATGTAAAATGAACATGCATATAAGCGCACTTGTTTTTGGCTATGACTTTTACAGATGCTTTTTATCCCCCGCGGATATTGGCGTGGGCACGTCCGTCCGTATGTCCGTCCGTCTGTACGTCCGCATTTCGTTTCCGGTGCATATCTCAGAAACTACTTGAGGGATTTCATTCGTATTGCACCCAGGCCATCTCTATATAGCATAGATGTGCCTTTTGGGGTCTATGACCTTGACCTGATTTTCAAGGTCATAGTGAGGCACTCCAAATATTTTTTTGTTTCCGGATCATATCTTACAAACTAGTTGAGGGATTTCATTCATATTGCGCACACTAAGCCTGTTGGTAATGTAGATGTGCCTTTTGGGGTGTATGACCTTGACCTGATTGTTTTTTTTTTTTTTAATTGTAGTGAAGATGTATCATTTTGTAGGTGTATCATCCAGTATATATTATTATTTCTTGCACTTAGAGGTACTATATATAAGGCGGGGGATGTTTTAAGTGGAGCGTGTTTATTATTTAAAGTATTAAAAGGATGACTCCCATTGTGAGCACCAATGCAGAGCATTACACTTACTGTTTCCTGGTGAGAATAATAGTTTGAAATATCAGCCCCCGTGATGCTTTTTAGAATTCATCTCCTGGCATTGCTTCCAGTGGTGATACTGTAAGGTCAAGGGTCATGTTCCAAACAAAGTGCAACTCAGAGAAGACAACTTATACACTGCATTCCAATCCACAGTGTACATAAACAGCACTCCCTACTCCCTGCTTGTATGATCTGAGACCTGACCTAGAACCCAAGTAAAATCAGGTCACGTTGTATTGCTGTAGCTCCATGTGTCAATATGTATAGTGCCTGAGCAACTGTGAGCTTAATTTTTATGTGATGCATTGTAATAGTCACAGAATTTCTTTATTTTACCCACGTCTTTCTTTTATCTTTTAGAAACAGACAATGTGGCCTGTAAGTGCAGGTCAAGGTGACCTGTATTGCAGTTCTTTTTAGTCACTGCTGCTCATTAATTGGGAGTGCATCATGTTGCTGTGTTATGTTGCATGTTCTGTGTAGCCTGATTGCATTTTTGATTGGTTGATTAATTATTGGCTTTTGTAGACCAGAGAAACGTACTGTGAAGCAGGACCAAATTTCACAGGATAACTTGGGTAGTATAGCAGTCTGTCATTGTGCTTCAGTAGTGCTTCACTTCTAATTGAGGTACATTGTTATGATCGCTTAAGCTGCACACCTAACCTACTCTGGGAGAGGTTACATTCGAGATAATGGACCACTGTGCAAAAATATCATTTTACCCAGAAAATGGCATCACCACTCTTGGAACAGCTTGTGAAGCTCAGTGTGTGGATATTGAGAAGATCTAATGGAAAGACGAGAGCTTTTAGAGCTTGTATAGATCCTTTTCTTTTCATTATGAGCATAGATATGAGATATTCACTGCCTGTCCAAAAAAAGTCACCACTTGGATTTAACTAAGCAAATAGTTAAGAGCCTTCCATTGGATAATTACTGCAGTGATAAATGTTTCAGATGCAACAACTTAATTAACCCGAGTTGATGCAGTGAGGAGCTTCTCATTTCTTTAACAATTGTGTCAGAAGACATATTCCGTGGTTATGGAAAGGATGTTGATCTGTCTCAGAAGGGTCAAATTATTGGCCTATATCAAAGAAAGAAAACAACTAAGGAGATTTCTGAAACTACTAAAATCAGACTAAGAACGGTCCAATGCATTATTAAAACCTGAAGGACAGTGGTGAACCATCATCTTCGAGGAACAAATGTGGTCAGAACAAACTGTTAGATGATTGTCGGAAATCAACAATAGAATGCACGACTATCTTTAATAGTGAACGTAAGAGCATTTCCACATGCACAATGCAAAGGGAGCTCAAAGGATTGGGACTAAACAGCTGCAGCTCTAAAAAAAAAAAAACAACCCTGATCAGTGAGGCTAATCAGAAAAAAGGCTTCAATTTGTTATGGAGCATACAGACTGGACTCTGGAGCAATGGAAGAAGGCCATGTGTTCTGATGAGTCCAGATTTACCCTCACTACCTGAATATACTGAATGACCAGGTCTTTACAGAGTTTTTCTTCCCTGATGGCTTGGGCTTGTTCCAAGATGACGATGCCAGTAGTCATAGAGTTCACATTGTGAATGAGTGGATCAGGGAGCAAGAAATGTCATTTTCATACATGGATTGGCCTCCACACAGTCCAGACCTCATCCCCACTGAGAGTCTTTGGGTTGTGCTGGAGAAGACTTTGCGCAGTGGTCCGACTCTCCCATCATAAATATAAGATCTTGGTAGAAAATTAATTCAACTTTGGACAGAAATACATGCTGTGACATTGCAAAAGCTTGTTGAAATGATGCCACAGTGAATGTGTGGTGTTCTCAGAGCTAAAAGTGGTTCAATGAATCTTTTTTTTTTTTTTTTTGGACAGGCAGTGTAGATTCTGAGTGGAAGCTACTCCAGTCTTCCTTGCTTCATATTTTTATGTTGAGTACAAACAATTTCAAACTCAGTGCATGTTCTATATGTCTTTGTATACCAGTACAATACTAAACAGGGACTAATCAAAGCACTAAATCCTTTTACTCTTTGAGCACGTATGATGTGCAGTACGCCTACTTACTGGTTTGAATGATGTTTTCACACTTATTCTTTGCTTGCTTCCAAGTAGTCAGATCTATTCGTGCCTTAATGATGGACAATTACATTGATAAGTTTTCTTAGACTACACATTCACTCAGCCGATATTTCTTTCATTTCTGGCTTTTGCTTCTACAACTGTATTGCTCTTGGTCTGTCTTATATTTTTAAAGTTCCTCATAGTTTGTTTTTTATGAGAAATATGTGACTCTACACCTGTCCATATTTATGATTGGTGCCAACACTGCTCCTTTTAATGTCAACACGCTAATAACTTTATTCAGAAAGCCTGGTTTGACTTAGTGACTAACCTGCTTCATGTGACCACTTAATGTAAATACAGTTGTTAGGCTTAGTGAAGGTAGATAATAACAGATGCTGTGTGTGTCGAACTTTGTAAAACGGGCCCTAGGCACGACTTTTTCGTTTTCTTCAATTCTTGGACAGCAACTGAATAATTAAACAAATACAAGATATCCTAGAATAGAAACTTCCATCAACTTAATTATCTATCTTTATTTTTTTTTAGGTAACAAGACACAACCTGCCCTTGAATTGGAAGCACTGACATGCAAAGTGAAAAGATGTGGGCCACCCTATTTCTCTCCTGGCTATCAGGCACTGTATCAAGATAATTTTGTAGCAAACATCCCATGGCAATGCTGCTGGTCATTTGGGTGTTGAGAAGACTTAGAGGACAAGTGCGTCTTGCAACTTGTCCTTTTGTGGCCTCGCCTGAAGCGTGACATTGCAGAATGTATTAAAAGTTGTGACAGTAACAACCCGAAATCACTTGAGCCACATTGGGCTTGAGTATTTAGCTACCTAAGCCCCCATGACTGTAGATAATACATAATTACAGGGACACACAAGGAAAGACATGCATAACTTCCCACTCAAACACACACACAAGGGAGTCAGAGCATCCACTTAAACATTTCACACACAAAACCAGGAATGCACAGAGAAAACAACTACTCAGAGCCCAGATGGCCCTTTCTTTCCTCTTTTCCCTGCCCTCATTAAATATCAAGTATCTCAGGGAGCAATAAAGTGCACACACACACACACCACTCTGTCGCTCTCTTTCTTATATATGTCATCAAGATTTAAGTCTGTTACACACATGCACACACAGATGCCATTTTTTGAATGGTTGGTACAGAAGTCTCGGTCCCTTAACACATGTACACAGACACGCACACCTACACAAAGTGTACATATGACTTCCCTTTAGTAAGTCTCAGACCTGCAGTTCGGTGCTCTGTCATTCCCTGTTTTCTTTAGTAGAATGCTTCTGAAATGTTCAGCCTGGTTTCAAGGTAATTACACATGAAATCATGTGAAAAGTGGAAAAAGCCAGAAATAAATCACTCCAGAAGGACTTAGAAACCACACCCTGATGTTTTGGCTCAGGCTTCGAAATCTGAACAGTGGAAATTGAGCTGTTAGAGCAATTAAAACGGCTTAAATTTGAATATTAATTATTTCAGGGATTCGTGATATCTGAACAGCTCAGTGGGCATGAGAAGACCTGTGAAATGGCCTTTTTGAAACAGCAGAGATAATGAGGTCTGAAATTCACTGTTTCTGATGTATTAGCAGTCTAACGCAAGCTGGTCTCATAAACCCTGTGACCATTTAAATATGAAACCGATAACACCAAAGTGCTTTAGAGGACAGTTACAGAGGCTTGGTGGCTGCACAGTAAAAACCAGACTGTTAACAACACAGACCTAGTTTTACTTTGATGGACAATATTATCGCTATAACGAGTATTTATCACATTTTCACAGTGGTTTGGTATGATACCGCTCCAACATCTGCTGTAATTTTAACTTGATGCAAAGCACTTGATTAAAAAGGATTGTCAAAGCTGTAGCAAATCATCCTAAGGGGTATATGATTATTATGGACACATTTCACTTAAAACGGCAAAATTTAATCTCACGGTGATGCGAATGGAAAAAACCATTGGTCAGTGGAACGGACTGATGGACTGGTCACCTGAATTCACTTCTTTCCAGCACAGATGCCATTTTAGTGTCTGAATACTGTGATTCTTGTAAGCTGGGAAAGGATTTTAATTGACAGTTATCCTGAAATGCATGTACATAAAGATATACAAGTGATCAGTGAAACAAATCAGTGATTTGTTTTATCCATTACATGGTGGGATTTCCTATTTTTGTCCTTTTCGCTGAACATGATTTAGAATGGAAAACAGGAAAATGCCAGGGAATGAGGCTCATTATGTCTGTTTAAAAACAAGCGACTCAAACCAATCCTGTTAATCTTTCAGAACTGATCCACTAGCTGGTGGTGTTCACTGTAAATTATCATTAAAGCATCCCCTGAACATACACACAGTGGTGTCTCTTACAGATAATCACCCTAAAGCACATATCTCTATCAAATTTGATCATTATAAAATACAGTATTTCCATTCTGGATGCACAGTAATATTTAATCATCCCAAAACTCACTCTCACAGGTGGATAAGATGTAAATGTGTCATAAAAATAAATATTGGAACATTTTACGTGTATGTTGAGAGAGTTTTGTTTCTTTCCCCAGTCAATTTGTACATGCATTTGTGAAGCATTGTATATTATGTCTGCTTCTGCCACCTCTGAATAAATATGTGCATACATTGGATCTGTATCTGCAATCAGCCAAAATGAATTTCTAAATCCAATATTGTGCACCATCCACTGTTTCAGTATGGATAAGAGAGAGTACATTTGGCTGTTACTGTGCCAGCACTTTCAGGCCACGATAACAACATGGGAGCTTTGGAGAACTCACACGGCCAGTTTTCCCGAACATGGCAGAGGGTAGAGGAGCAGCTCTAATAGTTGCTTTGTAAATGCAGTGCTGATTGGTCATGCAATGTCTTGATATTCAGCTATGACGCTTAAAAGTGGCAGGGGTTTTATAATGTGATATGGCGATCAGCTTAAATCTGATTTGGGTCTTGACAGCTGGGGAAAATATCTTTTTCTCACAGTTCTGTCTTTGACTGATATATTTCCATGAAAAAGTCACTTGACACTAAAACTCTGCATCAGAGGCTGTTACACTGGATCGTTGTCATCAAACGTTGCAATTTTCATGCATATTTGCGATGGGGGGGGAAAAAAATACCATTTTACACACAGTGGAATTCCAGGCCTGTGGAAGAGCAGCATGAAATGAATACCAGAAAGCTCAGTAAAGGGAAAAAAAAGATAAAAAGGTGATAAAGATGTCAATGTCAGGACCGGTTTGGAGCAATATGGTATGGTCTATGATTACATGCTTAAGGTGGCAGACTTCAGCAATGGACAGAACTATGAAAACCTTGACTGAATCTGTGCATGGTGTTAAATAAGAAACAGCAAGACTTTCTGAGGTCCAGTCAAAAACCATCTGCATTGATCTATAGGTCTGACTGCTGCTTTCTTCCTTCCTTCCAAAAATGATGCAGTCTCTCCTTTCGTGTATGGTAAGTTAACCCGAACTGACAGTTTTGTCTTAAACTCACCGTGTCGGGCATCGCCTTGTCATTTGTCCTCAAATACTGTGTAGAAATTGAGTTTTGAAATAAATGTCTTTATTTTGAAACCTAAAATCCTAGCTTTGGCAATTGTAGCCTTAAAAGTGTAATATTTATTATAAGCTGCTGATTGTCACTGTTTTTAGTGCTTATTTTTTATTTCAATACCTGTTATTTGTTAGATCCCAGTGTACACCAGACAAGACATAACATTAGATGATTAGCAGCTGCAATAGGAATGCTTTGAGTTAGAAGGAACATTGCCCAACATATGAGGGAAATGTCCAGGTCACTACACTTGTTCTTTGCTTTACATATGTCCCCTCTGATCTAAATGACTTAAATTAGCCGACAGACATAACCAGTGCCGTTTCAAAATTTAAGCAAAGTAAAAAAGATAGTTCACTCAGGCAACTCAAGTGCTACACTTCAACATGACTAATCAATGCAACATACCTGAATATACCTCATGCCTTTTGCAGTAGGGCTTTGTTAAAACCTTCATGCTCTGATGGCCCGTTTGCTCTGCCATGCTCGCTATTCCACTGCTTGCCTGAAAGCTACACTGTAACTGCTATGTGGCTACTTGCTAGTGCTGCTGCTTTTCAAGAAGCATTTCATAAGCCCAATCTTCACCATGGCATCCAT
The DNA here is from genome assembly GCF_021347895.1 of Acanthochromis polyacanthus. NCBI lineage: Eukaryota > Metazoa > Chordata > Actinopteri > Pomacentridae > Acanthochromis > Acanthochromis polyacanthus. The sequence goes on along the minus strand of NC_067123.1, from coordinate 35,329,524 downwards.
TTACAGGCTTTAAGTCAACATTCCTCTCTGCTGTGCATGCTACGTCTTTGTGGGAGTAAAGCGTTCACAGATGCCGAATTTTTCAGATATACCGCTTCCATGTAACAATTTGCAACTTGGATCACTGAAGTTTGGAAGGCACGGTCAACGCTGAACCTTCTGTTCATACACAGCAGCTGTGAAAACCATTTGAATCTGCATCTAAAACGTCGTCTTCTTCTCTCTGCAGTGTCTCATTAATGTGTGAAGCAGCCCCCAGGTTGTCCCCCTATCGCACTTTCCCTTGTTATCTTCCCTCTTAATTGACCTGTGCTCGTTATCTCCTCTAAATTGAGGACCTTTAAACCAGTGTTTAACGAGGAGAGGAAGAAAGAACAGAGGAGAGGTGTTACGGGTGTGACCTATGACATTGCAGCTCCCTGGGGTGTTTCAAGGGATCACACACAAATGCATGGACGCACACACATACACAAAATGAGCTGGAGAAAGTCATAGATGTTCGGCACACACAAAGGCGCCCACTATAGACACACACTCACACACAGAGTGACACATAGAGACACAGACACACTCAGTGCATACAAAGAAGTGCAGTTATGCATGGGTCAAGTCAGATCTCTGCATGTCAAAGGCAGGAAATAAGAGGTTGCTGAATGTGAACAGACAGAAGAAGTAAAAAAAAAAAAAAAAAGGAAGAAGAAACATCAAGAAGGAAAGGGAGCAGAGGACTCAGGGAAACAGAAATTACAAGACAGGTGAATGGGAGGCACAGGGGCAGATTATAAATTATCTGAAACATAAAAACAACACAACTAAATCGTGCTGCAATTAGCCACGTGTCAGCTGCATTGATTTACATTATTTTAAGGTCTTTTCAGGTGACATACCGCAAATCACAAATCAAGGTGCTGTCAGAGAATTTTATTTGAATGTTTCCCAGTTGCAAAGAGCAATATAAATCAAAACTGTGTGCCGAGCATGCTTATTTGGTTTTCTCATAGGATTCAGTTTGTGATGCTACTGCTGATTCATGATCTGTTTCTCCTACTTCTCCAATAACGCTGTTTGTTTTGTGAAGAGATAACAGTACATCTGATAGTCATGTGAATACCAGAAAGTAGCAAATTATAATTACTTCCCAAATTGCATCCTTAGATCTAAAACTGCTGTATTAACTAACTGTATGTTGTGCGTGTGTGGATGTGTGAGTGTGATAAGTGCTGTTTCTTTGATTGTTCCCTCTCTTACACTGTGTTCCACGGCAATCACTTTCACAGCTCAGTTGGCATCTGATTATCTCTCTCTCACACACAGAAATACAAATACAGAAATACTCGCAGATACACACACTGCATTATTTCCATACTGCTTCTATTTAGAAATTGTTATTTTGGCAATAAAATAGAGGGGAAACATAATTATGGAACTGGTTTCCACTTAGTAACAGCAAGACTTTGTGAGGGTATGTTTATGTACATGCGTGTATGCGATTAAGGCCATGTTTCTTCATCGTCAAAATTGGGTAGTGTAAAATGTCAGGATGTCCTACCTCAACACAAATTAAGGTTCGTTTTGGAAACTTAACTCAAAAAGTCTATGTTGAACTGGCTAGTTTCTATACTTTGAACTGGATTTTGAAGAAACCACATTTTTCACAAGGAGATGAAAAAGATTTGAGACCATGAACACTGGCTCAATATTGCCAGTAAAGTACAATGCTACTGTAACTGTCTAGCATTTCATGACAGCTTTCAGTGGACGTCAGTGCAATTTTGCATACGATACAGTTTTGGAATATGTACAAGCAACAAGAATTAAGTTTGGATATATACAGGTTTACATGTACAAGTTCAGTCCATTTGTCATCGAATGTGTTGCATACCATCCTAATAGTTTGTTGCCGTAAGTTACCATCTTAGCTAAGTGTTGTACTTTCTCATCTACAAGTATACAAGGGTCTGTTGGTGTATAAGCGATGTAAAGTTCAGAGGGTGTGTGCAAGGTTTTGTACAGACTGTTTACCCTCTAATTTGTTGCCCAGTCTGCTGGGTATTTATATAATGTGTCCTTGAAGTGAACTCTAAGTTGTCTGGAAAATTGTACAAGAAAAACTTCTCTTTCATTGTGTCTGCAACTGTCTTTGTGTGCATCAGCAAGGGAATGTGATTCTCACTTCCGTGTTAAGGGTGATGCTGATTTTCTACTCCAACTCTTGTAATGCCGTTGCAGCCAAACATGATGCTTCTACAATGCCAGAGTTAATGACTTCCAAGTGATCACTCTGTAACTTTAGACCTGATTAATTTAGAATTTTGCGCAATGCACTACTGAGAAAAACCCCAAGGTCAAATACTGTTCTAACCTCAAGTCATCAGCTTTGTTCTGACAAGGAAACGATTGCCCATGAGCACAAAAAACATCTAAGGTATCAATAGGAATCAGTAAGCAGTGGAATCTAGCTGATTTACTAGATTCAAAACTTTCTCAATTAATTGCCTTCATGACTGCAGAGACGGATAAGTTACAAGAGGAGAGAGACCTATTGTCTTAATTTGTAAAAGTGTGTGTGCAAACAAGTATTTACATAATGTTTAAATAATTAAAAAGCACAGCTGATTGGATTTTTTTTGCAGCCATTATGACTTAAATTGCAATACTTTTTTATCATTTAAACTCCAAGCAGTTGTTTGTGGTTGGTTGTGCAGTTTTGAAGATATTTTTGTACTGAATATGAGCATATATTTCTCTTGTATGACATAATGCTTGAAGTCTTGTCAGCTGAAAAAGCCATCTTTTAAAAACTTGATATTTAAGTAATCCTTAGAATCTTGGCTTTTAAGTGTAAAAGCTGGTTGTACTGTTCATGTCACAATGTTGATTTTGAAATATACACAGTATATAATTGTGTTCATTCATCTCTCCTTGTGAAATTCTTTTTTTTCTTTTGACTAAAAGGAGTAAGTGAGACGAGTAGTTAAATTTGTGTGCATTTTAATGACTTCAGTTTCCTTTGTGGTAATTTCTCATGTTTCATTCTTAAGGTAAATGTTCTCTTCACAGACACTTAAGTAGAAAGAAGACAAATATGAAAGGCTTTACTTAACTGCAAATGTCTGTGCACACAGTATTGTAATGCACACACTAGTTGAAAGGACAAAGAAACCATTCCAGGCTCTTTTGATGATGCAGCAGAAACGGTAATTGATGAACAGGTAGTGAATAATACCCTCCACACACAGCCAGGAGCAACGAGACACATTTTGTCTCTAAGTGTGTGGTGTGATTATGGCTGTGGTTATTTGCTTTCCGTGACAGTCATGATGGCCCAATTACCATCTCATCTCCTTTTCTCACACCACCTCCCCTCTCTCCTCCCCTTGTTTCATCCCATTCTCAGCTCTCCTTTCCTAACCTCTCCTGCCCTCCCTCGTCTTATTTTTGACACGGCAGCAATAACATCAGTCGTCTGTGCCATTGACCGTTTTGTAAATAGCTCCGTCTTCACCCTCCCTTTCTCTCTCTTTCTTTATCCCATCATGCTTCCCCTTCACTCTGCATCACCATGTCAGTTGTTGAATAATTCAGTATATCTATCATTCAACAGTTTGGTAAATATTACACTATCATTCTGCCTTCTGCTGAATGATTCTCACAATATCCATTTGCTAATACAACCTCATAATCTCTCTTCTCCATTTCTACCCTTTCTGTGTCTGTCCTTCTATTCCCCTCTTCAGCCCTTTGTCTGTTGCCTACCAAATGATTTCCACCACCTCTCTGGCTATTTGTTGTTGAATAATCATGTATCAAGGATGTGCGTGTACGTCCATACACAATTTTCTGCAGTGGTGATGGGGAAATCTTTTACACCCTTGAGAGTGTGTATCGGAGAGAGCGGAGACGGGACAAGCTATTTATTTTGTGGAGAACTGACTGAAAGGCAAGAAGTGATTGCGTTTAGTGGGTTGTGTTTGTGTAAATGTGTACATTCATATGCGTTGGTGTGTGTATGAACACACATCTGTCAGTATTTGATCATTTGGCAAAAGTGTAAGATGAAACACAGCCATGAGTTTAGTAATATGGCTTGTTTTAAACCGCAGATGATTGAATTTGTTCTTCTACTGAAATGAAAGCAACACTGACCTTGTGACAGTTTACCCGAGACGCCATGGCTTTTAGTTGAATAAAAGATGTGATTCTAGTATACTAGGGGCAGTAATTTCAAAATAGGTCATTCTCTCTGTTTTTTTAATAATATTTTTGCAGGTTCAGTTCAGGGAAACTGAAGAGCACTGTCTGTTGATAATGCTGTCAACATGATACTTGCTTTGTTCGCTTTGTGATTTCTTCTGGTAATGGCATTTGTCACTCAAATCGTATCCTTCGGGGACAAAATCACAAGTCTCCCCACAGATGTCATTGAACTTATGTCATCACATGGTCAGTTATGCATGTTGTTGCCTAGATATGAATCCTGTCAATTTCCCAATTTTCTTGTTTCCAACACCCCAACTTCAAGATGTGTCTGCTCAGTTGCAGCCTAATATATTTATATATTATTCACTTGATCTGTCAGTGGTTTTAATGTTGTGGCTGATTGGTGTATACCAATCCACAGGATCTAAAATTAGCACGATAAAACACAGTACAGGTGGTCCTCGACTTAAATTGGAGTTCTGCTCCTACGATGTGACCTAAGTCGACTTTCACCGTTAGTCGGAACTCTCGTGAAAATGTAAACCAAGCCATTATGTGCATCACGGTATCGATCAGTTTACATATTTGTACAACTACAGCAAGAAAAACAGTCTTTAGCTCACATTCAAACACAACTTGGTAGGAAAATACTGGCAAAAATGTAAATAAAAAGCCATTACGTCCATCACTTGTCACTTCAATGGAGATGGCTGTCCTTTTCTTCGAAGCATCAAGAGTCTGACTTGCACTTGGGAGCCATGTGAAGTTGGCGAATGTAACATAATCCAGTGTGGCAGCAAATGTGAACAAAACCGTCTTATTGCGCCGCAATTACTGCACATACAGTATTCATCTGTTCGCTGCGTGACAACATATTCATCCGCTCCACTGGCCAACTATTTCCACTGAACCAGTTCTGACGTAACGACTAAACGCTGTACGTTAAACTGAGGACCGGCCCATAATCAGTTCTGACATAATCTCAAAGCAATGCAAGTGGAGGACGTTATAAACTGAGGACCTCCTGTATTATCATCAGTCAATATTTTTTTCATTCTATCATATCAGTACTGAGTGTTAAGGCTCATGCCAGTCACACTATATAGAATCAAGTACAGTCTTTATGATTTCACTTGTCAGCTGAGGTTATGAAGCAAACAATGAAAAAATAATGTAAATAAACGATGTGTATTACATACATTCAAGACTACACAGCTCCTTAAGATTTTTTTCAATGTTGACTTGACATTTGTTGCTGATGTCAACTCCATTTCCTATTTACAGTCTGAGCTTCTTCAAGCGGCTGTCTCATGGCCCTGAATAATGCATATGGAACCCCTCCAATAGAACATAATCATCAGTTCTATCAGTATTAGATCAAAGTCTGAGGTCATCTGCTAGCTTAAAAAATGAGAAGTATGTCTAAGGGATCATATCATCCCAAGACACAGTCATGTGAATTTTAGATTAGTTTGGGTCATATGAAAGAATCAGACTTCACACATTATTCATGGGAAAACAATTTAAAACACACGCATGCACACAGGCTACATCCATTTTAATAATAAATGTAGCTTATTCTGCAATATGCTATGTTTTTGTTGTATCTGTTTAAGGTTGTAAGTAAATACTCTAAAGGGTCCCATATCTTTATTTTTTATTTTGCTGAACAGAAAAAGTCTGATCAAGTCAGATCAGTTTGCTTGTTTTGTTGAATCTACAGCCCAAATCACAAATGTATACAATTGACAAACAGAAAATGTTGCATTTAAGAAACTGCAACAAGGAAATGTTGGGCAGTTTTGCCTTTCTGTTGAGGAACTTATCAATCGTTTAAACAATAGTTTTCTTTCATATGTATTTCTGTTCATTTTTGTTTCTACCGTATCTATCATTACCTTTCACTCAATATATATTTATGCTTAACAGCTTGTTTAACACAAATTTAGGCGATATCGCTTTGGAGTCCAAATGCTAATTTAGATTTTTACTTTTGACATGATTTTCCTGCAGATAATATACACAATAAGCAATGCATCTTTTCAAACTGTAAATGTCATTCCTCCAGACACTGCAGCAAGAGTAAAATATGGAAACACAAACTTGTCAATGCTGCTGTGTGACATGTTATAAACCATGCGCCCCACATATATAAAATTGTAAGACGGAATACGAAGTAACCTTTACAAGTCTGTCATGTGGAATAGGCTTGTTTATTTTGCAGTCGTGTTGCGCATACATGAATAATTTACATGGAATATGGCACCACGCTGACAAGGATGTCGCATGGGACATGTCCGGTGAATCAGTCCCAATGCTCTGCTGTTATTCTCTCCTTCATTTGTGCAAATCTGTTTGTTCGTGTGTATGTGTGTGTGAAGGCCTGTGAATATATTGGTCATGTCAAGAAGCCTCAGAGGAATACCAACAAGCCAAAATTTGGGTTCATGAATCATATCAAACTGTCTGAGTGTTTTTATCGGTGTGTCATGCTGAAACATATAGAGCTCGCAGCAGAAGTCTAATGTGTCTCTGCAGGTTAACACTCGCACCAGGTACTCACCATGTTGAGGGTCTCTAAACTACTGTCTCAGTGTCTCATTAAAAGCACAACTGTGAGGTATCTTGTATCATTAGGAGGATGGATGAGAATGGACTTGAATGTTGATTCACAAATGAGCTCATATTCTGTCTAGTCCCACTATGCACAGATAAAAAAAGACGAGGACGGACACATTCAGAAAGGAGGAAAGATAGACTTTAAATAAGTGCATGCTCATTCAAGGCATTCAGTTCCTTTTTTCAGTGCTCTTGTGTGTTTGAGGATATGCTGTTCTTCTCATCAAATTTTGAACTATTGTGTTCTGTATTGTCAGTATTCTTGCATACCGGCTGAACTGGTTTGCAAAATTCCAGACCCAGAAATGCACATTATGTTTTAATTGCCTACAGTGGATTGAAATATTCATTTAGGTGTGTTTTTACCGACTGCCTCTTTGTACATATTTTTGCTTCAGTAAAATAATATTTACTCCAGACAAAAACTGTTTTTAAAGCAGATTTTTCTCATTAGTTTTTATAGTTGTTTTGGTCATTGTGTACCTGTTTGTAGCAGATACAAGTTTTTTAAAAAGTCAACATTTGGGAATCCGCACTCTCTCTTTTCAGAGCTTGCTCTTTGGCTGGTAAAAGTATGAGAATCCGCATTATTCAAGCCTCTTTCTCAGCACATCCAAGGGAGACGTGTGATGTTGGAGTAGCTTTCACTTTTTGCCTTTTCAAATATTCCCTAAGATATGCGGCGAGGCTGACGTCTAGTGACTGTGAGGGGGAAGCCATGCACGTCAGCACCCTTTGCTCTTCCCTGGACTTCAAATAGACATGGCACAGTGTCCCTGCATGTTTAGGGCAATTGTCCTGCTGGAAAATGAATCCTTTTTCAGACAATTTCAAGCCAGAAGGGATGGTATGCCACTGAAGAATGGAGTGGAACTTCTCTTTGGTCAGTGTGTAGTTCATCCTGTGCAAGTCACCAGTTCCTGAAAAAGCAAGTATCCCCAAACCTGAATATTTCCATCACTGTATTTGACTATGGGCTTCATGCCTTGTTATATTAACTTTTCAGATGGTGCTAGGTTGACCTGGCCCTGCTTCAGATGAAAATGAATTCATCTGTGAAAGTGTTTTCAGTGTGGGTTGTGCTACCACTGTTCATTTTTACTTTTCAAAAAATAATGCACGTAGTTCGGTCAGTACATGTAACTCCCACTATTACTCTGTCCACCTTCTGCCTGAGATGCAGTCAAATCGGCATGAATAACAAAAATATTGATGTGAGTTGCAGGGCCTTTAACACATCAGCAATTTTAAACTGGTATATTTAATGACTAATTCATGGATGCAGTTGATTAACTTTCAATCTTTCAGGGACATTCTAACCTTCAAACACCTCATCAACGAAGCCTAGAGTTCATGATCACTCAGATTTAAGGAAAGAAAATTCTTCTATGAGGTGTAATGGTGAAACAGATTAAAAACGCATTGGTGGAATTTAGTAATGGCTAAAACTAAATAATGCTTTTTGTCTGTAGATCATGTAGATGTGAAACCAAATTGTCGCTTGCTCGAAAAGTTACCATTTTGTTCTTTTGGCATCTTTATCCCATTATTCTTCTCCTTTAGTAAATTATGTGAGTGTGCAGTAAAGCTCAGTCTCCCTGCCCTTTTACATCACATGCACAGTTAGCAGCATTATGTGCACGTGTGTGTTTGTGGGCATCTGTGTGAATGTTTGAAAACCCACCTCAAAGCTTTTTGAGCCAATAAATCTTATTACAAGGCGTGTATATGTGAGTGTAGGCCTCTGCTTGACTGTATGATAGTGTTTGTGCCGGCCCTTTCTACAGAGTGTACTCACAAGCATACAGAGATCAAAGTAACTTACTATCACATGAAATGGAAGCACAATAGGGTGGAATCAGCTGTTTTTGAACCTTGCAGTCTGAGTAGTCCTCCAGGGGGTCACCAAATGTTTGTTGTGGGTTCCACGAATATTAAAGGACATGAGCGGACAGCCTCTTAAGTTTGCTTCATTCTTTTCTTCTCCTTTCTGCCTTATGCTTTCTTATTTTATTTTTCTTGCTTGTTCTACTGCATCAGATGCAAACCGCCATAAAAAGACATAAAACAAAATAAAATAAAAGTTTGGTTGCATAACAAAACCTCAAGCGTGCTTCTTCCCTTGTTCATAAGCAGCCTTTTGTATCCCTTTATAATGGAGCACTGTTGCCTTTTCTGCAGGTCTCCTCTCATCACCTCGGTTTACACCCACAGACCTCCCCAGGGAGAGGCTGCAACCAGAGGGGGCTGACTTTGTGATTTTAAAAAAAAACAAAAAACAAAAAAAACACCCACCTCTCCAATGCACTCCCAGTGACCTGCTCTGAGGGTCTTGTCAGATCAGGGATTTTTGATATTGGCTGGTATGAATCATTTTGTTGAAACAAATTGTTAAAGTATATAGCCCAGGTTCTAAATAACTAAGACAGCTTGTAATGTTGTCAAGATTGTCTGGATATTCATCAGTTTAAACTCGGTGTTCAATGCCATTAACAACAGCGCTTGTGTCTTCAGAAAAGTGTAAATTGTAATGTTAGTGTGCAGTTTAAATGCTATGAAATTAGATACTGCCATCACTATGTTTTATCGTCAGAAATGTAAAAGATTATACTACTATAATTTAAGTTTATTTGTGCAGCTCTTTGTACAGCTCAGACACATACAAGGAAACACTCTACACATTAAGTGGAAATGAAAAGGTCAAATAGTAACAAAATACATACATTACAGTTTGTGACATAATGAATAATAAAAATGTTCATTAACTAGGTTGATGAGTTTGAAGAGGTGATTTAAACCAAGACAGTGATTTTGTGAGTCTCAGCTTATTCCAGGGTATAGCCTCCTAAGTTTTAATTCCCAGGAACAGGGATCACTTGTTTTAAATCAAAGCTCAGATAAGTTGGTAGCCAGTGTAGTAATGATAATCAGAGGCAGTGATCAAGTCAGTGAAGTTAAATCTCTATTGCATCTTAGCTAAAAGTTGTGTAGGAAGTTCTGTGCGTTCGAGTGTCCCTTGACAGTATGGCTGATCTCAAAGATTCTTGGATTATAAAATGTTTAAATTCAAATGTAAACTATGGAAATGAAATTCAAATATTTGGCTGAAATGCCCATATCATTAAAGTATGCATGAAAAACACAAAACATAAAAGGAAGCTTATTGTAAATTATTCTGCATATATGTACATATGCATAGATGCATATGAAATATGGAAATGCTGATGAGTCAGTAAGTGCAAACAACAATAGGCCTTCTCTGTACAAATGTAGTGTAATATTCTTAGGCCCCATCCACACGAAGACAAAACGAGGTCTAAACGCATAAGTTTCTTGCCAAATCTGCGTATCATCCACACGAAGACGGCGTTTTGGGGGTCTGTAAACTATCATTTTTGAAACCAGGTTCCAGAGTGGAAAGATTTTGAAACGCCTTATAGGCAGCTCCGTGTTTACTGGCTATCCGCTACTTTTCAGATACGCTTGCGTCATAGTTTCGTATCTTCATTGACACGCATGCGCCACATGCGGCAACGAAGCTAGTGACCCTACTATCCCTGTTGCAGCAAAATCTCCTTCTTCTCAGTCGCCACCGAGTTGAAAAAACAATTATCGAGGATGCATTACGGCACTTTATTTACTTCCCGGCTTGGTCTCTGTTTACAACTTTTGCCGCAAGTGCGCATGCCCACTGTTTTTTCTTCTGTTAGCGCGTGTTTCCGTCATATCGTTACAGCGGTCTGGCATGTGTTTTACAGCGTTTCCATGCGTATCGAGTGCATTCATGTAGACGCACACATTTTCTGAGACGCCTTCGTTTTTATGGTGATCGTTTTTGAAACTGTTAAGCGTTTTGTCTTCGTGTGAATGGGGCCTTAGTAGTACAGAGCGTGGCAGCCTCAGAAGGCCTGTTGGAAAAGTAGTCCTCTACCTCCTACGAGTTCTGTTTCGAGAAACTCTCAAGCCCCTAGTGAGTCTCCTGGAGAGCAGAACAAGGACTGCCATAGGAAAAACATGAGATGAGCTGCGGGTAGCTGGTTAGTAACAACTGAGCATTCAAAATATAAAAGTTCTGACACAATGACTTGATCTGTTCGATACCCCTGGAAAGCAAAGCAAATTAAGATCATCCGTGCCTAGTATTCTAAAACAAAATCAAAACTACATTCAGTCTGCTCTCTTTTGCATCCTCAATAATGAAATAAACCCATCCTTTTTGTCAGGACTGTAGAAGAGTTATCCGTCTATCTCGCATAATTCTGTTCCTACTCACATCCAGTCACATACATATTGGTGTGAAAGACGACCAAACCTTCAGCTTACACACTCTTATTATATATATATATATATATATATATATATATATATATGTTTTTGCTGTAATACTTCACTCTGACGTGATAGTTACAGGAATGTTAGAAAAGCCTTAAGGTTATGAATTTTGTATTACCTTGTATCTGACTGATGTAGTTGAGCAATTTACTCTTAGTCTACTTTTTCATTAATTATTCACAAATCACTCTGGATTAAAGGAGTGAGACACCCCAAATGTGGAAAGAAACCCCCCCACCCCCCCACCCCGTAAAACCTGGAAACCAAACTTGTTTAAACATAACATTTGGGATCCAAACTGAGTAGTTACCCAGGGACCTTAAGCTCATTAGATGGTACCAGGACTCCTCTCACTTTTCTTGACATGGTAACGTTCCCTCCCTCCCTCACTCAATAAAGCACATTAGCACTTGTGTCATCAGGGGACCCAAACTTGGCAAACGTGTTTTTTTTTCTTCTTTTTAATATCCCAGGACACTGGCTCATTGCAACATGCTAGTTCTCCTGTCATGTGGGAGCATACAGTGAGCACATATTTTGTCACCCTGGGACTGAGGCTCATTAAAGCATATTAGCACCTCCGCCACGTGAGGATAACAGACTCCAGCCCATTGTGGGTCTTGACCTGTAGTTTAAAAAATGAGAATCCGAGTTGCCCAAAAGTGAACAGCAACACTATCTCATTGTGAAAATTCTTTTGGCCCTCATTGGACTATATTTTTCCCATCAATCATCCTGTTTCTAATAGCGCCGAGAGAGGGTTGGCCCAGAGGTCATTCAACCAATCAGCATCTAACACTGTAAGTGGAAAGTGGGATGATTATCTCCGTCTTTCTTCTCGCCTTGCCTCATCATGATTTTATCTTTCGCTCGGACTCCTGCCCTGATTATCTTTGTCTCTCTCTCTCCCTCATTCCCCCCTCATTCTGTTCCTGTCTCACTCTCTATTTTCCCCTCTAAGTCTATGGTTAGCTCTTTATGGTGTCTACTGGCTTCCATTTCTCTCAAAGTCTCCCTCCTTCCATCTTCCATTAATCACTATGGCATTCTCTTATAGAAAATGGAGTTAACAGACAGATGACTACAATCAGCTTCAGTTCACTTTTGGGTCAGTCTGCACATAGAGATGTGTGAGTGTGTGTGTGACTGCTTGAATGCACGTGTGAATTAAACCTCTGAGTGTGTGAACGTACATGTGCAGTTGTGTACGTCCATGGTTAGATTTACTGTACCAGTAAAGATGTGATTTGTGTGTGTGAACGTGTGATTGTGTTCATGGTGAGACAATGATGGAAGCACAGTGCTCTTCTCTTCATGAGAAAAATGCCAATTTCCTAGCCTAGCCGCGCTAGACAACCCATGGCAACGAATTTAATTCTCTGCCAGGGTGGGTCTAGTTACCCTCCATAAGGCTCGAGGTTGGATTCTCCTAAAACTGGCCGGACCAATCACCATGAAATGTAGAGTCAGAAGGCGGGCGTAACGAAGTGACGACAGAGGCGCGACGATTCTGACAGAAACAACCGGCGCACAATAAACAGTTATTTTTCGACTTGGCTTTGGCCACAGCCCTTAAAGATTTGAAGCTAAAATTCAACTTGAAAGATAATCAAAGGACGGCACTGAAGTGTTTCATTGAGAAGAAAGACGTATTTGGACTTATGCCGACGGGATATGGCAAATCCTTAATATACCAGTTGGCTCCGCTGGTTGGGAAGCTAATGGGACTTAGCCACAATCCAGCGCTCTAGGAACTACGTCAGCCTATTCGTTGCGCTGATTGGTTGTATACCTACCCAATTGCTGCAGAGTGATTTGAAAGACAACCTTTTAGCCCGCCTCCCTCCCTGTCGAGCGTTCCTAGACCCTTGCGTCTTAAGAGCTGGGTCTAGCGCGGCTAGGCTACCAATTCCCAGTTCCATTAAATTCCACAGTAGATTGGATGGCATATGATGTGCATATTGCAGCAATATTAATGAGGCTGTTGTTCTGATGCAATCCCTTCCCTTCAATCATAATTTAAAGATTACTCGCATATGTATCGAACATATAGACTGTTTGATCATGCCAAACGCTTTGCCTACTGTAAAATGACAAAAATGTATCAGGAAGTTAGAGTTTAAATGTTAAAGTTTTAATAAACCTGTGCAGTCAGTGTTGAGTGTGAAGTAGTTTGGGTGAGTGTTTGCTCGATGTTATTGAAAAGCTGCAAGCAGCAATACTGGCGGCCAAGCTATCGGCCGGTTCGGAACATGCACACTTTGAATGGGCAGTTTACTAGTCGGATAAAATAGAGAAGAATGCATTAAGGAAAAGAGAGGAATGAATGAAAACAAAGAGCCCACCTAAATTCAGTCTGAGTCATGCTCCTTAGTTTAGACTTATGCACCCACTGACCTCAAACTGATTTACATGTTGGGGTTTTTACAGTGTGGCCTCTGACAGCAGCTTGAATGTGCTGTCATGAAACACTGTAATTGGACGTACTGATGGCATGCAGACCGATGATCACATGCACTAAAGCAGCCATTTCCCTCCATGATTGGTTGGGAATGGTCTGTGATGATGACTTGAATTTGAATGTCATAGGAGATGATGAATTCATGGACGTATCCCCGAAAGAAAGCCAGTAATGTGAATCAGAAAATTCCAAATATCACATGGTTAAGAAGCACGTGGGAGCAGCAGAGGAGGCAAATGATTCATGTGGCTAGATTTAGGCTACAGGAAATAAGAAAGGGGATTTGCAATGTTAATTGATGTGGGAACAATAGCTGTAATACCTTTAGACAGCAGCTGTGGTTGGAAAAAAAGGAGCAGGCAGAAGGAGATATGAGAAGAGATTGTAGAAGAATAATAGAAACAAAGGAATGTGTGAACATCTCCAGACAGAAAAGGTGAGAAAGTCAGACAGGCAAGATTAGAGGTGCATAACTAAAAGAAAGAAAGCAAGTGTTAAAGAAGGGATGATGGGGAAAATCAGAGCAAAAAGGGGATGACCAGAGAGAGAGAGAGGAAAAATTCTTCTGTGACGGGAGGATGTAGCTTGAGAAATCAAGCAGATGAGGAGAGTTGTGCAGAGGACAGAAAAGCCAGATGGAGTTAGAGGAGGAGCAGAGGAAAAGGAGTAGACATGAGGGAGGAGGAGAACAGATGAACAGGAAAAGGGTGGAGAAATCCAAGCAAGTGGACTCCTGTTCAAGAATAGATAATGTCATTTATGCTCCAGAACAGAATCCAGGCATTTTCTGGTGACATACACTAAAGCAAAAAAAAAAAAGACAAATGAGTGCAAAGAAGTAATAATGATATGAGAGTAAAGAGGACACACAGGAACTGGTTTGTCAGAGTTGATGATTAAAAATACATTTAGAAAATAATCCCATTAAAAGTGCAGCATTTATTACTTTTGTGTTTCTTTTCCTCACATGAGCTGTTGGTTATTATTTGTCCTCCACTTTATAATGATTTTAAACAGGTGGCTTTGTTATGGGACAATACTGAAATAAATGGGAAACTCTATTTAAAAATGCACTCTAAAGTTCAGCTGAGGCTAATATGAGGCTTCAGCACTCCTGGGTAGCTAAATCAAGTTGATGTATTTGTTGTGATGCTCACATGTATTGGTTTCATGCCTTTTTGTTCCTGTAATACAACTATTAGTATATAGTAATGTAAATTTAAAAGGTTGACTTGAGTTGTCAAACTTTGTTTACTTTTTCCATATAATTTTGCTTAAATCTGTCTGTCTCTCACTCCTTGTTCAATTCCACAGCAAGTATGGAAAAGAGAAGTAACCGCTGCAACCAATAACCCTTTCAGCATACATAGGGCACTTGCTTGTTGCAGCTTTGCTCGGTTTTGCAGTACGTCCCTCTCAACCTCTCAACAGATTCTTCATGTTCCAATAATGCTAACTGCAAACATAAACCCTTCTCAGACCTGCTAACCCCGTTGTAATCCAGACTGCTGTTCACTGATTGGCAAAGCTCTAATGATTTTAAAGCTGGAGAGAGAGGATAAAGAAAGAGAGTCAAATGAGGAAAAGCAGGAGGGAGAGAGGAGAAACAATGAGGTGGCTTCATAGGTTCAAAAAGGGGAAGGGATGAATTACTGTAATAAAATAAAAAAGAAGGATTTTTACCATCAGTGCAACAAGCACAGATTAGAGCTTGTGAGGAGAAAGAGAAATGAATGAGGAGGAGGAGACATTTGATGAGTTGATTGGAGGGGAGTGAAGAAAGCATGGAAGGAGAACTGTGGGAAACACATGAAAAGATGTGATGAGAAGAGAGATGACATCACATACATGTCAGCGGTAAATGGTGTAATTGAAAGCTGCAGAGTAGAAATGGGGAAAGAAAAGGGATAAGTGAAAGGAGAGGAGATGTAAGAAAGGGAAGAGGAAGAGCTAGGAGTGGCTGAGATTTCACATGTCAGAGCTTTCACATGTCATATGTCAGAGAAGAGGTTCCATGTGGCAGAGCAGGAGGAAGAAGAGGAAATGTCACGTCAAAAACAACGTTGTAATTTACTGTTAATGAAGAGAACCAAGTAGCGGAAATGAGGATGGAGTGAGGAAAGTAGAGTGGCAGCAGAGGATGGGGGATATGAAGGCAAAAGATATATTCAAGAAATAGTGTATGAGTATGGGCATAAGATAAAAAAACAGTGGAAAGAGAGAAGAAAAGTAGAATATGTGGAAGCTTTGGAGGTGACATTGTTCAGGAGTGAAGTACCGTATGTGTCCGTTGTTCCACAGCTGGCTGAGCCTTCCCTTTAACTTATATCTATTATTCATGCCCGGCCTCAAACATATTTAAAACTAGTTCTTGCTGCGTTTGTGTCATTTCGTGTCTTAAAAACTTGGAAAATGAAGAAATGGGAAAAATGAGAGGGGCCAGATGAGAAGGGAAAGGGGCATAGGAAAGCCGCAGAGAGGAAAGAACGCCATTTTTCACCAGAAATAGTGTAATTATTTGCTGCAGAGTAGAATGAAGCAGCTTTACAGTGACAGTTTTCTGACGTCAGGCATTTTTTAGTGTGACAATGAATATTAATGACACTTTTAATGCTAAAGAACAGACAACCGAGACCTGTATAGATGTATAAGAAAAAAGACCAACACATAGGAGGGTAAATCATTAAACCACTGGCTGTGAGCCAAACTAACCATTTAGTAGCAGGCGTTTAGAAATCCCTCTGTTTAATGCAGTTGGTTGAATTCAATCATCTGAGAGAATGCCAACCATCAGTCTAATAAATCACACACTCAGCTCTGTGACATAGGTTAAAGCCACTTCTTTTTCAGTGAGTGACTGCTCAGAAATTCTGTCATTTAAGAGCAATCTGAAACCCTTTTTAGCTTAGGCACGCACCCTTTACGAATTCTGAAGAAAAAAAATGCTTCAAGAGTGTAGATAATGCTTTTTGTTGAAGCTAAAATGTCTAAAGAGATGAGACAAGTCTTCTAATCTGTGCTGTGCTCAGGCATAAGGATGCCTTTGTATGACTGTGCAGGCGGCTAATATTCACACACACACACACAATACAAACTGCCCTTGGCATACAGAAGTAAATGAATGTGCGTGTCCCTGGGTGTCTCTATCTGAATGTATTTCCTAATCTGTTTTGTGTCTGTAATCGGTACCATAAGTTCACCTGGGGGACATGCCTTTGGGGGAGAAAAGGTAATGAGAGCAGAGAGGAGAGGAAAGGTTTCTGGAAATGGAAAGACACAGATTCATAACTTGAAGGAATCCACACTGATAAAAGGGAGAGCTCGAGCGACAGAGGAAACGTTTCAAAACATTTCATGAATTCTTACTGAAGTTGCATTGTCTTGAATGCTTGCCGTGCTGTTCACCTTATACGAACTGTATCAAAAGTTCCCATTAAAAGTGATTTTCCTGTTCTTCTATCCTTTTGTTGTGCGTCTGGTGCTCTGTGAACAGAACGCGCTCCACTGTGTTTCTGCTGACCCTGAGTGAGCCTCTTGACCCAGTGAACATTTCATCCTCCTCCGTCCAACATTAAATATTCAACAGCATGCATTAGTAAAGGTGAGTGAGAGAATACATGTTCTTGCTGAACCACTACTCTAAACTTTGAGGTTGTAACTCATGCTTGGTTGCTGCTTGGCAATAGGAAGCCATTCAGGGGTTATGCCCTAGATGTTGCAATCTAAACTCCCACTGGTTGGTTGTGTGCATGGTGGCAAACCACAATTAACTGAGCTACTCTGTTTATCTCAGAAATTTCAAACTAAACACAATCTTTATGGTCTTTATTATAGATGAATGGAATAGGTATACAGATGTCTGGAATACAGAACAGAGTATTGCGTGCTCACAAATTGGTCACAAAAAAGTGAAAATTTTGATCAACGGATTGAGATTTCACTCTAATTTGAGTTTCTGATCTGAACTTAAACTAGCTGATCATTTTACTAGTGCCCTCAATCCTCACAGATATGAAGTGTGTCTCTGATTTCTCCTCATTACCCAACAAAGTGTCTACCAGCTTGCCCTTGTCTTCATATTTGAGATTTTAAAATGCAGTGGGTCAGTGTTTTCTGGGCCGTCAAGTAGTTCAGTGTCACTAAGTGTGTGGGTCAATGCTTTGTGACACGTCAGGCATTGCAGAGTATAGTAGTGTGTGAAGGCCGTGGTCTTGTCAAAACAGATATACTTGTCAAAATGTCATGCAGAGCTATAATAATGCCAGCAATATATTCTGAATATAAAATGGCCTCCAAGCCATCTTTTAAAACAGGCCTATTATGTAAAGTACACACTAGTCACAACACAGACTTGGCAGCAGTAATTATGGAAATAGCTATTCAGAGTGTTTTTCCCATGCACATCAGTTCATTGGTGGAGTCTTAAAAACTAACTACAATTTGTGGGAATATTCAGCTGGCAGTGTAAAACACATGCAAAACACAAAGATAATTTAATTAGGTGTTTTCTGATGTTTTAAAGCGTGGTCCCTGCTTATTTTGAACATAAACAGAGGAAACACAGAGTGAATCAGACAGACAGAACTAAATGATAAACTTGCTGGAGCCAGTCTTTATGGTGATTTTTTTTTTTTTTTTTTAATAGGATGAGCTTGACTGAGTCCATACCTCTAAATATTGACATCAGTCTTTTACCATTTGTTTCCCTAATCCCTGTGAGTATGTTCAGCCTCATTGGAACAAGCTGAGAACTTTGTAAAAGCTGCTCTGGATCCAATAATAAAGTCTAGGCTCAATGATCAAATGATTTTTGTTGTAATATTTTATGGATATTCTAAAGAAAATGACTTGCCAAAACTGAAAATTACAAGAATAATACGCTCAACCTTCATGACCAGTGCTTATTGTAAAATTGAAGGAGAATATTTTTCATTTGGACATTCACCTTTGTGAACATTGTGGTTCATAAAAACCCTTTGACATGGATTTGATGCTTCTGAGTAAAATTGTGCTGAATGCAGCAGGCTCTGTAAAATAATAATTACATTTTATAACTTATTTAAAGTGCGATACTACAAAGAACCTCATATGCTCGCAACTGGAGTATTAAAGTGAGCGTGCAGTGCAGAATTATAATGAGGGAAACAGATGAGGGATCATTATGAGAGACCTCATTTCAATTGTGAGCATCACATCTCTTCAGCACTGTGGTCTATGTTTAAATAAGCAAATGCAGAGTGTTATCTCTAGTGTGGCAAAAACGTATCAAGAGACACTAAAAAAACAAGAATAAATAATGAAAATGGACATGTAAAAAATATTGTAAATATTGGTTAGAAAGCTGATATTTAACTAAATATTCAACTTTATTAGCAAATTCAAACTTATGTAATGTTTTCTGTTTAAATCCTGGTTTCTATGCTGTCTTGCAAAGAAATATTTGCATATACTGACTCCTTTCTATGGAAGATTCAATGAAAAAAAGAGAAACATCCTATTGATGAAAAAGATATCAGTCTCACAATTTGATTGCTCTGCTGATAGCACACACACACACACACGTACGTACGTACAGAGTTCACGTGGGCAAAAAAGCAAAATGATAGCAATCATGATAACGCTCTCTCCTTCTCTGGGTTTTCATCTCTCTTTCTCCCCTTGTGTCTTTTTGTGGCATCTCATTTTCTCACAATGGAGAGAAAGGAAGATGATAACATACGATCAAAGAGCTGAACTGATCTGAGGTGTGACTGGATTTAAACCGTTTTAATGTCAGGCATTACTCAATGTCACAAATCTTGAAGGGCGAGACAAAATAATTTTCTGCCATTTCTTGGTTGTTTTTTTTTGTTTGTTTTAAAACCCGCATAAAGCAGCTGTTTTTAATAGATTTCTCTTTGGTAAGCCCAGTTTAAATGAAGGTCTTTCAGTAAATCCAAGTGACCGTTTGCTGGAAGGTACACACAAACATGTGAGCAAACAGTTTAAAATATGTAAAGCTTAGGAAAAATGGAATGTTTCCCACTATGAATCTGATGTGATTTTAAACAACATAAAGGACTTATTATTTTTTATATTGTTCAAAGATTATTTCAGAAGGGCTTACTCTTTTTTTTTTTCTTTTTTACACTTCAGAGATATGCAGTATTGTTTCTGCTATAGCACTAATTAGATGGCTATACACAGTTGTATGCAACTGTCATGCAAACTGCTCTGCAAAATCAGGTCAAGTATAGGCAAATTCCACAGTTTGTTGAAGACTTAATTAGAAAAGTAAATGCAACCTCTGCAGCAAACGGCAATTTTTTTTTGAGCCAAGTAATGGAGTTTGTAATTCTGGAGAAAGATTTATATATACCTTCCAATTCTGTTTTCCGCTGTAGTGTGCACAAGCAGTAATGTAACACAGGCTTGAGAAATGCTGTAATGTTATGTCAAACAGTCCAACCCACACTGTTTCACATTTAAGGGCCAGGACACGGTATTAACACCAGCTTGAACTGGACTGGACTATAGAAGTAGCAAGTATACACCATTTTTAGCTCTTACAAGCATCTTAATTTCATGTGAGTTGTTTAGTTTTCCAAATAACTGTGATTTGTTTGAAACATTCCCTCAATATAGAAGATATGTCATGAGGCCTGTAGTTTTAAATGCAAAAATAAGACCCTCCTGGAGATGTTAAGAACAGAAGGGAAATGAACTTTTAATGATTTTGCGGTTAACACAGGATATTCCTGATGAGATGCAGTGCGTCTCCGAAGTGTGTTCACAGATAAGCGTTTTCTTTTCTTTCATACTTTGTATTTAAAACATTGTTTCTGTCTGAGAGTCCAGACTTCTTATTCTTCGAGTTATGTTTCCTCTGTCCATCTTCTGTTGTTTAACTTGTTGCCATAACAACCAAGACGAGCTGCCTTTGAAGATTCTCGGTACATTTGACTTGATGGTTAACCTTTTAAAAGAATACACGGCATCAACTCAATTTCACCTGTGCACACGCTGATCTTCTGTCCCTGAGTGAACAAAAAGAAAACAGGATTTTTTCCTCTTTATTGAAAGATGGACATTTTGCTCATTTTGTCATATCTCTCTCTCACAGTTATCAGTGAACAAACTGTTGTTTGAATTAATTACAATGTTTCATGTTTGGTCACTATAATATAGTTTAAACAAAATTGCATATTCATGATTCTTTTGGGTCGGTTTATATAAGCACAATCCTATAATTGGGGCTGTGCCAACACCACTTTTTTGTCAAGTACGACTACGTATTGTTTTTGAATGTTTTTAAGTTTCTTGTCTTTTAGCAAATCTCTATTTATTGTATTTTTTTATTAATCTGTTGACCAACTGTTGATTGTTGTGTCTTCTGTGGTACTGTTGCAGGCTGGGGGCAAAGGTATTTTGTTTTTTTGTTTATACAGATGGACAGATATGACAAAGAATTCTTGAATCTTGTACAGGTACTTACATTTTATTCCTACATATAGACGCTCTTTTTTTTTTTTTACCTAGTACTGAGTACAATTGAGTCCCCCCCCAATGTCAGTGAAGCGTCTCTTGACAGTTGCAGCAAAGGTTCCCATCGCTTTGATGCCATGGCCCTTGTCTGTTTTTTTTGGTCAGAAGTCTCTGAAGCACGGTCACAGCAGGTATCACATCTGATGCCAAAGCATTGAAGGAGCTCACTTTTCAGGTTAACTCCTTAAAAAGAGCCAGAACAGAAAGCTTTTTTTTCCAGAAGTGTCCACTGGTGTGTGGTGAGATTGTCGGGGGACCTAATATTTCAACTTAGACTTTGCCAGAAAGAGCTCCAGACCAACTTTGTACAGTGATTGTATTGGTCCAGTAGATCCAGCAATTTCCCACATGTCATTCACTGTCTATGTGAAACGCACAGCATTGCATGCTGGTCTAGTTGTGGCGCTTTTTGAGCTGTGATCCGGTGTGTCTCTCCAGAGCAGGCCACAGCTCATTTGTATAAAGTAGACTCGACTGCGACTTTATGCAAATTCCATGCGGCAAGCGGAGGTCTGATGCAGTGCAAAACTTTTGTCAAACATCTAAACTAGACGTCACTGAACTAAAATAAAGGCTCAGCTACTGCACAGATTATTTCTCGCCTCAAATGCTTTCAGAAATACTTTTCGCTCAACAGTTTTTGTAATAAAAGCGAAATTTTGCGAACGAGCCACCACGTTGGTCTGGCTTGAAATCCAGGAGCAGACTACTCCCGAATCGATGCGTTTGTCCAATCAGGGGCCGACAGGCTAGTTCGAAGAAGGTCGGCAGGAGTTGAACACCAGCTACTGACCTCAAGTACGCACCCACCAAGTGGGCGATTTTCAGCTGCGGCACACTTCCATGCGTGAAAAATGCATCTAGTGGACATGTAGCATACCTTTTTCATCTAGGTGCACCAGCGCATTCTTGACATTCCTAAAATAGTAATTGTCGTTAAAAGTGTAACTTGTGTCCTTAGGCATTGTATTGTGACAGAGAGGATGCCGTGACACACTGTGATGTCTGGGACTCGATCTCAGTTTTCTCTGACAAGAACAACCAATAAAGACAAAAAACCAGCATGTAGCTTCCTGCCTCAACTCATTTCTGTCACAAAAGGTCTGTGCACGGATAATGAGTGTGAAACTAGCAGAAGGGACTAGTGGTTGGTCTATTATTGACAGGTCAACAGTGAATTCACAATTACTGGAAGCTACTGACTCACCCCTACCAAATGAAGCAGTATGCTGAGCTGACACAGCACATGCTTTTCCTCACACAAACAGTGTTTACAACTGGCATATCAAATTAGATGGGATAATACACTGTGGAAAAAAACAGAACTGCAAGTTAACAGTTACACAGTATAACCTTGATCATCTCGTTAAAATGTAATGTTCTGCTGGGAAACCTTGGGTCCTGGAATTCATTACTTTGACATGTACCACTCACTTAAATACTGTGGCAGACCAAGTCCTGACACTCCCTAGAAACCACCCAGAAGTAGCTCAAAACACGCACCAAAGCAGAGACATCCCAGTGCAAGGACACCCCAGAAGTCTCTTGCCCATACCTCAATCGGTCACTTGGCTGTTCTAGTGGCTCCAGGATGACCTATCTGTATTTCCAGATACTCAGCTTGCACACAAATGCACCAGTCTACAATAACTCAATCTCACGTGCCAGCCACAACCTGCAGACACAGTAGGGCAGTTTTATGAGACAAACCAGCTAAATGTCAGTGTGACCAATAAACATGTTTCAGAGCTTTTGACAGATTTTTGGTGAAATGTTGTTCACCTTTTCGGAGTCTTTTATACAGCAGACTTAGAAGTACATGATAAAACCCAGTAAAAACGAATGTTGCAAGTGGCTGGTCATCCTAAACAACGTCCTGGATGAGAGCTTCTCTTATTGTTACAGACTGTGAATGAGTTTGCTTCAGAGTTTTGGTTTCTATAGGCCTGAATAAACTCCTTCAGCTCAATTAATTTTTGCTCTTTCATTTGACAGTGTAACAAAGCATATTTTGAAATCTGCTTTATTTTTGTCATCATCACTTATCAAATATATTTCCAAATATTACTTGACATTGTTACTTTTCCGCCTACCTGCTCAGCTGGTGAGATGTTGATACCATGCTACAGTTGTGTAGTTGTATCAGAGGAGAATTTATGGGCACATGAGCACAGTATTCGCCTGAAACCCTACCCTGTTATCGGTTGATGCACTCTACCTATAATAATGAAATATAGACTGTCACTCCCATAGTGACTACTCAGTTGATCTTTGCAGCATGAGAATCATAATCTGAATTGTTCTTGTCCATGTTAATATAAATGGGCCGTTCACCAGCATCAAATGCAAAACAAAGTATTTCAGTCTTTTTCAACAGATTGCATTATTAATAAGTATGTAAATGACCTCATTGCAGTGTTTTATGTAAGTGTTACACTTGCCAATCCTGCGTAATTATTGTTTATATTTGCCAGCAGAGATACTCTTGTGATTAACTTCTGTAATATCGTAACATTAATGTGCATGTCAACACTCACTGTGGTGCACCTGTCAGCACGTTGTCAATCCACTTTTCATCATAATATTTTATTCATTTATGGCACATGCTTGTCTGTCTGCTGTCTGATTTGACTTCAGTGTCGCGCTCTTCATTATGTGCTCGCCTACAGCACTGGGAACAGAATAGATGTTGTAGTAATGAACAGAGCTTGAGAGAAATGACAAAGTAATGAAAATGAAAACTGCACAATTAAAAGTACAATTATGAGCGGCGTATTGTCAAATTTCTAGCCAAATGCAGTGCATTTAAAATACAAGGCTATTTTAATGAGCTGGAAGTAACAGACAGAATAAAAGAAAATTTGTAAAAGACAATCAGAAATTTTACTGCTCTTCTCACATAGTGTTGGGATAGCAGGCTGCAGTCATGAGATATCAAACAAAGTCCTGTTTTGTTAATTAGATCAAAGCATTCTGGCTTGTTAATTAGCTCTTATCTCGTTTGAAAGCACTGCATCAGAACAGAAATATATTAACACTGTTGTTTGGATTCTATTTTTGTTGTTTTTGCTTTTTGGAATTCCGAATTCAGATATGCACAAGTACACAGACACCCACACAGACGCAGTGTAAAAAGACATTAGTCTCAAACTCCAACACTCACAGATGCATGCAGAACCAAGTATAAGCCTTTTACTCTGGTTTCATTTCAAATGCAAAAATCTTTGTTCAGCAGAACCAGTGATTTACAGCTCATGAATATAAAACTAATTTTAATCACGGCCAGCAATAAAAAGACAGAAATGTGAGAATATGGAAAGAGAGAGCTTCATGATATGAACGGGAGGAAAAAGGCAAAGACTGAGAAAGAGAATTAAATAAGTAGTTGGACTAGTGCAGTAATAAGCTGCAACATTTTTTTCTTAAACATCTTCAATCCATAGAACACACTATGCATATTGTTTTTGGTCGTAATTGTCATAAAATATGTTATGCATTGTAGATCTAATTATACTGTTGGACCTCTGTCAGACTGAAACTGAAAGTAAAATATGCAGAAGTACCATCTGCAAAATAACACACACAAACCCTGTTTAAAATTGCAAGAACAGGCCTCAAATGCATAATCTGATTGGATTACCAGTATGATACAAGATGATGTTTTTGCTGACACCAAGGTAGCATATTTTTAATTTTCTTTAATTTTTTGCAAGAAATGGGAGGGAAGTACAGACGGTATCAATTAAGTCATTGTCGACCAGGATATAGTTAGACCCTCCAGAAAAACGCGGACAAAAATCCTTGATTATGCGGACAAAAATCCTTGATTATGCGGGCTAAAATCCTTGATTATGCGAATAAATATGCAGGGTTTATATGCCATTTTATGCGGAGAAATTGTGAAAAGTTGCAAAGTATGCAAATAGTTGTGAAATATGCAAAAATATGCGCGATTCACCTGCCGTCTGGCCGCGGAGGGATGTGTCCTCTAATCAGACACTGGGACTGCTGCGGGGTTACTGGACTGACGGCCTGTGCTTTGGGAGGAGGAGAAGCTCACAGCAGCACCTGCTGCTTCTTGAGGACAGTAACTGCAGAATGATCCGAGTTTTCCTGTCAGTCTCCAAAACGGCAGAAAAAGTCGCTAGTTTGTGGCGAGTCGCTTTTGACAAAAAAGTCGCTAGGACGCTTTGGAAAGTCGCTAGATTTAGCGAGAAAGTCGCTAAGTTGGCAACACTGGTGCCGCGCTCCGCATCAGCTCGTGTTTCTAGTGTGTGTGTGTGTGAATGCGCGAACTGATGTCAGGCCGGGCGTCACATAAAAACTCACAACTCCATTAAAAAAAAAAAAACTCACAACTCCATTTATATTGGTTATAATTTTCACATTTTATGCGGAAATGGTGAAATCAAGCGGTATCCGCATATTTCTCTCTTTTTTTTTTGTGGAAATGTGGGAATTATGCGGCCTTTTGGGAAATAATTAGTACTGATAATCAGTACTTGGCATAATCAGCGGCATATTGGTGATTAATGCGGGAATTCATGCGATCGCATAATCGCGTTTTTCTGGAGGGTCTATATAGTGTATCTTTTCTTATGTGTTGTCTGATTCTCCAATATGAAGATTTATATTACCATAGGTGACAGTGTAATCCTATTTAGATTTTCATGTCTATCTACAATTACTACTTGGTGGTTATATTCCTCCACAAACAGTGTAGCTGATTGTGAAAGTGGAATGAGCCTTATTGAATGACAGTAGATCAAATATGGACGTTGCCACAAAGAAGCTAAAATTCGAAAGCATGGATGTTTGGAGCACATCTTCAACCTGGCTGAAAAGAATATCTATAATAAAAAAAATAATCTGTGATATCCATATGCAGTCACCACAGTCTCAAGGTAAAAATCTTAGAGTGACCAATTCATTATTCGACCAAAAGTGAAATATGATCGCAGTCTTCACTTCGGTTCCTGACTTATGGCATGAAATAACTGCTGAAAAGTATTTTGCAAAACATTAAGATGTCACAGTAACCTTTAACCTTTTGTGTGTAAAACTTCATGACTTTCTCACTTTGTACTATTAGACATTTGCATGAAAATTTGTCACATTTAGCACATGAATTGCTGGCCAAAAATGAATTCCCTGATCACAGTGATCTTGACCTTTGAATACCAAAATCTAATCACGTCATCCTTGAATCCAAATGAATGTTGCTCTTAAGTTTGCAGAAAATCCCTCATAGCGTTTCTGAGAAATCATGTTCACGAAAATTAAATGGCTTTACGGACGGATGAACAACTCAAACACAAAATGCCTCGGGTCACGGCTGTCACCAGAGTGGAGGCAACAACAATAGTAAAAGAGAAAACAGCCATTGACGCTACAGGATAATTACTTGCATAGAATATAATCAGATAATACGAGACAGCTGTGTTGACAGGTGTCAAGAGCACATGGGCTAGTTGGAGATGAGCAGCAGGTGTAGAGTACAGGAACACAGAGGACACCTGGTGGACAGGTGAGAAATGGCCAGACCTGAAAGATGTTCACACAAACAAAAAGAAAAAAGAAAAGATGCATTGGGAGGGGGGGGAGCAGGCAGGAGACAGAGCTGCTGTTGCTGTGACGCACAGTGCAGTGGCGGAAACTCTTGCCACCGGGCTTACAATTGGGAAATAATTGCACAGTTCACTGGTGCTGACAATACTCGGAACATTTTAGAACCCATTTGAATAAGCTATCGGGTGCAAGCACCTGGGACAGTAAATATTATCAGCAATTTGTCAAGAAAAACTGGCATGCAAACACATCCCTCTGTTGTTTTTGCGCTTGTATGAATCATAAATCCACACTGAGGGGAAAAGATTTCCTTAGACACAAAATCACCTTTTCATTTCTTGTTTATGAGTTGTTTATCCTAACCTTAACCCAACAGGTAGGCAACTTGCTGTACAAGTTTAGATGAATTCGATCTGAAGAATTTCAACTCCAATTTGTTATAATACTCCAAAACACCACTTGTGCCAGTTAAACTTCTTCATATGCTGGACGATGTCCCAGCTCTGAAAAAAATCCACCTCTGTATTTGGAGCAAATCTCTGCGAGTTCCAGAGTTATTGCTAAAAAAATGGAAAGGCTTGATGCTGAAAATCCTTCATTCAGACTGTCAGGAAAAAATGTCTGAAATTCTGTGGGCTAGCATCTGTCCACCAAATTTCATGGGAATCCCCTCATAACTTTTAGAGTTATCCAAAAGAAAAAAAGACAAGCAGGAACATAGCCTGCTCAGTGAGAGATCTTGTATACATGCAGTGATTGAAAGCAAGGAAAACTACCACCAAGAACTACATGTTCCGTACTATCTCATCAAACATCTAGCCAGCAGTGAAAGAAAAAGCCTGAGTTTCTGCAAGTCTAAGCAGGAAAGTGAAAGTGCCAAAGTACTTCCTTTAGTAATTGCTGAATAATCGCATAAATTAAGAATCAAGTTGGTGTGTGTGTTGCATGTACCTGCCTGTAGGTTTTGTGTGTGTGTGTGTGTGTGTGTGTGTGTGTGTGTGTGTGTGTGTGTGTGTGTGTGTGTGTGTGTGTGTGTGTGTGTGTGTGTGTGTGTGTGTGTGTGTGTGTGCACCAGATGTAGACTTGAACAGGAGCCGGTGGGTTGTTTTAAGTGCTGTTGCCAGGGTTACACCAATACTGGCCCCTGGAGTTTTAATGAAGGGTTGCGAAAAGTCACCACACAATGCCCAGAGAAAAATAAATTGCTTTCCATCTCAGATTCTTCCCTTGTGTCGGCGTCTGAATACCTGCCAGTCTGCCTGTCCATCTGTCTTCACAGTATCTCACACATGCTTACTGTCTGCCATTTGTGGGAATTAAAGTGGTGGCTTTTTACGTCGGAACTGGAAAATTTCAACCCTATATATGAGAGCAATTTCGAAAGCGATTCTCTAGGCTTTTTAGAAGTCAACTCATTTGCCAGATGAGTCACTAAAACCCAATTTGGATGAAGCTGAGTTGAGAGGTTCAGGTTTTATAAACCCCCTGAAATAATTAAGAATCAGAATAAAGGCTTTTTAATTGCTCTAGCATGGCTCAGTTTCGGCTGCGCTGATCGCAGCGGCAGATGCCTTGATACTGTACGTCAGCCAACGTGTGAGGGAGCATCTTTTAGGAATCTATTTTTTTTTGTTTTTTTTTTTACAGCAGATGTCCTATCGAAGGTTGCTGTTTTTGTTGTGTTGCTGAAATTAAATCAGGAGAAAAGCACATCAGTGGTGATTGAAGAGAGATTGAGTCTAGGAGAGATGGCCTGTGCACCCATCTGCTTGTCTGTGTTTCACTGTCTATTTGAGTGTATTTATGTTTCCATGTGGTTTTTGGATGGGTTTTGCTGTGTGTATTTGAGACATTCTCTCTGTCTTTGTGGATAAATGTGTGTTTTTGTTTGGTGTGCAGCCCTGTGCAACATGTATGACTATCTCAAAGGGACAGCAAGCTTTCTTTCTTTCACACTTGGTCAACAAAGCAGGACTGTGTGTTTGGGTGTGTGTACCCTTCATCCGCATGTGCTTGTGGCCTGGACATAAGACTAGACTCAACCCCAAGGTGATTTAACTGAAGGGTTTTGATGGTTACAAAAAATCCTTTTTATTCCACCTGGTAGGATGTAGACTCTGCAAGACTAAATGCCCTCATCCATGCTAATGGCTGTGAGAGGGTACACTTAGATACAGTAGTGCTTTGAGCTAACATCAGAATACTAATGTGCGCATAGTGTTAATGCTAGCATGTTGTTGTTGAGCAAGTACAATAAGAACAGTGTTATTGAACCATGATCATAATTTTATGTAGCATGGTATCAGATTTTAAACACAAGTTCCGGTGAGGCTGGTTGAAAAGTCATTAGTTTTGCAGACACCAAGTATTCACCACATATTAAACCTGATGATGGTGCATTTAAAGCTTAATACCTGGTTGGTTATTATCTCCCACCTCCACGAAGTGGAAAAGGGGGATATAGGTTTGGCGTCCGTCCGTCTGTCTGACATGAAGGGGACAGCTTTTCTCGGAAACTATTACAGCTAGGATTACGAAATTTAGTGTGTAGCTTCACACCGTGGACACCTTGATCAAGTTCGAAAATGAGACCTGTGCGATAATATTTAACAGAGTTATGGCCCTTGATCACTATTTTGGATATAGACTCATAGACATCACATGTGGCGGGGGATATTGATGACCATGTCGTCTTGTTATGGTTCATTTTGGGATGGGTATAAGACTGAACTGAATTACATGGCAAGTCCCCCTGTAGTTGAAAAAAATTGCTTGAACAATGCTGCCAGTGACAGTCTCTTTATGGAGCTGAAACATCTGGCAAAGTCCAAACTTAATAGGATTCATTCTCTGGGGATCATGACTGGCTATGTTAATTTCATAGTGATCCATTATTGGATGTATTTCCATAAAATTGGTTGGAATGCGGTGTCACAGTTAAGATCTGTCATCAAGGAAATGTGACAAACTACACTAAACAGTCACACAGACTGGGTCCAAGGTGGAATAATGCAACAAAGTTGATAAAGTAAGGACATGTAAAAGTATAGTATGTTCACTAGCAGTGATATTAAATTGAACAAAATTTTGGTCTTCAGTTGTTTGTGCACATCTTTTCAAGTCTGTCTCACCCTCTGGTTGCAGTAGGGACAGAGAAAAGTGATTTGACCTAAACAGCATCATGATGTGCTGGTAAAAATAGAAAGTTAATTCCAGAAAATGATTTACAGGAAATTTAAAATATAGAGTTTTGAGGAGAATTTAGGAGATGGGTTTGGATCCTGCTGATGCACTTTAGCCATGTCTCTCCGCACGGATTTGTAAGCAAACTTTCTACGTGAGCTAGTCATTTGATCCTGCCTCTACCTCCTTCCCGTCTGGTGTACTGGCTTCTCCAGCTCAAAGTCTGTGCGGATTATTGCTGGATGAGCAGTCATACTATGAGAGGTCTAATCCATCATTAAGAGACAGAAGCGTTACACAGGATTTGAAAGACACAGAAAGACCTGACGTGTGCCTGGACACACATATATGAAGTTCAAACAGAACCACATGCAAACTGATAGAAAAACATGTGGGTTCTTCTTATAGTTGCCACATTTTACTTCTTCAGATTGATGAAAGTGGGTGTTAAAAAAAAAAAAGAACAATAATTTAAGCAATCCAGCATGTCATGAAAATTAGATTTGTTTCATACCTACATGCTAAACAAAATGTGCCAGACAAAATTTCCATGAAAAGAATTGCATCTCATTTGTGTTTTCATCTCAATGCTGTTGAATGACTGAATCATTTATTCAGTGAATGTTGCTGCTCTTAGGGGAAAACAACAGCAAAAATAATAGATTATTTAATTATTTGCAGAGTGTTTGAAAATTTACATCATGATAATTAGAACTGACTGACTGAGTTAGATGTCAGTGACAATGTGAAATGAAGGAAAGGGGCAACAATTTTTATCCGCAGCCCTGAAAATAGATTTGAGCAAATGCATTGTTCTGTGGCAGAAATGATTTTGTACTTGAATGCTAGGTCTGTGAAACGTGGAAAATTATTCCAAACAAAACCCACTTGTTCAGCTACACGGGTGGGCTGGTCGCTCCCAATGTGACTTTAGAGTTGAGTTGTCCAAGTTTCTGAAGTCCGAGTTACCTACTCTTGAGTATCAGATGTGAAGACCTCAACTTAATTAAGAACAGTTATGGAGTGGGTTCTTTGACGCAGCAGCTGACAAAACTGAACACTTCAACTTTCAAATCCAACCTGAGACTATGTTGCAGCTCACCTCTTTTCTGCCTCCTCCATTTTCAAGGACGAGGTTTGACTTGTTTATCCTGCTGGGTGGCTGATTGGCTGGCAGCTGCCCTTCTTGAAGGGTGAGTAAAGTGGCAGGATGGACTGCACGACCCTGCACAGCCAGGCAAACACCTGTTCACGAAGCTGAAGCCATCTTTTAAGTCAAAGACCACCCACCTGCCGCCCCAGCGTCCTTAATTACAGCTACTGCACATCAGTCAAATTCAGCATTTCTTGTAGGAGAGATGTTTTCTTTATTACAGTCTAAATGTTGTTGACACATGGTTGCTATTCTTTAATCTTATGAAATGTGCATTTAAGGGTAATGTTCTTGACCCCACATACATTCCTCTGCCCTGTTACAAACATTCACCTACAATAATTTTTCTGCATAAATAATTTAATTCTGATATAGCCGGACTAAACCACTCAGGGCTGTTATTGAGCTGAAAATTGCTGATTGTTAATTTGGTATACAGTGAGACGCATACTGTACACACTGACCTTGAAAATCAATAATCAACTTGCTTTTCTTGCAGGCAAAACAGTTTTTTTTCTGATTTGTGTAGGCCGCTTTGACAAGCAGGTCAATAGAGCAGAGTAATCAAAATTCATTGACACTTGTTAAATTCAAAATAAAACTAGTTTGTTTTGAGCGAGTCATAGTCAGGAAGTATGCTAGTCAGGCTGTTGTGACAAGCAGGCCTTATCGTTACTTTATGTGGAAGGTGAGAATGACTGTGGTGTTATCAATGTTACGTGTTGGCCGGACAAGAGAAAGCCCACCAGTGGTGTCAACTCCCATGTAAAGGCTACAATTAGAAAATTCTACATTCGCACGTGAAAAGGTTAAAAGGCTTGGGGAGCAGCATGGAATTACAGTCCCAGTGTTGTGCCAGTGTTTGAGCTTGCCTGTGACTCTGTGTCTCTGAGCGTCCGTGATAGTATTGTGCATGTGAGTGGTGTCACAATCTGACCTTTAGAGAAAGGTCAGTCCATTTGGAAGAGGAATAGAAAGACCACGCACAGACACCCATGATGACTGGTGATACAGATCCACAGCAAACGACAAAATCAGTGTTTGTTGACCTTTATCTATATATAGCTATATAAGCATAGAGTTATCTGGGAACTGATAAATTCATATTATGTGTGTGAGTGCGTCTGTGTGGAGTATTCTAACCATTCACTGATGACATGGCAGATGCTTTGCTCATCCTTTCTCTGCCCATGCCTGACTCTGTGCTGTTGCCTGTGTCTTCTTTCTACACTTAGAGATAATTGCTGAGCTCTCACTGACCTTTCTACAGGAACGGCTTTTACACTCTGACATGTCAGATGCTAATATCAGTCTCTATAGGAACTCTGTTTAAGCAGACATATCACATCAGTTATATTAATAATTCAATGTGTGTACATAAATGCATCTCCAACCCACTTTCTGTGTGACACCGGGAAAAAAAATCCCATCTGGTTGGTGAACAGAGGTAGTTTGTTCAACACGGTAGCCTTTTGAGAACATTGCCAGGGTACTTAGACTCATAATTGTTCCACCTTGTAAGTGAAGTGCAGTCCAGCTAAATGCAGTACTGTGCCATGTACTGTGATGTCCCTTTATGAGCTGAAAGAAAGCAGCCTTGTGTGTCTCCTCAGACTTGAAGAGTGTGCCACCAGTTCAGCCATGGATGACTTTAGAGGTCGACATGATGATGAGGTTTGTGATTCTGTTGCCCCAGACTGTTGATGTGACCTCTGTCTTCTCTATGGATCTGTTCTTCAGTATGAAATTATTTCATGAGAGTGCACTTACCATTGTGGGTGGAAGTCTCGAGTACTTTATCCATATGCTTAAATCCTGTTTCTTTATAGCTAATTATGGTTCAGATATCTGCAGTGATAAACACTCCTGCTGTCTGTTATTGCTGTGGCATGGCCCAAATCTGCCAAAGCAGTAACTAATCATATTGGAAAGGCTGCTTGAACTGGTGCGAAGAGAAGAATTTGCCTTCCAGTCTGTTTTTGACTTGATCCATTCATCAACACAGTGGAGTGATGCTGTTGTAAGTGACTTGGTAGGTTCAAAATGGTTGCACAGACATACCCAGCTTCAGTTGAAAGTTGATTTACAGCTTTCACCCCAATGTTGTTCATCTTGGCTGTAAGTAACCCAAATATTCCCACACTGTGGATCAAAATATGATGGCAGGTACCTCCATCTCTATTCTGTCAACTGTGTTTGCCATTTCAAAGGCAATCACACTGAGTTTCGCTAACCTGGCTAGCAGGACTTACAGCTGGATATATTATAGGTTAACCCTACTAACTTGCAATAGCTGCTCGGTGACCAATGGTGCACTGTTAAAACAGTGTGTCCTGTGCATTTTCTTTGCACAGACAAACAGACTTTAGGTCCATTACCTCCACCTACCGGGCTGGAGTGTGCATCAGTGGTGCCAGTGTGCCAGAAATTAAGAAACTGAGAAAGGCATGATTACATGCATTATTTTTAATGCATTATTTTTTCTGTAATTAATTAATTGATTGAAATTAATTCGTTAAAGTCCCAACCCTAGTTATTTTACATGGCATCAAAAAATCTTCTGTGTTCATAATAGGGTGGATTGTTTGCACATACACAGATGCACACACAAACAAAACAAAAAAAATATGATGGTACAAATGGTGCAGTTCCCTGTAATGGATACATAGCTGTTGCTCATTAGCTGACACAGACAAAACCTTGATGACTGTTATTGTGCTTTTGAATCTTACACACAGTCAAGTGCACGCACACACAGGCAAGTCATAATGGTCCTTTATGTCAGGGATATTGATGGCATGCTCATGAGTGAATGTTCCAGTAGTGTGTGGGTATTAGTGTTTTTAATAGGCTGGAAGATAGTAATAAAGGATTTATCAATGTCATTGTGACAGTGGTTTAGGTGATGCTTTGAATATTGTCCTCACGGTATGGAAATTGAATGTGCATTGCTTAACAGAGGTGTGGCTGTGTTATTTTTCCTCTTATCCAAAGATTCATTTTGTAATGGCTTTTAGTACAGGACAAATGTCATCTGTCTTATAAAAAAATCTACATGCAGTTATCAATTTAGGATTTGCATTTGTTAAACTGATTTGTTTGTTTTAACCCATATGGTTTTAGTCAACCAACTGTTTCACACATGGCGACACAGAAGACGAGGAAGTCTGACAGAGAACTGGAGAGTTGGCATGTTAATTAGATGACTTAACTGGCTAATTAACAAATGAAGTGCCTTGATCCCTGTGGGATACATGCACACACACACACAAACACATCCACAGGGGGACAGCTGTTGAGATTCCCCACAGTGATTTAATGCAGCCACAGTCAGAGCAAATGCACACACACATCCACATACATGTAGTTTTACCACTGATGCATGTTTATTTTGATTGCTGGACTTGTGTGTTTGTGTGTGAGCATGTTTGTGACACACAGTGCTTTGCCTGGTAAAGTAAAATCTGTTCTCGTTTAGGTTCCCTGTTATATAAGTCGCAGTAAGACTATTCCAAAGAAAAAAAACAGCAAGACTAATGCACTCTGTGCCTGGTCCTCTTCTGTCCTTTCCTCAACAATCAGTGCACAGCCTTACTCTATTAGTCAGACACTGAAATGGACTAAAAATGGACGTAGCATAGTAGGTGCATCGTAAATATTTTCCAGATTCTGACATATTATTTGTCTTGTTCATCTTGGCCATTTAAGTTTTGCTGGATTGAAGCAAACTGTTATTAAAAATGTCACAGCAACCTTAGAATTGGTACATTTGGAATTCTTCTTTAACCTTTCTGATTCATTTCTAATTGGGTTTTACCATTGCTGTTCTGAGAGATTGTGTGCAGAAAGAATTTTATAAGCCCTGGTGGCACATCAGTTGTGTAAAACTGCTGGTTTTGTCAACATGTTAAAGTGACACTGTTCATTATGGCTGACATGTTTACACCATACCATGGTATACATTAAATATCTGGAGCCACCATATGAGATAAGATGTTTCAACTGGGTAAAAGATGGGATATTTATTGTCCTATAAAGCTGCCAGTTTTGCAGAAATGCTTGAGCTTGTTATCCAAAAAATCTTAAATGTTTCTTTTTTGTGAGTCAAACCCGCCACTTCTGACTGATTTCTGTCTACACTGCAGTTTTTTTCTGCATGTCTGTGTGATTGCATTCTTGCAGCGACCTGAAAAGTGACCAGGGTGCTTTTTCACACATGAAACTGATGTGTTGAATTGCTTACAGATTAACACAAGGAGGGGCATGACTGACAGAGGCCTTGTACTGTATGATCACAATGTGCTAATAGGGTTCTGTAGGCCTTTCTATTTTTAATTTGCACAGTATTTTGCATGCACATCAGGATTACTCCATTGAACTAAATGATGGCTACCCCTGTAGAAAGTAAACAAGCTTACTTCTCATCCACAATGTACTCTGTGACTAGTGAAACAGCAGGGTGACTTGTTAGACAGCACTGCACAGAGTCTGATAGCTACACCCCCTGCCATGACACTGACTCGAACATTAAGCTCTGTAACGTGCCAGCTTGCAGAAAGCTGCCACTCTCCAGCTATTCCATCTGCAAGTCAGATGGAGCCCAATTATTAAGCTAGCTGCGTTTAGTTTTTAGATTACTTCGTGACTAAAATTAAGGTTTAAATGAGATGGATATCCCAAGAGACTGAAGCAAAGATCAAAATGTCTTCATGGATTGCTGTTTTAGTGGGAGGTGTTGGGTTTGTGATGCTTACAGTTTGTCAGTTTTATCTGACTTTTCTTCTGAGTGTTCAGCCTGATAAGCACCATTACTTTGTTGGCCGGTCATGGCAGCAGCCTCATCAGTGCAAACACCCACACACTGTAACCATTCGGCTCCATTTAACTCTATATTCTCATCTAACAGTGGTACTTTTTCCATTGACCTTAACTTTGAGTAATTTGCAGAGCAGTATTAAATCTATAACCTTTTTCTTAGGTACAACCATGCATAAACGAGTGTCTTCACAACATTATCTGTACTTTGATATGCTTCCAACTTGAATGAAAAGCTAGCACTCCACCTTTCCTTATACATGTCAGTGAAACGGCAAACAAGAAGTGCAGTTTTACTGATTGTGTCATAGAGGCAAGATTCTCCAACAGCAACTGTGGATATTTTTCATCTTTGTACCACTAATTTAGTACATTCATCTATCAACAAATCTTCCTAATTAAACATCATACAGACGACCAGTGATTAATTTACAGGGCTCATATTGAAACAGGCACTATGTAAATACGACTTTCTTTGGATAAAGGTGTTTGCATGGTTTTGTTGTGTTCATATCGTCTGTGCATTTGGCCTTGAGAGTGAATGTAGGCTAGAAAATAGCTGTGGCTAAACAAAATATTTTATCTTTTACCTTTATTTTTAGATGGTATACACGACTGCCTCACGTCGGTAAGCGAATCTCTGTTACCTTGCACAATTGCAGACTTTTTCCTTTCGATCACATTATAACACCACTCTGCCTTCAGGGGATGGGTAGCCAGCTGTGACATCAGAAAGCTTCCTCATTTGCTTCCTCAGCGCTTGTTGCTGCCGGGAGATCAGCCCACAGGGAACCACAATGTAAAGGGCACTTCCTGCGCTGCAGCCAATGAATGCTGCTGAGATATAAGTGAACCTGCTCCTGTTTTCTAGGGACAGTCTGCTCAAACACTTCTGCTCAGTGCATAAGGGAGCAGCCAGACTAAAAGGAAAAAAAGAAGTGTCATTAGAGTGACAATCCTGTCTCAACAAGCCTGTCCTCAAACAGGTCTGCTTGCTGAGCAGCAGTGTTAGCAGGACAGTAAAATGAAGAGAGTGTTGAGCCCTGCTCCTCTCTCCAGCTAGGACCAGGCAGGGCGGACAGCTACAAAATAAGCTCTCTTGTCTGTGAGCCAGAGCAGTAGGCCTCACTCCCCTTCAGGCAAATGTGCTCAGGACAAAATGCTGCAGTTGGCTCTAACTTGCCAAAGCAGATTCTGAGCAGGGATGCCATTATTTGCAGGGGTCTTCAGCCCAAACACTGGTGCCCAGAGCTGGCTGAGCAGAGAGCATGTTGCTTATTTTAAACTGCGCTTGTCCCAGAATCCTACCAATGAGGCATCAATAGTAAGAGGCGGTAAGAGGGGAACACACATGTTGCTCCTGTGCTGCTACCAAAGGATGTATGGGCTGAGGGCAGGTTATATATAGATAATCTATTTAAAACCATCAGTATTCATAGTAATTTACAGTGTGAGGATTAGCGAGGAGGTTTGCCCTAACCGCCAATGTACAGGTGTAGCAGGTTTAGACTACACAATGTTAATACTAAATAGCCTGACCAGAAAGACGTATTGTGTTGTACTTGA
Organism: Acanthochromis polyacanthus; assembly: GCF_021347895.1. NCBI lineage: Eukaryota > Metazoa > Chordata > Actinopteri > Pomacentridae > Acanthochromis > Acanthochromis polyacanthus. Next base: position 35,292,103 of record NC_067123.1, on the reverse strand, counting down.
TTATTGGCAGTTTCATCCAGTGGTTTGTATATTAGCTAATGCAACATCTTGGACATCATGTGAAAAAAGACTAGACTGTTTTTTTAACCTTCTCTTGTGTCATATGGCAGCATCTAAAAAAATATAAAGATTGGTCTAGGATTAGTTTCGAGTTTGTTTTGTATCATGGCAAGGATTCATGACTCTACAATGGTGTGACCTAAACCTGGCATTAGGGTTATCAAACAGGCCATCTCCTTTGTTTAGTGATTGAGTTTTAAATTCCTTTAAATACCCGTATCACCTTCTGTTTTGTGAAAAGCTTTTCCTCCTTCCGCTGGGTGTGAAGAACAGAAATGTAAAACATTTAATGAATGGATTAAATGTCTTGGGAGAATCAAAATAAACCTCTTTTACACAAGGATGCTGTTCTTTGTCTGTGGGTCAAATATGGGCTTTTAGTCAGTCACCTGAGATAAAACAGCACTGCCAGTTGGTTGGGTGAAGTAAAAGTACTTCAAAATGTGTTACTATAGCAACGCTCAGATGAGCTTGTGATTAATGAAGCCAGATATATACACAAGTTGTGGGATCATAATTAGCTTGGTCCCTCAGGAGGAAGGAGGTGGCAGCTTTACACTACCTATCCGCTCTGTGATCTGCAGACAACGTTTCATTCAGTGTTGTAAGATCAGGCTTCTGGTTGATGATCAAAAAGCATGGATTCATCTCAAAGCAAATATACCCAAGTGTTTCTGTGCTTAAGACTATGATACTGTATTTTTAAACCAGAAATCACCATTTCACTAATTCAGAAACCCCTTCTTGACTTATCCAGTAAATCCACAATGTGTCTTTTCTTACCATTTTTGCAAGGCAACTTGGTAAATAAAATAATCGCTTGTCAAGACAAGACAAGCGATTGTGTTGTCATTTGGATAAATGTCAAATATTCAACACTTATGGCGATGGCCCACCCTTCTATATCTCTATCTCTATCACTCTCCCCCTTCACGCTGTTTTCCCTCTCATTAGCAGTCTCCTCTTTCCTTCCCCATCATTCCATCCCTCCTCATTTCTTAGTCAGATGGGGCTTTGCTAGTCAGAAGGTCACAGAAATGTCTCTCTTACGTACACACAATCTCTCCCTCTCTCTAGGTGCCTCCCCATTTTTTTTCTCACACACTTGTGCTCTTTTTTGCTCTGTCTCACCTGTGAATACATACATTATTAAATGTCTCTTCCTTTTTGTCCCTCCTTTCCATCAATCCCAATAGTCTCTCTTCCTCTCTCTTGATCTCTCTTCCACTGAATACAGTACATATATTATTCCTTTTGGTCACACTCTCTGGACTGGTGTGATATAAGATGTGACAGACTTTGGGTTGTGACCTAAAACTGTGAAGGTAGATTCAATACCCAGGGGAAAAAGACAAACAACACTGTCATCTAGGTACCTTTGGGCAAGGCATATCCACTGTAATAGCAAATTGAATTAATTTGACTTCACAATGCATCCATTTATTCCCATGTGAAATCACTCAACTTCATTTAAATAACACTTTTTTGCTTGTTATGATAAATCTATGCACCATTTTTGGTCAGATAGCATATGATATCAGAGTTAAACTGATTCTGATTGTATAAGTAATTCCTAAACATTAAAGACTGTTATAAAGCTGATATTTGAATTCTCTTTGAGGCTGCATAGTCATGGACAGCCCTTGTGTGGAGTTTTGTGGGATTTTGGCCTCACCGAGAAATCAACTAACCCCACTGTTGCCCCTATTAAACTACTGGACATCTGAAATACAATATCCCATCTGATTTCCATTATTCAGCTGCTGTTCCTGATATTCTCCATCTGATCTGGTCCAATAGCATCCCCAGTTGCCATAGCAACCTCCAGTGCCCTGGAATCACCTGAATGAGTTACTGTCGCTATGTCATGCGAGGTGTATTTAGCCTACCTAAATAAACTGTTATTAGGTTTGCTTCGGTACTCTGGCAATGTGATAAAATGCATTGTTTCATCATAAAAAGAAAGAGAAGCCAGAAGCTAGTGAAAATGAGGAAATGAAGGAAGGTAATGAGACAGTGTTAGAACAGCGGTGGGAGACCACCTGTGACATGCTACAGTAGCTCCTCCACTGCTCTCACTGTTTCTCTCTTATTTTCCTTGTAATTTTTCCAGCATTTGAAGCTGATTGTTGTCAGGAGACTTCCAGTTTGTATTAAGGCATGAGCTCATCAACAGTATAAAAGCTCAAGTTGCTATGATATTTAGTCTAATTTGTGTTGAACTGCACCCTGGTTGAGATTAATCTTTTTTATAAATTGTACTTTAAGCACCCCATTTTTACCTTTACAAACTACTTTTATGTCCTGCAGTTCTTGACAGTGTATTTTCTGTTTTTGCTTCAAGTGCAGTGTAACAACTGGAGTCACACATGTCTGACTGGCAGAGTGTAAGGTAATTGTACAATGGTCCAAAAAACATTTAGAGTGACTGACAGAAAAGAGAAGGAGTGGTAGGCAGGGGTGGATGGCTGTGTCGCACCCATAAAGGACGTGAGCAGAGAGGCAGAATCAATAGTCGTACTTTGTGCTTGCTCTCACTAAGACATAAACGATGTGACCCCTCCATAACCACAGATTAGTTGTCACACACTTGACAAGTCTGCACTCCCTCTGTACAGTGATGACTGATTGTGAATTGGTGTGTGTTTGCACGCGTGTGTGTCAGCGCTGTATGTAAAAAGTTTTAGTGTTTGTGGTCAACAGTGATGTTTTTCTTGCTAACTATCCTTTAACCCTCGTGTCGTCCGGGGAGTCAAAACTGACCCGTTTGAAAATGTGGAAAAAGAACATATTTTCACAGTGAATTTTCTGATGTCCACAGTTTCAACATTTTTGGGAAATCTTTGAACATTTTTTGAAAATATTTACAAGAATTTTCTTGCCAAATTAGGGGGATTTTTTTTTTTAAAAAAAATAAAACTTTCAAGAGAAACTTTCAAGGAATTACTGGAATTTTCTTTACTGACGGTTTTGCAAATTTCCAGAAATCTGGGGATTTTTTTTTTTTTGCTGAATTTTTGGATGTTTTTTTCAGGCAAGGAAACAGTATTTCTTGCTGCCCGTAAATGAGGACAACAGGAGGGTTAAACTGGAACTAGTATTACACTTTTGGAGTAATTAAAAGCATGACTCTCTCTTGTCGACGAGTTTGCATTCTGTGATGAAGACATGAGTGACTTGAAGAAATGCGTTTTCTTTAGATAGTGCAAAAAGCAGCGAGCATTCAATTTGTCTTAAGGTAGTGTCTACAGATACGGACCCGTAGCCTGTGGCCTACGGATACGGCACTTTCCCTTACCATAAATATTAATTAGACTGATATGAATATTAATGAGCCGGCTGATGAACGCGCTTTGTGATTGGCTGGTAATCCGACGTACATAAATATTAATGAGCCGGCTTGGTAATCCGAGTGATGAAGGCGCTTCCGTGATTCAAGGTGAATCTGCGTGCCGAGCCTGTCATCTCAGTCATCTGCTGTTCTCTTTTCTATCATGCATAATGTCTTATTAATATCATTATCTGACTTTTTCACGGACAGCGATTTGGGGGTTGAAATCAGCACTACTATTAAAAATAGCAAAACTTTTTATTCACGTGACCCTGTTCTAATAAAGCACAAACGGCAAACAAAACAAATGGCGGAACTAACAGCCAGCAAACTACAAGTATTTTTTTTACCTTCAAAAGTAGCGACAGACTATTACATATTAACAACCTAAACAAAACCCTGATGTATTTTCTACGTCTGGCAACACAGACACTGCACGTCAGTCACTTTAATGTTAGCGGACTCTGTTGAATGGCTAAGTTACATAACCACAAACAAATCTCACAATATCACAGTAAATCGAGTTTGTGTTTTTTTTTAATTTATGCCGAATTAAAGAGCTGCTCCTCACCATTCACGAGTGTTTGTTTCATATTCGACATCCTCAACTTTATCTTGTAAATTAGCGTCCGAAATTAAATGGGAACATTTGCAATGGAGTTCGTCAGCCGCTTCCACCACTGAACGCGGTAAACTAATTAATAGGAACTGGACTTCAAACACTTTAGACACGGCGTCTAAAAGCGTAAGAACTGCAATGTCTAAAGTGTGAGAGGAGACGGTGTATTTTTGGTTAAATTATACAATGTTCGCCGTCAAAGTCATTCATATAAACTGCCTGTAATGTGCAGCAAATAGTAGTTAACCGGCGCCAGCTCTTCAGTGACCTTAACGGGTCCATACCTCTAGTACAGATGCTACAGGTACGGGTCCATACCTGTAGCATCAACCTTGTCTTAATGCTTTCAGTGGTAGTTCTGTCACACATGCAGTACGTTAATTCCTGTGATTGTCAGCCAGTGATGTGTGCAAAGACTTGGAGAGAGTTCCCAACACACCCTTTGCAATAATGTTGTTTATTTAGGCTGCCAGTGCCCTGTTATTTTTATTTATTTTTTATTACTGCGCTGCGGCTGCACTGCTCATTAGTAGACACCGCTGGCACACTCCTATAACACTTCAGCTACCACAACATCCACCTGTTGCTTCACATTCTGAGGTCCTCTGGGGCAGGTTTATTACTGTCACTCCCCAGTCTTCTCAGGGCTCAGCTTATGCTCACAAGAATGACAGTCACTACCAAGATGCCAGATAGCAAAATAAGTAATTCAGTTCCGCATAGGCTGGCAGGCTTTCTGCATTTTAGTTGCATGAATGAAATGAGATGTGACCTTCATATACGATTGAGCCTCTGGTATTTCATGGATGTCATGTAGACGGTCCTTTTTCCTATCGCATGTACTGAAATGCACTAGAACAGAATTGACTAGGCACTGATACAGTCTAATTGCATTTTACCCTATTTGGAACAACAGGAAAGAAAAGAGGGGTGGAGTGAGTATCTCAGTGGCCTACCATAGTTGCTTTCAACTTTTATTGATTGTGACTAATATAGGAGATAGACTAAACTAATGTTTTAATATCCCTTGTTCAAAAACAGCTGGGCACACTTGTTGCATGTTCATCGTCTCTCTCTCTTCTTTCAATAGCTGCCATCTCGACACAGTTAACTGCCCAATAAAAGTGAAAAATGAAATACAAATAAGACAGTGAGTAGTATGACATGAGCAATATGTCCAGCCAAACTCAGATGAAGGTGGTCATCGTAATGCTAATACTCTGAACCACTGTGCCACCTGAGGAGGTCAGACAGACCACAGATTTTTGTATCGGATCATTTGTGCTTAACTGTGACTGCCTCTTTTTTTTAAATCCATTTGACTGCTCGCTAACTAGTAATCCATCATATTCACCCAGATAACACTTGTTGTTATTTAGGTAATAGAATCCGGCAAGTGTTGCCCAAAGCCTAGATGTTGATGTATGCGTTTATTGAAGGGAAATTAGTTTTCACAAAATAATTTTTGCTCTTAGGTTTTGCTGCAAAGGCAACTGTGGAGCCATTTAATGAAAATTATGCATTTCTTAATGTCTGGAGAATAAGTAGGCCTAAGTTCAGGGGTTATGGCCACCCTTTGGATGTTTTTTGATGCGTTGTCAGTTGTTTTGTTCAACAGCAATTAAACAAGGGATGGGTAGGTAGCAGATAATATCTGTAATCTTTCCTGTCATGTCCCATCACAGTGTACTCCTTCTAATAAAGCTCAAGTGTCATGAAGCTAATTGTTTAAATATTGTTAACCACAAGTCCATATCTCACCGTAACCTAGCAACTGATTGCTCTGCTATTTCTTTACTGTCTTCTCAAACTCAGTCTAAAACCTTAAATGTTGTCTCCTCACCTTAACAGCTGTGCTCTAATAAACAGATTTTTCTCTCCAAAAGTGCATCTGTGAGTGTGCATCTACTCATATCTGTATATTGTGAGTGTGTGTGTACGTCTCTGTGCAAGCTCGTGTGTGTGTGTTATCACCAGCAGAGCAGTGAAGTTAATTGGCTTCAGCTGAGAGGAGAAGCAAGACAATAGCTTTAAACACACACAAACACATGTACACACACTGTCAAAAAACCCCCATAGAGACATACACCACACACTTTGCTCAAAAAGGACGCACACACACAGAGACTCCCGCTGCGTAGCTTGGCTGAAACTAAACACTGAAGCGTATTGTTGTCTCTTTATTTAGACATTTGGCTTACATGGGCCACGACAGCGCCTGATAACAATGTCTGTATGTTTCTCTTTGTGAGTGTATATGAGTGTTTAGGTCAACAGGGTAATATGAAGGCCATAACACAGGCTTCATGGTTAAATGACCGTGGTGCATGGCAAAAGAATTTTACCATCCAATTATACTATTACCTGTCAATCCTGCAGAAAAGCCGAAGTAGGTTGCCTGCTGAAGGTGTGAGGAAAAACAGACAGAGCTAACTACAACCAGAGCATCCATATTTATTCAACATTGCATTAGTTTGTCCTTCCCCACATCTCTCTCCCACCTTCTCTATCTTGTTTTCTGACTTTCCTTTTCTTTTCCCCATCACTGACTTTTTATTGTTTTCATCTCTTATTTTCTAAAATTTGTGTGTCTGTCTTTCAGTACTCTCTTCACACATGCTCAGACATTGACAATGAAACATTGTTGGCTTCATCAAACTGTTAGTCACATTATTCTGTGCAAGATCAGACAATACATCAAGTGATGTATAATGCACAATAATACAATAGTATATGCAATCTAAACCAATACAGCTGATCAAACTAACAGCCCAGTTTTCTTCTGATTTCTTTAATGGTAAAATTGAAAGCTCAGGACTCAACCCAAAGACGACCAACAGTATAACAAAATATCCAGCTGCAGCTTATAAACTGTGATTCTGTGTGACAGCTCACTTGTCTGGGTTGAAGAAAAATGCGCAGTGTGACTTGCTGTTAGATTCTGATTGATTCTGTCTCCATGTTTGTGATAATTTATAATTTCATCTAATTATTGAAAATGCTACTTTTGCTCTGTGCATAAATACATGAAACTCTCTCTCTTTGGAGACGCTCATATTGATCCTGCTGCTGTTGGATGCTGCAGATATTTGATAATTAAAGGAAGTAGTATGAAACAGCTGGAAGCAACAAACTGAACTGTGATTCTATGTGTGACAGCTCATCTGTCTGTGAAGACAAGTTTGCCTGCACAGTGTGACTTGCTGTCAGATTCTGGCCTCAACTGATCTGCCTATGCACTCTAGGGGATAATTTACAGTTCTAAGAAGTTAGTGAAGTTGTTGGTGTTGTAATTGTTGCACTTGTGCAAACTCTCTCTCTCTTTGTAGAGCTTGTGGATCCTGCAGGTAGAGAAAAATGCCAGAGTAAATAATTCTAAACTCCCGGGTCCACATTTTGCCCTCGTTTAGTCTTTAAACTGAAGAATTCCCAAACACCAGTCTTCAGCATCTTGTCTTGTGTTTATGCAACAAAGTGAAGCGTGGCTTCAGAGTCGGCAGCCACCCGGCCATTTGGGTGGTGTTTACAAACACGAATGGAGGAGCCGAAATGAGCCGAAGAACACGGCGGGATGAGCCGAAATGGGCCGAAGGCACAGGGAAGAGACGAGCTCCCAATATTTTTGTCTGGGGGGAGGAGGGGGTGATCACATCGACATATGTGTATATGTTATAGACATATATGTGTATATGTTTATGTGATCACAGGACAAGATGAGCCGATGTGGGCTGAAAGCGGAGGGAAGACAGTAATGCTGCATATTCTTTCCGCCCGGTGACGTCCGACGGCGGGAGGTGGGGGCGCGAATATTCGGATACCAAAATTAGTATCTGGATAGTGCCGTAGCGAATGAATATTCGGATATTCGGGATATTCAGGTCCAGCCCTCGTCAGTTTATAAAAAGCACAACCTTCTATAGTGGGTCACTGGTACCAGTATGACCCCATACTAAAAATGCCTTATGAGTTTTTTTTTTTTTTATGGACCCAAACAATTTTAAGTTTTTCATGGCTTTTTTAGGAATTGTTTAGTATTTTGGCTGTGACTGCTAAAAATAATTGCACATGAAGACCGAAGAGTGATTTTTTTAAATGCAATTTTTCACAAAAGCATGGCACGTCTGAAAATATTTTCTACCACTGTAAGTAAATAAAGTTGGAAATTGTTTCGGCATTTGACAACTGTGATGGTGCATTTTTTTTCCATGTTTAAGTGAAAACAGAAGAGCTGCTCCTCAGGCTGCAGAGAGTGTCGATGCCGTACGTGATTAGTCTTTGACGATTCCTCGGTGAGGAATACTAAAGTCGTGTTGAAGTGCGTAAAACTCTCATTACTCAAATGAATGCACTTTTGAAGGTTCAGTTGTGCAAAAACCAGAGGCGTTGGTCTTTACAGAGCTGAAAAAAAGTGATAATGTCCAGTGAGTCATCCCACCATATTCTCAACAAGTGGGTGAGTGCACATGTCTCATGCACCATGCGAACCTCTACAGTGAAGGGATCCGGTGGTTCTGTAATGTTGTGGGTGGCAATTTGCTGGCATGGTTTGGCTCGCCTTCATCCTATGATGAAACATTTCTGTCCTGATGGAGGTGGTCTCTTCCAGGATGGTACTGCTTATATCCAGAAGGCACAACACTGCAGTGAATAGTTTAATAAGTATGAAAATGTGAATCCTATTGGATTGATATGTTGAACAGCACCCTGCACCACAATTGTCAAAATAACAAGTGATCGAATACTTGTGGAAGAATGATGTTTTGTCCCTCCAATGAAGTTCCAGAGACTTGGAGAATCAATGCCAAGGCTTGCTGAAGCTGTTTTTGTGGCACCTGGAAGCCCAACACTTTGTCGTTTTTTCCTTTGATTTGTCACCCATCGGTATCTCTCTATATATACATACAGGATAGCATAGAGGCAGAGATGGTATAGGGAAGGTTTCATCTCTGAGAAGCCCAGCCGTGCTCAAGCACCTGCACTTCGAATCCAATTCTCCACAAATACAGACACACACACACACACACACACACACACACACACACACACACACACACACACACACACACACACACACACGCTAATCCAGCACCACTGCCTCTTAGGCACTCCTTTGTGAAAAGAAGGAAAAGAATAGACAACAGAGAGGGAAGAAAGAGAGAGGGAGATGGAGTAAGACGCGAATTCAGGGTTGAAGTGTTTCGTCTGTGGGCTTTACTTTTCAGCACAAATACACACACTCACAAGCTATTGTATACACACTCTTTCTTTTTCACGCACAAACACACACACAGCAAAGTCTTCGGTGGAAATGACTTTCAGATTGTTTCCTCGCAAAAACACTTTCACCGGCAGAAAAACAAACTCTGCCTTTATCAGGATATCGGATAGCCAAGGCAGAGATAGATTTCACTTACAATACCATGTACATTTAGTACATTTTAACACTGTGTATTTGCAGAAACAATGCATTTTCTTTTCAGCTTAGCTTTTTCATTACATTGGAAAGCTGACGCAGAATATCACCTTAGATCAAAGTAAAGGTACAAAAGCATGATATGAACACAACAGCAATTTGTGGACTTTGTGGAGCTATCAGTTTGCCCTGGTGTTGTGAATATGGAAAGACTTTAGACATGGGGAGGCACAGTTCAGAAACTATCTCAACACGTGTGTATTTTTAGACTGTTTACAGACAAAAACAGCAGTGAACTGAATAAAAATGTATTTAAATTTTTGTCACTTTGAAATGTAAATTTGAATCTGTGTTTTCTCTCCATGAGCTCTATTCAAGTATGCCTCTGTATTTTGACAGTGGTAATTGAAGTTAATGCCATAGTCACAGTGTAAGAATATTAAAAGATTTCTTGATTGCCTTCCCTGTTGCTGTTCAAGAATACTGATCCTGGCCCTGTCAGCAGTAAGAAACTGTCCACAGTGCTGGCCTTAGTTGGTGCCAGCAGGCAGGGCTGACGCTGGTAGAGGTTAATGGCCAGTACAAGGATTCAGTCAGTCTACTTATTGCATATCGCTGGTTTTCCTTGCCGTACACTGTAACAGCTTATCTTTTAGTCATGGATTGCTCAGTGTTTGATTCTGCTCCACCAGAAAACACCAGTTAAGCCAGTCTACCTAGTTTGTCTCTGCTTGGGTAGTGGGAGAAATAATTACCTTCTGTTTACTTGTTCAGTATAGTCCTCTGTTTGCTGCTTTTTCCTTGCTGCTTCTTGTCCACAGTCAGTGCTCGGTTTGCTCCTGCCATGCTGGCAGTAGTGTTTTGTTTTTCTGTGTTAGTTGTCCTGCTGAGTCATATATATATATAAAGGGACTTTAACCTGTGCCAACCCTCTTTGTCATCTCTGCAATTGGGCACTACCCACACAGTGTTGCAGCATGCTCTTTTTTACCACCACTGCCCTGTTTCACATTCACACTAGATTTCAAAGCAGACATTTTGTAATGCTGAGAGGCAAAGAGCCAAAGCAATGAGTGATTGAGTGAACTCCACCAGCTACCCGCTACCTGCACGGAATCTGTAAAGAGAAATCTTATAGTTTCATTACTGTTTTTTTCTCAGTGTCTTATTACTCCTTCCAGGGGCAACCTTTTATCTTTCATTTTTTCTGCGGCATCTGACAGCTGAGGTTGTCTCCCATGTGTTTCTGAGGAGAACTAATCATATGTGAAGAGAACTGAAAAGTAAATGACTCCCTCCTTTCTTTTCCTTTTTTCAGGACAGATAACAAGCCATCTTCACCACCCCACTCGCCTTACCTTTTGTTTCCTGAAGGAAAATTTCTGTACGCTTCTTTGGCTTTACACAAGAGTCAAATCACTCCTCATATACTGTAACTAACATTTATCTCCACAGAGGAGACTGACAAAAATACCCTGTGCACAGATTCAATATTCAAAATATTCTCTCATGCAAATACAGCATATTTAGTGCACATTGTCTGTGGATGAATAACCACATACCATTACTAAGAAGCAATACTTTACAAGGCAGTTAGGTTGATAAAGTGACTTGACACGGCATTCAGTGCACCTACAGATCAACTATTTGTATCGATCAGACAAACAGCCTGAGGGCAAGCCTCTTCTTGAACTTGGAGGTTCGACTGCTAATCCTGCAGTAGCAATCTGATATGCAGGTTGGGAAATCACTATTTGACCAGGATGGCCTGTGCTTTGCAGGGTAATGGAGATGAGTGCAGCCTGATTTTTGCAGAAACAGGGGTGTGATGCTCGATAGCTGGAACTTGCTGTTTACCCAGTTGCATCATGGGCCTAATTTAAGTGTCTATGGCAGGACAAGCTCTCTTCACAACCCCACTGAAATTGCTGGGCTCAAACCAGTTATGCATGTCTGCTACACATATGCACAGGCCAGAAATTACTGTGCAAATGTCCCTTTTATCATCCATCTGCTGCTAAACTTGAAATTAGCATCCATATGCATGACATGTATGTATAATATGTCCTCCAGTGGAGATTACCGCAGCACAGACAGCAACACAGTAATTACCTCCCAACAGGCAAACAGCCTTTTTCTCTAAATGTTCCTCTTGCAATTCCATAACTCTGAATATAGTGTATTGGTGGATCAGCTTTATGGTAGATGTAAGCCAGTATAAGGTGTATTTTCTTTAATTTATTCGAAGTTAGAGGAGTAGGTCGCAAACAGATTTGCTTTTTCCATTAGAGAATTATCATTGAAGCTGAGTGATGCTGTTCAGCGACTCGGAAAATGTATTTGAATTTCTCCTTTTCCACCCTGGCAGAGCTATAATTGATCCAAAAATTCAGTATGTATCAGCAGAAAAAATGGAGATCTTGTCACTCTTCTTCTGGTATCCCAGCTGTGACTGTACATCATTGTGCATCCACATTGTTGTCTGTAGGATCCCCAAAAACACCCTTTTAGGTGTCTTGGTCATTTTGCAGATTGGAGGGGTGTTCTGCGAAGTGAAATTAATGAGTCAGTGAGGTCACTGTAGTCTAAAGTCAAAGTTTTCAATGTCACAAAGGGTGTTGCTTGTTTTTTAAACTGCTAGATCGCCCAGGTAACTTGTGATGTAAATCTGTAGAGTTGGGGATTCATATCAGCTGTAAGAAGTGACCATTCTCTTTGAGAATACGAAGTCCAAGCAAGAATATGTTATATTTGCAAATGTGAGCTTTACATCAGTAATGTCTATATGATAGGTAGGTAAGCAGGTACTTTTTTGATCCCGAGGGAAAATCAAGAAACACGAAGCCATACAGTTACATTGGGAGATGCATGCATTGTGTTGTAAACTTGCTCTGATGATGCAGAAAATGTATATATACACAAAATTGACAAAAGTATTTGCAACATAGCTCTAAGTAATTGATTTCAGGTGTTCCAAACACTTCAATGGCCACAGGTGTGTAAAACCAAGCACCTAGGCATGCAGACTGCTTCTACATACGTGAAAGAATAGGTCTCAGGAGCTCAGGGAATGCAAGCATAGTACCGTTATAGGTTGCCACTTGTGCAATAAGTCCATTTGTGAAATTTCCTCGATACTAAATATTCCATGGTAAACTGTTCATGGTAATATACCAAAGAGGAAGTAAGTGGGAACAACAGTAACTCAGCCACTAAGTGGCAGGCCACGTAAAATCACAGAGCAGGATCAGCAGAAGCTGAGGCAAACAGAAATTGACAACCTTCTGTAAAGCGCTGGATGCATTGGTGTAAAGTGCGCCACCATTGGACTCTAGAGCAGTGGACACGGGTTCTCTGCGGTGACGAATCTCTGTGTGGCAATTAAATGGACTAGTTTGGGTTTGGTTGTTGCCAGGAGAACGGTACTTGCCTGACGGTATTGTGCCAATTTTAAAATTTGGTGGAGTGGGGGTTGTTTTTTAGGGGTTGGTCTTGGCGCCTTAGTTCCAGTGAAAAGAACTCTTAATGTTTGAGTTTATCAAGACATTTTTGACAATTTCATGCTCCCAACTTTGTGGGAGCAGTTTGGGGATGGCCCCTTCCTCTTCCAACATGACTGTGTACCAGTGCACAAAGCAAGGCCAATAAAGACATGGATGAGCAAGTTTGGTGTGGAGGAACTTGACTGACCTGCACAGAATCCTGAACTCAACCCAATAGAACACTTTTGGGATGAATTAGAGTGGAGACTCAGAGCCGGGTCTTCTCGTCCAGTATGAGTGCCTGACCTCACAAATGTGCTTCCTGAAGAATGGTCAAAAATTCCCATAAACACACTCCTAAACCTTGTGGACAGCCTTCTAAGAAGAGCTGAGGCTGTTATACGTAGCTGCAAAGGGTAGACCAACTCCATATTAAAACCTACGGATTAATAGTAGGATGTTATTAAAGTTCATGTACGTGCAAAGGAAGAAGTCCCAATACTTTTGGCAATATAGTGTATGTTCCTATGCTTGCTCCTGATTTCCTGTTGTGTTGACATTTACAATAGAGAATATTCCGTCAGTAACTTTGATTTCACTTTGGTTTTGCCAAAAATTCATCATTCATCATTATGGGACAGTGTCAAATCTATTTGCACTTGAGTATAATGTTTAAATGTCTGAAGTTTAATAAGAGCTCTAATATGCAGTTGTTGGGAGCAAGTGCTAACATAGGTGTAGTAACTAATTTTATTGGCATTTACATCTTAGATCGTTTGAGGTAACAGCGTTCTTTACTGTAAATATCCTCTCTAGCTAACTATTATGACAGCCTGTTCTTCTTGACTGAAGTTGGCTGCATGCCACCAGTTCATTTTGTGCATAAGAAATGTCAAATGCCTCCTTTTTGTTGGAGCATGTACAGAGCCTGATGAAGAAAACCTGGATTAACAGAAAAAGAAAGTTGATGACCACATTGCGATACCAATTATCTCTGATTGGGGTTTTAGGTTCTATTGAGGCAGCACACACAAAGAAAGCCTGACTGTTAAATGTGCTTCATAGTACACTGTTTTAACTGAAGGACTGCAGCATTTATAACTCTGGGATAAATTCAATGAATCTAGTTTGGTATCTTTTTTAATACTGATATAAACTCTGGCTTTGTTTATGGCCAATTAGTGGGACAGACCTTTTTGGAAAGTGTTTTTATATCTGTACACAATGTCCTGTGTTCGTGTTTCCTTGTTTTGAAAAACTGAAGTAAGTGGTTTTAGGTTTTTAACCAACTTAATTTGTCATGTAGCAGATGTGTTTTCTGTCTCAGCCCAGAAGGACGAATTTTTCTCATTGTGTATTGTGGATTAAACACAGTTAAAATGAATCATTTTAGATGATGCAATGAAATCGTCAGCACCGACGTTGTTTTAAACATTTGCCTCAAGAAAAATGTAGGTATTGAAGTGTGTTACATTGTGCATGTTTGTTCTGAGAACAAACTAATAACATTTTTTCATTCCAAAACTCTCAAAGCCCACTTTTGAGCCCCAAATCCACTTGTGTTATGGAAAGCTTCAGTTTGCTGCAGCATGTTTTCCTGTCTCTGGGCTGTAGACAGAAAAAGTTAAAGAGGCTCTCGTCTCACATTGAGCTCTTCCTACCGAATGATAACCACACACACACACACACACACACACACACACACACACACACACACACACACACACACACACACACACACACACACACACACACACACACACACCAAGAACTGAGTTAGAACAATATACCGACTGCACGATTGTGTCCTCTGAGTGTGTGTAACACAGCATGTGTGTGTCTGAGGTATTACTGCAGACATGCTTGGGAGGTTTTCATCTGCTGAAGTCTGTTCCCTAAATCCTGCAGAGAAAGGGGAGGCGAGAAAACAAGAAGGTGAAGCAGAGAAAGCCGACAATGGAGAAAGTGAAGAAGAGAGTGGTGGAGAGAGGTGTTTTTAGTGGAATTAGATTGTTCCTGAATGTGAGTCAGGCTCTTTGCTTCAGTCTAATGGTGATGGATGGCCCACCACTTTGAAACAATGGAACACACATAAATGTACAGCATAGTGACACACACACACTTACAATGCAGCCTTTTACAAAATACAGACTTTACCGCTGGACTTCTGTTGCTTGATACGGTCTTTGGAGCTGGTTAATTCTAAACACAATCCAGACAAATAAGAAAATTAAGACATGAAAAATCTAATTTGAGACAAAGTCTTTGTGAAGTGAAGAAATCCTGAAACGCTTGACACCTATTCCACCTCTGATACAGTGACCAACAACATGAACAAACATTGGCTCTGACTGGATTAGGTATAATTACAGGAACAGATGTAGAAACGCAGAGATTTCCAAACTGCTGCTTCGACAACGGACAGCGAACTGAAGTTGGAAGTGACATGACTCCCTAGATACATCAACATTAATAAAGATGAAAAGTGTTTATGCCCGATAGCCATGCAGTGTATGTTGTCAAGTTGTTGTATAATCTACTGACTTATATTTAACCACATAGCACTAGTCTAAGAAAAATAGTCTTGTTTATAAAATGTGAGTAGAAATACTAAAAAATACAGAATTTTGATGCATAAAATAACACAAATGATATACACTGGAACCCACACCTTTCTTGAAACCTCACCGAAGTTGGAAGCGTATTGTAAGTCAGACATTGAAGTTGCATCACCTGAGGCTATCCTGAATGCCAATGGACTGGGAGGTTTGGTTCTAAAACATCAAGCTGAGACTTAGAAATATGTTTAGTAAGACAGGAATTTCAGCACATTGTGAAGTATTTTTTCAGCCACTGGTATTGATCAGTACTGGTGGTTAAAACAGCAAAAAAGGACCGTACAGAAAGTCAATGTGCAAAGGGATGAAGAAGTTTTCCAGGCATGTTGCTGTGTGGGTGGGTGAATGAAGGAGATGTGCTGCTTCCGTTGCCAGGCTAAAATGCTGCATGCGCTGATCAGGACTCGGCTTTACGTGATAGAGTATTGATTAGTAGAAATGGTCAAAATTTTAAAATGGTGACGCCATAATTTAAGGAAAGTAATTTTACAGTGACCTTTTTTTCCATTGATACTGACTTCATTGCATCAATCACTTTTTGCTTGGCAAAATCTGAAAGTAGTTTTTTGTCTCGTCAGTCAATAATTGCACATAATGATATACCACACTTTTATTCCTATCAGTTTCTTTCACATAGCTAATGTTCGTAAAAAAATGCACACTTCAAAAGAAAATTTAAAAAAAGACATTTCACAGATAGACATTCCTGTAAAATTAATAATTCTCCCCCTCTCTGACATAAGCAGGTATTTCAATAAGCATACATAAGTGATCAGGGTCATGTCCTCTTACTTATCACAGTACAGTGAAGAATCTATTAAAATGTTTGATGTAAACATCTCACAGTGAAAGCCGTGA
Organism: Acanthochromis polyacanthus; assembly: GCF_021347895.1. Lineage (NCBI taxonomy): Eukaryota > Metazoa > Chordata > Actinopteri > Pomacentridae > Acanthochromis > Acanthochromis polyacanthus. Next base: position 35,275,722 of record NC_067123.1, on the reverse strand, counting down.
CAAGTCTGGCTGGAGTGTTCCATCACACCTTAGACATCACTGACTCATTGGCAGGAACAAAAATGAACCTTGTTCCACTGTAACTCTCTGCTACGTTGTTTCCAGCCCACCGGAATTTGGTAAAAGGTATGATACCAGTCATTTGTGAAGAATTCAAGCTGCTGGACTTTAAAACGTTTAAAGCTCGAGTGGTTGGCACCAAAAGGAGCTTTAAAAATGAGTATGGTGCCAGTCAGGGGCATATTTGAAAAAAATAAAAATAAAAAAATATGTAGATGAATGAATCAAATTATATTTTTTGCATTTGTGGCTAATATTTGAACATGCATTGAGCTGGTGCGATATGTGAAACCGCTCAAATAGTGATCCCAACTGAAAGAGATTTATATTATTGTTGCTGGGATTAAAGAAAAATCAGGGTTTTCCAATCTGCATATGCAATCATGTATATGTCAGACATGTCTCTATATATTTGTCATTTTTTTCATGTGCAGCCCTGTGGAATTAGGGCAGAGCAAATCCTTGAAACTGAGAAATTCAAATGAAAATCTTAATTGTTACAATGGAGGGTAATATTTAGTGGTACTGCTGCTTGTGATTTTTTTTTCCCAGACACTCAATATTTTAGGAGTATTTTTGATTTCAGCAGTGTTGAAAAACATTCATCTTCATAAGTGAAATGCAGAATAAAGTTGTCATACCATTTTCACCCAGTCAGTGCAAAACGTCATATGTGTGAGGTATACAGCATGTCAAACAACTGTCTCTCTTGTTTTTTGATTTATTTTTAAATTAAACTTAAAATTCAAAACATACCAGGCTTTGCAAAAGTTCTGTTACACGGTTTCACGATCTTTAGAGACGTTTACATGTCGGAGTGAAAAATCCCATTAAACAAACTGAAAGTTCTACCTTATAGGCAGGTGTCATTACCACAAATTTGTTCTCCCGTGAAGTTGTATCAAGATGGAAGTCAAAAGAGTTGAGATATCTGCTCTCCTTCATGCTGGCCACAACAAGTCTGACAGAGCCAAGCAGCTGAACATCAGCCGGATGACCGTCCACAGAGTCGCTGAGAGGCTCAAGAATGGTGAAGATCTTTCAGTGATCTTTCAAGAATGGTGAAGACCTGAAAGATCTTCACCATTCTTTAGCCTCTCCGCGACTCTGTGGACGGTCATCCGGCTGATGTTCAGCACAAAGGAGAGCAGATATCTCAACTCTTTTGACTTCCATCTTGATACAACTTCACCGGAGAAAAAAAATTGTATTAAGGACACCTGCCTATAAGGTAGAACTTTCAGTTTATTTAATGGAATTTTTCACTCCGACATGTAAACGTCTCTAAAGATCATGAAACCGAGTGTAACAGAACTTTTGCAAAGCCCGGTATGTGACATAAGGTATTACTTTGTTGTGGAGATGTTGAATCCTGGTATAAAAACACAAATACAACCTCAATTTAACTGAATTACAGTGCATTTTCTTAGAATACACATTTTGCTGACAAAAAAGTCAAAATATCGTTCCCAGTAATTACAAAATTGTATTAATTAGATGTTGTGTTTGCTGTGCTGGCTGTGCTGAGGCTAAGGTTGTTGTCACCAGATGGTCAGTACATTCCTACACACTGAAGGCTTACTGTTGATGTTAATAATGGGATGTGATGTATTTGTGTGGAGGATTTGAAATTGTTTAAAGGCATCCAGCAGACTTAAGGCATGTAACAAATACAAAACAATGCATTGCCTTTACTGATGTGTAATTTGTAGAAGAATGAAATTGCTTTTTGTAATGTGTAATGAGAAAGTGACTATTGCCTTCCAGTAACCCATATGACTCTGTTTGTCCGTGCTCCCAGATGGACGGACTTTTCAGCATCTTGCCATGGTGTGATTATGTGACATTCACAGTTCTGTCACAGTCTGTGATTGTCTCAGCTCTTTGGATCTGATAAAGCATGCTGGTTGTATTTTCACATTCTGGTGTCGTGTGACCTCTCATTTGTTCCACTTTCCAATTTAGTCAGAATCTTGGTGAACTTGACTCAGAAGGTGCACTTGGCAGATGGAACAGGCTGAATGGCATTCTGTTAATTTAGTTTGCAGTTGAAATCCAGTGGTGGATATTTTCGGTATTTGATTTTGTAAACCAAGTAGTGGATGTGCAGATGTTGAAAAAAATCACCTGTTGACACCGACTTGTTTGCAAAAAATTATGTTTGTGACAAAGAAGACCAGGATCAATCAGGCACCATGGATACCTGGAAACATTCTCAGTCGATATGAATAACTGAGCTTGAAACACAGAGATAACTCACTTATATTAGTTTGTATATGAGAACTTAACATATGGTTTCCATCGGTATCGGGGCTCCACTGTCATTTCATTTCATTTCTTCTTTATTTCATTTGTAACCGGGTGGGTTACTGTAGTTTCGGAGGGGCCATGAACGCACCGCTCCGTCTCACCCCTGGCCCCACGCTGTTTAATTGACAGATTGAACACAGGTGTGTAGAATGCGTAGTCTGGGAGCTCAGAGCTGGGGTGCGGTCGTGTGATGTTTAATGTGAGTAAATGCAGCCTATTGTCTTGTATTTTTTTAGATTTAAATGTTAGTTTCTGGATTGATTTGCCTTTTCTTTAATCCAATGGTTTAGTGGAGAAATGGGGCTACTCCAGTGCGTTGCTCAGAACTCCTAGTGTGATCTGGTGGTGTGGACCAGAGTTCTGTCTGTGCTAAGGTAAATCTGTTATATTGATGCACTAACCGTAGTTTTATAAGTGATTGGCTAATTCTCACAACTGCTATTTTGCGTTCTTAAGCTGGCCGCTGCTGTTCGATAAGCTTTCTCTTTCTTATTCTCTTGAAAATTTCATTATGCTTCTAATTAGCTCTCTTCTTAAATTAGAGTTTTGTCATTTTAGAGATTTAAATAAAAATAGTTGTTTTTACTTGATTTTCCCCTGCCCTTTACATTGTTAGCCCTTTATATGTCTGTAGTGTTCTTTTGGTTGAGTTTAGCGATGGGATTGCTGTCAGGGGTTTAGTGGTTTAGTGTTTTGTAGTACAACATCTACCTTAGTCGGAACTCTAAAAGCACTTTACCATGTGCCATTTTGCACAGTGGTCGCACTTTAGACTCAGCACCTTAAAATCTAAGCATTACAGCACTTTAGGTTAAAGTTGATGTGGGGTTTAGTTAGTTTTCTTTGTAGTTTGGTTTGGTTTGAAATGACTAATTGTTTGGTTTTTTTTTTAAAATTATTTACTAATTTTGTGTATGTTTTGAATTTGTTTACTTTATAAATTCCACACTTGACTTTATTACTTGGGCTACTTTGTTTAGGTATAATATTTTATGTAGACTGAATATAATTGTAAAATTCTCTTTAAGATTGTAAAATAAATGACTTATATTTTGCTATAACTGCCTTGGTTTTCATTTTAGCCAGATCACTTGCCTGTGCATGCGATTTAAAAAAAAAAAAAAAAAAGGGGGTTTACTGCTTGGGCATTATCACACATTCATGTGTAAAATTTAAAAAAAAAAGTTTTATGTAAATACAAACGGTCTCCAAACTAGAATGAAAGGGAGCAGAAAGAAGACAAGTCTTTCCAAACATCGGTGCAGCAGTTGCATGAATTCCCTATCTCCTCTCCTGCATACACATTCCCAAAACTTAGATAAACATCCCAGAATTATTGTCGAGAAAACGTATATCATGTCAGATACTACATGCTACTAAAACAGAGAAAATATGTCTGTCATACTACAAAGGCAAGTGTGCAGGCATCAACTGAGTTAAAAATATAACCTGTTCTGAGTTTGAGTATTTTGACTGATGGAAATGCTTGATTCAAGAATGGAAAAAGCTGAACACGTTTTTAAACCTTTTGAAAATGCTCAAGTCCGATGTTGAAAGCAAGATTTTTAAGTGCCTGTTCTCCGTCCTTCAGTTATTCGGGCCATAATGCTGCCTTGTCAAACTGAAGTAGCTTTCCATAAAATACTAAAGCAGTAGTGGAGGTAATTGCAGAACTTATAACATGAAAAAATATGGAGAAGATAAAAATCTAAAATCGCTTTGCATGGAATAGTTTGTGTTCTCAAATATTTTTACTGCCTAAACAAACACGTGATCACTTCAGTGAATTGCAAGGACGAAGACACAGTGGTCATTTTAAGATTCATGTTGCCTCTGTGCGAGCAGGAGGAACCACAGGTTAAATTATTGGAAACAGATGGCTAGGCCACTTTGGTTCTTGAATTAATATTAATTTATCCCCATTTCTTAGCAGGGATTTATGTAAATACAGGGGTTAAATTCTTTTAGTGCAATTATTAGTTTGAAGTTCCCTGCATAGCTGTGTAGCTTTTTGGATGTCATCCATAGAGGCTGAGTTTATGTCCTCACAGATATTCAGATGTCCTCTGATAACCCTTGTGGAACATCTGAGGTGCTTGACTATTTTCTATATTTTTTGGAGCTAGATCTTGTAAGCAGCACACTGTGCATTAGCAGGTCAGCCACTGGGGCTCTGATTCAAAGTACTGGTGCTCATGTTTTTACACGGATGTTTGGTTGATCACGGATCTTCCTGTGTCTCTCGTGTGTTCTTTTCCATCTGTATATAGCATGCTCGCAGACTGTACAACATGTACTGTATGTGTGTGAGTGTGTGCGTCTGTTTCTCTCCTCTCGGGTAAACACAAAGCAGTGTTTGTGCACGTCAGTGGATGCTATCAATGTCATAGCTTCCAAAGATGCTTGCGCTGGCTGACGTCCTATCTGACAGTGTTTCTACGTGGCAACAGATTCATGTGCTGTCCTGGCTTCTGTGCATGTTGGCTGAAAGTCGCACTCTGGCATCATTTTTCTCCATCCGTTTCCTTATCTCACTCCCTATTGTCGCTGCCGAACGTTTCTGTGCCTTGTATGGAACTATTGCATATATTTTATAGGGAACCTCTACTTGTCTTCACTGAGGTTCTGAGGCACATTATTTAAGTTCTTTGACTTTATCGAGCATCACAAGCCCACGTAAGCCAGCTTCCTCCACTGTCAGTCCTGATAACATGACTTGATCTTTGGAAGTAGATGATATTATCTCAGATCCACCGCTACATCTCTTAAGAACGCTTTAATTTAAGCAGGCCTCGAGCAGCCATCCGAGATTCAGACTAGGCTATGTGGAAAAATTCTTGTCTTGATACTGCAGCATCTAAATCAGGGTGAAGTGTTAATGCGCCCTCCAGCTAAGTACAATCTCTTCAGGGGTTGCCATGTTTGATACACGATGATTGCTAATATTTTTGTCTCTTTCTCTCATTTGCTTTTATTTTTTTTAACCCTGTCCATTTGGGTTTTTTTATTGATCTAATCTGACTGTAGGGTTGGTACAATGAGATGTCCATGTCACAGAATGCAACATGTCAGACATGGTGCAAACAGTCACACACACACAGGTTCCCACACACAGATAACATTGGTCCTTCTATGAGTCATTTCACCAGGGGGTGTGCAACGTGCCACCTGTGAGTGTGTGTGTGTGTGTGTGCCCTTTGCAAATGTATGTCTTATGATTAATTCCTGTCATTCATCCCCATATTCCCAAAACCCATTCTCTGTGCCGAACTCTTTGTCTCCCTCTCTGCCCTCCCTGTTTCTCTCTCTATTTCACTTTCATTTGCACTCGCCAGTACCTCCAGATTCTCGCTGACATTTTTCCCATAATCCTTCAGTACCAGGAAGTTAAGCCCTGCAGGGGCCAGACTGACATTTAGGAAGTGCTCTCTAAGCAGGATAGCTGAAATGAGGGTCTTTACATAGAGGGGTACATGCACATTAATGCTCGCACACAGACACACTTGTAGATGCGTATTGAAATGTTTCACATAATCATCCGTTAAAACCCACCCACAGCACGTATGCGCACGACAGTAGAAGATTATAGGACTACATGACGAAGCATGTGCTTGAGGAAGAAGTCAAATAATGGGAGACTGACTTGGCCATATTTCATACTGTCCAAGTCACAACAAAGAAAAGCTTTTGGCAGCACTTAAATGCATATTTTTCATTCATGATGCACTACACAGGAAATGTTGTGTACTGAAGTGATTGAAGATAACATCTGATAGTTAAAAAAATATATCATCTTAGATTTATGGCTGCCTATATGAATATATTCTATTTGCCATATCTTCAATAGCCCACAGTTCAAAGTCTTGAAGTTAAAGTTGAATAGTCCAATCTACCTGCCTGCTAAAGAAAAGAGCTTAAATCTGTTGGTCGTTGTAATTGTTTAATGCATTTATTCCACCCACGGATGCTGTAAAGCAGAGAAATTACACATCTACTATTTTTCTTCACATCGATTCTGACTGTGGAAAACCACGGGGACCAGTGCAAACATTGTGTTTTCCATTTCATGTCTTTAACTGACCCTGATATGGCCATGCATATAGAAACATACCTCCTTTAGTGAGCTGCTTGTGGGTAAATCAATTTTCTCTGAGGCTAAATGAAATTTATTGCTTCCATAGTTCAAGTTCAAATTCGCATTTCCTCACAGAAATGTATAGCATGCATGTCATTAAAAAAGAAGCAAACTGCCTCAAGATTATTTTCCTGTGCCTTTTAGCTGCGCTGACTGTGTTGTCATCACATATATGCTTAGAGCTACTCTTAAGTGCTGACACACACCAAGTAAACAAACTGGGAGAAAACAGGAGAAAGGGAAGAGTGTGGTCTCTACAGAATTTAACTGCTGCTATTAGCTAATTAATGTGATAATGTTTTGAGTTAGAAAATTAGAATTTTCTATTTACTGTTTGTAAAATGAGATTTGACTCCACTGTTTAATTTCTGAAGCTTTGCGTTAAGGATAAGAAAAAGTCAGAATTTTTCCATAGAAGCATTACTGGGTCAGATTTTCTCGTGCATCTTGTCTCTATTCTCTGAAACCTTTGCAATGTCTACCCCTCCCTGCCCCCCTCTTCTTCTTCTCACTCCATCCATTCATCCATCCCTTCAAAATCCCCTCAGCTTTTTAGTTTTACCCTTAAAGCCTTATTAGAGCTCCTCCTGTGTGTGTACACGTTCAGCCGTCTGTCTCTCATGCACTCCATCCTGTCTCCTCCCTCCTCTCATCCCTCACTATCTCCCTCCTATCCCTGCACCCCGCACCCCCAATAACAGCCTCTGGCCATGAAAAGTTTTACAGATGTGAGTTGGCAGACCTTGTGTGGTTGGCTTTGTGTGTGTGTGTGTGTGTGAGTGTGTAGGCGCGCATGCATGTGAGTGTGTGTTCGTTGGCAGACCTTGAGACCTGTCAGCGTCTCACTGTGTCAAACAAGGGTGCTGGCATCCTGCCGACCCCTCATCTCTTCCCTCTCTGTCTCTAACAGTCTTTCTCTTTCTCTCACACACACACATAGACGTACACATGAAATCATACAAAGTCACAAACAGTCAAGAAATCCCAGTATAGTGGCCCAAACTGGGAATAAATCTCAATATTCCAAACTAGTTGCTAACTACCCTGCAGACACTGTTTCATCAGACAGGCAGAGTTGGCCCCAACAAGCACTTTTGCTGCCTGGCATTTGATTGGGTGCACCATGCATGTCTGCCATATCTGCCTGGAAGACATGCCAGTCTACCTTCAACAAGTTAACTTGTTGCCCATGCTCTGCATTTTTGCCAGCCAATTCCAGCCAATTTAGTGTGCAGAGTAGGTTTTAGCTAGAAGCCCTCTCTTTGTGTGCAACAATTCACTGTACAACTCACTGGTTCTGAATTGTGGAACCACAAAGTAAAGGTTTCAGAATGTGTTAACTAAAGTGCCTCTTGGATAGTCAAACTGTGCCTTAAATCCCCTCCACCTACACCGGGGCGCTGCATTTGACTTACTGATCTTACTTGCATTGTAATTCATGAAGCCACTGACTCACTTCTTCACTCAGTTTGTCTGTTTCTAGTGCAGTTGTTGGCTTGTTAATGTGTGCAGAAAATGTGTTCCATTAACTGCTTTTTTTCTGTCTGATCCAAATTGTCTAAATTACAAGAGTTGTCAGAAGCAGATTAAACATAACAAAAATCTGCATTTCCATTTTGACCATAAATATCTGGGCATTGTGGCTGAGCAAGGGAGTTATCAGTTATCTGTCTGTTCTTTTCAGTGGACAGGCAAAAGGAAACCATTCTGCAAAATCTCTGTATAATTTGATCTGAATCTTTGACTGTGTTCAACATTTGCCCTTACTGGCAGTTGTGAGCGGTGTCTTTCTTGCCTCATTTTTAAAATATGCGTTCTTTTTATTCTAACTTGCCTATTGTACAGAAACAAAATGATGAGACGATCTCAGGTGAAATATTGAGAGCCTAAGCTGTCAATCACCCAAACCTGCTGCTCGGCTCCAGTGTTGAGAGCCAACTCTCGCTATCTGCTGCATATGTACTGCTTTTTTTCTTTCTACTTTATGTTTAAACCCACTTCACTGACATTCTAGAGTCAGACGATAACCGCTTCAAAAATAAATCTGCTGTACTGGACAAAGAATTGCCCACACTGCATGAGGACCTGAAGTTACATGAAATCAAACTAATTAAAAGGTTTTCATTAAATTTCTTTTGAAGAAATGAGAAGGATGGAGCAGGTGTTTGTTTCAGTCGTGCCAGGCTGTGCTCTAAATGCCAGGTGAGAGCTGCGTCAGATGGTACCCAAAATGTGCTTGCGCAGCTGTTCTAGTGGAGGCTTTATTAACTTTAATAAGTGGCCCAGACCTCACTGCCACAAAGAAGAAAAAAGAAGACATTCCGAATTATCTTTTATGCATGTTCTCAGCTTGTGTGTGTCTTTGCACCTGCCAAGCTGGTACACATTGTTTATTTTTGTCTTAATCTCAAGACTTAGCTGGTGTGTAGCATTAGCAAATGTAGAGATAAAATCAGTTTAATCCTTCTTTTGGATGGGAATGTTGAAGGTTACTGTAATTATTTGTTGTGCCTCGACACTGTATACACATGATATATCATGAAACACTGGGGGCTATTTTATTGTCGTCTTATGCTCTATCCGCACGGCATTAGTATTACCTGGGGATCTCTAGTAAAAGCATCATGGGCTGTCTGGGCGTTTGTTTAAAGCCGGTTGAAAGACAGGCCTAGAAAAATGTTTCTTCCTCCCAAATTTCCCTCTTCTTGTTAATCTGATTTTGACGTTTCTGTGAATGGCCCATAGGCTTGTTGTGTATCGTCCTACTCCTGCATTTGCACCTAAAATACTGTCAATAATTTCCGCCGCAGCCTCCATAATTCAATCAGGAAAGAGGAAGAAAAAGTCGCACAATAATAAAAACAAAAACTAAAATACCCCCCAAATCACTGAGATGCACATTTGCATTACACTAGTATTATCACTGGCTGTCAGTGAAATATGGGAGGTAATTTATGGTGGAATTTTTACTTTACAAATTACATTCACATCGGATTAACATCAGACTTCCTCCACAATTATTACAAATCACAATTAGTTCCAAGGTAATACTAATCCCCTGAATAGGGCTTTACACCAAGTTTACTTGAACTTTGGTGATGAAAGTCATCATGACCTTACAAAACACATTTTTGGCTATAGAATTTATGTGGCAATTATGACAATGATTTAAACAAATATTTAATATAATAAAACTATGAATTGATAACGTTTCATATGCAAAAGGAGAAAGGTCAACTTCTCTGACATAGTATGGCATAACAATCTTTTCTGGCCATTATTCAGTCTCATTGCTCATCCATCCATTCTCTATACACCGCTTTATCCTCACTAGGGTCATGCAGGGTGCTGGAGTCTATCCCAGCTGACTCGGGCGAAGGCAGGGGACACCCTGGACAGGTCGCCAGTCTGTCATAGGGCTACATATACAGACAAACGCACTCACATTCACACCTAGAGGCAATTTAGAACAATCAATCAACCTCAGCATATTTTTGGACTGTGGGAGGAAGCCGGAGTATCCAGAGAAAACCCACACATGCACAGGAAGAACATGCAAACTCCATGCAGAAAGATCCCAGGCCCACCCTGGGATTTGAACCGGGGATCTTCTTACTGCAAGGCGACAGTGCTAACCACTACCCCGCAGTGCAGCCCTCTCATAGCTCAGTAACAGGAAAATTGTGGCCATATTTCACCTTTCATTGGATACTGATTTGTTATTTATCTTGAGACACAGGTGATTGTCTTGACCTTGTGTGCTGCTGGCTTTAAAATGTTTAAGAAGCGCTGCTGTTTCAGAACTTTAGCTTTTTTATTATTATTTTTTCAAGCATTGTCCACTCTCTTGTCCACAGCTTTGTGCTTTATCAGAATCAGCTGAAATGCCCAAGCATGGGAACGAGGATTTTAAGTCTCTTTTTTTCCTCCCCTTAATGAACTTACACACTTCAAAACCTTCACTGCAGATAATATGAGGATAAATTCATGTCATTACACTGGGCAAGATAAGAGGTAGTATTTCATGTTGCGTATTACCCTGTATTGTTGAGAACAGACAGTATGTTCCAGGACTCCAATTTGTGCACATGCTTTATCCAGTCATGGCCACGCTCTGCGAACAACACATGATAATTAGTGTGAACTGGAGGTACCAGTAATCGCCAGACAGTTAGTGCTCATAGCCACAGCTGCTTTTAAAGTGCAAAAGCGCACATATTGCAGTGCGCTAATGTGCTACCCTACTTTGATGAAAACTGGTCATAAATGATGGAGTGGTGAAATCTAGTGCATCTTAATTAGTGGGCTGGGACACAACCCTCAGTTCTGTTCCCCTTCCTGATTTTAGCTCATTTTAGACGTCCCTGCTTTAAATACGTTATATTCTGCAAGATGTAATTTATTCGTGACAACTTGACAGCTCCCACTCACACATACTTGCTGTAACATCATGTGACATCTGGGCAGTGATGCGACCTTCCAGTATGAATCAGACAGTTGCCACAAGGAAAATAAATTTATAGTCCTCACGCTCATTATTCTTCCTTGTTTTCATCGCTGCTGCTGTAGACCCCCTTTCTTTGTTTTCTTCTCTCTCTTCTGTCGTTCTCGTCACATCTCCCTGCCTTTTCTCAACCCTTTTCTTTGCGTCTACCACTTTATCTCAGCCTGTCTCTGTTTCTCTCGATCTGGCTGCAAGGAGAGCAGATGGCACTGATCCATAACTTGGTTAAGCGACTTTAATGAGGAAGGACATACACACAGAAAGAGAGAGACGGCAAGAAAGATGGATATTAAGAGAGAAAATGAGATGAAAACTGGAAGACACATGTGGAACATCGCTCAGTCAGGAAGCGCTCGGGCCGCGAGGTTTTAACATCTTTTACGACAAGTGGTGATAAAAAAAAATACCTGGCGTTCAGCGCTTTGTTCTTTCGTGCAACTTACGCAAAACAAGCAGCATGTTGAAAACTTGGCAAGGAACTGTACTTATGTATCTTTAATGCTCAAGAACATATTCACAAGGCATAATAAGCTAATGTGGTTTCAACGTCATTCCGCCCAGGGACAGAAGAAATAAGATTCAACCGTGGTTACATGGATAATGAGGTAAAGTGTTGGGAGGTAATGATGTGTGTCACTAGGCAGTGTGCAGTCTATAGTAAATACATTTCATCTGTATGTTTTCATGTAACCATCATATCAAGGTTGCTGTAACTTCGATGAGCCCTCCGCATTATGTGGTCCTTGAATATGAAAGCTGTGCTATTCACAAAGAACCTGGGAGACTAAGGTGTTTGAACACCTAATTTCATCATCTAGTAGCTGGAAAAACACCAAGTACAAAGACAGATAATGCAGTGAAGATCTACAAGTGAACACGAAAGTTGGACCATAATAGTGCAGAGGAAAAACCTGATATTACTCATTGCTCTTGTCATCCATTTAACTGAATGATAAGGTAGACAAGCCAAAGCCATCAGACCATGGTAAATGCAGCAGTGGCCGCGGAGCCAGAAACCAAAGTGAGTTTACTCAATCAATGCAAAGAGGATTCAGTTGCAGTGATGTCAAATACATCCTTGACAAATGCAGCTGATGAAAAACCTGGATAATAGGGATATACATTACAGGACTATTCAATGTTCCACGGGGAGATAATATGCTCAATGTGATCAAAACCAATATAGTACGAATCATTACTAGAATACTAGCGTGCTGGAAAATGAACTGAACACTCTGGCAATAATAGATCAAAATTCAGTAGAGTTGAACATCATTTAAATGTACAATGTGTTGCAGATGCAGCACTTTCAAATGCACCGAGGAAAAAGCTGCTTGATTCACCTGAAAATGCTGCACTTTCACACTGAAATGTAATGGTGGTCTTGTGGGTTACAACAAAATTAAGGGGACTTCAAGGTTGTGTTGATCACACCGGTTTAAAGAAGCGGTGGACTGACCTGACTTTTTTCAGGGCTAATATCGATTATCGAGGAGGGAATCTTGGTGTCTAAATTCCAAATAACACAAACTGAACCACAAATCATTGCTCAAATGCCTTTTTTTGAATTAATGTTTTCGGTATTTCTAATTAAAGGAGAACATTTTAACATTTTACCCTTCATTGCTAATAGGCTGCCGCTTGTGTTGTTACCATCACAGAGTGCTGTGGGCAGGATATTGTTCAAGGTCACAGATTGGTGTCTACAGATAGAGAGGCAACTACATCCAAGATAAATTTATGTATCGGATATTGATAATCAGGAAAGACGCTGAATATCAGCTCTAATCCTGTGTTTAAATTATTTGATGTTTCAATTCTATAGCATCTCTGCAAGTCTCACATGCTGCTGTGAAGCTTTCCCAGCTCTGGATTTCCTTTTCTGTTGCAGAGATTTACAGTGCTGGCTCCTGTGGGGCATCACGAGGCCGGGGCGAAAACACTTACATGGGGGTTTCTTTGGGTGTAACAGCCATGTTGTGTTGTTCTTTGGACGTACTGTGCTAAATTTACAATAACTGTTATGGATACAAGCTGTTTCATTGGAATTTGCTCAAACTGCAGTCGCCATTATCTGATCATAGACCGGTCAATACTTTCATCAAGAGATTAGATCATGATTGTGCCTCAAGGGTGCAGCCCTGCCTGTAGAGGAGCCTTCACAGTGCTTTCAAATGGACTCTAGCAAATGTTCAGATTTTTTTCCTTTCATTGAATGTTCATATAAGTGGCTTTTTGCAGTTTCTCCTACCATATAATAACAAAAGCACTAGCTTGCTGTTAACAAAGATTACTTGGAGTGTCAATAACTCTGTTTTTTCAGAATAGTCAGTAGGTTATAGAATATGCCACGGTCATTGTCATCACCAACAGAATACACAGACTGAATGGCAGTGTGTTGCTGTATGCACATCAGTTAAGAATTTACAAGAGAACCAGCATCAGCACTCAGTAGAGCACTCTATCTGAAACAGGAATATGAGAGTTTCTAGGTCTAAAATGTTTGGGTGTGAGCATATGTAGTGGAACAAAAATAGTTTTGGATCGATAAATTGGGATTAACATTAGAAAAAAGGAGTGTCAATTACTTCTACTTAGTTGAACTATGTTTGGTGTGCCAGTGGAAAAGCACAAAGGAAACTAGGGTTTAAAAAAAGAGCAGTGAATCCATGGCATCAAATAGGTCAGTTGTTAAATGTTACCAATACCAGACTTTGTGACAGAGTTGCAATTACCCATCTAAAAACAAAGCTATATCAGGGCATTTACAAATGATAAAAACTCAGTGTGTCTACAATTTGGTGATTGGAGTAAATCAGCAGCAGAAAACAGGACCATGTTCCTCACAAAAATACAAGAAAATCTGACTTTACTGATAATGTAATCTTATCTGTTTGTTCTGTTTTTTTCTGTCTTTTCAGTCTGTTTTCTTTCTCTCTCACTACTTCACTATCTTCTCTCTTCTTTTTCTCTTTGTCACGCATTTTCTCATTCTTCTTCTGTTTTCCTCTTATCGCCTTGAGTCCCACCCACCGCTTCCTGCACTGTAGCCTTTATTCTAACCAGAAGTTGAGTGTATGTTTAAATATATCTGTAAATTGAGAGCCATCAGTTGCTAAAACCCTCTGTGCCCTATTCCTAAACACAAAGTTAAATGAGGTTGTTAAAGAGTCGAAAAGCACATCTTATATTGCCTTGGCATTGGCTGGCATTTGAAAAGAATAACTTCAAGACTGATCATTAAAGAAGGATGAAGATGTAATGCTTCATTACATCAGCAGAAGACAGAGGACATGTCAAGCAAAGATAAAGATGTTGGTCTAAAGACTGTCGAGATTCCTAAGAATATTCCAAATTCCCTTTAAGCAGTGCTCTTGAGTACTTATTTTTTAGACAATTGAACATGTTGTTTTGTAAATGTTTTTCAAATCAGTGAAGAACTGTCACTTAGTATGAGTTCATCTTCCCGATCACACAACACGGTCTCACGGGGATTCGTGAAACTGTTACGTAAATTTTTTGTTTCTTTTTCGTGCGCACCAACACGATTTCGTCATGTTTTTCGTGCCGCTCACCACGAAATGTTTTTCGTGTTGCTCACAACGAAACCCGCTGTGGTAATCACAGCTGAAAGTGGTTTATACCAGCGGATTCATGACGATCTAAGCTGTCCATCGGCGTATACTGCTTGTGTGATCGCGTTTGCGGCCGCCGGCCGCCGGACATTCTTGAAATTCCTATGCAAATTGGGGAAAAAAAAAAAAAAAAAAAAAAAAAAAAAAAAAGGTAAGTGTACCACCGGGTTATGGTTATGGTTAGGGTTATGGTTAGGGTTATGGTTAGGGACGATGTCATGCAAAATATAGCGTTGGATTCGCCATGGTTTTACATTAAAAATATAATACACACATTCGTTTGAAATACGTTCTGGGTGGCACGAAAAGTCCGCCGTTTAAAATACATTGGTGCGCATTTCGTGGTGAGCGGCACGAAAAACATGACGAAATCGTGTTGGTGCGCACGAAACCGAAACTAAAACTTACGTGACAGTTTCACGAATCCTCGTGAGATCGGGCTGGATCACATCATGCCAGGCTTGTTCATGCCGCAGGAAAAACAATTCAAACCCAATCTCCTGAGGGACAAATTAAGCTGTTATGTTCTGTTGATGTTACGACTTTGAAATCACTCTACATTTGAGGAAGTGCACGCAATATCTTCAACTAAGCATGCAGTAAGAAAATGATAATGTTGCCAAACGCTGTCACTGCTCAGCTTGTACCTGTGTCACTGGCGGCAATGCTTTGTTTACATGGCAACAACAAAGAAACAATGAAAACATAAAGGGGAGGGTGTGAGGTAGATTATGCATACAAAATATTTCTGAACACTCTCCCAGTTGGCAACAGCTAATGCTGCTGATGATTTCACAGTGGGAGGGGGCATTGTAGGGTTAGCTGGCTGTTGGCAAATTCAGCGCCTGATGGGCTCTTTGGCATGGCTTTGTGAAATGACTCAATGACCGAAGGTCCTCCGCTGGATTGACAGCATGTCATGGAGAAGGGTGGAGGTCGTTGCCCATTATAACACCGAGTTTTGCTAACATCCTTTCCTCTAACACTGCCAGTAAGCTCTGGCTCAGTCCAATGTCAGAGCTACTGTAGCCTCACAGACTCCATGTGTCCCCTGAGTTGATGCTGCCAGCCCTGCAGCAGACAGTAGCACAAAAAGGACACGGCTGCAGCAGTGTGATAGAAAATGCACATTGTACTAGTTGAGACACAAGAGCGTCCTTAAGGAGACGAGCTCGTTTGCTGCTCTAATCCATGGACTTTCTAAATTCACGTTGACTCATTCCTACCTTTAAGGTTCATCCTTTACCTTTTTTTTTTTTTTTAGCATTTTGATGAAGTTGAGACAAAAACCTTTAAGACAAGTATACACAGTCTCCAGTGAAATTGCTCTCAGCTGGGGGAAGATTTCTCCAAGGATCCTGAAATTTAATGTTTTATCTCTACCTCTTTGTTTGAATCATAATGCTTGTGCTTCATTTCAAACCGTAATATTTGTCTTCACACCTTGTGTGTTTGACAGGGTGAGAGAAGATGAAGCAAATAAAACTCTGTGGGTGACCTTAATGTCCTTGATAACTCAAAGTGGAAGGTACAGTACAATACTTTAGTGTTTCATTTCTTTCAACACTTTCTGCACTAGAAACTGATTTACAGGCTCATTGAATAGTATATTTGAATACAACTTTTGAATAAAACAGAATGTGTGCACATTTTAGTAAAAAAAAGTATTACATGATGAATAGTTCTCATATCTAACAGCACAGCGCGATCTAAGTTGAAATGGTTTTCTTTTACCCATATATCAACAGTTAACAGAAAAACAATGGAAGGTGGAGACTGTTTAACATACTTTGTGTACTTGTCTCGAACAGTTGTTGACTAACTTCACAGATTTACAGAATTTAACTGACATCTTCCATGCAATAAATACGCATTTATGTTGTACGAAACAGAAAATAACAGGAAAATTAGACACTTTGCAAATGTGTGAAAAGCATAATATGTAGAGCTGAATTTGAGTTAAAAAAAAGAGTTCATTTTTTTGAGAATAATGAACAAACATTGTATTTTACACCTTTATTTACCAAAACTATATTGCACATGCATAATCAAATAAATCCATGTGAATAAGTGGATGATTAATTTAAGATGATTAATTGCACTTGTTTGCTCCTGTTTTCAGTGTTAACACCCTTAAAGACCTTCAAGCCTTGCATCAGTAGACAGTGAACTCATTCAGATTCCCTCCTGTCAGCAAACTGCCAGACAAAGAAAAGGAGGTGAGGAGAGGTAATGCATTGACAGGAGTATTGACCGTACTGAGCCAATAGCAGCAGCCACGAGTAGGCATAGCAGCATCTTTGATTAAAAAAAAAAGGATTAGATTTAGAGGCTTCAGGCTGGTAATCAATAGAATAAAAAAGAAAGATGCTTGTCACATTAATAAGTAATAGATCCATGTTTTAAGAATTACCTTAACATTTCTCTTCAGTGGTTTGCTTCAGGTTATGCTAATGACACTGATGGGTTTATCAGAGAAATCCTGTTAATAATATATTAGAGAGGCACTTGACTTCTTTTTTTATGCCATGATTTCACACCAACAATCAAGGGAATAATTATAATAAGAGTAAGGTGTTATTTACCTAAATGGCACTCTTTTCATCTTGGGAGCAAAGCAAATAACAAGAAAAGCCCTCAGAGAGCAGTACTCCTTTAGGTCTGCTCAGTCGTATGATTTCCGATGGATAAAATCTTTAAGCAGTTTGTGGTCCGCAGTGGTCAATTTGTAGTAGGATCACAATCATGGGATCGTCAGCAGGCAGCTGATGTAGTGTTCACTTGTTGTCATAGTTACAGTGATGCTTTGCCGCTATCTCGCAATGATACAAAAATCCTTAATATATCCATGAATGCAAATTTTAACCCGCATCACTGTTAAAATCTAATCACTTGTGTTATTTCTGACCTTCCCTGAAAATTTCATCAAAATCCGTCAGTCTGTTTTAGAGTAATTTTGCAAAAGGACAGACTAACAGACGGACAAACCAATGACAATCGTCACATAACTCCACCGCGTTCCTCGGTGGAGTGAAAATCAACTCCGAAATGAATGGATGGATGACTGCATGTTCCGATAAATGTTGGATGGATGGCAGTTAAAATGAAGGTAGAACAAGCAGGATGGATAAATAGATACACGGATGGATGTGATGAGGCATTGAGGATAGAGAAGGACATGCATGAAAGAAGAAAGGGACAAAATCACAGAGGCATGTCTGTCTTCACACTTCACAATAAATGTTTGAAAGTGATATATTGTGAGTTGGAAATGACCTGGATGAAAAAAAGAGAGAATCAAAGTTATGACCAAAGGAAAATGTCACAAAATCTCTCTATCGGATCTGTTTCTAATGAAAACAGTCTGACAATAAATTATGAGCCCACTAGTGTTCATTACAAACTTCAAGCAGTAGAAAATTGCATTTGCTCTCAGTATGTGATCAATGTGCAACACTTTAGACTCTTGGTTGTGTTCCTTATGTTCCTGGAGTGTCATTGCTATGGGAGGTAGGGGCTACATGTCAGAAGTAAATCTTCATGGCTGATAGGAGCTCAAGGTTTTCCAGCATCTCATTGTAGAGATGATCAATAATATTCACTTTGCCTACTAGTAGTTTTAATGTTGTGGCTGATTGTCTAAATCGGTAACACGAGGTTTGCAATCCTACATTAAGTAGTTCAACGGTTTTGTTTTTTTCAATTTATTCACTAGGAGTAGTCGCTTCTAGCCTTTGTTCTTCCTCTAAGCAAATGGAAATAAATTAATTGCTTGTTTTGTCTTTGTGTCTGCATTTATTTTGGTTTCAGATCCAAAGTACAGACTTGGTCAGAAAAACAAAAAGTGAGGCAGTGCACAAAAAAGGGAGAAAAATACAGTGACATTCTAAATTGTATGCATTGAAAGTAAAAGTTACCGTCATGATTTGCAGAATTACGCAATGCAACATGTCTGATTATACAAACCCTGAAGATCAGCCACAAAATTATACCAATTATCTACTGAGTAAATAACCGTTTTACATTTTTGCAGACGAGTTGTTGCGTCTTTGACATGCTATTTATAGCATTGTTTTGAACAAGTGGGTGGACAACCCACAACC
Organism: Acanthochromis polyacanthus; assembly: GCF_021347895.1. Taxonomy (NCBI): domain Eukaryota; kingdom Metazoa; phylum Chordata; class Actinopteri; family Pomacentridae; genus Acanthochromis; species Acanthochromis polyacanthus. Next base: position 35,256,975 of record NC_067123.1, on the reverse strand, counting down.
TTCAGGGTTTATATGAATTATTAAATGGTGGGAAGAGAGAGAAAGACAGCATCCAAGATGTTACAGACTGTAGTGAGTCTGAGTCTCCAGCAAACACCATTGGAAAAGATCCATTCTAGTAGAAGGCTTCTCCATCCTCTGCACTGAGCGCAGTCTGTTTGTAAACTATCCATCTTTAAGCCTGCAACCTGTTTTATTTTATTCACTTATTTTGTTGCATACAAGTATGTCAACACTGTTCGTGAGAAATTACGTTAATTTAATGCTAATTTGCAACCACAAGTATAACACATTTTCTAGAAAAATGTAATACCACAAGATAGAAAAAATTAATTACTACATTTTACAAGCTGACAACATATTTGTTTCCTTACACGGTTCTCTTTTGCAAAATAGTGTCTGTTCACAGCAAGTATAGCATGAACAATTTTTATTATTTTCTTTTTTTTACTCTTTTTTTTTTTTTAAATGATTAGGTATCAGTATCACTGGGTTCAAGACAGGGAAAAATCCACCGCTATCTCAAGGTGGAATCTGCATTTCTAAAGAAAGCCGGTTGATACTTAGTCATCACATATTTAGGGTCACTCTTGGTCCCACGGCCCTGTGCACGAGTTGAACGTTCACATCCTCGAACATGCGCGAGAACTGTTGAAATGGTGTTGTGTGGATCGAAGCATTCTGTCTCCACTTACGGAAGCAGGATTGTGTACAAACACCAGCGCGCACACAGAACGGACAGCTAGTGAACTGTGAAGAGATGTTTACTGAATTTGACAGAACGCTAGATTACAACTGCTGATTTAATCTTTAAAGCATGTGACAGGACAATATGTTGTTTATATGTAACCAGCAGCCTTCCCAGACTGAAAGATTTGTTGCCCAAATGTAACTACAGGCCAGACTGAAGAAAAGCCATTGTCCTTCAAAACATAATTATCACAACAATGCTTCTCAAATGTAATTTCTGGAGACAGGGTTGGCCAGGAAGGACAGAATTTTGAGTTTGGTTTGTTTATTCTCACTATACTATTGTCATATTCTTTACCTGCTGTGATACGTTTGTTTGTTTCCTTACCTCAGAACAAGATCAAATTTAGATAATGCTCAGGCATATTCAGGGAAGTTCAAAATTTCAGATTTTTTTTTTTTAATTCAAGAACCTGTTGCCTCAAATGACTGCGGTCTCTGGATTTCATTTACTGATCCTGTCAACAAGGGCCTTAAAAAGAATAAAAAGCAGCTGGATGGGTATGCAAAGAGGAGGTCTGTATTTCTTTAGATGTTTGTTTTTAAGCATTGTAATGAGCCCTGATAGGTGATTTTCTTTAAGATGGCTTGACTCTGGTCATAGGTCTTTGTTGTACACAGACCTCAGGTAAGACACTTGAAGATGCTTTGAAGTTTGCTTGCCCTGTTTGAACCTGGTTTAATATGAAGGTGTGCTACTGGTTGCTCTGCCTGTCACTTCTGTGGAATTTAGATTTCTTCTTTCTTTCCGTTCTCTTTCTCTTCTGACTGTAGATGCTTTCTGTATCTGCTTTGAAATGCTCTGTGTATTGCTCACATTGGGTTTGTATAACGGATATAAATGACCCTGCACATTCTGATTGATGAACATTTTACCTCAAACATTCAACCTGCCCTTACTGTGTATTCCATGTAGCCTATGCATTAGTCAGCAATTTGCGTCTTCTGCTTATACCATTAGTTTCATATTTAGTTTAAAAAAAATGAAAAATAGGTGCCATTGGGTTTCTACACCTCTTATAGCTGCACTGTAATTTCATCTCAGTATGTGCTCTCATACACGCTCTGCATAGTAATGCTTCAGTCTAGATTGATTTTAAGCATCGGTTTGGTCTGAAACGTAGCCATATATCCATAAAAATGCTGCTACTGAGTACTAGGAAAAGAGAAAAAGTGAAACATAATTTTAAGTTGGTTGGTTCAGAGATATAAAAACCTTAAAGGAAAGTTGCAGTGTTTTTTTTGCAGCTACCATCATAAACCTTTGACAACTTGAAAACCAAAACTGACAGAATTATGTGTTTGTCATGACATATATGTCGGTCAATATATACTTTTGTAATACAGTTGACAGGTATCATCATTTACATTTTTTGCTGTTTTCAAGCCAAAAATCAACATGGCCGCCTATAACCAAACACCACATGGCATTTTTACGGAAAGATTCTTCTAAAATATTGCATATAGAATTGAATAAAATTGAAAGTTATTTGTCAGGATATTATAGTAACACTGTTGACATGCAATAAATCCTCAGCTGACTCACACATAACTAAAAATTAAGACCAAAAACATTCCTTGGAGTCTTGCCAGTCCTTCCTTCAGGAGGAAATGACATCATGTGAAGCAGGTCATGTGATTTGGAATAAACACACTTCCTTGAGGTGTTTTTGTAATGGGTAACTTAATTGAAAGTGATTCCTCAGACACAAATTTCTCATTTTGCACATAAAATTTGATATATTGCCAGAAAAGAAATATCTGTCATGATTATCTCAACTTAATAAAAAGAACACAATCAAAGCAATTTCTGAATACACTCATTTGATTATTGTTTGCCTAATTAGAAGGTGGTTGTTATTAAATTCAGACTGTTATTTAGTTGAAATTTCAGTGATATCCAGTCATATTTTTATTAAGTGATTATGAAAATTTGTAAAGAAATGATCATAATGAACATAAAAACATGAGTTTTTTTAAAATAAAAATGTATGCAAGATATATGCTATTGACTTCAAAAATCCCTAAATTATATTTTGCTCCATGTGATTTTCTAAATGAACATGATCTATGCATGAGCTGCAACAAGTAAACTATAGTGGACTGATACGTAGTTGGATCAGCGTTGCTTTTCTTTTGACAGGTTTTAAATTTTTGTTTTCCAAAATGTAGATGCCATGACACACACACACACACACACACACACACACACACACACACAGGTCCCTCAGCGTGACATAATAGCTGATATGCTGGGTCACGTTCAGAAGATGCTGCGACTGTGTGTTTGAATGTGTGATTGTCTGCAAGAACAAGTTGAGGACATGCAGCCCGGAGCAATGAATTCCAATAGATTGGTACCCTAAGGAAACACGCATACACACCCCTAAAACCACACATACACATTATTCAAACCGTCTCACTAACACGCAGCCTGTATACAAGCTGGGAACTAAACAATGTTTTATTCAGAACAATACAGAAGCCTAAAGAAAATGCTAATAGAGAAGTTTTGGATTTCTCACATCCTTCCAACTCAAAGATGGATTGATTTGTTATGTGAGTTTGTAAGGGAGTGTGTTTCTCACAAGAGTCCTGGCATTGCATTATTCAAAACAGAACCACAAATGCAGGTTTAAGCAGAATGCTCAGTGGGACTTCAGGACAAATATGAATTCGTGACATTGCTCAGAAGGTCTTTGGCATTGTGCGCTTTGTTGAAGTAGTCAGAGTTAAGCGCTTTGCTCAAGGACAGTGAGATGTTGGTGAAACTGACTTATTCTCTTAACCTGTCTGACTAGGGGCAAAGATTATATTCATGCTGCTGTCATCCCTCATAAATATGGTAATAGCACAATTAATGGCAATGACTTAGTGTGAAGAAACAAATGGGGAAAGACAGACTGAAAGCTTCCTATTTACCTTGATCATGTCACCTGTTGTCATCTCATCCCTCTTGTATCTGTTATTTTTTATTTCTATCATTTTTTTCTTTACATGACCTTCAAGATTTTTGTTCTTTCTTTGTTTTCTTTCATTCCTTAGTCTACCGATGCATATAAATGGCTACAGTCAGGCCAAGCAGCTGTGCAGTCCGACAGATAAATGTTGAAACGGAAAATCAGAGACGGCCAGATCAGCATCGTAACCGTCTGATATGCAGAACATGGATTTGCTGTGAGGAGCCAGTTCAGTGGTACATCACTCATAAAGATTGGCTGTGCCTCTGTATTTGTGGTTATGCACTTCTCCTTTTTGTATAATCATTTAGTGCTTTAGGCAAAAGGATGTTTTAAAAATTGACGGCATTTTTTGCAGTGTTAAAATCTTCATGGCTGTTGGGCAGTTAAGACTTGGTTGCAGAGTTGAGGTCAGTATGAGGTTAAGAGTTCAGGTGGGGAATGCAGGTGTGATTCTTAAGGTCAGCGTTGCCTGGATAGTGAAGAACCTCAAGTGTATTTCCAGCTTCTAGAAAGACATTTGTGTCTCACGTAGCATACGCACACAAAGACATGAAATTCCAAACGAAATTCACATTGTTTCTCATTGTCAGGTTGTGATCTTAGTTTTTTTATTATTCCAATTTGCTTGGCCCACAAGTTTGCCGTTAGCAGTGCCTGCAGCTGTGTGCCTTTGATTTGAATGAGGCATGCTAATAATGCCAAGAGGCCATTTCAGGCAAAGAGATATGTATAATACTTTGTCAGTAAATGACACAGATTCATCTGATTTTTGTAAGCATATTCTGCGTGTCCCACTACGACCTGCACGGTGTGTAACAGAGTCTTGATTTGTGTGTGTGCGTGTGCACTTTTTTCTCTGAAGCCGTCGTCTGTATGAGCTGGAGTATAGTGACATGAATAACATTATGAGCTCTATGATCTCAGCATGCTTTCTGATGGCACATAAATACATACATGTTGCAGTCATTAAAATGAAATTCAAAAAGAATATTAAATAACTGTTCACACTGTTACACATTTTCTTTCAGTGCCAACAGAACTGAACATAAATCTTCATTTTATGAAGGACTGCTAATATGGATTACATAATATTTTTCATTGGTTCCAGTGTTTCTGTCCACCTCTTCACATGTTCAGCAGATAGAGCTGTGTTTTCAAACACCATCTAGAGCAACAGGAACTCATTGCCAAAAATCCTCCTCTGCAGATCACTTGATCTCTTACACAAGGCTTATAAACGCCGTCTCCACCTCAGCCGTGTTCTGCTCTGTCAGAAACATCTGCAACTGATCTTCACGTGCACATTCAAAAGGCTTGAGGTTTTTGGTTTTGACCACTGCGGCAGACAATTCTTGCCTCCCTTAAGGGCTGGTCTCCGGAGGAGAATCGGAATATATTTTTAGTCTGTCTGCACCAAAACGCTTTTATTTAACAAATGCTGCCGTCTGCACCAGCCCTATGCAGACTTGGTCTTTAACTTCATCCTTAATGCATTAACACAAACTGCAGCCGTGTTCTAACCTTGAAATATAGTTTTCCTTTCACTTGTACTCAGAAATCAAAGGTTCTGGTCTTTGTTAATGAGTCTTTATTTTTGTATAGTTTTTGTAAGTGGTAAAATAGAATAATTCAGTTAGCAATGTACAGGGCAAGTCAGAGAGAGATGGAAAAGGGTACAAAGGAAATAAAACGCTATTGAATTAATATTGGATCGCGTATGTGTTGGTCTGACTTTGAAATGCATGGTTGTATAATTTAATTGAAAGTAACAATGCAGTGTGATTTTCAAGCTGGTTGGTTTCCTTCCATATGTGGACCCTCAGAGATTCTTTGAAGAATGACTTTGCACATTCAACAAGCAATACAAAATTGTAGAAATGCAACCTTGAGCAAAAGACAGCACAAACGGTGCAAATAGTGTTACCCATCTGTAAACTCGAGGCCATAACTGATCACAGAATTCAGTAGCGAGGGGTCAACGTCATGAATCAGGAGATAGCTGAGAAGAAAATTCGAGGAGGCAATTTACATTCAATGCCAAAAGCCAGCCTTGAACACAGATGTGGGTTGTGAAAGGTAGTAAGTGAACCTTTCAGCTTTGGTTTGTCTTTAGCTTTTAGCAAAACAACGTGAGTAACACTAGTGTTTTTATCACTGACACCTACAAGAAGAAACTGTTTAAAGAAATCAATCTATCACCTAACCTTAATGTCTTATGTTTTCATTTCTTCTCTTTTACTCTTCCTAAATTCAGTTATTAGGTTTTGTTGTATATCCTGAGTCTATGCTTGGGCTGCACATTGCTGTTTTCTTTAGTGTGGGCTAGCACACAGCAGAAGCTAATTATTTCACCATTTGTAAACAAAATGCTGCTGTTCCAGGATATCTTCAGTGTTTGTGCGTGTGGGAGTTTGTATATTATTTTTTGCGAGACTTCCAGGATACTTGAAGAAACATTGCTTTCTGAATACCTAAATCATGTAAATAGTTCTGTCTAAAAGGCTTTTCGGTTTCACACAATTCAGTAGCATGGGTGTGACCACAGCTGATGATTAGGAGATTGAATATGACACTGCTTTGACCAGAAATAGGTAGACTGTATCCAAACATACTTCTATCCTCAGGTCCTCCTTAGCAGTGCTCAAGAACATTCTGCCAAGTCGATGCCACGGCAGCACACCCGGCTAGAGTCACTTTCTTTGTCTCATGTGCAACAACCCCAGCCCTCCTCCATGTCCTGGCAGGTAGTAAGGCTGCTTCGTTAAGTCAGTGGTGCCTGTTTGAGTGGTTTTCTCTGAAGGCTTAGCAGGAGGGTGCTAGTTTAAAACAGCCAGCTGGTGCCACACTGATGCTGCTGCCAGATTATTAATAATCTTCAACCATCCCCTCTGTGACATTTTGGAAAGCAGCCACTTCTATTCAGTTTGGAATCCAATAACTGTGAAATCATTCTTTCAGATCCCAGCCTCTAAACACTGGTACACCACAAGAGTTCTCTTTTTTCAGCAGCACTCCCACTGATACATCTAGTACTGTTCTGTCCCTCTAGCTTTACTAGTGTCAATACTCTAGAACTGACCTTTAAGCGGACATCCTCCCTGAATACTGTAACCCCACAGGAACAGATCTGCCTTGCGATGAGATGCATCTTCAACATTTAACAGTTATCCTAGTTACATGTTTGTCCCCAAACAGTTGAGATGCTGACTAGGTATTTATAGAACTTTCTGGGTTTTTTTTTTCTGATCTGAAAAGCCAAACGTCTCACATAACAAGCAGATTCTGTATTTTAAGCCAGTGCCTGTGAATATTGTTTAACTTGTTTACTACCAAGATGGGTCTATTTGCTGACATGTAGAGGACATTTAAAATCCTCACAGGCAACATGCTAGCTCTGCCCAGTGCTTCCAAAGGACATTTTAAAAGTCTCCTGGTGAGCTATTGACCCCTGATATAATGCATTTTTAAATTGTGAGGCATAGGGAGACTCCATTGATTGTGCTTTGTGTAAGGCATTGTAAAGGAACAAATTGTATTTTTCACTTCCCAACATTTATTTGGAAATTGCTGTTAACTATATGATTTCACATGAGAAACATGCATACAGTCAAGTCCTGATGTGTGCATTGTTACAGATTGAATTACCCATAGTAAATAGTGACAAACAATTCTCTGAGCAAGATGGATGAATAATGTATCCCACACAAAAACAGGCATACCACTGTTGGCCACATATACTAACCTGAGGCAGAATGTCCACCAGATGCATACTTGTACTACTGCAGACCAGGCTTTCAGAGTGTTTTAAAGCAGTTGCAGCTAATATAATAGTGGGCAGTTTAAATAAAAGTTGAGATGTAATCTTACAGTGAAACATTTTGCTTAGGTGTTTTGAGAATTCTACTGATTGTGCCATTTTTTTCAATCAAAAGTATGCAGATTGGCTTAATTTTAGGTCTGTAAGTAATTTGTAATCTTCTCATTCTTTTTTAACTTATTTCCCTTGTCAATAGTCTTTTATTTTTATCCTCAGTTGTTCTCTAGGAATTTTCATCAGCTATGAAAATCCTTGTGGTGTTTGTCATCATGATACCACAGTAGAAACATGCTCTGTCTTGTTTGTATTTATTCAAACCAATCACAGATGTTTTGGAGTTTAAGTAAAGGATGCTACTTCGGCGTTTCCTCAAAATAATGGCAGGTGGAGCTGTTTTGGTAGAACACTTGCATGCAAAAAGAGATGGAACACTGTGATTAAACTGGATAAACTACTGGGGAAAAAGAAAAAAAAAACTAGCAGGGCAGCTTCACTGCACAATTGAAATCCTCTGCAAAACTTGACATTTTCAGCACATAGGTTGTTCCCTGTAGCAAAGTGGATTTTAAAAGCAGTAACCCGCACATTGCGGTAGGAGGGATGAAAGCCGACTGAAATGAGCAACCACTTGCAGGCTTATACCTGTAGCCTGCATCCGGTGAGTCACACTAAACTAGAAGGGCACTGAGAGAGTGCAGTCCTCCACTAAAGCCAATGCTCTGTCTTGTAGTTTTAAAGGTAGTGATCCAGATCCATACTAAAATTTGGATGGAATGGATTTTTAATGGAATTCTTCTTTTGGCCGTGTTCTATCTACCTGTCAAGTGTCATTAAATTCGGTCTGGTAGTTTTTGTGTAATCTTACTGACAAATGGCATGTGGCTTGCATGTGAGGAGAAATAATGATCACTGTGGAAAGACTGCCAATGATGGTTGATAATGAGGTGTCATTAATTAGTGGCATAGGTGGTATACATTCCCACAGATGTGCCTAACAATCGTGTGAAAGGGCAGCTGTACTGGTGCCACTGGTGAACCTTGCATGTGACATAATCAGCGCGACTGCACCTCTTCTTGCTGTTCTTCATACTGACAGGTCTAATGAGTTTTGGAGTGGGCGCAAGTATTGATATGCAAACAAGTTATTCAGGGCGTATCTATTTCTATTCCTGTCAGGGAGTGTAAATGAAGCTTGTGCGTGTGTGCCAATTTTTCAAAATTATTTGGTATTTATAAAACAGAACCAGGTGCACCCACCATCAGACTCATATACATCTGTGTAGCTTCCGTATGAGCTTTAGTGCAATATTAATATACAGCTAATATTTAGCGACAACAGAGTTATTATTGACTTGTTTTGATTCTTACAGAAGAAATATACCTGTGACTGAAGGTCTTGTATTTGTTGACTTCTTGGATTGCTGTAGCAGAGCTGTTTGATTTCTATCAATACAATGTGGCATTATTACAAGGTGTGGACTTACAACCATAGATGTAGGACAGAGATGACCATTTTAAACTGATAATCCATTGTAGAATTGTTAGAAAAAGATGCACTGTGGAGTTTTTGACCAAAGGTGGCATATTCCACTTCTCTGTACTCCATCCTCACCCAAACATTCCTCCTCATGGCCTTCATACTCTTCTGTCTTTGCTTCAGAGATCCTTTTTCATCATTTTTAGTTTACAGATCTGAAAGCTTCTTCTACACTTGTCAATAACCAGCAAGAATGAAACTGCTTCACAACTGTGGCACCAGATATTACAGCACTTTTTCTGAAGTTTAAGCTTGATAAAAGCTGTATATTTTTGCTTTTGTTGTGGGATTTTACCCCTGCGGATAGTCAAATGGAGACTGCTGTCCAGCTGGCTGACAATAACAAGAGGGCTCCCATTTCTTCAATTAACAGTTGGCATTATTTTTAACCACTGTTTAATCTGGATCAGCTAAAATTGAAACCAGCACTCCTTGAAAACATGACTCACATCCACCTTGCTGTTTGTCGGCTGCTTTAACACCTCCTGTCTTGTACTGCCAGGTGCACAACACAGCCAGTGCATAGCAACACATCCTCCAGTCCCACCGGCCTCCAAAAGGCAACAAAATCTCACTCCCACTGCACTCCTCATTTTATCTACATAAGATGCACAACTTAAACCAAGGTAAAATGACACCACAACCTCCTGTGTGCAGGAAGTGGGTGTGAAACCTTTGACGATGGTACAAGTGTAACCAGTACACTATAGAGGATGAGGAGGAGGGAAGGAGCAGAAGTGCATTTTTGGTTTCAGAGTCATTGGGGACTAATTGGCTTCGTCCTGCACAGATGTCTCCCCACCTTAACACAAGCGATTTTATTGAATGATAACTGGCAAAATCTGTTATCTGTCATCTGCTGTCATCTTGCTCCTGTCTGACTCTGTCGGAAGATAAAGTAAAACATTAAGTGCTGCAGGAGACCTGACCTTTCAGTAGGAGACTCCCTTTACCCATCTTTCTTTTTTCTCTTCAAGCATCTTCTCCAGCCCTCTTTTGTCTCTCATTAACGACATCTCTCTTCTATTTTCTCTGCACGAGCATACCCCACCTACATCCAAATCTGCCTGATTGCATCGTTATATTTCCTTTTGTTGAAACTGCGAGTTTATGACAGAAATTAAAGAGAAGAGCAAAGTAATTGCACTCGTTTGATTTGTGAAGATGAATTCATATTTTGAGAGCACTGAACTTTTAATTTAGAATAAAAGTGCTTCAAAGTCACAATTTAGTCCTAATTCTCCCCTCAGTAGAAAATCAGCTGTTAGTTTAACTGAACCACTGTTCCTGTTCTAGTTTTAAAATTCAAATACAGCACATAACTGCAGATTTTTTTAACTTGTAGTTGACAATTATTAAATTAAATTATGCTGTAAAAAAACAAAAAACTGAAAAAATGTATACATGCCAGCAAATAAATAAAAATGATGGAATACTCTAATGTTCAAAAATGGGTAAATGTGAAATAACCAATTGTGTAAAACAATATATTTTAGCTAATTTAAACAGTGTATTTTTACAGTCAAGTGTTGTAGAATAATAAATTACTTTTGTAAAAAATACCAGTTTTTCATGTAATATTATCTACATATATATATATTATGATTTTACAAGATATTATCTGTAATATGCAAAATGGGGAAGATCTGTAAAATATCTTTCATCAAACATTTACCATTTTTCAATCCTTAATATACATAATTTTCTTTTAAATAGATACGTATTTGGAAAATAATGACATTAATTTCTGTTTTATAAACAACAAGAATAGTGTCATTTTACTGCCAAGTGTTATAAAAGGAGTCACCATATATAAAAGCAACTGATTTTTTTTCATTCTTTTCTTTTATGGTTAACATGTAAATTACATTTTTCCTGTGATCCTACTAGATGTGATCTGTCATCTAAGAAAACAGACAAAAGAAGCAAAATATGTGAATTCTGAGAAAATGTAAGTGTTCAAAAAAAGGAAGTTAAAACTGTTAGGAAAGATAAACTTTTTACAGTGCAGGTTTTTGCTCCAAGTTTGACGAAAATAAAGTATAAAATGTTTTTTAAAATGTCCTTAGCAATGTTAAGATAATTTGCTGTGCATGCTACATTTTCAGATCACAAGTAGTTTCTGCTTGCTACTGTGACTGCTAAACTGTTAATTGCTCTGGTTCAAGTAAGTGATGCTGACAGTGAGGAGAGATTTTCATTTTCACAAGGCGGGGGTTTTTGATGAGTAATCCATTTCTGCACCCCTGATCAGTTCGCTATAGGTATGTTTAACATTAGCAGGCCCTCTAGCTCTCTAAGTGAGACATCAAACACCTTTTCCTGCACATTTAGCCATATTTGATTACTGCTAGAGCCTGCACTCAATACAGACAGCTCTCTGAGATGGATATGTGAACTAGCCCTAGGTTTAAAAAAGAGCACACAGAAACAATATGTTACATCCCGACAGCCTGACACCAGTGTTCCTCCTTCCCTCCCTTTTTTTTTTTTTTTTAAATTACATCCTCTACTGACTTGGATTGTTGTGCAAAATCTTATTTTTCAATTTCAAAATACTGCTTTCACATTGTGGAGTTGAAGATGCTGGATTTTCCCACTTTAAAAAAAAACAAAAAAACAACATTTTTAATTTTTGAAATTTGATTAATAGAACATACTGTCCTGTTTACTATTTATGAACTTGAACTGAGTGAGCAGGATGGCATTCAGTGTCTATCTCAAGGACCATTTCACTTGATACATGGTTGCTGATAGACACTCTGTGGCTTTTTCTGTGATCAAACCTGTGACCTTTGAGGAATTGGATGGTGTCTCAAACCACTAGGTCACCTCGCTCATGTGATCACAATGCTCCCTGTCACCTCCATCTCATCCCTTGATATCTTTCAGGCACAATTGTTTGAATTGAATTAAAGAATAAAATATGAGCAATTCTGTGCTCCGTTTCTTCTTGAGAACACTATTTGTGACACTTTCCATTTTTAAATGTTGCGTTCTTTCCAATTATTAGACCCTGAGCCTGAGGTGAGGCTGCTTCTGCAGTGTTCCGAGATGTTAAGTGGCGGCTTACATAACGGCAGGCAGAAGCTCGACTTGGAATATTTCACAAATTTGTAGCACAGTGCCTTAGGGCTGCTCAACCTGACTCTGAGAAGTGTCCTCAGGAAAAGCAGCAAGTTGACTTTTCAAATTTCTGAAAGACACAAATCTAAAACATGGACCTTGCAGGATTACACCTGTCTGCCCCTCTCATGACAGCACATGCACAGTGCACACATTCATTTCCAAATGAATGGAACTGCTTGGATCAAATCTGATTATAATCGTATTTCTAAATGTGCTTCATTTTATCCAGTCTTTCTCAGAAGTGTGCTGTTATGAGATAATTATATCATTTATGTGCACACTGGCATTAGCAGGTTAATGTTGCTGTCCAACAACTGCACTGAACTCTGTGCACTTGCCTGCTTTTGCCTCTCATTGACTTCACTTGTGTTTTCCCTCTCTCTTCCTTTTCGGTCTCTTACAATATCCACCACTGTGACACATTCTGTCTCTTTCTGAAGAAAATTCTCATAACTCCTTGACACAGTTACAGTCAGCCTTTGTGGAGAACTCTTTAACATGTTCTGTTGGCTCTCCAAGAATGCAAGCACATGCATATAATCAGGTGTAAGGACAGTGCATTATAACCTTGAGATTGCCTTTTTCTGCCTTTTCCACCTTTGATGGCTAAGTGGCAGATGAACAGCACACCACCACCAAATACAAAATCATTGTGGAAATGTTTGTAGAACTTTAACAACTGTACACCAAGAAAGAAAATAATAAGAAAACCTTTAAAAACATAGCTTTGTGTAAGGTTCAGTGGGAGATTAATTGGATCCCTTGGGAAAAATGCAGAGTGAAGATGATATTTTTGGCTTTTTGACAAATGGTCTAATGCTGACATTCATCCTTCTTACACCATGAATAAGTTCTTCATGAGAAAGTCTGCACGAGAAAAATGTAATTATTAGGTCTTTTTAAAAGCTAAAAATACATTACCCAAGAAAAGACATGTTGAAACCATCTGGCAAAGTAACTGTGACACGATCCACGTCACAGCTGTTGATAAAATGCTTCGCTGTTGCTAGGGAACTTATTTTCCTGTGCCTGTTGAGCTATCACATGCGGGTCATCTGAAGCACGTGAATGTCCTTGATGTTACCGTTACATGACTGGAGGGACATCTTCTTGAAATGGCAAGATGGACAGTGACATGGCTAACAAAGCACAATGGGTCTAATTTACAGAGGTGCTCTTTATCTCAGTCCAGGACATCAAAGCAAGGAAACCTAGAGCTTATTAGCTTTCAAGTTTAGGTTTGGGACTTGGGCGATTAACATGGTCTTTGCTTTTTGTTATTGCCAGCATGTCAATGTAATGTAATTTGGACTAGGACTTAAGGACTTGGGACAAATTTTCTTGCAAGTCCAAAGGATGTGACATTTCTGCTTACTCCTCAGTCTTCTCTCAAAGCCTCTCTCTGCTACAACTTTACATAAAAATATGCAGTTAGCTTAGAAATTCAACCAGCTAACATCAACCAGCAATGAGCGCAACACAAATTCCACATAAGCACAAAAAACTAAAACAGTTTTGTCTAGTGAAGCTCATCTGGCCAAACAATGTCATCAGACTAGGGGAAAACTAAGGTCAACATTGGCAAGGTATTGGATTCTTAGAGACACAAAAAAGCGAAACAACGCTTCATGAGCCAATATCCATATAGTCTGTAGTTTCCAATATAACTTAAAATTAAACTTTAATGACAGTGTAACTTTCATGGCCTTATCAATCCACATGACGCTGGTCAATCAGGTTCTGTCCTGTGATGCTCCGGATGCTTACTTACCTGCGAAACAAGCTTGTAGGCGAGCCTGGATGCCAACTAAAGTTCAGCCACTGGTGTTATTACAAGGATTTCTGAATGCTGTAAAGAGAGCCTTCAACATAGTAATTTTAAACTCTCATAAGTATTCTTATTTTCTTTTTGTCTTGTCAACAAGGTTGCTCCCTGAGACTCCAGGAAGTCAGTGCCACAGGTCAATAAACAGCCTCCCCCAATAAAACACTTACTTTTTTGTATGCATTTAACTAAAAAAAAACACCTATCTTGTATATTATTGAGGCATAAATATGCTGGGAGGCAGATGTTGTTACCTTTGGACCCAGCCAGTATATGTACAGTCTCACCAGAATCGGCACCGTTTTCAAACTCCTCCAGAAATGCTGCCCAGCAACACATCAGTATGAGTCCCAGGCTCCTCAGTCAAGGTTGACTCACACTGAGGGCTATGAAAGGAAAGCCCCAATCTCCAGCATGGCCATCTAACTGGGACTTATACCTTATAACCTTGGACCCTTCCTCAGGAGTCAAGAGTCCACAGCCCTGTCTATTCTGTTTTGCGCTGTAAGCACAACTTGAATATAAATAACCTCACCTGTAGGTTGTAAATTACCTAACTGGTTGGCCAAGTTTTAGGCACCAACTCTTTCATAAATAAGAGAACTGAATGTCCCCATAAACCAATATAAAAGCTGTGAATGACAATGCCAAGACACCCGAGATTTGCTCCACAAGATGTTTGTGGCAACTATACGACCCTGACTGTACTCGATGCAGACCAACACATTGTCATCTGTTCACTCCACGAATGTGTAGCTGTTGATATTATACTACCTAGTCTACTTAAGTCCGCTCAGAGATGACCACAGAGATGCAACCTTGAACACAGACACACACAAACAGAGTACATGGAGTTGCTGCTATTCACAGGAAGACAAAAGAGAAAAAAGAAGTGAAAACTATGGAATATTCAAGGTCATTTTGTTCTATTTTGTCTTAAGACATTCATTGCTGTCAATAATAAATAATATTGCAGGTAGCACAATCATGGTGTTTACATTCTTCAGCAATCTTCAATCTGAAAATGCTAAAATGTGATATGATATGTGAAATTTTCTGTCATAATAAGTTCAGTTTATTAAAATAATATCTTTCAGAATTAGTGCTCATTTGTCTCTGGAGAGCAGTAACAGTCCCTCCACCCCCAACCACAGCTGCCACTCCTTTTTGTGACTGGCCAAAATACATCTTCTGAGCGGGCCAGAACAGAGCTCTATAAAGTTTTACACAACTACCTAAACAATGGAGGGAAAAGAAAACACAAGTCAGGAGCCAAGAAAATCCTCCATCCCAGCACCAGACTCTGGCTCACTCATTCATCACCCTCCAACTCCAACACTCTGAGATCATCAGCACATCATAACTTCATGAGTCCCTTTTCTCATTCGTATCCAATTTTGTAACATAAAAAGAAGACTCCCCGGGGTGCACACAGAATTCCCACCAACGCTTGATCAACTTAAACCCGGACGCTTTCATGTGTGGCAATTTGCAACTAAGCCATTGTGCTGTTGATTTGACTTGCTGCTTCTGAGGCTAACAGTCATTTCATTTGTCCAAGTCTTGCATATCATCTCCAGGGTAGATTTAAAACTCAGCTACTCATTTATTCACTCACGCTCCCTTCGTGTTTTTTCACTCCCCACATTGCCTTTGTTGTTTTAATTGGAGTTTCCAGAATTTGTTCCTGTGGTGTTAATAATATATGCAATCACCTACGAACTTGTATGTGCTTCATTGTGCTCACATCTTGATTACCTTACAGACTTCTCTGGGACTTTGTTTGACCTTTGTTGTTTGGCCAGCGAGAAGACATAGTCCCCTAATTCACCCTAATATAAATTGATTTTTTTTTTTTTTACGAATAATCATGTGGTTAGAGCACATTTCACCAGGTGGAGTATTTAGCTAAACCTTTACTTTCTCCAAAATGTTAAGCTTTTGCTATAAGGAGCCTGCATGTGGAACATTTAGATTTTTGTAAACCTGCAGTTCAGCGGTAGTCCTGCATTCTCTCCATCTGCCTCTCTCTCCTCTGTTGACCTCGTTGTTCACTTCATTAAACTGAAAGCTGTAAACCCAAACCCTCTCATCCCAAACACAAAACCACACATAGTTTCAACCATCACAGGTTACAAGCCTGGCAGTCAAACTGTAAATCGGAACATCGATAGAGTCAATGAGCTGAACCTGTTTGCACAATAGCTTCGACATGCGGCTTCACATTGACCACATTTATCAGCAGCCACCCAGCAGCAACACTTACATTCTGCTGAACAGTTGAATAGGGCCCTAACTCGGCTCGCCTTAGCCAACCCTATATACCTTCTCCGTCATACTTACATCCACCTGAACAGGCCAGGGGGCGCTGTCAGAATCATGTTCTTTGATTTCCCCAGCACCCTGAACACCGTTCAGCCTGCCCTGCTGAGGAAGACGAAGATGAATGCCATGCAGGTAGTTGCTGCTCCGGTGTCCCGAATCTAGTGATGAGCAGTACTGGAGCACCACAAGGGAGTGTCCTGTCCCATTTTCTCTTTACCCTTTACAACATGGAGCCTTGCCACCTACAAAAGTTGTCTGATTACTCTTTAGTTCTTGGAAACATCAGTGGGGGTTCAGAGTGCTAGAGGTCTGCAGCTCTCCACAGGAAGGACCAGAGTCTGCTCTCTCCTCTACAGAGGCACACCGAAAGACTCAACAAACTTCTTCAGAAAGCCGCGAGGCCAGCTCAGTGGTGGGGGTGGATCTCGATCTACATAGAGTAGCAGTGAAGAGGCTGTTGTCAAAACTCCTCTCCATCATCCAAAATTTCTCCCACCCTCAACACAACATTCTGAATAGCCAGAGGAGCATGTTTCGCCTAAGAAGCTCAAAATGACTAAATGCTCCACTGAATGTCACAGGAGGTCTTTCCTTCCTGTGGCCATCCAGTTATGTAATTCCCCTTTCTGCTGAATTTTAATGTTTAATTGTTTCAATTAATTTCATATTTCTTTTTTTCCAATTTGAGCAAAGCCATTTTCCTGCAGGGATTATTAAAGTTCTTCTCATTCTGATATCTGCAGATGCACTCACGTAAGTGCTTCTTATTTATCTGGTGTGGCTAGTGGCAGCTTCCTTGTTGGTGCCAGATTTACAGCCCTAAGATGCACTGCCGGTGTGTGCAAGCTTGCTCGGGTGCGTGATTGAGGATATGTTTGTGTCCTGCTTTGACAGTGCAGAGAGGAAAGAGGTAGTGGAAAAAGGGAATGAGATGTAAATAAATAACAGTTGAGAAAATTCCCCCTTTCCTGCAAAAGATGTCGAAGACTAGAAAAAAAAGGTAAATCGGTGAGAGATATGAGCAGATAGGCAGAGATGGAGGTAGACACAGAATGAAAGAGAGAGTGTCAGAGCAGGCAGTACAATACTTAGATTCAGTCCATCTCACTCAAAATGGCTGCACACCACAATCTATCACTGCTTTATTAGAGATTACACACAAAACACCTATGAACACATACACCCAAGGTGCAGTGGAATGGAGTGCCGTAGATTCCATCCAAATCACCGCCATCTGAAAGTAATAGGAAATGGTGGCTAGGGGCCATGTCTGCTTCAACCCTTAAAAAGGAGACGCCACATCAATATTGCACTTCAATGTGCAATAATACCAAGAGGATTGCTCTCAGACTTGTCTGAAGTGTTTAATACTCAAAAATGTTTTTTTTTTTTTTTTGTCTGTGTCGCTAGTGATAAAGAATTTCTTTATCAACGGAAACACTTAAAGACAGGTGTCATTTGCCAAAGATGTCAGTGTGAATAAACAACAGTATTTGAACATCAAAAATATTCTGTATATGTATACTTTGATGGTACAGGAAAATATGATTTTAAAAATAAGTGCATTTTTGTTTAATAGATTACAATGTTTGAGAGAAAATTCTTACCAAATTGTGAGAGCAAATATTCATCACATATATCAAAAGCACGTCTGCGTGAACCATCAGACATTACTTGGACACAATGTTCACAGGTTCTTGTATTCCATATGGAAGAGTTGACGACTTTTGACTAATAATGACAAGTGAAGATACTTTCACGGGATGTAAGAGTTAAACTTTTTACTGTGTTGGTACATCATTGGTGCTACATAGAGCTTTGCAGTATATCTGCTACTTGTAGCTGTCTGCTGCCCCTTGGGGGAGAAGTGTCAAAAATGTAGAATCGACCAGAATGCAGGTCACTCTTGGTCGTGTTTGCGCTGTTGGTCCTTTTGCTTTTGCCTTTGTTGCAGAAATGACAGAAGTCACAGTGGATTGAAAATGAGCGATAACGACTGGATTGGTGTCAGAGAGCATCACTGATGGGCCTGTTGCATCAGCAGCGGCAAGTAATGCTTATGAACTACATCATCCTGAAAGGACCCTTTACTCCTCCAGCTCGAATTAGCATTTTAGCTCATCAGTTGAACCTACAGAAATCGTCATTGTGCTGTTGACTCATTGGCAGACTGCATACAGGCCCCTTAGACTCTGCATCACTTTCACAATTCCTGTAATCTTTCAATCTGCATATGCTGAAATACAGATTGAACACCAACAAGAAACCTTAGATCCCCTTTTACACTATACATAAACTAGGATGACGGCCTTGAGCTGGGCATAAACACAATGTTGTCAGGGTGTCTGTGAGGCCTCACAGCGCCACTGGCTTAATGTTGCACATACAGGGTTTCTGCAGGACACTGACAGTAATGCCATTCCTCCCCTCTTTCTCTTTTCAATCAGATGGCATCTGTATCTGTCCGCACAATAAGCGAGGGTAACACTCCTGATGCTGTCTGCCATGTGTGAAACTAATCAGAGCCAAAACCTTGTGCGTGTGTGTATGTTTGTGTGTGGGTGGGTCTGCTTGCAATAGCCACTGGCACCTTGTTGTAAAGTCAATGATGCTGCCTCTTGTTGTACATTGGCCCTTTTGCACAGACACACACAGTCACATACCCGTATACAATCTGTCTCTCTCCATACACACCCCACGAGCAACATTGCTTGTACACAGGCAGCTGGTGATGAACAAATATTCTCTCTGTTGTCGAGTGTGTGGGCATAAATGCCTGGTGTATTTATGTGTGTGTGTGTGTATTTGCAAAATGAGAATCACTCGATTGTGTCGACAGCAGCCGCCTTCCCGCCCTCCGGCACTGTGGCTCCTGATTGGATATCTCGTTAGTCAATTACCTCATTAGTGGATGTCCCATCGAGGGACCATGCTCCGCTGACGAAAAATAAATAAATCCGTCCTCATGTTCTGCTTGGATGCTGTTCTTCACAAGATTTCTTACAAATGGGATTCCTATGTTCCACAGTCGCAGCTAAGCCTTCTGCTCATTTACTGACATAACCGGTTTATGCCAGTCCCCGAAGGGATCGAGTCAAATAGTCAGAATACACATCTGGCAGTGTCTCGTCGGCACCCTGCTGCGAGGACGAAGCTGTCCTGCTGTTCTGGAGCCGAGCTGATACATCTGGAGTGATTCCGCTCCATTTTAAACATGCTTGAATCAAACCTGACACAGTGGACAGTGTCTTAGCTTTCAGTAGTACACCGTGTGAGGCAGCAAGCAGCCTTGTTCCCATTTATATAACCGTTTACCTGTACAGTGAGTGAATAAATAGCAAATAAGAAGAAATGCATGGGTAATTTTTGAGCCTGAACATTCTCTTCTACTCTTCCTTGCTAAAAGGACAATTATTGTTTTGGATGACAAATTATTGTGCTTCCTGTCTGATCGAGCACCTTCAGAACCTCCCCATCTCTCACACCTTTAAGATACTTGAAGCTCTGTAATTTTCTGTTATAATTATATGCTTTCTACCTGTTTGACTTTACCGTTTGAAAGAGCTATTAACACACTTGATACCTCTCTGCAAAAAACAGCCTTTACTTGGAGTGTAACTGGTTTTACCATGCAAGATAAGGCTACAAAATTTAAACACTTAAAATCAGCTTTGAATTGTGAATTCCGAATTAATGAATCAAACAAAAAAACACAGCACGTTGCACTAACAGTAACTCATGCTGCCAGCATCTTTGGGAGCATTTTCAAATGTTGGCATTTGAAAATAAAATAATCACGGCATGGGAACAGAAGGACAGCTGCTCTGTCTTGCAGGTTGTTAATGAATCCCTTTTTTTGCTGCTGCACTGCACACTGTTGCTTCAGGATAATTCAGTCATGACAAACACAATATAAGAATAATCTGTGTAAAAGGGCTGTTAAGAGATTTGACATGTTCCATTGTGCCATCCACAATTACCACAATAAGGATCAGAAATGGAGAAGAAATTGCGGATTGATTTAAGCCGTCGTCAGCTGTTGGAGTCAGGATCCAAATAGACTGGCGTGTCATCTCCAATCATCAGAAGCAAAGTGATTGCTGTGTTCACAAAGGTTGCACAGTAATGGGCACAAATAGATAGGCTTCTGAAAATATACCAAATGTATACAGTAGACGACCTCATTTGAACCAGTAGTAGCACTGCTTGGGGAAAGCTGACGAGGATAAATGAGCACAGTTGAGAGGTTCAGTTCTGTCAACAACGCTGCTTTGAACAAGACATTGATGCCGCTACCTGCTAGTGGTGTATAAGCTGCTGGATAAAGCTTAATATACAGCAGAATAAGTAAAGTATATCATGTGAACCTTAGTTTCCCGGGTTTCTAGGACATCCTGGAATACATTACATCTGCCTGCTCGGTATATATCTACTTTTTGGGGCAACTGCAAATAACCATTGAGAAAAGTGAATTACTCACACAAGTGTCTCCATCTTTCTTCAGTCTCTCTCTCCCTCTCTCTCTCTGTCTCCACCCACTCACACATACATTTTATTTTTTTAGCCACCGACACACCTCCCATCCCCCTCCCTTCACTTCACTCTCTATTCTCTAACCTGAATGTTTTACACCTCCCATTTTTCCACGCATCCTCACTTCTGTCTGCCTTCTTGTCTTCCTTCACTTCTCTTTCCCTCGCCACCTTTTCAACCCTCTTCCCTTCCTTCCCTTTGCCTCTCCTCTTGTTTTAGTGCCTTCTTTTATCTGTTCCTCCATCTCTCTCGAGTCCCTTTCCTTCTCTTATACTCTATTCTTCCCTCCTGTTCTCTCTTTTTCGCGTCCTCGTATATCTTCTATCTCACGCCGCTTCCTCCATCCTCTCCCCCCTTTTTGCTCCCCACCTCTTCCTTCCACTCTCCTCACTTGTTCTTTCTCCTCCTTTCTCTCCCAGGACATGAGCCTAACACATGGCTTATTGATTTGTGAAAGCAACACAGTTGTACAGCTGAAGTGGGGTCCTGAAATGTGTACGCAAGAGGATTTGAGGCACACATGCGCTTGAACAGACGTACATAGACGGCATGCTCAGTATGGATGGGCATTCCTCCAGACAGCAGGTTGCGCGGTGAATATTTAAATGATGCTGAGATGATTAACGCTGGGTTTGTGATGGGGGGGGGAGAGAGGAGGAGGGAGAAGAGAGTGTGCCTGTAGATGGCAGAAGAGTGCTTCAAGGGAACATGCGGGAGCAGAATTCTCACATGCACTGAGGCACATTTGCTCACACATATTTCCATTAACCCTCACTTAGGTGCATTTACAGTACACACCTGTGAGGATATACCTCCACCATATAGAAATTCCCTTAACTGATTTCAGGAAAACAAGCATACATCACTCCCTTGACCCTTCAGCACATGCGCAAATGCTGCAAAACACACTGAAGCTGCCCTCGGACTGACAGCGAATGATCAGGCAATCACAGGCAATGATGGTAATTTAATATTTTATGACATGGGAGTAAAACTCGCCAATAACATGAATGGCTTCCCAAATGACGTTTATTTCCCTTGGGGCTGCTGTGTGATGAGACTCATTCTGAAACCTACTAACATTTCATATTTTTTATCAAAAATAACATTGAATATGGTGATTTTGTCCTTTAGGAACTTTCTAGTATTGTTTGTGGAAGAGTATGTGTTGTTATAGTGGCAGTACATAGTTGTTTTTTTCATATGAATTATTCATTTAATACCTTTAGAAATGCAGTGTGCAGTTTGCTGGCTGTTAGAATTAACTAAGTTCTACTCGATCTGACGATATTTGATAGAAGATGCCGTGAAAGATGAGGCATTAAAACATTAAAGTCTCAGGTAACTATTGGTTTCAAGTTGAGTTTGTTGGGTTTTTTGCTTTTTTCAGAAACCTCAAATGTTGTACTGCAATGTATTATTAACCTTGGTGTAAAAAATAGTAGTGCAACTGCCATTTAAACTTCCAGTATTAGAATTTACACTCATCAAAGTAATTAAAACTCATCCCAATCTACAAACAGCTAGACTGGATCATGGAGAAACTACACCCACCAGCTGCCAGCTCTCTCAGCTCATGGCCTCAAGATCAAGGACTCAGCATCATCTCTAGTCTGAACACGACCAAATTCATGACCTTGGAGGAAAACCACATACCATGCAGTCAAAAACGGATGGTCGAAGGTGCGTTCTGATGTGATTGCTTCGTCTAAAGGGTAAATAAAAAATGGATACACAGGGAAAATAAATGCCGAGAGAGCCCACAGAGTAGTTAAAAAACCAGCCTCTGAATAGAACCTCCACTTCAGATCCCATGATTCAGTATTCCCACTTCTGTCTCTCCTTCTAACCACTTGAAGCTGCATTCTATTGAAACACAACTTGATTGATGTCTGGAGAAGGAAAACCACATGAATCAGACTTTACTCGCCTTAAACCATGAAATCGTCAGCTGGTGATCAGGCAGATGCAACAGTTGAGTTTGATGATGTGAATATGCATTTCGCAGGCCATTTGTGGAGATCATGTATCACTGCGCTTCACGTTAAGTGCCACACTTTTACGGTTTGTTGTCATTTTCAATTTCTGAGGCGAAAATCTACGTGCAATTTCATTCTTCGTCTCAATGCTTTCGAAGAATGTGAAAGTGAATTGACTAACAAAGGAAAAGACAACACGGCAATTAGAGCCCTTTTGATTAACTGAAGTATGATATTTTGAGTTGTGCTTGACAGAAAGCACCTCTTACTGCTGACTGCGAGTCATGAATGATAGTTGATTTTGAGGATAACTAAGAAGATGCGGCATTATAGAGACAAAGCACTGATGAGCCGTTTAAACAATTGATATTTCCGTAAACGGTATAATTACTGCTGGAGATAATGGGTTTAATTCTTTGGAATGTCATATAAATTATCGTTGGGTAATTTTTCTTTGAGTGCATTCACACATTTTCCCTATGGAGTGTATTGATGTCACTGCAAAAGTACTTGCAAACAAGCTAAATAGTGTATTATTTCTGAACATGCACAAAGGGACGGCCAAACAAAACAACAAAAAATCAATTAGTTGCTTTCAAGAGCTCAACAGTGGCTCTTCAAGAGAACTGATAGATGCGTTAAATTGTCCATTTGCCACCAAATCCCAAATTCTTCCTCTCTTGCATTGATTTCATTTCAGAAGACAAATGGAGCTCTAAGTGATGACTGGTGAGCCATTATGGTTGAAATCATTGATGATTCAGACACAGACTTCTCGGTACATTTGACTTGTTCCCCATCTGTTTTGATCACATTTGGATTAAAGGTTAACTTTTGGCAAGCACCTATTACCCCCCTGCCAGTGCCAGTGGACACGCATGCACTCTGTCCTTTCTTTCTTTCTTTCTTTTTTTCTCCACACAGCTGCAATGGCAAAGAGCACACAGAGCATCTCCTGCGCAGCTTGATGTTTCAGAACACACCGTCATCCGCCCAAACAGCCAACCTAGTTTTTGAAAAGAGTCCATTTTAGACTATTATTTCCGACCAAAAGCACGTGAATACAAGCGGGGGAAGCTCATACGAGCAGCTCTTGACGGCAGCATCTCTTGTACCGGCAGGCAGGAGGGAGAGACGCACCGACTGCTTCACCGGGAGGAAGAAGAGACCCGAGTATTCCGTGCAGAAGAAGAGACGATGCACGTCTCCTCTGGCTTCTGATTAAAAGAAAAAAGAAAAGGATTTTCACATTATCTTGAACCACGCTGCACTTCTAAGGACTGAAAGGACTGTCTGAACAGAGCGAGCCAGCTGTGGTTTTGGCTGAATTGGTAAGGATATTTAAAACCAGATCATCTGCTTGTTATTATTATTTTTAAATGAATAGAAGTGCATGAGAGGAATCTGTGAGAGTAATCAATTTCTCTTCTTTCAGGACGAGGGGGGTGAAGATGCGAAATTTACCTCGCAGTTGAAGAAGGAAGGTTTTGACAGACGCGCAGTGAAGAGACAGAAGGATTACCCGGACAGAAAAACCCAGAACAGGTCCGTTTCTGAGATTAAATAAAAGAATAAGAAGCAAGCGAAGAGGGATTTTATCTATTTTATTTTATTCTTTGTGTGTGAGAGAGTGACCAAACAAGGAGAGGAAGAGGAGACGCATAGGAGGAGAAAAAGCCCGTATACAGAGGAAAGAAGGGGAGATATTTGAGAATGAAGAAGGGATGCAGGCTGGTGGAAGTGTGGATTTGAAGCTCTCTACTTTTCCCCCCTTTTCTTTTTATTGCAATGGAACGGGACGGAATAGAGAGATACTGACGCCAGAATAAAAAGCAGCAGAGAGTGGATTTAAAGACAACCTGTGCCTCCATCCTCTCTCCCTCGGTCTTCTCTCTCCTCTCTGTGGATGTTTGACTGAATTCATTTTTTTTCCGGATATGAAGGATTTATCCAGTCTACGTTAGAAGGAGGAGGCAAAAAAGAGAAAACGTCTCCCCCCTTCTCTCTCTTTCTCACTCTCTCCCTCTCTCTCTCTCTCTCTCTCACTCCCCCCCCCTTCTCTCTCTCTCCTCTCTCTCTCTCTCTCTCTCCCTCCGTTTTCTGGATGTGAAGCAGCATGCGGCCCGGTGAGAGCTTAGAGGGCTCGCGCTCGGCTCACGGAAGATGCGCTAATCAGAAAATCGCTAATAGTCGCGACACGGAACGCTGTCTCGCGCACCTCTCGTCGGCAACGAGGAGGAGGATGATGATGAAGAGGGCGACGACGACGGCGGCGACGACGAAGAACAAGAAGCAGAATGAGGAGAGGGGGACGACGAGGGGGAGGATGACGGACGGAGGGGTGACGGTGATGCGCTGTTTTCTGTGGAGTCTCATCCTCGGCTCGCTCTCCACGCGCGCGCAAGGTAAGGGGATGCGACACACATGCAGCGACAGCCCGCTCACACGCAGTTTGGGTGTGTTTATTCTCATTGTCACCACGAGTGCTGTTATTTCTTCTTCTGCTACTTCTACTGCAGTCATAATGAGGATAGAAGAAGCAGAAAACATCTTCTCCCTCTGTGTGAGTGTGGTGTCTGCGCGAGGGTGTCTGGGGAGGTGTGTGCGTGCATGACAGAGAGAGGAGCGTGCGCGACTGGATGTATGTATGGTGGGGTTGCAGGGGGAAAGCTGAGAAATTGGCTTACAAGGGAGGATGAGGAGAGAAGCAGCAGCAGAAGAAGGAGGAAAGAGGGGTAGAATTGTAGAAAGAGGGGTAGAACCTGCAACAGACTCTTTCCTGGTTTTCTGCTTGCTTCAGTTTGCTCTTCTCCTCCTCTTCCTCCTTCTCTCTCTCTCCATCCTTCCCTTCAATACAGCCATTGAGCTGGTAGCCAATAAATATTCTTGCGGTAGCTCTTGGGCTGTGGCAGCGAACGTGAGTTGCTTATACCAAGTGTGTGCGAGAGTGTGTTTATCTGTGTGTGTGTGTGTGTGTGTGTGTGTGTGTGTGTGTGTGTGAGAACGTGAGTTGTTTGTAGTGATCAGGCCCAAGCCTTACACAGCATTTTGTTCTCCCTCATAATCCCTACCACCATTTATGTGTCTTCACTGTATTTCACTCAAAAGATGTTATATAATAGCGGTGTCTCCCCCCTTTTTTCGTCACTCTACACACACACACTTTCTGTCCTTGTCTTCCCTCCTTGTCTCTCTCTCTCCCCTCACCCTCCCTTCTTCTTGTCTTTCTTGAGTGAAATAAAATGTTAAAATATTCACAGTATAGCACAGTCACTCTTGCTTTCTTTGTCAGTCTCCCCTTGCTTGGTTTCTGATCCTGTTCAGAATTGCTGTATGAATGCACACACGCACACACAGACACAAACACCTCCTACCCCTCCTGTGCAAACACACCCACTGCTGCGTCAGGTGAGGCTTTTGTGGTATGGAAACTAACTTACCATTCATCATCGCACCTAGAGAAGAGAGTGGAGTTGAGGAGAGGAAGAGGAAGATTGACTGTAGGAGGAGACGAGGAAAGGAAGCAGAGAGTTGAGTGAGAAATGGCTCTACAAAAGCAGACAGAACAAGTTTAGAGACACAGGCAGGATGAGGTTTCTAACTAAACCCACCCCAGGGGCTGTGAGCTTCTGATCAGAGCCAACCGGGCTGATTTTGTTGGGGAAATGTGGGTTAAGGTTTGGCAAGCAGAAAAGGGAGAGATTGAAAATTGCACAAGAAGGCAAAGGAAACCTCAAAATCCAGCTACTGGGGAAGGTATTGAGAACTATTTGTCATTGTCATTGTAAAGTCTGCATGATCCTCCAGTGTAGGGAGATTGTGAGTTGGCTGACTGAGCAGAAATACTATGGATTTCCACAACGATTAAACAAATCGACATTGGGCACGTCTCGACGCATGGATTTGCACCATCAGAGGCTGCAGCATTGTAGTTTCACGCCATAAAAAAATACAGGAAACACCGGCCTTTTCTATTTCAAAAGGGTTTTTTTCATGGTTCACTTTGATGGACAGATGAGAGATTGTGATTTGTAGGGTGTCGACCGAACAAAGGCAAGAAAGCAGGGATTTCTTCAGGCACAGAAGATCTAATTTTAAACCCTTTGGGGCGCAGATCCTGGCACTGATCTACTCCTGGCTGTCTAACCTGAGAGACCTCATAGCACCTGACATCTAACCTCTTGGCATCAGGTATTTGTGTTTTTATTTAAAGCTGTCTGAAGAGTTGCTTCAGTTGAGCACTAATTCCTTTTAGATTATTAAAATATCAGAAGCTAGCCAAGCAAGAAAACAAATCAGACATTGTTTTAAAGTATAGAGGCTGAACAAAAAACTAAAAAAAAAAAAGTGTAATTAAATGTCCCCTTGATGCGTACTGACATTTTGGGGACAGAGACTTTAAAAACAGGCTGAAAAATTAAAACCAGCCACCAGCCAAGTGCCGTTACAGTTTGTCTGTGGCTGGTAAATTGGTCTACTGTACCGGCCATTGGCAGCTAACCAATCACTGTATGGACCAGCAGTTCTGTTCTAAAAAGCAATCTGGAAGGAACAGTAATGAAGAAGGCAGGAATGGATTCTCACGTTGCTACAGCTAGTGGACAAAAATGGTAATCTTCAAATGGCTCAACATGTTTGACACAAAGATGCAGTGCCATTTCCAAAGTAGTGGCATCTTTTGTCATAATGCTAGGCTTTAATTGAGGATTCTGCGTTCACCAACATCCGACACTTAAATGAGGACAAGAGGTCATTTTTGGAGAAAGCTGATGAAAGGCTTCAGCACTCCAGGACCCTGTTTGAGTGTTTGACAGGTTATTATAAAGCTGTTGCTCTTTAGGTTTGTCTTTCAATGCCTTATGAGAATTTAATTTCAAAAGCATAATCTTGAGCTTCCTATGAAAGAATAAAAACTCCTCAAATGAAGTTTTTCTTTGTCATATCCTCAAAATTTGCTGCTCTTTGCTCTTCCTGCCCCTGATCCCTTCTTCTCCGTTTCATCTGTTCTCCTCTTCTCCTCCCCACTGCTCTCCTCAGCTTAACTCCAACTCTCCTCCTTTCTCCTGTCCCCCTTGCCTCTATTTTCCTCTCCTCTGCTCAGCATTTCTTCTCTACTCTCATCTCTCCTCTCGGCTCCCCCTCTTCATTTCGTCTGTCAGATTTGTCCTCTGGCTCCAGAGGCTTAGTTTACTCACCAAACATACTAAATCACACATGTGCGCAGACAAGGAAAAAAAAAAAACAAACCCACACGCTTTTTTCACTGTCACACAGACCTAAATGTATTCTGGGCTACATTCAGCTTGTTGGAATCAAAACCAGAGCTGTGTCCAACCTCACACATTTGCAGCAGATTTGTATTTGAGCTCTGCTTCAACACCATCTGTAAGATATAACCTTATCACATATATTCTCCTGAGAGTAATGATGTATTCAGCTCTCAATCAATGGACTAACACTGATCAATCATCTAGCACTAATTATCAATTAGACAGCCAGGTAATCTACTTCTGGTAGGGTGAGGTATTGCAACTGGTTCAACTAAAGGCTGGTTTTTAGCTTGTGGCCATGCAATTAACCCCGAAAGTTTAAAAAAAAAAAAGTTAATTTATATTGATGAGGCATGGAAATGCAGTGCTTTGTTCTCATAGTGCTTTGTTCTTGTAGCATGGTTAAATTGAAATATATCAGTCATCCCCTGGTAGCATCCAGTAATTTAATGCTGGTCATCAGTGTTAAATTGCACTGGCTGTCAGGCACAGTGAAATGGTCGTCCAACCAGGTTTTATAACCCATCACTGGAGTTCAGAGATTGATTGGAGAAGTCTACAATCCTGATGCTGATTATAAGTCATTGATTGATGCTGTCCATTAATACGCCACTACTAATCATTTATCTGCGTTAGTTATTGGTTGAATATTTTGATCGTCAATCTCAGCTGTCAGTTGTCAATTGACATTTTATGTGCGATTGATAATATGTGGTATCGGTGAGCTCAGAGGCAGCTTTTTGTCTTTCCCCTCCCTTACACTCACATACATTTTGGCCTATTATCACACTGTGTGCACACTGAGCCAGACGAGCACTCTCAGACTGAACATTAGCGCAGCACAGACTCTCTAACACACATTTAATCCTGTGGCTTATGGCGGGTTTCTCTGGGAGAAAGATGTGTCTGTCGCAGAGTCAGCCTCTTGATCATATAAATACTTTCGACTTACAGAGAAAGAAGGAGAGAAAGGGAAAGATGAGGGTAGGCGAGACTGAGAAAGAGGCGAATGGTGAGAAGGTAATATAGTAACATAACATATGTCAGTTACATTTGGAATTTCATCTCCATTCATCTGTGGGCTTTGATGTTGGCAGCGTCTCACCTCTGTCATCTCACCATTTTCTATTCTTTTATCTTGACCACACTCTCCACTCATGTCTTTGTTTTACTACTTTTAGCAATATTTCACTTTTGCATCCTTGACTCCAGTCTTTCCTGATATATCCTCCTTGACTACCACTCACATAACAACCTGACAACTTCTGTACAGTCAATTAGAAATTCCCCTCTTATTTTTTCACCCCGTTATAACCTCTGCTTCCTCTTCTCCGTTGCTTCTTTGACATTTCACAACAATGCCAGAATTAGTGTGACATTCAAGCGACGTAGGGAAGCATAAAAGTGTGAATTTGGCTATGACACCAGACAGCAAGGATTATACATTGTGTCATATCTCAAGTAGGTGTTGATATTTTTCATATTTTGCCTAGAGCATCATCTTTTATTGACCTTAAAGTTCCTCTCCTGGCATTAATTAAAGCCCTAAAAACTCATCCCAGCTCACCAAAATTACATATTTATTTATTTTCCCAATGAAATTAATTCCTTCATGCCTTAAAATTGCTTCGTTGTCGTTCTTCACTATGCATGAGTCAGTGAAAATTGGTCCCCACCAGTATCTCCATCCACTCCTTCTCTGCTCAGTTCAGCTCAAGCATACCTCCTCACCTTTGACTCCACTCAAACACTGTCAGACGACTTTATGCTTCACAACAGCAAGTTGTAAAATTGGAGTCTTTCAGAGATCCATGTTCGATTTGGAATCTATTTCTGAGGAAAAAAAACAGGATATGGGAAGGTCTGATCAGGAAGTTGGCAGGATGGATTCCTTGAGTTAGTTATATATGAAACCCCATATGTCTGAATTCATGTTTTTGAGACTGTCGTTGGTACACAATAGCTCAACCATGGTGTTGAATGCTTTTTTTGCTTTTAATTTGACTTCCAGCACACAAAAAAACATCATGTAGACATGTTAACAAGATAAGAAACTTGACTTTTATTGGACGGACTCTTTCAACAAGTGGTTTAACTTCCGTCAATGTAACCATCTGTCTGTGAGCAGATATTGTTGAAATCAAAGTCTAAACCAACTGAGCCATTTTGCAGATACATATAAGACAAGCCTATCCGTATAACACTTTTTATAAACATACAGTTTGTGCAATATGTTTAGTGAATATTTTCATCACAATCTTGCATCTGGTTGTCATCCAGGCAGCATTAATTTCATGTCAAAGCTCATTTTCTTACTGAGACATACTGTCTTATGAATATAGTTCTTGGGATAATGGTTGCCTCTAACCCCAAGAGCGGATGTGATTATGTGTTGCTGCACATTTTTTTAATGACTCTGAAGCCTTTGATATTAACAGCATGAGATGGCACTGAACCTTTTCCCTTTGCTCACCTTTTCTTGCTTTGAAACCCTTGTACTTTGGTGTTTCTATGATATGTACAGTTGTTTGAGGAGGTTTTGACACCTCTGGGCAAACAACACATTTTGCTGATTTCTAATCTGAAAACAAATACAACCCCTGCTGCATGCAGACGTTAAAATGAGCCTCTATTCAAATGGTAATACACTCTAGCTTTTCGTTTCATGAACAAAAAGAAAATGATTATAAAATAGTTAAATTTAGTAAAGTTAAATTTAGGCCCCCACCCCCCATTGGCAGATGACACAGCAGGAGTCTCCATACTCTTTGCATAAAACTGTATAATGGGAACTCCCCTGTTAAGTAGTGAGCAAGAAGGTGTTTTGTTGTGTGTCTTTGTGGTTTGAATACTTGACTGCTCCATATTCAGTTCTTTTTCCACATCCATTCTCCTCCTACACTAATAACCCATTCTTCTTTCTCCTGCCTCCTGCTACTGACCTCCACCCATGCTGAATTTGTAATCTCCACCTTTCTTTCATCCCACATCTGCCATTTTCCCTCTCACCTCCTTCATCTCTTCTCTCTGTCCTTTCTGTTGTCCATTAGTCTTCCCTATCCTTCTTTCCTTTCTCTCTCCCCATCCTTGGTGAATTTGTTACAAGTGTTGATTATAATAGGTAGGTACTTACATGGTCCAGCTCTGTTAATCTCTCATGTGCATTTTTTTTTGTCATAGCAGGAAACTCATTTTATTCCTAGACACAGATTGCATCCCAAATGGTGTGTTTTAAATTGCTAGAGAGCCAAATCTACTCATGTATTTCAGATATGCGTTTGCCTGCTATGATTTTAGAAATGTCATCTTGCACATATTGAGCTGTCTCTGCTATCAACCGGCTTGTTAAATTGAATGAAGTGATAATTTTGCCATGCAAATTGGAATAAAGAGAGACTGTACTCCAGTTAGCTGTTCCAGTTGTTCCAGGGCCCTGTGGATTCATAACAGCATTTTATATACAATTGCTCTTCTCCTGCAAGGTCTATTGCAAATGTGCATTTGCAGAATGGTGTAACGAGTGTAATAAATTCTGTCATGATTTATTGTAATTGAATGCAAAGATATGGTGACTTATAGTCATTAGCAAAATAGTGCCACAATGGAATAACTGTAAAGAAATGATGTTGAAAGTATATTTCCAATGTGTCTCTAGTGATTTTCTTTACTGAAACTCCATTATGTGCATTTAATCTAATTCCACTAAATGCAAATACAATCACAAACCACTTGACACATTTCAAATATGCTTCAAAAAATATAAAAGAGTGTTGATTAAAGGCATATGAAATGGGAAAAATCCCCAGTGCTTTTAAATCAGAAGGTGACTTTTTGTAGATATGAGATATCTGCAGAACCCTGGCACTTTGCATGTCTCTCTGTCAGAAACACACACACACACACACACACACACATGGGCACACACACAATCTGTCAGTCTGCCGTAGCCTCTTCATTATTTCAAAGATGATTAGAAGTAGACATGACGTGAACATGTTGAATAGGCAAGCACTGACACAACCAAACTTATAAATACACAAAAATATGCTGGGCACACAAAGTTAGCATGTGTTTCCCTGAGGGTGCGACTGCAAATACTCACAAGCACACAACACATGCACAGGGACAGGAGTGTGACACATGCACACAAAGACTCTCTCCATTGCGTTACGAGAAAGGCAGATGAGAAATTAACAAAGACAGACAGTCTCGTATCCAGCTGGTGCTCCCTGTTGGTATGCGTGTGTTTGAGGTGTTCTAATCTGTATAAGGAAACATGCAACGTTGCCAGCATGGGAGGAGGGATTTCATTAAAGATGGAAGCTTGGAGCAAAATGGGAAATAGTGTATATATAGGAGGAGGAGGAGGATAGATGGGTGGACACAAACAGCAGAGTCGGTCAAAGGTTCAGTCCCCGGTGACAGCCAGAGTCTGTCCCTGTCAGACTGTCCTTGAGGAAGCTACTGATACCCTTAATGACTGTGTGCTGCTCCGTGGGGAAAATACATTCAGTGGTTGACATAAAATTTCAACCAAACCAGCATCACAACAATGTAACACACAACTAATAGGGTTGGTCATTATCACCGTGAAGCCAGGCCGTGTTTATCACAAAAAAACACTCTGCAGACCAAATCATGTTGACGTCAAGGCAACCAAAAAATGAGCTTGAACTAAATAAATTTGGTTTCAATCCCGTCACTTTGCCTTCGGTTCATATCTATTTTAGTAAATTGGCTGTCAGCTTCTTCACTGCTTTTTAGGTTACTCTGCTGCAGGTAAAGGAGGGAAAAATGGTCCAGTCAAGCAAACAGCATTTTTTTTTCTCTTTTGTCTGAAATACTGCTTGAAAAAACATTTGTGACACATAATTAAACATGAATACAATCTTGATTAAAAAGTTAGCAATCCCTTTATGCCATATCTACACTTCAGGTACGCTAATGATAACTGTGAGGTCTTAATGAATGGATGCACCCCATGTCTAGCCAGTGAGCACTGTTGTAGCTAATAATATGTAAATCATGCACCAGCAGTGTTAATACTCATGAATATCATACAAGGCTTTGATTGATGCTGTTGCTAAATGATGGACTATTTCAATTAAAAATGGTCAGAACACGATTTGTAATTTGTGAGTGTAATTTAGCTCATAATTAATTCAACTTTTCTTTTGGATTCATCAGCACACAAAACAAGCTCTCGGTTTCTTTATCTGTTGTCATTGGACCAGTTTGCAGACACTAGTTTTATTACTTTGTCTTTTGCGTTCCCTGTTCTGTCTTATGTTTTTCAGATTTTTCTCAAGCTTAGCAATAAAGCTATGTGGCTATGTGAACATTACCACATCACTTCATATTAGCTGTTGCTATACTTTATCACTAAGTGATGTTACAAAGACATGCAGAGACGTGTTATGTTAGAAAAGGCACTTTAAAAGCCGTTTACAGACTTGCACAGTCTCTAGATACTGATATTTAAGTTTAGCTGAAGAAATTCCTAAAAAAACATGCAGCCATTTTTAACATAACCAGTTAGACCTAAATTGTGTTTGTGTAGGTGTGAGAAAACATCACAGTTGTTCATGCCATTGCTACACATTACCATAAAGCCTTAAGGGACTTACTGCTGAACATCCGCAGTAGTTATTTGGATTATTCTTGATATTTTCAGGAATAATTCTTATGTTTGTGGGAAAAAATATTTAGTGATGGTAGAAACAGTCAGATCTGTTACTGCTCAGAATACAGATGAATCTTCTTTTAACCAAACTACATTCTCTGCTGTCAGCTGGAACAATCTGAATTCTTGTCTTAGCATCATTTATATATGAAAGTACATGCATTTTTGTAACTATAAAAAGAGCCGTAGTTTAACATTTATACTGGCATCAATTATAGATAAAGGTCAATGTGTTTTTAAAACTATAAGAGCAGATTACATTTATCCTTTAGGAAGCATTAACAAGTCAGCAAAAATATACAGTAAGTATGAAATATTTTGCTGGGAACAACTGGGAATCAGGAGACAGGGAGAAAATGATAAAGCAGCAGTACGAGTTTTTGTGTGCATTTAGACCCAACCTGGTCTCACGAGGATTCGTGAAACTGTCACGTAAATTTTTGTTTCGGTTTCGTGCGCACCAACACGATTTTGTCATGTTTTTCGTGCCGCTTACTACGAAATGTTTTTCGTGTTGCTCACAACGAAACCCGCTGTGGTAATCACATCTGAAAGTGGTTTATACCGGCGGATTCATGACGATCTAAGCTGTCCATCGGCGTATACTGTTTGTGTAATCGCGTTTGCAGCCGTCAGACATTCTTAGAATCGCGTTTGCAGCCTTTGGACATTCTTTAAATTCCTATGCAAATTGGTAAGTGTACCACCGGGTTATGGTTAGGGTTATGGTTAGGGATGATGTAATGCAAAATGTAGCATTGGATTCGCAACGCTTTTACATTAAAAATATAATATACCCATTCGTTTGAAATACGTTCTGAGTGGCACGAAAAGTCCGCCGTTTAAAATACATTGGTGTGCATTTCGTTGTGAGCGGCACGAAAAACATGACGAAATCGTGTTGGTGCGCACGAAACCGAAACAAAAATTTACGTGACAGTTTCACAAATCCTCGTGAGATCGGGCTGTTAGACCAGAGAATTGTACTGTGAAGCAGGAGGCAACTTCAGAGTTAACCCTGCTTTGGAGCAGGTTATGCTGTAGATAACAGATCAACACAGATAAAAGCATCACCTATCGACCAATAGTTTCTCTTGAAAAATGACATTTACCATTCCTGGAAGATCCCATGGAGTTCTGTGATTGTTAGAGACTTTCCCTGCAAGGAAAGGGATTTTAGCGCTTAAAGCACTTACAAAACTATTGCATTGTTCTGTAGACCTTCATATTGTGATATAATCCCAAAACAGACACCGCTTAACTCTGAAGCCTTGTTCTAGCTGGACATGTAAGATTAACAACTAAGCCTAATAATGGGTTTGAATGATATATTGATATTTATTCTTTACTTGCCCCTAAGACCATTCAACATTGCAAAGAGCTGCAGCTTAAAGAAAAAGGCAAACGTTCGGATACACAAGTATAATTAAACCCAGGTCTACTCCTGCCTTATGTGTGGCACTGATATTGATCAACCTATCAATTATGGCATTCACACAGCTGCATTTTTTTGCGAGCATTCCCTTTTGGCTTTGGCTGCAATAGTTGTGTTGCTTTTAGCCTGTATTATATTTTTACACTCCTCATATTGATTTAGGATTACAGCTTCTTCTTTTTGCAAGAAATATAGGATTTTAGACCTGTTCATCTGGTGTTTATATCACATTTTCTGTGTAAATGCGCTAATGGCTGAATTTGGAAAACCTGGGTTGACTTAGTGATTTAATAAGCAGCTAATTGCTGTCTGGTTTAACGAGGTATCCTGAGTTTGTTGACTTTCAATTGTGCTCATTTGTCCCAAACACATGGACCCAATATCATATCTGGCTTAACATATGCCTTGTTTTTTAACGCACAATTTCTCAGTAGCTCTCACTCGCGTTTCATAATACCATCAGATTGATTCTGCTACTTGTTCTCAGGTAATCCTACATATTTTTTGTTACGACAACATTGCACAGCATCGCTTTAATATTTGGATTATGATGATTCAATTGTGTTTGCATGTATAAACACCACCACCTTCTCCTGTAGTTTTATTGGCTTGGAGTCTCAGAGCTCTGCAGGTGATGCATTTCTCCCTGACTGATGATGTATTTCCTGTCTGAGTCTTGCGCCTTGGGAGCCTTTTTGTACTGTTGTTCATTCTGTCTATGTATGTGTGTGTCTCCCTGCGCACTGTACGCCTTTCCATGTGTGTGTGCGCGAATGCATGTGTGCGCTTGTCGGATTTATTCCCAGAGAAGACTCATTTCCCCAGCAGGCCCTGTCAGCCTGTTTCTGGGCGCACTCAGTTCACAGCTGGAGGCAACTGCTGTCACCTGCTTACCTAACATCTCTCCTCGCCTCGCTTTCCTCACTTTTTCATTGCTTAGCCCCATCTCAGTCAAAACAGTGGTGAACTATAAATCCCCAAAACAACACTCTGATTCATTTTTTGGGGGCTGCCTTTTTTTTTTTTTTTTTTTTTTTACAAAACAAGTAAACTGAAAGGAAATTGGTCTTTTATAGTTGGCAATAAAATTACTCTGAAGAGACTGCACATCCAGACGAGTCCAAAAGTCCTATTTTTTCACCAGTATTTAGTATTCTCTAAAATTGCTGTTTTCAAAAGCTTTCATGCTTCGGCGGTCACCAGCATGCCCCAGAAAGGAGGACATCTCTTCTGGCTAGACAGGAATGGTTACCAAGACAGCTACAGTTGCTGCTAATGCGTGCCTTTATTCTGTATATACACACACGCAAGAATAACTCATGAGATCCACCTTAACCTCAGCATATGGACACACAAGATGTCCAAACAGCCTTTTAACTTGATGTTCTAATTGTAAGCCAAATAAAGAGCAGCAAATGTCAACTGACAGGACATAAAAATGACTTTGTGTAATAAAAAACACACACAATTTATTGTTTTATTAAGTACTTAAACCTGCATTTGTCTGATGAGAACATCCCAGAGGTGACGGCATGCAGGTTCAGTCCAGCTCGCAGACAAAAGCTCAGCAGGGTGTTGCAGTGGACAACAGTAAACGCTTCGATCTTTGACCCTGGCCGTCTGTTTCCCTCACACCCCGACCCTACCACGCTCTCCCTCTCTCACTGTCTCCCTACCACTCTCATTCAGGGCCACTGGGTCAGACAGAGAGCAGATGCTTAACTGCGTGACCACAACCAAACCTGACACCACAACACGCGTACTCCCATTCTGTCATCTCCCCTTGTTAAATGCATTTGTCTCCCGGAAAGATACTTCTCGCCCATGTTATTGTCCAATTTCAGATTCCCCATGACACTGACTGAGAGGCAGTGGAGGCTAGCTAATTTTACTCTGCATTTGGATGCTACCTGTTGAATGATGTATAACTAATATCTCTGAAGTCCATGCTGTAAATATCATAAATAATTTATGATGTGCACGTCAGTAATATTTATACTGGCAGCATATGTTTGTCCATCATAATATTCCAGTGCAGTATCTTACTTCTATTAACTACAGAGTCATTAAACTTTTATGGTTATTGTACTCGCAGCACTTGGTTATTGTTGGAATTGTTAAGCTCATGGTCTGCTTTAATACAGGAAAAGCCCTTAGTGGTGTGAGACAAAAGCCAACTAAAATCTTTTTTGAACTGTACACAAAGTGAAAATGGATCACTGAATGGATTCAAAGCCTGGTCTTTTGTAGGAGAGTTCTGTTTACTCTATCCTTTTAATCCCAATCACCTTCTGTCATACACGAGTTCATGAACATCAAGCTTCATCCATCCATTAAAAAAGTCCCTCAACGTATATGTATACCATAATCCTTTTGCATTTGTTGTAGATGAGGCAGGTTCATGTACCAGGCTGAAAAACTGCTATCGATAGTCATTACGTTAGAAAGGTCTCTACTTTGGCAAGCTTCCTGTGATACACTTTGTTGCTGTTGTATTTGGTGCCAATGTTCCTCCAGATTTTATGTGATTTTACAGAAAATAAGGCTGTAGTTAAGTGCCTCCTTGGCTTGAAAGGTATAGCAAACAATTTAATCACAATTTTGTCACTAATGGAAAACCATACTCATATTTTTGGTTCGGACATCGTTCCACCCAATCTAATTTTCTTTCAAAAAAGTATTTTCAACATTACATAATGTAGTTTTGTTGGCTTTATGAGAACACAAACCAACACAGTCCTCATTGAAGAAATGTATACACAATTATAGAAGAGAGTGAATCAGGAAACTACACCTGCCACTATGTATTGGAATGCCATTTAATAATATCTACTAACACATCTTTTAACATATTACAAAATTTAAAAAAAAATCATCATCTTAGCGCATCACAGTATAAAAAATGTAATTTGTCTTTTCTTGAAGAGAGTCCAATGTTAAAATTGGATGACATCTCTGAAGCAAATGAAGAAACCCCAAATGCCACAAGTAATACAGTCTAATAAGTGTCATCCATACCTCATCTGCTGGAGGTAATTTACTGTTTATCTTCCAACAAACAAAGGAGGCAAGACTGCTCTGAGGACTAGTCTGTGTCCAAATGCCTGGTAGAGGTTGAGCTGAAATGAGTTTTTGAGATCAAAGGAAACAGAACGATGAAAGCATAAAAGGGATTGAAAGATAAAAGGAATTGAGCCACTGGGTCAGGGTTGTGCCTTCTTAGAACAGAAATCAACAGAATTGAAATCCATTCGACCACAAGGAGCACTGGACTCCACGTATGTCATGGAGGTCAGTGCGTTCTTAAAGGCGTCAAGTTCCCAACCGTGATCAACTTTTCTTTTTTTTATTTCTGGCACTTCACAGAAGGCCTTAGAGCTGGAGTCCACAAAGGATCTCTACTCAGAATTCTGAGTGGAAAGTTTTTCTTTGCCTCTTTGTTGTTTTTTTTTTCTTCTTTCAATTAATCAGAGATAATGGGGCGCGGGAAGCTAATGACAAAAGGATAAAAAACAAATTGAAAGGTTGCTGGACTTCAAGACCTGTTTTAATTATCCTAGCCACTCTTTTATTATTTATAAGCCTAGATTACACAGACTGAGCTTAGGTTTTACAGATGGAGCTTTTAAGGCCCGGTGTTTGGAGACCAGCTAAAGGTAAATTCTGACAAATGGAAAGACAGACTCTGCTGACCAGTTTATTCTGATCTTAATGGAACTTCAGGTGTAAATTGAACTGACTAGCAACATTTTGAAAACTATAGTGAAATAAGTAACTGCACACTGAATCAGAGCAACCATCATGATGTCTCAGATACAAATGAAGGGATTTCTAATTCAGTGTAAATGTACTCCTTACGTAGCTGTTGTTTTTTGTAAATATGTACACAACAGGAAGAAAAAGTCAGCCACCAAAGTTTAAATAGTAATTTAATACTCTTTACTAATTGACTTAAGAGCCAGTAGACATTTAAGCACCTTTGATGGCCTGGTTAACCTCGTTCTCCAGTTTATTTTCTTTTGAATTACAGTTGAAAATACACCCCGACTGTTGTTCTACATAATGAAATCGAAGAGGATTATATGGATTACATCCATTAATTAGTTCATTTGTCCTCCAGATGTATACAAGACACCGCTAACTGGAGTTTGATGAATATTGGGAGCGTGGTACATCTCATCATTTTAGACGAGATGATCCAATGAAGGGCTCCAAGTACAACCAACGTCACATTTGTTACTACCTCTTCCGTTTATGGAGGAGGGGATATTTTGATTGATGATTTGTGTTAGATGCAAAAAGAAATTATCTTTATTCTTGCCGCGTACAAGAGGCTTGTTCTTCACATAAAAAGGCTGAGCGTGTGGATTTATGTATTGGCCATGTAGTTCTTACTAATCTGTCGACTTCGGTCATGTGGAGCAATAACTCAAATTAATCACATGTATTACCTTGAGACAGTCATAATGGTTTGCACTGTGCAGGGCAGTTTTTACATCACATCATATTTCAAATGCATCATGCTTACATATCGTATAATTCCTGTCTATGGAGTGTAAAGATACACTCAATAGCAGGTAGAATTTTTGAGCATGCATTAAATAATGTTTATGTCGTGTTTGCAAATAATGAAAGAAAGAAAGAGTAACATTATCATGGTGACACAAACAGGAATAAACTGAAGTAGACAGAGGTCCATGAATAAATGTGCAAGTTTATGTGGCAGTAAATGTGCTACAGTATAATGTCACTGACTTGCTTTTTGGCCTGATTAATATGATTATGTCCCATATTTACACTATAACGCTTCTATTTGTTCTTTTTTTAACCCTTTATCCTTAGAGGGGATGTAAGAGACAGACAGAACTGGTATTACTGAAGTCAGTGAATGCTTCACTATGTTTTATACTAACATTTTTGGGGTATTCATCAGCTGTTCCATAGACTATACATTGAAAATGCAAGAATTGATCAAAATAGATAATAGAATAGAATAGAATAGCTTTATTGTCATCATACATGGCATGACGAAAATATAAATAGCTACCACTGGACGGTGCATGACAACAAGCAGTAAGTAATAAAATAACATGAAGTAATGATACAGTCCAAATGAAGAATGAGCCTGGAATATAGTATTTATATGAAAATTGAGTGACAGCAGTGTTTATGATGGGCTAATGTGACTTAACAGGTGGCGTTTGATCAGCAGGTGAACTTAGTCTTGGATGTTGTGAGAGGCTGTCTTATTGTCTTTCAGGCTTTGAGCAGCAGTGAGAATGAGCTGTCACGTTTGGTTTTACAGAGGAGGTGTTTTTTTTTCTCCCCAACTGGAAATGTTAGCTTCCTGTTGACGTGCAAGCCGCTCAACTTAATGCACCATGATGGAGTGTCAACGGAGCGGACTATTTCTGCTTGAACTGCAGACTTCTGAGAATCCGTTGCAAACATGACATTTTCATCGTCATGCTGGGTTGTTTACGAAACACAGAGAGGTGAGGGATTTAATTTAATACCTTATGAAACAAAACTCATTAGGTTCGTGATTGACAAACGCATTCCCAGTAGAAGAGGTGCAAGTGCTTGTCTGTCCATCCGTCCAGTTCGCCATTTGTTGCTGTGCCTGAACATACTGCAGCTGTCAAGTTGGATCTGCTGGCTTGTTAGAAATGTTCTCCAGTGATGCACCAAGCAGGACATAACCTGTCTTACCTGCCTTCATCGTGCTTTTGCATACAGAAAGTGACATTGCAGGTAGTTTCTAATGATCATCACGAACAGTCAATCATGTGCACTCACTTTTAATCCATCAGTGAGGCAGCAAGCTCCAGAAAAGTCACTTTAATGAATGTCACCATCTCTGTTGGTTTGTCTCCTTCCCCATAGCTTCAGTGTACTTATGGATCTTATCTTTTAAAAAGCAAAAAGGATTTGTATGAAAACCTCAAGATAACTTTAAACAGCCCAGAAATCTCCTTAGAGATGAATCCTGTATAGGAACTGAACATTGAAAAAGTCAAAATACGTACCAAGGGCTTAAACCCAGTAAGAACACATGTATAAAAACAACTTCATGAACATCATACAATCCTAAAATATCCCATTGAGCAAGATGAGAAATCAGAATGTGAAATGTTACTTCTAAACCAGTACAAAAATAAGTGGCAATAGTCCTTCACAATTGCAGATTTCATTTGGAAGTTTCAGAAAAATAACTTTCAATAACTGAGTAGTGCTTCGTGTGAGCTCGCTGATAGCTGTATTTGTCTCCACTCTAATTTAGTCTAGATTGAAGTAAATTGACCCCCGATGTTACTGTCTGTGCCCTTGGAGGTAAGAGTTATGAATAAGAGCACCGGGGGAAAATAGGTGTAGCACGTCTTAAGTACTGATGTAACTATGGCGGAAACAGTGGGGCGCTGAAATTATAATCACACCTCCTCTTCACAGCTCAGCAGGCTTTCAGGAACCTGCCAAGATCACATTTAACACACACACACAGAAAGACAGAGACGTTCAGACACTCGTACACACATGTAGAAAGCGGCAGACAGTCAGTCTGCCTGGAACACGCAATGTGCATCCACCCACAAACACAGACACACAAACCGACACAGACCTCCCACTACAGTAATAGGGCCATTCAATTTTTGGGTATTGCAGTTATTTCTTCTGCAGTTGGATTCCAAATTGTCAGTAGGGGTCAATGCTAAATATATGTTTGGAACACATTCTTTATTATCATTACAAAAGGAATTAATTTCATTTTCATTGCAATAATACAGCTTTTGCCAATATAGCGATTATAGCAATTCTTTGATTACTTTAAGCTGATAGACGCATAAAATCCCCCGTAAGAAATCAGATTATTCTTGCTATCTATAAACCACACTGTGTAGGTGGATTTTCTTTTACCGCATCATATTTGTTAAATCCATATGGCCTCTGCTGCAGAACAGTGGTGTCAATCAAACTACTGTCTACCTTTTAGAAAGGTGTTTGCAAGCAGCATCAGCAACTAGAAGTGTTTGGTTTAACCCACAGAGATTTAGTGGAGGTTCTTGAATGAGTCAAGCAGGTGTAAGTGTGGACAGAGTTTCTTGGTTCAGCAGATCATTTTATCAGTCTTACTTTATTCAGAACACATTAAGCTAATGCATTAGGCTAGTTGGGGAAAAAAGTGATTAATCATTTTATGTATATACATATATATCTATATTCACTCATAAAGTGCTAATTGTTACCGTGTCACCTCTAATATGGTGTGTGCCAAAGACACAGTTGTTTAGTATTGATTTTCTGTAAAACCTGAGTGGTTAGCTACTCGTGAACGTGCACAGGAGTATGTGTGCATCTGTTTGTGTGGCAGTCAGGTGGTTTATCTCGGCTTTGCGAGAGAGGCAGCAAATCTCCCTGTAATTACAATCTGAACAGCCCTGACATTTTACCAAGACTCCCCAGGTGTGTGCACGAGCATGTGTCTATGTCTGTGTGCGCACGTGTGTTGAAGTGTGTGCTGAAGGCCTTTTGTCTTGTGGGGCTGAAACAGCTGGGTGCTCCTCGCTAATTAACGAGAAACCTCATAATTACTGTTAACTGGCCTACTATAGCTGACAGAGAGGATGAGAGAGAGAGAGGCAGGAGACGAAAGACAGAAACCGGGAGGAGGAACATTAAAATAGGCAAATATTTCTTCAGCATCAGCACACTAACCGACCTGTCACTGCTCAGCCGGCTTGAGCAAGAGGACAGTGAAAAAATAGTAGGCGCGAAAACTACTGCAGTAATGTACAGCATGTTCACCTGAAAATGAATGTTGTGCAAGGAATAACTAAGTTTTTCTTGAACTTCAGAGCCTTTGAGAGCGTGGTTTTGCATTAGTTTAGCGAGTGTATACCTATATCAAAGAGGTCTGGGTCATCACTGCAGAGTCAAATGTGACCACCCTTAGGATATGCTGAAAGGAAGAATTTGGATGTTTAGTCTTATAGAGCAACAGGGACGGATTGAACGTTATTTCATTCGGTCATTCAGTTTAGACTTGATATCGTGGTGTGTGCAGTAAAGCCCAGCCAGGCAGTTGGAGATGGAGAAGAACGTCAAAAAACGTAAAGGAAGGGCTGAAAAGCTCACAGAAAAAAGAAGAAAAGCTCTCGAAACGTCGGCCGGACAGGGTAAAACAATAAAAGAAATGTTTCCTGTAGCCGCTGCCGGTCCATCACAGGCACAGGGGCCACCTGTTGATGAAGAGGCTGAGCCAACAAGTGAGGATGAGGATGCAGATGGAGGTGAAGAAAGCGAGGCTGGAGTGGTGAGCATGAAAGAATCCTGCGTTTCACTATATCTTCGAGGATGTCTGAATATGTTGCCTTTAGTAGAGAAATATCAAGCTGTTAGCATCGGTGGAGTAAACTATTAGCCCAAGCCCAAGGTCTATCTACGGTAGCATTAGAAGCTAATTGGCTAGTTAGCCAAATGTAGCTGTCTCCTGCAATACAAACGCAGCTCGTATTGGGCGCAACAACGAAAACAAATTCATTCGGCCATGGTATAGAATTGCATGAACTTGAAAGAAGTCACACACTCAAGCGCACCCTGGTTAGTTAGTATTGCCCTGACGACATGACCTGAACGACACTCAAGACTGACTTTTCTTGTCCTCATGTGTTTTCGAGTCGTTTCCATGGACG
Organism: Acanthochromis polyacanthus; assembly: GCF_021347895.1. NCBI lineage: Eukaryota > Metazoa > Chordata > Actinopteri > Pomacentridae > Acanthochromis > Acanthochromis polyacanthus. The sequence goes on along the minus strand of NC_067123.1, from coordinate 35,213,039 downwards.
CATCCGCTGACAAAATGTAGCTGTTCAAACTAAACTGCCAAAATATTCAAATGTGATTTATATTCTTCCATCTGCATATTATATTTTTTCCCTGATGGTCTTAATGTGTGTTTCACAGGTAAAATGTCTGAAAAAGGATTTTTTTATGGTCTGAATTGTAATCAACTCTGAGCTGGTGTCTAAAGCGTGTGTGTGTGTGTGTGTGTGTGTGTGTGTGTGTGTGTGTGTGTGTGTGTGTGTGTGTGTGTGTGTGTGTGTGTGTGTGTGTGTGTGTGTGTGTGTGTGTGTGTGTGTGTGTGTGTGTGTGTGTGTGTGTGTGTGTGTGTGTGTGTGTGTGTGTGAGTGTGAGACTACAGTGTAGTGCTACATAATAATAGTAGTAGTAGCAGCCTAGTAGTAATAATAATAGTAGTAATAGTAGTAGCAATAATAATAGTAGTAATAATAATAATGCGTTTCAGTTGTAAAGTAGCCTACTTTACATTTCTTTGCGAAATCTCAGTGCTGTGAGATAACAGAGGGCAAGAGGGAGAGAAAGAAGACAGAAGTCACAAATTAATTGAATTGATAAGACAGGTGTCTTCATGGTTTCAAGATGCATTTCAAATGTCAACACATAGTCCACCATAGTGGTGGTGGGTGGAGGGGGGATTGCACAGGTGGTCTGGTCCAAAAAGTCCTGGGCCGAATTTGACTCCCAGTCCGGCCCTGTGGAGCAACATTTTGCAGCCTTCTGCTGGGAAGACTGTAATCATCCAAGAAAATCCAGTGCACTGCCTCCAGTAAAACAATTTATTTTTGACACTTTTTGAGATTTAGATCTAAAACTGTAGAAAGACCCAAGATATCAGTCTCCTCTTGCTTTTTTTAATTCAAGCTAACCATTTGCTGGTGGTTGGTTGCAAACATGAGAATGGTTTCGATCTTCTTTTCTAACTTTTAACAAGAAAGCTATAATACTTTTATTGAGATTATATAACTAATCTGTGAAGATGAAATCTTTCTACTCATAGAAGTGGGAATGTGCCTGTGAGTTGTCCATTCATGCCATGGTTGTCGGTTTGATCACCGGCCACTCTTGTTTAAATGTCCTTCTCTACAAATCTATTGCAATATGTGTACCTGGGTGGATGCGAATGAGATACTGTAAAGTGTTTTGATACAAAACACTATAAGAATGCAGTCCTCTTTATCTTTGAAACTGCTAAAATAGTTATGGCTCACGGCTTTTCTGGACCCAAATGTAGAACACAGAGTCGATTGCACAGGTTTCAAAGGTTTATTGCAAAATAGCCTTTGTGATGGAAAGGGAGACCTGATGGATGGGAGATGGATTTACATCTTGAAATGCATGTGGCCTTCAGGCCGGCGATTCTGTGCGTGGCATGCCGCTTGGTGGGAGGCTAACTGACCATTTTGGAGACGGAGGAGGTGAACGTGGCGTCTGTTACGCTGGAACTCGATGGTGGAAGTGAGCTGCCAAGGAAACGACCGGAGGAGACTGAAACCTGAAGCACAGGGAAGTTGCCGGTAAGCAAATGCTACAAGGAGAGATTTGGCCAGCTAAACTACCACAGGAGCAGGCAGGGCAATCTGGCAAGGATTGGAAGGATTAAGTACTGCAGCAGGCAATTAGTGGATGATTCTCAGAAGTATCAGGTTATTGCCTGTGAAGACGAACAGGTGGCCACGCCCAGGTATCAACACAGAGAGAGGATGAGCGGGAACAAATTGAGACTAAAGGGAGAAAGCGGTGAAAACACAAGTGACAGGGAAGGAAGAAAATGGAACTGTGACAAAAATAAGATCTGGGCTGGATAACGTTGTAAATCCCCTTTTGAGTGTCTTGTATTTTCAAAAAACATTTTACTTTGTAGTTTTCCTTGAGTTTGGCTTTGAGCCCCATCAGTTATGTCATAACGATGTGTTTAGATTACAGTCACTAAACATGTAAAAAATGTAATTATAATGATGGCCAAGGAGCATTTTTAATCATAGTAAGCCATCTAGTGAAGTACAGCTGTACAAGTGTAGGCTGTGTGTTTTTGTGTGCACACTTCAAAGACAAACTGATATGAACATAAAGACTGTTGTTTCCCCATGGTCTAAATGTCACTGTTGCCACATTGTTTTCATCACTTAGAACAACATTGCTAACTTTCACTGTGTGTGTGCAATACTAGTGTGTGTTCGCATACACAGTCGTGAACATATAATGTCACATAAGTCTGTCTTGCTGCCTCTCGTCGGTTGCCTCTGAAAGATTCCTAAATGCTGCTTCGAAAGGTCAAGTAGATCAGTAGAGAGATACACAAACACACAGTGGCATGACATGGGAATAAAGACATATCATATAAACTTCTCTTCATGATGAGGTTCAGTCAGATTCTGCTGCTTTTCAAAATAGGTGATACCCTTCACATGTGCAGTTACTGTTCCAAGTTTCTCATGGGTTTACTCCTATGATGAGTGTAGCTTTTCTGTGTTTCCATTAGAAGCTGTACATTTTGTAAGGCTGAGCCTTGCATACAAATATATTTACCATACATGCTGCATGTATATTAGTGGTTACTGTGAATCAAAGAAAATACCTAATCATCAGTGACTTCATCTATGCAGACATCTCGGTCTTTTTTTTTTTTCTTTTTTCATATGATTTGCCAGAGGTCTGAGCAGTTGGCTATTGATCTGTGTGTATGTGTGTGTGTGTGTGTGTATAATGGTCATGTCACGCTATGTTGATTTTCATGTCAGACAGCAGCGTTCTCTCCTCACTCCATTACTTCCCATTCTGTCGCTGTGTGTGCACGTATGCTTGTGTGTGTCAGTCTGTCCGTGCCTGTGATTTCACGCCCAGAACAGTTCTTGTACTATTTTTTTTTTCTCCCAGGCTTACAGCTGTTTAATTGTTCCTTTACCCAAGCACACACACACACACACACACACACACACACACACACACACACACACACACACACACACACACACACACACACACACACACACACACACACACACACACTTCCCAGAGTAACAAGGTGAAGTAAATAAAACTCCAAAAATACTGCTCCACATCATTATGCAGGTGGACTGTGCACTGTCACAAGAGAGATGTGAAAAGTGCTGAATTAAAATGGTTCCAAGCAAAAATAAACTGTGTATAGAAACTCACAGTCGTTAATGACAGATGGAACCTGCTCCGCTGCATTTATATGCAGGAGTGTAGCCATTTTAAAAGCGCATAATGCAAACAAAAGTCTTCCTTTGTTCTTACTTTCACCACAAAATGCAGCATCCATTTTGATACCAGGTTGGAGCGTGTCACTGATGTGTTTTCATGTTTAAGCTGTTAGAATTCATATTGTGTATACTGTTTGTTACTGTTATTAAGTAGTTTTGTTGTGTTTGAGCAGAGTCAAAGCTTAGCAGCCTTTAGATGAGCGTTGGAGCGGTGGGTGGAGATGGAAGCTTGGATCATTTACATATTCAGAGCTCTACGCATACTAAATGAGGAAATGGTGTATTGTTAGATCCAGGCAGTTTTAAGACACGAAGGGATTGTTTTCAAGGAAGAAGCTCCTGAATATTTCATTTTGATGAACACCGATGAGTTTTTGGACATTAATGTCACGAGATTGATGTAATCTCCGATGAGGATCATGGTGTGGCTGAGTACAGAAAGTGTCCACACAGACGTGAGTTATGTGTTTATTTGCATTTAACCATAAGAACTAAGGAAAAGGCTTTTGTTGCTTATGCCTATTGACACATGAGAGCCCTGATGTGAACCCTTGTCGCTACTGTGGCACTTTGTGCACCCACCATCCACCCTAACTGCCTCCTGTTGCCTGCAGTGTAGTTTAGAAATGTGCTCAAATATTAGATTTTGTTGCACTTTATCATAGCAGAGAGAGAGAGAAAAAAAAAAACACTTAGTTGTGTAGAGACGTAATTTCTTTTAGGCTTGGGTCCAAAACCTTGATGTAATCACCTTACAATGTGAAAGGTACAGCCAAACAATTCCTGGTGGGATAGCCTAAAAAAAAAAGTTAAACCGTTAATTTACAATATAAATAATTACTTGCTATTCTTATGAACAACTAAGTGACAAATCATATCAGCTCGACATTAGATTAATATTCTAAAAATGATGAGCAACTGATTAGAACAAAATGAGACTTTTCTTTAAACTTATGTCTGCTCTCAATATACATAAATCTAAATTTTGCCATAATTTGAACAATAAAATGCATATCTTTAGCAGGAAATCAGAGGATTACCATGCCCAACAGTATTGTCAGGAACTACACCCCGAAATCCCTACAGCAAGGTGACAAGTTAAATCACTGTGTGTAAGATTTTCAAGGAGTGGAAATTTTTACTCTTTGCTTCCTTTAAGAAAACAAAAAATCACTGCGTTGTATTTTGAAAAGGCAACCACAGATCACAAATTTTCTTTTGTGATGACTGGCTGTTACTGATGTTACTATAGATGATGCTGTTGACTTATTGTCTCCAGTCTTATTGTGTTGCCAAATGCGGCCAGTTGTAATTTAAGATACTCAAAAAGGTTAGCAGTAAAAGGGGGTAAATATGTCAAGTTTTACTAACATTCTAAAGTTTTATTTGTTTCTCCATTGTGACTTTTTAATTTTTTGTTTACTCTTGGTGAATAGATTTGCACACAACCATCACAACCTCCAGAGACAAATAGCTGTGTGCATTCAAAAGAGCTGCAACTACGCTCTGGCTTCTTGCTCCTGCTGTCTCTTTTTAAAAATTGGAACCAATGGAGATTATTGTAGGAACCACTAGCTGGGTTTCCATTACGGTTTTTCGCAAAATAAAAGTGATATTTCTAAAATTTCGACAAAGTATATTTGCACTTTTAATGTGTTTCCATTGAATGTTGTTCTGGGCAGAAGCATCGTAACTCTCGTAAAATATCATCCCGCGAGATTTCGATGTCGAACCCCTATCTCTTTATAACACTCTGCATTCCTCTGCTGTTTGCTGTCTAGTAAGGCAGTGATGTTTTTCCTCAAGAATAATAGCAAGAAAAGTCTCCGTCTCCTCTTCTGTCCACACGTACCGCGCCATATTTACTCCGAGAGAACTGGTCATGTGACCAGGTACGTCACATCCGATGAGGTATAATTGCGGAAAAAATGTTTCCATTGCGCTTTTGCAAAATGTTTCAATATTGAAACCTCTGACAAACCACCTCATGAGAGCGTAAAAACTTTTTAGCGATATTTTAGTCCTTTTTCGAAATTCGGGTGTTTCCATTACCAGTTTTTTATTGCGCTATTCACATTTTGCGCATATCTAATGGTAATGGAAACGCAGCTATTGTCTGTCTGAAAGTAGCTGCAAGACCTCTGATGTAGACATCAGGCAACAACAACCTGGTGAACTGATCCATAAGCATTAGGAACCGGCTCAGAGGGCTCATTTCATCTGAGAGGTGGCATCCAAATTCATTTTATTTTGATCTACAGTATCACTCATGACTCAGGAAAATATCCACATATTTCTATGAAATCTCTGTGGATGCTGCCGTTGAATCCAAGGAGTTGATCCTTTATTCACTGTCTGTGAAGGAGCTCTAGGATTTGTCTAAGGGTGACATCACCACCACCGTCTTTCTTTGTACATCCAGTGCCTTTCAAGAGTTATTTTGTGATGAAATGGACCTTCTCTCCCTTTACCAGGCTCGTCTGCTTCCACTTCACTTAGTGACTGACTACACAGAATGCCTTTCAGCGGTCCCTAGACAAAAGGACTGAACTTTTCTACTCAGCTGAGCGTTGTGCTGGTAGGTAGAGTGAGTAGTGACAATAGACTTAAAGTTTTTTTGTCTTTGGTCAAGACAAAGCAGGACTCACACATCTTAGAACTCAATATGTCTAATTACTATATGTTACTTAGATCTATGGATGCAGATGTCACAGAAAGATTGTTTCTGTGCCACCATTCACGTCATTCTTTAGCGTTGATACACAATAATTAGCATATTAAGAACTATGAAACACTGAAACCTTAATCTGATCTTTGATGTCTTCATTTGCTACAATCTTCTCAACTTTTTATTTGTACTTCTGCAGAAAATTCTCTGTTGTATATTACACTCCATATTTATTTAGATATCAGCAGATTTGTTTAAAAAAAAGAAAAACCTTTAAACACACACAAAAAAAAACAACCTGGAAAGACAAGCAACTTCACCTGGTGATGTTTTTCAGAGTACTGAAATGTTTCTGGGAGCATCTTCTTCTATAATAACCTTATCGTACGGGTCTGACCTCTGCACACAGCAATTTACAAAGCCCTGTGCTGCAATTTAAAGCGCCTGAACTTCCAAACCCCTTTCAGTCACCAGGCTGCGCTGAGGGAAAGTTCATTCAGCTTAGTTTGAAAAAAATCTAACTTGTCTGAGATGTATCATTTTGCTTGTAGTATTGACATCCTTTTAGCTTGATGTACTCCTTGACCCAACCAAAATGTGGCTGTAGTGCCAAAAACCAACACAGACAGCTTTCAGATAAATGTAACATGGAGGTACTGTATTCATTTTTCTTGGGTACTGTTCATTGTTCCTTAAAATCATGACAGAGGAAATATGAAACTGTTTGTTGAAGCTCTACACCTGCTGATTATCTTTGTAGAGCTGCACTTAAAATATGATCAGGCACTTAACATCTGTAGCTGTCTTTATTCACTGGCTTCCTGACAGCTGTAAGGGATCCCAAGGACCTGGCCTAGTATCTATACACAAAGCACTGCTAATATATAGTGATCCCTATGCTAAGCCCTTTATCGCAGCAATTAGCTGGATGTCTCTGAACGGCCAGAGGAGAAAAGGGCTTTAGAGGGGCCAACACAGGTGTGAGGGAGCAGCTGGAATGAAGAATGGATTTGAGAAATTATTCATTTACTGGCTGACTACAGGAGACACTGGATGACTAAGTGAATGAGTGATACGCAGGCTTTCTACCTGCCGACCGACCAACTGAATATGTGATGCATACAAGACTTGATCTTCGGTATGACAATACTTTTGGCAAATCAACAAGGCCTCAGGCAATACTGTCTGAATTCTGCATGGTAAGATAGTGCAGTCTCCTATCTTTACCATTTCTTAACATTCTAAGTTTTTTGCGGTGAATTCTGTCTGCATTTTGGAAGCATCTTGTGTGTGGGTGTCTGACTAAGCAAGTTCTTATCTGGTATCAAATCGTGTTCAGTATCGCAGTCGAGAACGGCTGTTTCCTGAGTGAAGGGCTCCATAAATACACACACACACACAAGCACAGTCATTTGGTAGACAAGGGGACTGTACTTGACTAAGAGACAATGTTTTCTAAATGTGTCTAACTCTGACACCACATACCCTGTGTTTGTATGTGTCTGTGTGCTCTGCGTCCAAGTGTTGTGGAAGACAACTGATGCTTAAAAAGCTTTAATGCTGCTTCCACAATCTGACAACAACATCAATGCAAATTGTCCTGGTAGACACACACACACACACACACACACACACACACACACACACACACACACACACACACACACACACACACACACACACACACACACACACACACACATATATATATATATATAAGGAGTAAAAAACAACTTGGGGATTTGAAGTGATTTGTTTTTGCTCCACTTCTTGAACACAGACAGACACAAACAGCCAACCTAACTGAAACAACAACACTTTAACCGGCACACAGATGGGCACAGAGACATACAAACGGACCCACATAAAGGAGATTTTTACATAAAAGAAAGACACAAACAGAATGATACAGAAGAAGGAAGGGAGGGAAGCGAGACAGACAAAGAGGTGTGTGTGTTGTTAAACCAGCGAGACAGAGGGTTATATTGCTGTGAAGGCACTCAAGAGATACAAACACCAAACATAACAGATAAGAAAGCAGGTTGACTGGTTATCACGGTGAAAAAAAACCACTGCGACAATGAAAGAGAGTGAGAAAGCTTGTGTTTTCACTCTGTCAGACATCTAAAGGTGCCTTCAGGTTATATTCGGTGTCGTAAACAGATTGTCGTTTTATACCGGCTTGCCATTTCAGCACTTTCAAAGGTTCATGACACCACACTAGCGAGCTAAGTCATGGTCTCATGCATGAGATTACTGCTGATAAAATTGTGTGATCGAATGTGTGTTGTTATAGAGGATGTTTCCAACAGGTGTCTCAGACTCATTGTTAATTCCCTTGACATGGTCCTGTTTGTAATGCCTCTCATCCTTTTCACATTCATACTCATTTTATTTTAGGTAACAAGCATTTCTCGTCTTGATTGGTCCTGGAAAAGTAAATTTTTATACATTAAGGAAATTAAATAGTCTCACACCTAGAGGTATTTTAGAGTTCCACTTCACTTCTCCAAAAATAATTGTTTTTACAGTACTGGAGAAACCAGACCAACACGGTGGTCTTTAGTCAGCCTAGTTTAATCTACGGGAGATTCTGAGGGTTCATGTTGGGTCTTTAGAACTGTTTCCTAATGTTTTTACTGCAGAAGTTAATCAGGGAGAAAATCGGTAAAACAGCCCAGAACTACGGCTGCCATAAATGATAAGATCAAAAATACTAACTTTTAGAGGAAAAAAAATACGATTCCAGTCTGACAGAAGAGTACGTTAATATGTGAGTAATGGGAAACCCAGATGTGGATTTTGCTTATTACGAAATTTCATTTAAGTTTCAGTTATGCAAGAGAAAAAGCATCAGTGATGAGAACTGGCTTCTCTACGAGTTAACGGTTTTTCAGTTTAATTTTCTCAACAGCACTGGTGTAAAAGAGGTTCCTTTTCTCAAAAACAGTTCTTAGAATTTTATATCTAGGATCCCACATTCAGACCAACACTGCTATTGGCTCAAAGATGTCCTGAATTTGTGTTTGCCAGTGTGGTTAGCACATGTGTTAATTCAATTACTGCTGTACAAACATGTTACCTTCTTACTGATGGAACGTAATTGAGACAGATGTGACACCATTCAAATACAAATACCTGTTATGTCAGTTTGATGCTAATAAGTGTGTTGTTTTCAAAATATTATATATGTTGAATATGGGTCAGTGATAATTGACTCGGCTCATGGTTGGACATTATTTTTCCAATGATCTATATTGCTATTTATTTCACTAATTCATCATGAAGTTTAAAATTGCTCTGATACAGCTTACTTTAATTATCTCTGGTCACCACTCTGGTCAGAAGCAATGTCACGCCTACACTATTATGGGATTGCTTACATGTAGTAACAAGTAACATGAAAAAACATGATTTTTAGTTTTTAAATAAACGTATGTAAAGCATAAAAGGACTTTAACTAAGTGCTGAATATGTGTTATTCTAAATTGACAGGAGGATTAAAATTTGTGCTGCAATCCATATCTTTTTTTGAATATTGATTATCTGTTTCCTTGACTACTAATAATCTACTAATAATCACTGCAAATTAACTTACCAAAGCATACAGCTTGATCGCTAATGCTAAGGATTGCTAATGATTTATAACAGTTGGTAATTAATAATGATTTTGTAAATACAATATGCCTTGATTTATCACATCCATGCCAACTTCAACTTGATCTCCCATTATCAAATAAGCTAATAATCCTGTTAAATGACAGAGGCCCACCATCCCCATTGCCGATCCAATCCTTTTGTCAATACTTTACCTTTATCTGATTGTGATCGATGGCTCAGGTTTATACCCATCTTAAACTTTTAAATACAACTAAGCTACAGTGCCTTGCAAAAGTATTCGGCCCCCTTGAACTTTTCAACCTTTCGCCACATTTCAGGCTTCAAACATAAAGATATAACATTTTAATTTTTTGTCAAGAATCAACAACAATTGGGACATAATCGTGAAGTGGAATGAAATTTATTGGTTATTTTATACTTTTTTAACAAATAAAAAACTGAAAAGTGGGGTGTGCAATATTATTTGGCCCCTTTACTTTCAGTGCAGCAAACTCACTCCAGAAGTTCAGTGAGGATCTCTGAATGATCCAATGTTGTCCTAAATGACTGATGATGATAAACAGAATCTACCTGTGTGTAATCAAGTCTCCGTATAAATGCACCTGCTCTGTGATAGTCTCAGGGTTCTGTTTAAAGTGCAGAGAGCATCATGAAGACCAAGGAACACACCAGGCAGGTCTGAGATACTGTTGTGGAGAAGTTTAAAGCCGGATTTGGATACAAAAAGATTTCCCAAGCTTTAAACATCTCAAGGAGCACTGTGCAAGCAATCATATTGAAATGGAAGGAGTATCAGACCACTGCAAATCTACCAAGACCCGGCCGTCCCTCTAAACTTTCACCTCGAACAAAGAGAAGACTGATCAGAGACGCAGCCAAGAGGCCCATGATCACTCTGGATGAACTGCAGAGATCTACAGCTGAGGTGGGAGAGTCTGTCCATAGGACAACAATCAGTCGCACACTGCACAAATCTGGCCTTTATGGAAGAGTGGCAAGAAGAAAGCCATTTCTCAAAGATATCCATAAAAAGTCTCATTTAAAGTTTGCCACAAGCCACCTGGGAGACACACCAAACATGTGGAAGAAGGTGCTCTGGTCAGATGAAACCAAAATTGAACTTTTTGGCCACAATGCAAAACGATATGTTTGGCAGAAAAGCAACACAGCTCATCACCCTGAACACACCATCCCCACTGTCAAACATGGTGGTGGCAGCATCATGGTTTGGGCCTGCTTTTCTTCAGCAGGGACAGGGAAGATGTTTAAAACTGATGGGAAGATGAATGGAGCCAAATACAGGACCATTCTGGAAGAAAACCTGTTGGAGTCTGCAAAAGACCTGAGACTGGGACGGAGATTTATCTTCCAACAGGACAATGATCCAAAACATAAAGCCAAATCTACAATGGAATGGTTCACAAATGAACGTATCCAGGTGTTAGAATGGCCAAGTCAAAGTCCAGACCTGAATCCAATCGAGAATCTGTGGGCAGAGCTGAAGACTGCTGTTCACAAACGCTCTCCATCCAACCTCACTGAGCTCGAGCTGTTTTGCACGGAAGAATGGGCAAGAATTTCAGTCTCTGGATGTGCAAAACTGATAGAGACATACCCCAAGCGACTTGCAGCTGTAATTGCAGCAAAAGGTGGCGCTACAAATTATTAATGCAAGGGGGCCGAATAATATTGCACGCCCCACTTTTCAGGTTTTTATTTGTTAAAAAAAGTTTAAAATATCCAATAAATTTCGCTCCACTTCACGACTGTGTCCCACTTGTTGTTGATTCTTGACAAAAAATTAAAATTTTATATCTTTATGTTTGAAGCCTGAAATGTGGCGAAAGGTTGAAAAGTTCAAGGGAGCTGAATACTTTCACAAGGCACTGTAAATGACAGAGCAACAGCTCCAGGACCATATATCAGACTCCAGACAGAGAAGTAACTTCTGGGCCAAGACATTATGGACTGTATTGCTGTGAGGCAATACTGTACTATTTTCTGAGCCACCATGCATCATACTATTTAGTCTTTCATTCTATAATATAAAGCCAAAGGAGAGAGACACTGCCAGTATCTTCAGGATAAAAAGACTCCTACTTAAGTGCTACAAGACAGCTCCTTTGGAAAAAAACCCCAAAAACTGTCACTGTCCTGCTAGCTTTGTTTACATTTTGACTGATTGGATTGCCTTTCAATCGATTGTCTCATTCGACACGAGAAACAGCAGCAAAGTCTTCTGAGAGCGCTCTGCATTGATTTTCAGGCAGTGTAACCTCTGACTTTGTCAAGTTTGTTACCTGTAGAATCAAATGGACGTCTGTTTCAAACTTTGATTCATTGTAAACGTGTTAAATGACTTTGTCAAATATTTCACGTACGTGCATGAGTATATCTAAGATTTACATCATGTAATTCAGATTTTTTTTTAATTAACCAGAGCCATAAATATACGGTTCATGTTCCTGTTTTTCTCTCTGTCCATCTGTCGACTGGACTTTCCGGGTTTAAACTTGACCAAAGTCACTTCAATAACACAAACACACACACACATACACACACACACACACACACATACGCACACAGACTCCCCAGTTACATCTTATGCCTCCTGCAGTACACTGATAAGGCCCTCTCTCTCTCTTTCCATGTCTCTCTCATTTTCTTTGTCCCTCTTGCTTTTTCTCTCCCTCTTTTCCATTTTGTTCTGTTTTTATTCCATCTGGCGCTTCTTTTTCTGTCTTTCCCGACGTATCTCTATCTCTTTCTCCCTATCTCTCCATCTCTCTCTCCATACCATCACTCTCTCTTTCCCATACTCCCATCTTTCTCTGTCCATCTTCGCATTCTCAAAAATGCTTTGTCTCTTTTACTCATTGTTTTTATTGTGTTTTTGAAATGCTGATCTTGATTTATCAGTTCTACCTGTATCCTTGCTTTTTTTCATCACCTATTTTACTTTTATTATTTTTTTTGTTGTGTTCAATGAACTTTTTGCAATACAAACCTGGAAACTTTGTTTTCATATTCATTTGGGCCCAGAACATGACAGCTTTATGTCCCATAAAAGCGCATGCTGTGAACATTATTTAGACATTATTTTAAAAGTAGAATTGAGTCTTGTTGCTTTGCCAAAATATGCTGACCCAATAGATTTTTCTAGATTGGAATGTTTGCTCCACCACAAAGAAGAAGGTAACAGCTCAAGGCGTGATATTTGTTTCAATATGTTCATGCAGTTTTTACAAGAGAACTTTCAGATGAAGATGAATCCTCTAAGGACGTAAACCCAGCTCTGTTCTTCCCAGAACATGACAAAAGACATGATAAAAGAAAATTGTAATGCCAAGATCTAAACGGCACATCATGGTAGGTGCTGATATTTACACTGTGGGTTATTTCAACAAATGACAACGTGTCTGTAGATTTTTGTGGTGTCGGTGACGTGAAAGTTAGCCTTACAAGGAAGTATGGATCTCTCTTCAGAAGTCACTCTTGCCTAGGTCATGTGAGCTCCCTCAATGTGCTGTATTTTTGGGTTCGGGGCACATTTTAGACTCATTGGTGACACTTACCAAGGCAGCAATAGCCACAACTTTATTCTTAGATTAAATGATAGCTATTTTCACACCTAGGAACAATAGGTACAATAATATTCAGCTTAATTTCAGATGAGCTCATCTTGAAAAACAAAAATTTGAAAATACTTCTTCTTCTCCATCATTGAAATTCCGTAATCTGTAATTTACTAAATGACTGATACTATGTTGTGATTTTTTTTCCCCCCCGTGGGGAGAATATTGCCGGATCAAATCAAGCCTGCAGAGTGACAGCCAGCAGCTTGTGTGATCTCTGCCACATTACAAACTAGAAAAGCACTTGGAGAGTGCAGACCTCCGCCAGGCCATCTGTTTGTCTGTCTGTCTGTTTGTCTGTTAACAGCATAACTCAAAAAGTCATGGACGGATTTTCACCAAATTTTTACAGAATGTCCGGAAGAGCAAAAGTAACAATCGATTAGATTTTGGAGGTGATCCGGATCACCGTCTGGATCCAGGATTTTTTTGAAGGACTCTGTACAATTGAGAGATGGCTGCCAGGCCATCTCTCAATTGTACAGAGTTGGCTTTTTTTTTTGAAGGACTCTGTACAATTGTGAGAGATGGCCACCAGACGGTGATCCGGATCCCCTCCAAAATCTAATCGATTGTTACTTTTGCTCTTCCGGACATTCCGTAAAACTTTGGTGAAAATCCGTCCATAACTTTTTGAGTTATGCTGTTAACAAACAGACAAACTCCGGTGATTACGTAACCTCCTGGCGGAGGTAATAATGCATTTTTTTTTCCCATCTAGGTAAAAATTGCAACTTTGTTAGAAGTTAATTTTGACTGTGCTCCTACTCCCAAATGTGTACATGTTCAAATGACTGATGTAGCATCTACAGACAGCAAACGTTGAATACCAGACTGTTTCACCAACAAGAGTGTGGGGCTTTAAGAATGGCAGTACTTGTCAACCTGGTGAGTTGGTTTCAATCAATCAAACTATGTTTGTGTAAATGTAGTTGTTTTCAATTTTTTTACTCGGCAAGAATTGTTGGAAGAGAGGGAAATTCATGGTTATATAGTGTACATCTTAGACTATATTGACTGCATGACACTCCTATAAAATTTTGTAACGTGGTTCAAAGAAAGCCTGATTAAACTGAAAGCAAAATAGCTTTTACAGGCAGCTGCTAATGGAGCTCTTTAAGCCTTGCTTCCATAAAACTTTACATGCAATTTCATCTGAAGTGAGACAGACGTACAAAATCTTTAAGTAGATGAAATTTGAAGGATAAACTCAACCTTTTGTGAACTGTTAGGCTTTACTTTCTTTGCTTTTCTAAAATATGGATACAGATTTGCACTAATAGAGATAGTAATGGCACATTTGGACCTTACAGTAAATTAAAAGACAGCATTCATGTCAGGCAATTTGAGAGATGTGAAATCAGTCATTTGACAGAATTTTGTGAAAAAGAGCCAGCTTAATTTCCTGCCTTTTATTTGTGAATACAATGTAATATCATTCAAGCCGAAAATCGAAGAATATCAGATTGTCTTTTGTTCTTGTTTTTTGCAGTGATTTCAGAGTAATTAGCTAAGCCTTCACAAAACAAACAAGTGCTATTACTATTAATTCATGCAAAGATCACTATCTGAAACTGATATAAATCAGGAAGTGTTATCAGTTTTTATCTTGCAAATGCTGTTTATATGGTCAGAATTGTGCAACGTGGTAACAGCGTGGGTGAACAGTGATGATGAACAGTCTTTGGTCTTACTCTTGTTGCCCATAGCCCACATACATTTCACAGATCAATACTTTGTAGGGGTACTGGGATGCATATGTTTGTTTCTGTGCTGATGGGCCACCGTGTCTGTATGCTCACCTATCACTGTTAATGCTCATCATTCCTGGGACCCTGTTTAAGTTTAGCACAAGAGGTTCATTCAGCTGTCACATCTCATTGGCCACTTCTGCTCTTCTAAATGGTCCTGTGAGCCAATAAAGTTTACTCAAGGTTACCATGTCACAGCAGCTGTTTCCTGAAGAGACGGAGTAAATTAAATGGGGCAGATGACTCAGCAAACGCAGCCTGACACACACCTACACACACACATGCTCATATGTCATCGTGCCCGCATAAAAGTGGCACAAATTCAAAAACAGTACTCAGGCGCCGCACACTCATAAATACTGTCGACGTGTTGCACTACAACCTTTCAGGCGCCATTTCAGTCTTTCTCTTTTCGTCTCACACACAAACATACTCAATCACACACACTTGTTTGTCTTCAGAGGACATTCCATTGACTGAATCTATCTTCATGCAAGTCGAAGTTACAGTTAATCTTAACCTAACCTAACACTATAGTCTTGCTGTAACCCCAAAATGTAATTACATTAAGAGGACTTCAGTTTTGTCCTCATAAGAAAGACATGTTCCTGTAATGTGACTGTGTCAAAAACATTTAGGTCCCCACAATGTAACTAATACCTCATTTCACACATTCGTCTCTCTTTTCCACGCTCAATATGGCTCATGGCGCTGAGAACAATGGCTAGTACAATGAGTGGCATGTGCAGCTTAACTTGGGCTTTGGTGTGTGTATGTGCGTGTCTCTGTGTGCGAGCGTATTTGATGTCAGCAGGGTTGATTCACACTCACTTACCCCCCGACAACTGGAATCATACCACCCGCCTCTTGACGAGCTCACATCAACACACATTCGCACACTCGCACAAAGCTAATTAGGAGTCTTCATTATTGTTGGATTATGCTGTTCAGCTCCAGAGCTACAGGCTTTTCTTTATGGGTGCAAAGGAGCTAAGGACTCTTAAGTACATTTAGCAGACTGCTAGTTTGCTTTAAATAATGGATTTGTGCACAAGACTAACTAATGAAGCAGAGTAGTGTTACCCATATACAATTTTTAACCTCAGAAAATAGGATTTGTATGATCGAGCTACCATGCAAAGTCCTGTTAAGACCATCGGGACAAATCAGGGATCGTTGTCCTGTGCAAGTACTCTTTAACTGGGGATCAAACTGTTAACTCTATGATTGATCCACACGACTCCCTGATGCTCAAATCTCTCTTCTGACAGCCATGTCCTCCAGCTATTCAAAGGGCAATTTGAGGCATTTTCAAACCAAATGAGATACATTACGCTGTGTTACCACTGTGTTTTGGGTCCACCTAAGGGATGTAACCTGGAATGATTCTATTCAGATGTCTAAACCGGCACTGTTGACTTTTAATGAAGTAAAGCTAGTTTTTTCTCTCAAGATCCCAGCAGATGTCCCAAGTACCTGACCTTGCTCTGAAAGGTGAATAGCCTCCAGTGAAAGAACTTTGTTTTAGCTATTTTCAAATAGAGAGAATTTGATCATCTCTAGACTAACTTTTAGCATTAGTTGGATTGGTGCACTGTAAAATTTTCACCATTCCTTTTGGTCCTGAATAGTAGAAGATAAATCAGTTCTTTTACACATTGCTGTTTTTAACACATTGTCTAAATGACTGTAAACAGGAAACAAGGTGAAGATTAAAGGATGTTTTGTGCATTTTACCTAATCTTTTTCATAATTATAATCTGGGACTTGCTTGGGAAACTGCTTCAGTTTACCGCCTCCTGATACTGAGATGCTGCAGTGTTGCTCTGCCAGCCACGCACCTGTCAAGGTACAGGGGGAGTTTCTTGGAGACATTTGGCTTTTTTTTATTGTTTCAGTTCAAAATGTCAATGCTCTGAAAGCAAAAGCACTGTTTCCAGCCAGGCTTCTTGGCAATAGGTACAACACATAATGTTGGGCATTTTATGACATCTCAGTGTTTCCCACAGGTTGAGTTTAGTTGTGGTGGTGGGTGGTGTGGCGTGACTGATGTGCACGCAGACACTCATGCAGTTTAGAGGTAACCCAGGTTGTTTTATGACAGTACAACATACAAATGTGCCCTAAAGGCCTCAAATGCAGACTATTGGTAGACATGACAATTCATGGGTGTTCCCTAAATGCCTCATGTACTGCAGTTTGTTGATGTTCTCTTCACACCTAGCAGGCACCGGTTGGAGCTACACTCAGCCTCCCAGACGACTGTGCACAAAAAAGCCTTTGGTCCCCAACTCTGACAGGTGCATGGCCAAAAATTACTCTGCTAAATGTCAAGTGCACCAGTGTGACTAATAGAAATGTTTAGTTGTACTACAAAATTTTGGGTGTTTGAAAATGAGCACAGAAAAGGACCTTGTACTTGTACCAATGTGGCTCATACAATGCTGAAATGGGTGCAAGGTGTCATTGCTCAAGGGCACTTTGGTAATATTGGGAACTGAACCTGTTCATTATGCTGGTTCCTCTTCTCATCAATCTGCTACACTCAGCTGCTCCTCTCATTGGCTCTCTCTCGCCTCTTAAAACCACCACACTCCCCCTCTCTTCGCTACTCTTATAAAAAAATCACAAAGTAAAGTATTTTGCGTTTTATGATGACAGTGTGTGTCTTCCTGCCTCTTTATGTGTGCATGTGACAGCACCTATTAGTGCAGATGTGTTTGCCTCTGCTTGTAGCTGACTGACTGTGTATTTGCGTGGGTGTGTTTGTGTGTACTTTCTATGTGTATTTTTATGTGCAGTCACGACTCTCCCCTCTGCTGGCTTGTTGCTGCCTCCTTACATCATCAGTCCAAGAGATCTTTAAATCTCTACAGCTGCTTTTGATTAAAAACTGCAATTACATTTAGTATATATTTGGTTGCTTCAGATCTATGTTCAAGAAAGAAATCCTCTGTAGATTGTGGGTGTTTTTCACAGGGGAAGAAGTTGATGGTGAAAAGACAGAAAGGTAGTTTCTTCAGTCAGCCACTGACTGAAGGATGTACTCCAACTGTGAACCAAAGGTTGGGTCGAATTACACATGCAATTCTTGCTTTCCCTACCCAAGTGCCCTTGATCAAAGTGTTGACACTTTCTGAAGTGGTGCAGTGCTTTGGCTGACCCTGCGCTCTGAAGAAGACACCTTTAAACTTGCCTTCTATGCAAAGCACTGTTTCTATAGATGAGGCAGCCATAAAACCTAAGCATCACCTGAGTGGTCCTGGCTTTCTATAACTGTGTGACTAACAATGCATGGCAAACTCCAGACAGCTATTTTAGTTTCACGATGGCTATGATAACAGTCAAGCTGTGAGAGGATGTCAGCCATACTGTGCAATGTCCAGCACGATTCTCAAGATGCTTGCAAAATTAGCATTAATGGCGGTAGCAACATGTGCTTTGTTATGCTTGTGACTATAATCTTGCCAGCGTGATGCTTTATGGTGAAATTTGCATGCTGCAGTTTTTCTAGCAGTCTGCCAAAACAATAACAGTGGAGAGCAAGGGGAACAAGTAGCTGGCTGCTGTGCCAAATTGAATCTGGAGAAAGTGTAGACTTAAAGAAAGATGTCTTGATGACGCTCTAATGCGTGAACTGATTAGTAACTTCTTATGCCCGTTTCTCAATTGTTTTAATGGTGTTAATGCGGTTTTACCTCCCTCTTCTGTGCTAATACCAAATGTAGGAAGTCTAGAATTGGACTGTTTGCTTTGTTTAGAGGCAGTAGCAAACTTGAGTGTTCAGTATGTGTTTTTCTAGCTTGAAAGGCTCTGAAACACTATCGGATGCTGAATTAAAAGAGTTGGCCTGTCTTTTGCATGATGTACCGAGTGCTGATTCAGCCAAAAAGACTTTATATGGTAGAGCATGAGGGATTGCTTTCCACTGCGGTGTGGATTAAAATTTCAAAATTTTCACTTTTGCTTTAAACATGAGGGGAGAGAATAAAATGAAAAATAAACCCTCACTGTAGAAGTAATTTATAATCATATAAGATATGGAGTGCGGAGAAATATTGCATCCCAAGACAAGCTTACATTCTACAGCTCTGACAGAGGAATGAAGCATTTTCCTGCAAGTATACGTGCGTGTGTGTGTGAGCATATTCAAACTTGTGTGTCAGTGTGAGACCCGCAGGTATCAGCTAGCCTAGTTTAAGGTGTGATGCAAACACACACACTGAGATAGCATCATTCCTGAGGGGCGAAGTTGTGCTGACCAGATGAACTGTTTCCCTTCATCTCTTGCGTGTGCATGGCTTGGTTGTGGCTTTAAGTATGTATGTATGATTTCATTTTATTTACTGTGTGTGCATGTTTGGTTTTATTTCTTGTGGGTCCTGTGGGGTCGCAAGACTGACTCAGCACTTTTAACAACTTCCATACAAATTTGTGAAAATATGAGCAAGACAGATTCTGCCATGTTCCCTTCCTGACAAAACAAGTTTTCTTTATTTCACAACCAGCATCTATTAAGTCAGAGCGCTGTTCTTCAGTCTCATTTCGCTTGAGCTGACTCAGTTTTTCAATAAGCGCGGCTTCACATTTCTCTGGTATAATCTATTTGAAACAGTGTTTTGATCCCATTTTTCCATTCTCAGAGGCATGTTTGCTAATGAAATGCAACTGAATACTGCTTTATTCAATGTTCTAATTTTGTTCTAATCACATTTTGTAATTTATTTTTTTGCAAGCAAAGCAGTGATCAAATAAGCTTTTACTATTAAGTGTCTGGTTTCTTCGTTTTAATGCGACCCCGCGTTTCACAACTGTTTTGCAGTCTACTTTATACAAGTCATTAAATGGTAAGAATGTACCTTTATTGTTATTTTATTATTTTCAGATGAAGTTTATCTGTGTTAAATGTCTAAAATCATTTGTTTGTGGTGTAGAATTGAACATAAAATTAGATTTATGTGTGCATATTTTACATTTTGACGGTTTACTAAGAGTAGCATGCATCTTTGATCTCTGTTTTTTGTGTACGTGGCACTGTGTGCATAGTTTTTGTGTGTATGTCCTGGTGTTTGTGTGCATTTCCTTTTCAGGGTCTCAAAAAACTGCAGCTAAAATGAAAGTAGGAAAGAGATAGAAGAGAAATATTCATCGACTGCTGTCTCTCAGAGTCCCTCTGTCTGTTTCAGGCCCATTGCCACCCTCCTCTCTCTTTCTCCTTGTTTTTTTTCTCTGTTTCCCCCTTTTTGTGTCTTCAAGGTACAAAGCTGCTCCCCTCATTATTTGTGCGACTCTGAATGTCCGTGTGTGTGGCTATGCATGTGTGGGTGTAAGTGATGGAGAGGAAGAAAGATAGTTTGAGTCAATCTTGCTGACCTCATGCAGTTTTACATTTTTTTTGCTCAAGTATTTGCTGTGATGTACACTCAAACAGACACACATTTGCGGGTAAACTAGACAGAATATTATCAGGAAGGAATGGCTCTGCATGACGCTACACACTGGGAAGAAATCCTGACCTTCATTTGCAATAATAGAATATTTTCACTCCAGTGTGAGACAGGAATGAGAGGCAAGAGGTTAATTTGATTCATATGCAGAGTATCTAACAGTGCAGAGTAAACGTTGGTGTGGCAGATACGAGGGAGGAGTAAAAGAGCAAGGGATTCTTATGAAATAAAAACAAAGAAAGAAGGGGATAAGGGAGCCAAGCTTGGGGGCACTGAGAAGCAGAAGACTTAGAGAAAGATGGAGCACAGTGCAGTATACTCGAGAGAGGCAAAGAAGAGGAAGAGATAGATAAGTGAGAGGGAGACTGCAGCAGAGTATACTCACGAGAACAAGACAGCGAGGAAGAAAATGAGGAGGCAAGATGGAGTGCTTTGATTTACACATTTAAACATTAATGGTGATTCATGGGGGGGGGGTCATCAAGGTGCTGTTAACATGTTTGAGAAAAGAGATGCGCTTTCAACATGCCTGCTGCCAAAAGTCTCCAGTGGCGCAACACAGCTTCCACACAGGAAGGTCACTTAATGCCTTCAGGCTAGAGTATTGATAATAACAGCTCTATTCATGCTCTCCATTGAAAACATAGTGTGCAATGTTAATGCGATTCCGCATCGAATATCTGAATGTATGGCTGCAGAGAAAGGGAGAGTATGTAGTACGCAAAGGGAGGGGAAGAAAGGGTTCAGGGAAAGAGAGAAAATGTGAAGGTCGGTGGGAGAGAAGTGAGGAAAACATACTTATAGTACAGGATGCTCCTGGGCGTTCACACATTCATATTTATGTCTTCATGCATATGCAGACTCACACACAGACCCATTCAAGTATACAGTAAATTAAAGTCACTGGTACTGAATTGCTTGCTTCATCCAAGTATTTAAGGTTGCTTTTAGCCGCTTGAATTCTGTTTCTGTTACAGAAGATGCAAATGCTTTATTCTTCCTTAGTATTCTGCAGCTCGCCGGCACCCCTTTCACATGGCATTTGAGGATAGATTGTTAATTTTTTGACACTCTGCTCTCTTACGCCTCCGACAGTCTTGTGCAAAACTTTGATCCCACTCTTGTCAGTGCAGCGGCACTCGACTTGGATATGCAAGTTTTCTTTTTCATAAGTGTCTGTGTGTTTTTTTTCTTTAAAAGGTCTCTGAATACTTTCTCATTATCATCACTAGATTATGATCACCATTTATTTAGCCTTGTTGGAAACATTTATTCAAAACGACTGAATGTTATTTTCCTCGTCTGCAGTTGTTTTTAGCAGCTTTTTGTTAAAAACTTGCATTTTTTTCCCAGCCTGTACTGCATTTTCCTCCTCTTCCCTACCACTCCTTCTCACTGTAAAGTCCTCTCATACTCAGCTCACACCATCAGAGCTTCTTAACTCGTTCTACCTCCTATTGTCATTACCTGTGTGTCTCTCTGCATGACCTCAATTCACAGGCAAGCTCACATCTATTGCCTCTCTGCGTCTCTCCCTGTCTCTTGCCAGGTGTAGCTGTGCTGAGCTTCAGGCTAATGTGTGTGAGGAGCGCAGGAAGCATGTTTGTAGTATGTGTGTACGTGGGCTTGTGAGACCTTCTGTTTCTCTCCTCGCTCTGTCCTCTTTTTCCAGGCAGCTATCAGCCCTTCGTTTTCGTTCCCCCTTTTTTTGGCTGCTTTTCCCCTCTCCTTTTTGTCTTATTTTCACCACATGTGCAAGTCTCTCTCACCAGGTGTATTTTGTTTTGAGCTCGAGGCTAATGTATGTGTGCGAGAGACAGAGAGAGAGATACAAAACCTAGGGAGAAAGAGGGAGGATGCCCTAGTTCTTGCAGTAAAACTAGTGGGGGAATCAAATAAACCACAATTAAGGCAGTAACAGTAAAATCTTTATGCTGTAAGAAAATGTAAGAAACGGAATATGTCTTGTCTGTGTGTGTGCTGTGAGTGTCTCTTTGTTTCTGGTCGTGATCTTAATTGTGAGGGAAATGTTCCACCCCTCCCTCCCAGCTGTCCTCGCTGCTCCTCCAGAATCGCTCACTAGCAACCAGCACCCCAGTGGTGCAAAAGTAATTGAACGAACTCTGATTACGTTAATCAAATGATCTGCTTCCTGGTTTTATTTGGCCTAGTCTGGGAGGTTCTTGTGCTCAATTTCCCTCCATATCTTAAAAAAAATCCCCTCCAGCGGACACATCAAACGCGGCAAAGACTTGTGAGAAGGGAATGTAATGGAGTGTGTTGATGGAAAGGAAAATTAGCGCTGAGGCTCCAAGTAAGCGTGTGCAATGCTGCGCCGATGGATGCCATCATAATTCATATATGCAGCGTGGTATATAAAAGAGAAATTCCTCATAGGTTGCCTTCAACTCTTGGGACAAAAAAGCAACAAAAAAGCAGCCAATCAGTGAGAATTTTAATTAAATGTATGGGTCATTCTCCAATCATCAGGGGTATCATTTGGCCTCAGTGGCAGATTAGGGGTCCAGTGATTGTGTTTAATGTGCTTTCAGACAGCTACTGAGCATATGGCTGACACTCAGTAAGGAGAGCAGGCAAGCACTTATATAAAAAAGCCAATAGTTATGCTAGCAAAGGAGAGAAACACTTATGGAGGGAAAGGAGAGCAAAGGAGAGACAAAAGCTTGAACTACATGACTAAGAGTGCTTTGATTGCCAAGTTTTTCTCCCAAATGTGATTGCTGTTGGTAGCTGTTAGTCTTATTTGCTTTCTTACCAAGTGTTACATGAGAAGATTGATGCCACTGCTATGTGTGAATAATTTACTATAAAGCTACAGAATGGCTGTGTTGAGCAAAATGGTTGAAAACAGATTTAAACAGCTAGTCTGGCTTTAAAGGTACCTTCAGAGAAACTTTTTAATTAGTGAACTTAAAAGTGCTGACAGATGGATTTTGTCACTTTTTGATAGCGCAAAGTTAGCTATTTTGACCTTGTTTCTAGTCTTTTGTCTCAAGCTAATTCTTTGAAAATATATTTCTTTATTCCTTCAGTATTCTATAATTTCTATTCTGAGCGCCCCCACCAACATTTAGAGCATGACTGCAGGGATCTTTGCCGTTTCAGCCATGAGAGCATTGGTAATGTTGGGCCCAGATATCTGGCAATGAGGCTCGGTTCACAGCTGTTATTTTCTATTGATCCCACTGGGTTTTCATTTGGTGCCATGCAGCGGCCAGTCAAGTTCTTCCACAGAAAACACACTTTGTGCTGTGGCAAATTCTCAAATTATAGTGGGACAGGGGTATTCTCTGAGCTGTTGCCAAAATGCTGAAATAATACTGTTGTCTAAAATATTGCTTTATGTGTCGTAATTAAGCATTATGTTGGAATCTGTGTACAATTTAGAATTTGTGTTCCAAAAACTAAGTGGCTTAGCCTAATCCTTGAGCAAGAGCCCCATAACAACATGTATGGTTGTGATTCAATTGATGTGGAATTTTTGTGGCAGATACCAGTGTTAATATTTGAGTTACAAAACATAGTGTTATGAATGAATTGTATTTCTTTTTTTGCATTATTATGACCAATTTTGATAATAATCCCAGAATTATTTTGTTATTTATAGAATAAAAATAGAAAATATTTGGGAAATTGACTGTGTAATCAGGAAACTGTTTCTCAGTGGCATGAAGGATGTATTATACATATATATATGTCTATAATGTATAGGAGAGCATGCCTACATACTTGGGTGTTTAATGTATTGGCATTGCATATTCTACTGAAAATGAAAAAGCCTTATGAGCCTTATGTTAACACAGCATGCAGAAGGGTAATTATTGATAATCATACAATTTATTGATAAAGCTCTTTGCTGAAAAACGTTACAAAGCACTTCACAAGAAGATTAAAGAAGGATCATATTTATTATTCTAAAATGATAAAACACTTTGACAAATATGAATGACATAAATGAATCTTCACACAGAAAAAGTTTGCATCCAGCAAATTCTGTTCAAAGTTTGCAAGAGGAAAATATTTTTGAAAAATCTTTGATGACTGAGATGATTTTTTTTTTTTTTTTTATTGTAAACAGTTCTTTCCGCTCTGGTTGGAGCCCAGGTTCCACTGAAATGTATTGGTTTTCCCAAGGCAAGGGGCTAATGCGCATTCACCAGAAGGCTCACGGGGGGCCTTGTGAATGATGTAACCCAGAGAAATATCAGCAATCTGGGAAAGCTGGTGTCTCTTCTTTCACCTCTCTCTGCTCTATCTTATCAACTTCTTGTTTCTCCCACCCCTCTGTGCCTCTCAAGGCTCTCAGTCCCTTCTCTCTCCTCCCATCATCTCCCTCTTCTCTTATTCCTCATCGCATCTATTTGTCCTTAAATGCACTCTCCTCTCCTTTTTAAAACTACTCTGCTCTTGCTCCTTTCTGTCCTTTCTTCATTTCTTTGTTCTTCTCCTCCCTCTGTTATTTACTCCATAAAGCGTTACACTTTCTCTCATCTTGTCTTTACTCTCTCCTCCTTTCCTTCTTCTCTTCCTTCCTCCCCTTTCTCTCTCTTGGAATTGTGAGAGAGATTGAAGGGAAGATGAGATTGAAAGGAGGATGAAAGCCTGAAAAGGATGGATTGAAGGGAAAGAGGGGTATTGAGGAAGAAGGGGAGGGGAAAAGCAAGTAGACGATCAAAGAAAAGGAGACTCCGGAGAGAGTTCCTGAATTAAATAAGAATATTAAATCGAATTAATATTGAATTGAGAGATAGAAAGAGAAGGAGAGAGGGGGGAGGAGAGGCAGGTGGATTACAAAAACATAGTCCATGTAACAAATTTAACGTAACTGATTAATAATATATGTTCTCATTCTAGTAATAGGGTCTACAGTACATTTTGTTTAATGGGAAGAATAACTTACTTCTGTCAGTTTCATTAACTAATGATTTCATTCAAGATTAAAATATGCAGCAAAATGAAATCTTTATTTACAGGAAATTATATATTAACCAAGTAAGCCTGTTTTCATCAGCTCCATATCCGTTCTTGAATGGAAAAAAAAAAAAAAACTAAAGTAGGCACTGGAATCTGTGAAAGGGATGTCAAGTACAGTGACTGCCAAAATCAATTGGGAATTTTCATGCTAAGGTAGCTGGTAGAGTAGACAACTATGCCAAATTTAGTCAGACTTCAGCTGGACTGTTGTGTTCAACTCTTATTTCACAGCTTTTTGCTTCAACCTCAATCCTGCCATTAAACTTAAATCTATGTAAAAATACCAATATTTATTTAGCAGCTTACACACAATGGATCACCACTACTACTTGAAAGTGGTTCCTTTCAGCGTTGACCTTCTCATTGTTTGATTTTATAACCAACAGCTTTACTGTTTCCTTTGTCTCACAGCTTATATCAAGGCATTTTCAGCAGTAGTCCTCTGTTGTTAGCGCAAAAGCTCCACCTTGCCATCTACCAGCACAACTGATTGAACCTTAGGAGTTAGATATAATTCTTAGTAGCGGGTGAAGACCGAATCAGAGTTAAAAGGAGAATGAATATTGGACTTGGATTTGCCAGGCAGTTAGAAACATGCTCCAAACGCATCTGCAGGTTGTGCAAATAATTAAGATATTTCTCAACAAGTACTCTTCCTTTGTAGGCGTGGGTGTTACATGAGCGACTACATTTGGCTGTAGTTTTGTTTTTGAGCAGCTTAGAGTATAAGTTGTTTGTTCAAAAGTGCTACACCCCTGTCACAGCAGCTGGCAGTAATCAAATGGAGCCATGTCTCTCTCAGAACAACCAAACCACCACAGTGGCATTAGACTGGCGGTTGGACAAAATCCCTTAGAACCTGAAAGTTCAGTTCAATACCAGACCGCAGAGAACAAAGTGAAACCTGTGTTGAAAGAAACTTCCCTAAGCTAACTCCTAACCAGCCAACATAAGAAGACAATCTTTTGCACCCCGTATTTCCCAGGGGTGGACATGTGTAACTCTCTGTGAAAACATTTCCGTGCCCTTCAAAAGGTTCTTACGGGATGATCGTGAAACTGTCACGTAAATTTTTGTTTCGGTTTCGTGCGCACCAACACGATTTCGTCATGTTTTTCGTGCCGCTCACCATGAAATGCGCACCAATGTATTTTAAACGGCGGACTTTTCGTGCCACTCAGAACGTATTTCAAACGAATGGGTATATTATATTTTTAATGTAAAACCGTGGCGAATCCAACGCTATATTTTGCATGACATCGTCCCTAACCAAAACCCTAACCATAACCCTAACCAAAACCCTAACCAAAACCCTAACCAAAACCCTAACCATAACCTAACCATAATCCTAACCATAACCTAACCATAACCCTAACCATAACCCGGTGGTACACTTACCAATTTGCATAGGAATTTAAAGCATGTCCGATGGCCGCAAACGCGATCACACAAGCAGTATACGCCGATGGACAGCTTAGATCGCCATGAATCCGCCGGTATAAACCACTTTCAGATGTGATTACCACAGCGGGTTTCGTTGTGAGCAACACGAAAAACATTTCGTGGTGAGCGGCACGAAAAACATGACGAAATCGTGTTGGTGCGCACGAAACCGAAACAAAAATTTACGTGACAGTTTCACGAATCCCCGTGAGACCGGGTTGATAATTAAGATATTTCTCAACAAGTACTCGTCCTTTGTAGGCGTGGGTGTTACATGAGCGACTACATTTGGCTGTAGTTTTGTTTTTGAGCAGCTTAGAGTATAAGTTGTTTGTTCAAAAGTGCTACACCCCTGTCACAGCAGCTGGCAGTAATCAAATGGAGCCATGTCTCTCTCAGAACAACCAAACCACCACAGTGGCATTAGACTGGCGGTTGGACAAAATCCCTTAGAACCTGAAAGTTCAGTTCAATACCAGACCGCAGAGAACAAAGTGAAACCTGTGTTGAAAGAAACTTCCCTAAGCTAACTCCTAACCAGCCAACATAAGAAGACAATCTTTTGCACCCCGTATTTCCCAGGGGTGGACATGTGTAACTCTCTGTGAAAACATTTCCGTGCCCTTCAAAAGGTTCTTACGGGATGAATTCCCGCAACGTCTTAGTAGTCGATCTGAAAGCGATTTGGAATTTTTAAGTCCTTCACAATCAATCACAGAGGAAAGTCCTGATTGACAGCAGACAAACCCTTGAGATGTCGACCTGCCTGGAATAATGGTCTTTCTTTAATGCTTGCCTTTACCTTTCTTCATCTTTCTCCCCCTTTTCTCCTTGCCTCAGTAGTTCCTCCTTTTCCCATCTGACCAAGGAGGCATGTAACCCCTCACAGGCTCCATTTTTGTCTCTCTATTTTATTCCATTTAGATCCTTCCTCAGTGTGTACATGAGCCCCTTTCTTTTATCCCGGCTGTCCTCTCTGTTCATTTGTTTCCATCTTTCTCTGCCCCAACTTTCTTGATGACTTTGGGGAGCACTGGTCGCTTTGGCCATCAGATAACAATGTCCTTGATCAATATATTCTGTTCGTGCATGAGAGCTCACACAAGCCCGTGTCTGTTTGCAAGTCGGCCATTTGTGTGTCCGTGCCGATGTGTGTGCACAGCCTTTTAAGGCATATCTCTTTGGGATCAGCATGTGGCTGAGCAGTGAGCTTTTAATACCCTTGCTGAAGCTATAGGGGCCAACATTCCTCTTCTATCGTCCTCCCTCCCTACCTAATTAAGCTTTTAATACAACTTAAAAACCGTGGAAGACAACATTATTATTCATGGAAAGAAAGAGAGAAAATGGGTGAAGGAAGACGACGGGACAGAAATAAGAAAAGCAGGATAGCAGAGAGAAACTGGGAAGAGGTGAGATACCGAAAAAGGTAATTACAGGAAGACGTTATGGAACCTATTTGAGAGACAGTTAGCAGTCATTTAAAACAAGCACAGTATTTTCCAAAAAATGCTGACAGCTTTAAAATGCTAAATTGCCTGAGAAAATGTCAGAAGGTGTCAAGGGATTGTCTCAACACAGACAAGAGATGGAAATTTTGACTATATTTCACTTAAGCTGAGTCACCGACTAACCGACTAGGCTTGAAAATGTCAGTATATCTCTTGGGATAGTTTCAAGATGGCACAAGATAGAACATAAAAGGAAACTGGACAACTGAGTGGTCAGTTACAGGTATATAAAACTGTGTCCTTGAGGAGATCCATCCATCCATTTCCTATGCACCGCTTAATCCTCTGTAGGGTCGTAGAGTTTATCCTAGCTGACCTAGGTGTTTTTATGGTGGATTCCATTAAATTTGAAACTTGAGGACTGGGTCGTTGCCTTTGTTGGATTCCACAAGACATTCCTGAGCAGTTTTTGGAGTATGGTGAGGTGCATTGTCCTGGTGGGTGACATAGCTGCTGTCTGGGGGTGTTTTTGCCATGCATTGGGAAGTACGCTTGCTCTGGAATAACATTTAGCTGGATGGTATGTGTGGAATTAGCATCAGTATGGATGCCAGAACATTGCATTTTAAAATGATAATCAATATTATTCTCTTCATCTGTCAGTGGTTTTAATATTTTGGATGGTTTGAATATTCAGATGGGTATATTCATTTAGCAGCTTTCACCCACAGAGTACAATACTATTTAGTATTTTACTGCAGAAAAACAAAGAAAGGCATAAAATAAAATCAATTAAATGAATAGACAGGGTACATTAACTTTATGGCGCTGCACCATGTTTAGTTCAACAATACGCCAATATTTAACTTCATGTTCTGCAAGCAAAAATGTATTTTCGTACTATTTTTGTTTTATGAAACAATTTTTAAACAAGCAGTGGGATTTGAAATGTATGCAATAATTACATGGAAGCCAGTGCTACACAGAGCAGTGATACACACACTTCTCTTATGTCAACTCTGGCATCAGGAGTCTGAATGCGTCACAGATGTCTAATGGTCTTTTTGGGAATATCTGTCAGGTTTTACACACGCCCATTGGTTTTAATGATAAACACTGCCTACCATGCTATCAGGTTTGAGAATGCTAGATTAGCTGTCTAAGTCAGACTGGAGGCTACATTTCAAGGTTTGCTTCAAATTCAACTCCTTCTCCTGCTTTATATCAGATTTGTGAAAACAAAAGGGAAATAGTGCTAAAAGGAGCCACGAAATTCCCACACATACACAAAAAGACAGACACTGGACAGCATACTTAAACCAGAAGCAGTGTCGCATGTTCTTCCTCTTCTTTTGGTTTTCCTCTCTCCTCTCATGGGTATATGTCTGTCTCCTGCAGTGGTGTAGCAGCAAGAGACGTGTGTGTGTGCAGTCCTCAGAGTGTTTCTTTTAGGTTATTTTTGCGTCAACAAGGTTCAACTTTCGTCACAACTCGATGCTGTTTGATCAGCCTACTCACCTGTCTGTCTTTTCCTCCCTGCGCAACATCAAAGAACGTAGGTGTTCTTTCTTGTGTGTGTTTCTGTGTTGCTGTTTGTTGCACAGTGTTAACCAAAGCTCTATAGTCTACCCCAGCTGACGACAGCAAAAAAAAAAAAGAAAAAAGAAAGAAAGACGCAAAGATGAAATATGACTTTAGTTGGAGTCTTTTCAGCGAGCTTTTGTGAGATTGAACCACAGGGCAACAATACTAACTGAGTCACAATGATATATGGAATGACTTCTTGACCTTTTTAGGTAATTCAGTGTCATGGTATAGACCAACTTCACAGTAAGCTTTTACAAAAAGGCTTCACTCATCCTGTAACTGTGGGCAAATAGGCTGAAAAAGCTCTTTTTTATAAGTCTTGGTAAATCTTGTGGGTAAACTGGATTCTCACGCCACCATTGCAGATAATAAAAAAATCCATAAGTTAAGGGAGAGAATAGAGCAGCTTACTTAATACTTTTTTATTTTTCAAATACAGCTGAGGATTGGGAATGAATCTAATATTTAATTTTATTTAAAAAAAAAGATGGAAATTACAAAAATGTCTCAATGCAATATTTTTATTGCAAACATAAAATAAATTAAACCTTGGACTTAAATCTGTTAAGGAAATAGTGCTTTATTTTTTCAATTTCATACAAAGAATTACACAAAAGAAAATGGAAAAAATATTACAAGTCTGTGGAAAAAATGAAAGATCGTTCCCTGCTCTCATAACAAGGGCACCTTGACACGATGTGCAGTGTTAAGACAGAATAGCAGCAGCAGCAGTAATCAAATCTCAACAGTGCACAAGTCTGGATGACCTCTTGATTCTCTGTTGCCATTTATTGACTGTTCCTGAGTGAAATCAAGCAGATTTTATCAGCCTGCTGACTATAACTCATGTCTCTTAGCACATTAGTGTTTGTTTTGAATAATTTGGAGATATAAATAAAAATCTATGCTTTGGTAAAATATTCTGCAGATTGTCTGAGATGCTGGTTGTGCTGCTGCTCATGATAATGATTACATTGATCCATTATATTTATGCAAAAATTATTCGACCACCCTTGTTTTCTTCATTTCTTGTTCATTTTAATGCCTGGTTCAACTAAAGGTACATTTGTTTTGACAAATATAACAACAAAAAATAGATCATAAGAGTTTCATTTCAGAGCAGATATCTAGCCATTTTCCGTGATTTTCTTGACAACCAAAATCACTGAAGTTCTTACATTAATAGCTATGGCATTGTACTGGCAAAAACAGTGCTTTTAGGCATTCCATGTTTTCTTTTCTGTCTATTTTAGTCATATGATCCACACAGGAGTTAGTACTTAATTGCATAACCATTGTTTCTGATGACTGCAGACATGTGTCTCTTCATGCTCTCCACCAGCTTCTAACATTCTTCTGCTGTCACAGCAGCCCATTCCTGTTGCACTAATTCAAACTCATTTGCTTTGTTTTTGGGATGTGGTTCTCCATTTTGTGTTTGATGGTTTTCCACAGGTTTTCAAGTGGATTTAGATCTGGTGATTGAACAGACCAAGGCATGGTTCTAATATTCTTGTTCTCCATCCAGGCTTTAACCGACCTTGTCGTGTGGTAAGGAGCATTATCTTGTCGGAAAATCCAGTCATTGGAGGCAGGAAAGAGTTTCCAGCTGAAAGAAGACTGTTTTCAAGAGTAGCCCCAAACATAACCTGGTTCATTTGTCCTGTTCCACTCAAACCAAAACAACCCCAGATGGTCACTGATCCACCCCCATGTAATCAGCTGCATTTTTTGCCATGTTCATTTTTTTCATCAAGTAATTTACCTTTAGTGGTACCAGGCATCGAAATGAACAAGAACTTGAAGAAAACGAGGGTGGTCTAATCATTTTTTCTAAGACTGTAAATAAATAATCTATGTTTTGGTCAAATATTCTGCAGATTCTCTGGGATGCTGGTTGTGCTGCTGCTCATGATAATTATGATATTGATCCATTATATTTATGCCAAATCCTTTAATTGCAGTAGTTCTTTGTGAACTGATATTTGGTTTTAATTATGAATTAAGCCAACAGCAAGAATTCAGATATTTTAATGTTTGCTTTTATTTTGTTGTTTACTTCAGCATTTAGTCAGACTTTGCTTACAGGTTCCAGTGAAGATGTTTTCTTGGAATGGTGCATTAAAGTGATAAAATGTGTTCTATCAAAACAGTATCCCCGCCACTGCAGCCCAATCTGGAGTATGAATTGTATGTGAGTGGCCTAATATTTGAAAATTATAAGTGCATATGATTTCAGGTTATTTGTGCCTTTGTTGAAGATCTTTTTTATGTGAGAAAGCCACTTACAAGTTCACAAAAAGACACAAATTTCCCAAGCAGACTGACAACATTGAAACCTTTTAGTGGGGAAAAAGCTGACCTTAGGGTTCCAGCTCACTTCATCACCACAGTCATCATAATAGGACAGGTATTTTGAGTGCTTTTAAGATGCTTTTGCTTTAATTCATTTGGGGATACAAATACATCCGTCACACACAAACACAATACTAACCACTCAATTTTTCTCAAGTGAATAAATCCTGCCAGCTTGTTTTCTCACCTTAATTACTTTGCCTTTTATTCAGTAAATAGTTATAAAAAAAAAAATCCCGCAACAGCACTAAATTCAAACAAAAAAGACGGAGAAAATTTGAATGTACATATCCGTCACTTAATTTTAGCTGCTTCATTGCTCCATGGTCCATTTTTTTTTTACACTTTTCTTCTTGGCCTATATCCATGTCCTGTGACTCCTAGGTATCAAATTGCATGACTTGGAAGTTTCCTTGGCTTCACAGGTGACATAAACCACAGAGCTTTCATTTGGGACAGCAGAACAACATTCTTTTGTGGCATGTACTTTTGCTTTCTGTCGCTGGTTGAATCGCCATCAGTAGCATTTAGCCTCTGTTTATGCTATTATAGTGTTTGGTTAGTTTTAGCCAAAGATCACATTTTAGGTTAAAATTTATCCTCACAAATGCTAAACACAAAGCTGCTGGGATGATGAGTCCTCCCTGAAGCATAGCCCCTAAAAGACCTAAGCATCTTACAAGTGTGATGACCCACAGCCATGTTTGTGAAAATAATGTTTTGCTCCAACATAGCTTTTACACATTTTTGTTGTTGTTGTGTTTTTGTTTTTTTTCTTTTCTTGTGAGACTGGGCTGATCGTATCCTCGGATCTGAAATCATTGCTGAAAAGAGCTGTGAGCTTTGGGCAACTTAAGACATTGACTTTACACTAACCTCTGACATTTATCTGAAAGAGTGACTCACAGTAAACACACAAACATGTCGACACTTGAGGAGATGCACGTACACACACTTGGTCTTTTTAAGGCCTAGTGGTCTAATACGATCTGTCAGCTCTGCCACATTGTTTTGACTTGTTAGAGATGGCGCTGGAGGGTGGAGGGATGTGTTTGTGCAAATGACTGGATGTGTACATTGTTTCCTGCAGGTCTCTGTCTTTGGATGGACAGTCATTGGTTCCTCGTGGTAATTTTACATTTCAAGAAAGTAACACAGAAAGGGAAAACACTTTTGAAGTGAGTTTGAATTCGGAGCACATCGATAATCAGCCTGGCCGATTACTGTGCCTGGCTGATTATTTGGCCTTTTCCCTATTGTCGGTAGCCATGTTTTTTCTTACCAATTATTGATGAATTTACTGCTCTACTCCACGTCTGATGCAGCCTCTTCTTTCTGTCTGTCGTCACTCTGTGGTGTTAGAAATATCTGTCATGCAGAGACAGCAAAAACTGAATGAAAAAGACAAGTCATTGCTACAAACCAAGAAATTAGCTTCTCTCACAGCGTCTAAGGCTGTGCTAACAGCTAGCCGCTAAGATAAATGGCAGCCACAGATTAACTTGAAACAGACTTTGTAAAACAGTAATTAATAATGCTGAAAATATGGATCTTAGTGGACAAAATGGTTGGAACAATGAAGGATTAAGATAACAGAAGAACAGCAGACGTAACTGCAAGAGATAAACTGATTAATCTCAGTCGATCCCACATAAGCAGAGAAGAGTGTCATTATTCAGTCAGTCCTATTTGTATTTTATACATCCAATTATAACCACCCTTAGTATTGAAGGAACCTGGATATCAGTGACAGGTTCTCTGCTCTCACATATCGTTAAAACATTACATTTAATCTATACTGGTTCCAAATATCATTTATTGGCCATTCTTGATTACCAATAATCAGCATCTCTATCAACTCTGGAATCCTATATCCGTCGATCCCTACTTTAAATTTGTAACATTTTTGACACTTTATATTTTAAAGCTCGTGTCCGGAGTTTCCGTTTGTTTTCAATTTATGTATCATTGTTTAACAAAGCTTAAATGTGTTAGTCTAGTTCGATACTATAATATAATGTTAGTATGACGCGATATGAAAATTTATTCATGAGCTCCGCCTTCCTCTCATAGACCCCCATGTTATTCCAAAAAGCGCCGGTCGCTGCCGACCAATCAAGTTCGAACTTCAGCTTTGTCATGCTGTCAATCAACGGTTACGCGCACAGCAAGCAAGCCCATGCAGAGGTGGGCGAGCTACGCACTACGCAACCGCGCGCACATTTGTTTTGCTTGTGGAGGAGCTGAGACGGCATCAGGGATCAGCAACTTCCAGAAAAGTTACCAATCCCATGGCTTGTCAGGCCAAGAGACTGCAGGACGTTTTTTGGCTCGGGGTGCTCGCGTCGCTCCCTGACCACGGTCTCCATAGCCCGCCTGACGGCTTCGTTTAGATGCCCGACCTCTGGAGGAAGATGTTGGGGCGTCTGGGACATACTCTTCGTCAGAGGAGTCATGCAATTCTGAACTCTAGATAGAAATAAATAAACAATGTAACACATATACACGCGTAAATGCACTAAGTTTGATGAACAACGTCATCGAGAGGGATACACGAGTGTAATCACATATTGAAACTTTACTAGTTCGTCCTAGCAGATTCATGTTATTTTGGTATTAGGACAAGTTAGACTCAATACAGCATTCTAACGTAATTCCTTTATTATTTACTAAATGTACTAAATGTAGAAGAGTGGAAATCAGCAAAACAGGCAAGATGCTGCAGCACTCCGGGCACTTCTCTCAGGTACTGCGCGCGTGCACAAATAAAGGGGCGAAATCAGAGGGAGGGACCAACGGTGTTTTGGGAGATGCTGCGATTCAAACTCCGGACACGAGCTTTAAGGAGTTTTCCATAAATCAAATACAATTCTAAACTAAAAGGGAAAATATCTGCTCCAAAGAAATTCCTATAGCTGCAGCATTCAGTCCTCATCCTGATGATTTCAAGACATGCGAACCGTGCTTTGGTATCAGAGTGTATGTTTGTTGGACCGGTGAGTGGGTGGAAAGGACAGTGAGAAAATACTTGTGATGTCTCGAGAAAGGTGGGAAAACCTGAACGTGATTGGTGTCAGTGAGACACGCTCCCCTCCCTCAAACACTACCTTCAATTTGCCCTTAAGCACAACGCTTAACCACCAAATGCTTCAATGAAAGTTTGCAAGGCGCACCAATTACAAGTGAAGAAAACTGTGGTTGTACTGGGCAGCCTGGGGTCTGAATATGTTTAGCCATATTAAAACGAAGCAGGGATTTGCTGTGTAAGGGCATGCATGTTGAGCAAAACCCTTCGCGGGATAAGTAACACTTTAAAAGAAGCTGTGAAATTGAGGTCAGAGGAAGAAAGAGATGCCTGGGTGCGAAGGAAACGTTAGCAGCTGCGATTTTGATTTTGCCCTCAGAAAAACACAGTGACTTTTCAGATACCAGTAGAAGTAGAGTCTTTATCTCTTACTGTCACTCTTTTAGTCTGTCTCTTGCTCTCTCTCTGGTACTCTCATCATAGCTACGGCACCCTTTGCTATCTCAGTAGCTATCTGTAATGGGCACAATGTTCAAAGCAAAGCAGGGGTGTTTGTGTCTGGGTGTTAAGTGTCCCGGCATGTGTGTATCCATGTGAAATGTCTTTTCTGTGGCCTCGCATACTCTTTCTGTCTCTCTCTCTTCTCCTCTGCCTTCTCTCTCAGCCCTCCAGAGTAGTCGAATCTTCCTTCCAGTCAGTTGAAGCTTTTTTCATGTCTAGCACCCTGCGCTGCTGCAGGCGATGTGCGTGTGTATCTGTGTTTGGGGCTATGAAAGAGTCTGTGTGTCGGTTCATGTGCTTGTGTGTGTGTAGGCTGGCAGCGTAGCGCAGAGGGAGGGAAAGACTCTCCCACTGACTGTCTGTTGATAAATTAACACAAGTGTGTATGTGCGATTTAGGAAAAGTTAAATTATCATATGCTGCATGTGTGTCTGCAGCAGCCTTATTAAGCTCCTCATGCGAATCCTAATTTTTCACATGATAATTATGTTGGTGTGTATTTAAGTATACGACCATCAGCCCAAACTCATAATTCTGCCAAATTGTGTGTGTGTGTGTCTGTGTGGGTGTGCAGTTTTATTTAATTCCAGTGACATTTGTAATTGCAAGAACTCAAGTGGAACAAACTCCACATATTAAACGTATTTCAATACACTGTCAAGTTAGGCTGAATTATCCTAAACATTTATTTATGATGATTTAAGAGAGAGCTCCACCCTCAAGTACTCATTTGGACTAACTGAAAATATGCCTGCACTGAAGTGTGATCTACCCTGGATATCTCAGCCTTTTTAAAAGTATACATGTGCATAGTGAAGGTTTTAGTCAGAGGAAGAATGAACTATGAGATAAAGGAGCAGATTATAACATAAAGAGACGGTTGGGGGGTTTGGGAGAAATCAAATTACTGACCTGCTGCATGTACAAGCAGATTCACTTTAATCAGGTTACGACAATTCATGTAAATGTGTCTCCCCATTACCCACGCAACCTGGACATTCAGGGTAACCTGATTACAGAAATCTGCTATAGTCTGTATTTTTACAATAACAATCAGAGGAGCCTCTTAGATGGGAGATGAAAGCAACATAAGGGGCCCATCATTGTAAAGATGAACCTAAAGAAAACCTGCGGTCCCCTCTTGGCTTTTACGGAGCCTCATAGAGGGCTTCAGCTCATTGTTCAGCTGTCAAGCTCTTGACTTAACTATTTCGGTTCACTCTCATTGTTCCTGTGTAATTTGTGACTGCTGAAATCAGCTATTTTCAGCCCAAAAAAACAGACAAAACCCAGTGTACACTACCTAGAGCACCAAAGAGCAAACAAGCACAGCAAGTGACCAGCTGTGAACACAGTGGAGGATTTACCAGCTGAAGAGTCAGATATTTCCCTTAGGACAGAGAACAACAGAGCTTAAAGACAATGACCACTGAACCTACTTGTGTATTGTGGCTAGAAACACAGCCCAGTGCATGGTAATGTTGCTCTGTAACTGCTGAATATGGAAATAGGCTTCTGATGGCTAAATTCACCAGGGTAACTCAAAAACATATCTTTTCCCAACTTGTTCCTGCTGTACCCAGGGCCAGAAATTAATATCTGCATGTCAGATACATCATTTCATCTAAACTTGTTAGAAACACAGTATTCAGAATTTCAGAAGGTGGATTTTTCCATATAAACACAGTTTTGTAAAAGGTCACATAGTTACTTGCTGTGCGGCTTAAATCAGCCATTGACATGTATATGAGCTCACCTGCATGTATCTGTATGCAGACTGTCTGTCTGAATATAGTACCTGCACTATAGACATCACTAGAATGAACTCAGTCATGTATATCCAACTCCCATTACTTCCAGTATTGCATGATTTCTTTAACCATCATTCCACTGGCCTCAGGTCTTGCATTTTACAGTTAGTTACACCATGTTCAGTGTCATGTTTGTAAACATCAATGCAGTGCAGTGTCTCATTATCTGAATGTTATTTTGGAGTTATTTAATTATTATCGGCATCAATAAAACATTTTAGTGTTTAATGATCTCAGTGTTGTTTCAGAAGATTTCATTAGCGTTGCTTTTGATGGAGGCGTTTAGTGACGGATACTCTAGTCTGAGTGTTATTTGAAAAAAAATTCATTAGGATTTGTTTTAACGGGGACTTTGAAGTGTCTAAATGCTACTTTTAATTGTCTCAGCTGCAGTGCTTTAAGAGCTGTGATAAGGTGTCAGATGAGTAGCTGCAAATTGTCATGAGCCAAAGGCTAGTCATTTCTTTGGATATGGTTCGTAAAAAATGCTTTGTAGATTTCTTTTGGAGCTAAACAGAGCTGTATCATACAGTATATGTGCTTAGATACAGATTACTTATTGTTCACGTGTTATCTCCTTCGTTTCCTCTGTATTGAAAGTACTTAAATAATTGTATTACACAGATCAACACACTAAATGTGAAATATTGGATTTCACTCCACTAAGGTATAATTTTGATTCCCTGAAATGCTATTTCAGCAGCTTTTTCCAGAGCAAACGGCATCTCTGCAGCAGGATGCTGGGTGCACTCAAAGCAGGTGTTTCCACACAGGTGTGGTTTCAGACCTGATTAAGTTAATTGGTTAATTAAACAATCAATTATCCCATCATCCCCTCCCGTA
This sequence comes from Acanthochromis polyacanthus, assembly GCF_021347895.1. Taxonomy (NCBI): domain Eukaryota; kingdom Metazoa; phylum Chordata; class Actinopteri; family Pomacentridae; genus Acanthochromis; species Acanthochromis polyacanthus. Next base: position 35,174,666 of record NC_067123.1, on the reverse strand, counting down.
TGCCATCTCGGTCATCGCACCACACTCGGCCTCCGTCCAAACCCTCCACTTTGCTTCAAATGAGTTAAATGAGTGCATCTCTCTCCAGGATGGATGGATGGATGGAAGGATGGATTAAATAATGAAATGAAGGGAAAAATGATGGATGCCCGTGTAGAAGGAGCAACGATGAATTCCTGGATGAATGAACTGATGGATGAAACACAGGGAGGGGGTTACCTTTTCATGAAAAGCGGTATTCCTGGATCCATTCACTGAACTATTCCCTGTGCTCATCAGTAAGCAGATTTACTAACCTTTACTCTCTTTTGATGTCACAGCTCACATCCTTTGCCATTTTTAGGTTAATTAAAATGCCGCAGGCTTTGGGAACATCAACCGTACTGATTCTGGAAGTGACACTCCCCCAACCCTGGCAGATATTGCACAAGAACAGTTCAAATACCAATTTTCTATTCTTAGTTTAGCCATCAGAAACACAAAGAGCCTAAAAGGAGAGAATATAATTGACCAAGCTCATTTTTGACATGAATGATGGAAAAATTAGCCGCCTCCTACAGCCCTAGACAGTCTGACTGATAAGTCTACCTTGAATTTACCAAGTTAGTTGAATTTTGAATCTAACATAATGAGCTGTTTGTGAACTGACTAAGTCATGTGTGCTATTTTTAAGTAGAATTCAACATATTTTATTTTAAAAAATGTAATTTTTTTTTATTCTCCTGTTCTCTCTTCCCCAACACACACACTCACACACACATGCATGCACACATAAAACACCTCCGCTCCTCTCTCGGTATCACCTCCGTGGATATAGTAGTCATGCAGACAGCTAATGTCAAACCTCCAATTACACAGTCAGTCACTTTTTATCCTCTCCCTTTTTTCTTGTTCTCTGTCTAACACATCCTCAACCATCCACGAACGCAGACACACACACACACACACACACACACAGACACAGACAGACACAGATACACACTTGGATTCCAGTGTCAGGCTCTTTAGTTTCGCCGTCACATCAACAACAAGTGCTACAATTCCAGTATGCAGACGAGCACATACAAACACATGCACACAGCTTCCGAGAGGATTAACCCCTCCAGAGATGTTACTCATATGTTTCAAAAAAATTTTTTTTCTCGCCTGTGTCAATGTCTTAAAATATATTTTGCATTACACTGACACCCTCTTTCTCTCTCTCACACTATCTTTCTTTTCCTCTATCTCTTCCTTGCTATCGCCTTCTCTCTTTCTCTAATACCGTTATTGGAACCATCAGCCAGAGTGGTGGCATTTACTGGCCCTGATGCACCCAGACGCGCGCACACACACACACACACACACACACACACACACACACACACACACACACACACACACACACACACACACACACACACACACACACACACACACACACTGCCTATCTGGGCAGGCTGCCCACTGCATGCTAAGCTAATGAGATTGGCAAAGTGCCACATTACCAATATCAGCTGCAACCTTCCTTCCATTCTCTTTCAAATGCAAACACACACACACACACACACACACACACACACACACACACACACACACACACACACACACACACACACACACACACACACACACACACACGAGACTCATGCTCTGAGACACTGAATCAAACAGACGCAGAGACACCGACAGTCACGGATGATCACACATAAAGAGAAACTCAACCACATGTACAGAGTTATGCCCGGAAAAGGCTTTTTTTTTTTTTTTTTTGCGGTTAAATACAAAGCAGGTAGAGATGCGGGAGACAAAATTAGCTGGCAGAAGTTTAAAATGACAGGAAGGGGTGGGCGGATGATGAAAGGTTAGAAATCGAGGATTATATGTGTTGGAGTATGCTGGGAGTAACTTTTATGTATTTCATTCTCATGTTCATCAGGAATTAAACAACAGCAATACATTTAATAATCACCAAAATGTTGCTTATTATTGCTACCTGCTCACAATTTGAAACATCATGTTTTAGAAGATTGGTCATATAGTGTTGTGTTAAGCTGATTGATGCGGATTGCTGTTAAAACAACTTCAAAGTGGTTTTGAAAATGAAATCAAACACATGCTGTTGTGGTGGAAATGTAGGCCCTGTTAGACATTTCTCTTACTTCTGGCTTGAAAACAGTGGTTGGAAATGTCAGGACGCATTTGACCCAGAGTGCTACACGGGCCATTGTTGAAACTTTCCTTCCACAAACAACAAAAAAAAGTGGGTAGAAATCACTTTGGATTTGCTTCATTGTGCATGAAAGCACTAACATGAAACTTTCATGACGTGGTGGCCCAAATACTATAAAACATTAATTTGAAGTGATGCACTTGTTATGGATACAAAGTGCGTTGACGAAGAACAAGAAAACCAGCGATTTTGAGAGAAAACTCTGAAGACTTGAATGCACATTGGTCCGGTTTAAGTTAAGCAGCAGGAGATAGACTTTCTAAAGTTGTGCAAGTGCGAGACTGAACTTGGATTCCTGACAAACAAATCTACAGTGGTAGTAATAAGAGCAAAAGTAGTTATTGGTTCACTTTACTGAATAGTGTCCTCCAGCGTCTTTGAATGTCTTTGAGAAATCTACTGAGTATGCCAAATTGTTAAAGTTTAGAGGTCCTGCCTGCCAACATTTTGTCAACTTTTTTCTACAACTGAAGCTTTGCAATTCTGTTAATTGAAGTGAAAAGCACAGTCATATAAGGCTGGATTAAAATATGTGCTAATGCAGTAAATAAAATGTTCAAGGAAAGCAGAAATTTAGGAGGATTCCAGGGTAAGGCAAGTCATCTTCAATTCCTGGCAGAACAGGATCATAAATGATTTGTGCATGTACAGGTCTTTTGTTTTTAGAGAGGTGCCTCTTTGTCAGACTCACTTTTTAAAAAGTGTCTGTTTGTGTGTGTGTGTATTCTTGTGTGTGCCTGTGCTGTTCAGCTGAGGCCTTTTGCCAGGTTCTGTGGTGTCTTTCTCCCTTTGGCCAGAATAATCATGCTTCCAGCCTGGCTATTTCTTCAAGTCATTCATCATTTACTGAATGAAATAAATGTTTTACAGAAACCTTGCAACAAACACAACACAACAAAACCAAAAAAAACAAAAAAACAAAGGAATATTTGTTAAATCTGAGCTAAGAGCCAAGTGAAAATGTCCCAGTGTTTGAAATCTGCTTAGCTTTCGTCTTCAGCAAAAGATGTGCATGACATTGAATTAAATGTTCACTTGTGCTTTTGCACATTTTATTACACGGATTAAAATAGTCACATGTCACCTACGGATGAATATGTGAAATTACAAATCAGAATTAATTTCAGCTTTTGGATAACTGTTGAATTAATTGACATTAAAACAGAATGGACTGTGACCTTTGAAGGCACATTTTTGAATCTGTGGACTGTGCTCTCATGTCAGTTTTCGTCATGCTTTGGTGTTTGTTGTTAACAAACACTCCAGCTAGACAGGTCGCATACAATCAATGTGCTACCCACATTTTCTATTTTGAGGGGGAAATCCATGGAGAATTGGCGTGTTCAGAATGCAGAGAATCTGTTTTATACGTCTGTTCACCGCTAAAAGCTGTGATGTGACTTTTACTTTTCGTCTTTCTTTCTCACCTGATGATCTGTTCTCTTTCTCCTGCTCTGAATGTAAACTGCCTCTTTCTTTGTATTCTTTCTCCACATTCTGTCTTCCTTACATCCATCCTGACTACTTCTGCATTGTGTGATCTCCCTGATTTACCTTGGTATTTCTCACCTCTTTACTTTTCTCTCTACTGTCCTAATTATTTTCTATACTCACCTTTTCACGTATTTTTTCTCACTTTGCATCTCTTAGCTTTTTTTCCCCCTCCACTTCAGCAGCCCAACCCTTCTGCCTGTTGCTACGGTTACTAGACAGCGAGGGTGGTAGGAAGGAAAAATGAGCGGGGAAACTATGAAGGTGTGTGTGTCTGTGTGTGTACACAGGGATGGTAGCTATGGAACTGATGTAACAGCGTGGGCTCATTCTTTCTATTAAGATTAAACAATCATGACAGTTAAAATAACAAACTCTCAGACTTTACAGTTTGTTTGTTTTTTAAAACAGACTGAGTTGTCAGCTTCACTTTCAAACAGCTCAAACCTCTGCCCTGAATAAACCTATATATGTATCCATCTACTTGCCCTGCTGGATTCCGCTTTCTTAATAAGCTAACAATAAAATAATTTCATGAAATCGATAAGCATTTCTTGTATTGCTGGAAAGTTGCCCTTTAGTGTGATTGTATATTCACAATGGTCAGTAAAAAGAATGTGAATAAGAAGAGGAATAACACTGCACCAAAGTATTCACTGTCTCAGGTGCTGTCCAAGGTCCTGAATTGGTTCTGGCTGCATTCTTCAAAATCCATTGATTTTTCTCTAGTATTTCATTTATTCCTTGGTTAGCGAAATATCAAACACATGGGTGAAAAGATTTCATAGTTCACCAGAGCCCAAGGTGACCACATCACATGTCTTTTTTTTTTTTTTTTTTTTTAACAAAAGGTCCATAACCCAAACAATTTCTATCTATTCTCACATATACACTACCGTTCAAAAGTTTGTTTACTTAGAAGTGCTCTTATTTTTTAAAGGAAAGCATTTTTTTCATTGAAGATAACATTAAATTAATCAGAAATACAGCAACCATCACTCCTGTGTTCTAATGCTACATTGTGTTAGCTAATGGTGTTAAAAGACTAATTGATAAATAGAAAAGCCTTGTGCAGTTATGTTAGAACATGAATAAAAGCGTGAGTTTTCATATGCTAACTGAAATTGTCTTGATGACTGCAAACATTTTTAACAGTAACATATGACAGAAAATGATAAAATCGATGCGAGTAGCAAATACAAAAATGCTTTAAATGCTATATATAATGCCACATACCTGGAGTTTTGTTCAGAATGCGGCATTGACATATGTGTCTTATTATTTGTGTCATTTTTCCCAATTTACATCAGTACTGTGTGCCTTGGATCAGTATTAGTAGAGTATCCTGACCACACTGCAACTGTGAGTCCATCTGTGAGTTTGCAGGACAGACAGTCTATTCACAAAGTCGCGGATTCCTAAATGTGATTCTTTGTGGCCATTTGGAGCTTTATAAGCCTGTAAAAATATCTTCTTTGCCACTGTGGGATTTTTCTTTGTCCAAATGTGACCAAATAACCCTCATGATGTTATAGTGATGTCAGGGTTATCACAGGTTGGATTTGGAGACTGCACATTTATACTAGAAAATCTGTAATGAAAGGACAAGGCAGGTATCCTCTACAAAAAGATCCAGTTGAGTTGGATTATGGGAAATGTTGGTTCTCTGTCTTTACTGCTTGACCCATACTGAGACTGAAAATTCAGACATCCAGATGCTGCAATATGGCCTATACTTAATTAATCTCCTGTGAGTCCCCCACCTAAATGAAAGAGTTCCGAATCCCTGGACTATTGCTTGAAAGCAAATATGCTGCCTCACCACTTTTTCTGGCCCTCTGTTGTCTGTGTCCCCACTGACCAACTTTGAACTGGTTAATGTTCCCTTTTTTCTGCATCTGCATTCATACTGGAGGGTCTGAGGTACAAACATAATTTCCCTATCGAGATCAATAATGTCAAAGACTTCTCTGTTTTTTTTTAATGAGCTTCCTAAGGCTCAGCTTCCTGAGGTAACTAAATTTGATCCAGGCCTGCAAAGTGTTCATTTTTTTGTCACCATGCTCTACTCATTAACCATATCACTGTCATAAGTCAAGCCTGGCTGTCGACGAAGGTCATTTTTGTGAATTAATCATGGCCTGGAAACAATCAATTCTCAGTCTAGACTGCTTGTGATCAATCATGGCCGCAATGAGTTCCTTTATCCATGTATGTACACAGTAAACGATTGATGACGATACTGCCCTAACAGTTAGCTCCCTAATTAGAACTACTTGTGCTGTCTGAAAGCAGAATTCAGTTATCTTGTCAGCCAATGGAAGCACCAAATTTCATGTCAGTGGTTAAAGAGACAGTTGGGCTACTTTGAAGTGGGATTGTAGAAGGTACTTACTAATAGTCAGTCTATTACTTACAGCATATGGGAGAAGCAGATAGTGGTACTAAGCAGTGCGCTGGTTGGACTGGGTGAGCAGCAAACTGTATTCTGGCCACCTAATGAGAAAAACCTGTAACATTTAGAAGATTTAAGTTGGCACCTCTTTACTTGTCACTGTATTTCCTCAACCATAGCATTCATATTCTGATCTCGGACTGTATTGTGCTGTACTGGTCAGAGTTCCAGTGGTGTCGACTGTACTGACCGCGATCCACTGGAGGTAACACACTGACTGTGGACCTCGTACAACCTCACTTCAAAGAAGCCCAGCTACCCTTTTAAAATTACAGTATAGATTTACATAAAAGAAGGCTGGTAGATCAGAATTTGAGATCACAGGATTTCTCCATGTCAAAGTGATGACCAAAGAGAACAGCATTTTTATATATCTATATCCATATCTATAGATATGGATATAGATATGGATATAGATATACCTTCCTTATTAGTTGATAATCTAAGGACACTGACAGAAAAGAAAATGTTTTTCGGATGCTTTTTTGTTGTTTTTAAATTAATCTAAAAAGTGCTAAAATATCCTAAATGTGTGTCTTTCCAGTGCGGCAATACTGCCAGAGTTACTTTCACAGATTTGGAAACCTTTAGTGTTCTTTTTCAGGGCTTTCAAATCATTGCCAGATTTGAGCAAGAGTACCAAATATAAAATCTGAGGAAAAAAAGAAATAGATTATGGGAAGCAGCAGTGTGGCCTAATTATGCTTTTCAGTTGCCAAGAAAGATTTCTCAGAAATAGACCCAAATATGGGAAGATAATGGAAGTGTCTGCCTCAAATTGCACTGCTGAAAAGAAGGTGACGATTACAAAAATATTTTTTTTCTATAAATTTCTGGATGAGACAGAGAGCACTGGAGGTGAAGTAGGGTTATTTCGCTTTTCTTTTCTGAGTCTGCCGCATCTACAGTATGTTCACCACTGAAATGTCCTTGAGAGCGAATGAATCAGTATTATAGACATGCAAGCCTTAAATAGCATGTTATGGGTACAGCTGTGAGTGTCTTTTTCTCCTCCCCAATCTATAAACTCATTGCTAGATGCATTATGGCTTTCAAATGGGGAAAATGACACGCTGCTTTGTCACTGCAGCAGATGTTGGTTAGGCATGAAGTGTATCTCTTGAAGTGCAAAGTGCAGGAGTACCCTGTGTACCCTCACTCTGTTACCAGTCTTACACTCTGTCTGCACTGTTTGCTGTCTTAAAGTTTTTGTTGATGTTTGATTTGTTGATTTTTGAGCCTTTTCTCATTCATCCACCCAATTTATTAACCACGCCTCAGCAGGGTCAGCGGGGTTACTGCATTCGCTTTGGTATCTGGCTGGGCAAGTATGTATGTGGGTATGTCCGGTCAGATATCTCTGCAAGTGCTGAAGTCAGGATAATCAAACTTGGCACTGAAGATCAGTCTAAGGTCCCCTGCTCAGTTGTGGAGTTAGAGGTCAGCAGATCAAGTCAGAAGGGATATACGTAAGATGATCAAAATTGATAGAGTATCATGCATGGGCGTGGTTCTGCCCTCTACTGGGGGCTCGTCTCGTTGTATCTTAGATGGTTTAGAAAATGGTTTGGTGAATTAACGTTAAGTTGTATTTTGGCATTTTCGATTACAGCTCTACTGTTGTTTAGTGCTGTTCCTCTGTGTGTGATGTTTTTTATCATGCACACACATGCATCGGAACATTCGAGGGTTACCAGATATGTGCAAAAGATTTTTTTTTTCTTAATCTCATCAGCCATGTGTCCTTACTTCTCAGTTCTTCAAGATCTGTTATAATGCACAGATGGGCAACTTCCTTTAGTTGCTTTAAATTTTCTCTCTTTTTGCAATCTTTGTCTTATTTCACCCAAATGTGAAAACTATTTTAAGCCCTTTGAAATTCCAATCAGAGGTGTTTTTTCTCTGCCATTGTACCGTTTTAAGTTTAATTCAGACAGACTACGGAGATGACGCCATGGATAGGCAAATTTTAGAGCTGCTCCGTAGATACTAAAGGAGAAAACAATTTCTCAAATGCTGTGACACCACCAATGCCGATTTGACTGGCTTATATGCAGGGAGGCCCCAGCTGTAAGCCTTACAGGCAGGAACGGCACAGTTGCTTTCCTTTTCAGAGTTAGCATACATAAAGTGTCACCGAGTTAGATTTGATAATGTCATGTCCAAAAGAATTAAGAATCATGCAAAGCAAATTCAGTTTTGACCTTTTAAATGTGGGATAGCAGTAGGTTGAAGATTACAGATTTGCCGGTTGAAATTGTTGGCAGTAAAATTGTTGTGCAACGGTGAGCAGTTGAAAGCAGCACATACCTTCCACCCTCCCTTAATACATGAAGGTCCCACAAGAAAGCATCTTACTGGCCCATCAGTTGTGTTTAGTGGCAGTTATGAGTCACCTGCTAGGGGATATTGTGTGGAGTCCCTTCGATGGTGTTGCTGGCAAAAGTACAAACAGGATGTGCTCAGCAAGTATAGCATGAAAGCACACTCCTTCGGGTGCCACAGTTTTCCTCAATGACACTTTTCCATGTGTGCCTCTCGAATAACTTGCTTTAGCACTTTCACCTATGCATTAAACATTAGGTATAAGCGCTATCCCCTGTCTCATCTGGCTGTTTAAATGGCACGATGCACAAGATTTATACGCTTTCTCAGGATGCATAAGATTCTAAACTACAGCCGGATCACTTTAATGCAGAGCTGAAGGATACGGTTTGCTCCTTAACAGAATCTAAAGAAGGGCAAAATGTTCTGCTTCTCATCTTTTCAACATATGACAAAAAAATTTTGACGTGGTTGAAAGAGATTGTATGCCTTGCTGTAGCTGTATTAGACTTTAATATCGTGCTAAATGATCCTGAGGTAGCACTTCATGGCAATGGGAGCACAAATATTACTTGAGAGGATTTAATGCCGTCTCGAAAATAGCGTACCTTAGGGAACATGGTCCAATCTTCTTTGCGTGAAAGAACTTTGAGAAATGTGTTTCGGTGCTGTAAAATTCACATTATAGGATGAAGGAGAAGAAATATTAAAGTTTTTGAGCGTTTTTTTACTATTGTGGAAAAAACGGCTTGTAATTCTTAGATTTTATAATAACCCTACAAAAATTAATGAAACAGATGCATTTATCCATTGGTTGGGCTTCCATTGTCTATACATTTAAGGCTATAGAAAGTCTTTCAAAACAGACACTAACCAGAACTCTACAGAAACCCAGAACCTTTCCTTTGGCATCTGGCATTGTTCAGTACACATATTTAATGCCAATCATACTCGAAGAAACAAGCTTAAATATTCATTCACAAACATTTATTTACTGAAAATGAGTGTATGCATAAGCAAAAGATTATTAAGAGGTGGTTAGCACATGAATATATTATCATTCATAATCTTGCAACTGAGTTTACTTCACAACACTTTAGATTTGTGTCACTGCCGCCCATCCAGAAATAAGAGATGTTGACATAGACCATTTAATGCTTGAACCACTGTCAGCAATTTGCCATGAAGCCCACACTTATATTGGTTAGCTGTTTCATCTGTGTCCACAGTACATCATAGAATGCATGTCCTGTGTTGTGATCTCATGGAGGAGCTATTCAGATTAAGTAAAGAAAGGAACAGCCTCTGGTTGCTTACATATGGAATTTCTTAAATGTCTTTTAAAGGGAGCTTCGGCCAGAAACACAGATTCATGGAATTCACCAAAAAGTAGGGCAAGCATTCATACATTTTGTACTTGCTCCATCATTAATCACCGTATACTGGGACACAGTAAACACAAGGCTGGCTTTAGGGCACTCTCACATGCCTTCACTTGTTAATTTTGCTCACATTTGCCCTTTACATCACTCATCATCAGATTGCAAAGTTTCGCAAAAACAGTAATATAAGCGGAATGTTATTAGATTAATTAGATTACAGTTATGACCACAATAATTGCAATGATTTGATTGCTGTGTGTGTCTAAGTCTGTGTGTCAGGACTGCCAAGTTTGGTAGTGAAGTGTTGCATTGATTCATACTGGCAGAGGGAAGAGCTGCATTGCCACTAATCTGGCAACCTGGAAATGTCAACTGAGGACTCGCTCTCTCTGTGTGTGTGTGAGTGTGTGCAACAGTTAGCTGAATATACGTGACCAGTCAAGTAGAGCTTTGCTTTTGTGTTCCAGCTGATTATTTTGACGCAAGTGATTGAAAGGGCAAGGTTGGAAATTAGTTTTGCGTACTTCTGGAGCTACTGTTACATAATTTTTCCATATAAAATGCTTTATAATGGAAATAAACTGAATATTATAGTTTATAGTTGTATATTCTGTGAGAAATATCTAATCCCAGCTTGACTGGAGCTTTAAATCTCTATTCTTAAAACACCAAATTACAAAAAATACAGCCTTGCTTTGACCAATACAAATGATAACAAACTCTGTTTAGCCTGAAACCAGTAAAAATATCCAATGACAAGGATATCATTACATGGGGAAAAATCAAAAATCGCAAATCTGGTGTACCACATGTTTGCCTCAGGCTGGCCTGGTGGGGTTAATCAGTGTGAACAGCTGATTTTCCCTGGACGAATCAAGGTTTTAACTAGAACAAAAAACAAACAAACTAAAAATAAATAAATACATAAATCGGTGGAGCAGATGAACTGTTGCTCAGAGCGATGCCATGTCGTGGGGTGCGGCTCTGGTCCCGTGTCACTCCATTGTTTTTTTGTTTTGTTTTTTTTATTCCTTGTAACGAGACTTAACTTCCTGAATCTTCAACAGTTCATATCAAAGGTTTGTTTTCCCCCGTTTCCCCCAAAACTCAGAGGCCCCCAGTTTGACAGGAGGTGTTCACTGAATATTCATGTGAAGAAGTCCTTGCGGTGATTTTTGATGCACTTTTGCTGTTGAGAGTTGACTGAGTGAATCCAAATGGTGCTGCCTGAGTCTCATGAAAGGTGAGTTCGGGCCTTGTGATTCAGCGGCAAACTGCGGCTCATTAGAATGCTTTTTTTATTCATTGTTCACAGAGTTAGAACAGTTTAAGCATCCCATATTTAGTTTTAAATTACAGTACATGATCTTTAGAAGTTCATGCCAACTTTTGTTCACAACTTCACATCAATGCTGTTTTAAAGCAATCGTGCAATCCTCTTCTCTTCCTTTCCCTTCTCCCTCAGTGAATGTATTAACTGGGGCATTGGCAACTGAAATATAGAACTTAAAGCAGAAACAAATTTTCCATTTATAAATTCTAATTGTTATCTGTGTTGGAAAAGTCTGGCTTGATTCGGTCTTTAGAGCAGCAGGATTGTTATACAACTTAGTTATTCCACTACTAATTGAGATTCTTTTCACTTAAACAATGCTTTGTTCCGCAGCAGCTTAATGAGAAGGAGAAGCATGTGTGTGTCTGTGAAAGAGAGTGTGAAGGAAACGGTGTCAGTTTAGAACAGGAATGTCATTTCCAACATTTAGCCCTAGTGAGAGAACATGACAAAACAAAAGAAGACATAAAGGAGAGACGAAACCGCGTGACTCTCAGGATTTTTCTCTTTGAATGATCAAGCCTGCGTGCATGTAGAGCATATGTGATAGAAGTGCCGTGTTTTGTTTGCATGCTTCCATATGTGAAATGTGTCTGACGCTGTGTTCCTTTTTCTTTTTGTGTGTTTTGTCTTGTCTTTGCTGTAGTTGTCAGCATCTTATTGCAGAGAAACCATGTGGGTTTGATGCATTTGTCAAACATTTGAACTCTTGGCTCCCTGAACGTATGTTTATAACCTCTCTTAAATCGATAAACATGACTTTGACCATATCCATTTCATAGGTCGGTGTCCGTGTCAAAGTTTCACCCACACAGAGACCAACATATTTTAAACATCAGCCAACAGCCAACTTGGAGATTCCACATTACTTTCTTTGTTCAGATTTTCTAGGACGTGCTTGATCTGTAAAGAGCCAAAATTACAGACTTTTACTTATTTATTTTAAGAAGCCCACAGTACAAAGAAAAAAGAACAAGGAACGCTTGGTGCTTTGATTGCTTTATATGCAGTCCTACCATGACATCCATTTCCACAGCTGGCCCACTTTTGCTGTGAATTTTAAAGAGCTGCATGCAGTGTAGGAACCTCGATCATAAATTTGTAATCTGATATACCACAACTGCAGATGATATCAGACGCCAGAACCACAACAACAGCGCTCATTGTTTGTTCAAATGCATCATACAAAGTATGTTAATGCTGAGCTGATGAGGGCTGAATGCCACACAGCACCGAGATGGAGGTAGCAGATAGTGTAGTGTTTGTAGCCGTCATGTGAGATTTTTAAGCAGTCCAGTCGATCCAAAAATATGATTTATCGGTCATTTAAGAAGGCACATAAAAGTGACATTTTGTTTATCTGAACAATTGTAGCCTGTCTGTTGTTTATCAGGCTACCTCAAACTTATTTTTATCAACTATCCACCTTCTAAGCAAAATATATTATCATGCACACCCTGGAGGCCTACACAGGTAGATCACTTAATGGTCATAAAGCTCTTTGAGGACCATCAGCAAGCACAGCAGGGAACAAACACAACAGTTTATTATTCTGAAGAAATTCAGTATGAATTGTGAAGGGAAATCAATAAAATGGGAAGAAATGTTTGACCTGCCCCACCTCTCTGTGGACAGAGTATCCAGAGAAAAGCAGAAATTAAATCTGAAGTCTGAAAGTGAATCCTGTAATAGCCCTCTTAGTACGATCACCATCATCTACGTAGAGGATGGTGGAGGGGTCGGAATAGAAGCAGCAACATTGGTTAAAAACAAAAAGGAATGTTCCCGATGTGTAATTTCTGCAAGGTCTAAATTAGAAAGGCAGAGAAAGAAGAAGCACAAAAGAGTGGGATGGGGGGGCAGCAAGGACACCAGGAGAAATCCATCAATAGTCAGAGAAGGAGCAAGCGACTGTGAAAGGAAAAGGGATGAAAGTGGGGTAAACACGGAGAGGATTAGTGGTTCAGTACTGTACTTGAGTGGGTTTAACTCCGTGTTTCTACGGTAACAGACCTACGTAAAACAACTTTTAAGAAAAAGGTGTGGGAGGGAAGGCTATGTAGTCTTAGTGTGTAGTTTGTGTGCGTAAGACCTCATTAGTCAGATTGGAGATGATGACACTCAGCAGACACAAATCAATAGTAACCCCCTAAGACGGCAGCTGTCTCCCCATTTCTCTCTGTCTCATTAGTCCTTTATGCTGTGTAGCGTCTGCCAATCACTGAGGGGCTTATGGACGCACAGTATGTTTTCTGTATGTCTGCTAATTCCTTAATGTACTCGAGGGCTCATTAAATGCATTGAAGATGATGGGCTGATTGATGTAATCGATAGTAAACACTCTGCAATAACACTTCTTTTATTGCTTTTTTTTGCTCTCGCTTGCCATTATGAAGCACAAAGATTAACTCCCTCAGTATGTGAATACACTGTAAATTTTTACAATGGCAAAGTCAAGTAGTCACTCTTTCCCTGTCTCACTCCCTCTCTGCCTTATAATGTTCAGGAACTCACAGGCAAAATTGTATTTACCAAAAAAAGAGTCCCCTGCTTAGCATTCTTCGGCTGCACTCAGTGACCCACTTTCTTAGAAAGCAGATTTTTTTTTTTCAAATTTATTAGTGAAAGTGAGTGCTTGCTTATTCCCATCGCCTTCTGTCCTCACCGCTTGCTGCTCCTCTCCTCCTTCTGTACACCGCTGTGGTTGTGCATTGCCAGAGGTCCTCTAAGCTGCCATTTAGCAAGCCACCATTAAAGCCAGCATGCTGCAGTTAGAGACATGCCCTGCAAATAATATGACTTATTATTGTAATCCTACATAATGCCGATGTTTTAACCTTTAATTCACTGTGCCCGGTGCTTGTTTCATTCAGAGAGACAGAGGAGAGTAAAACGGAGTAGAATAGAGCTGAATTTTAACTGGTTATACTCACACTACATAACATATTGAGAAAAGTAAGTTGTACTAAGTATGTAATATGTATATGTAGTTATTAGGACAGTCTGGAACATCTGGAAATCATTGTATTTAGAGATGTAGTTAACCCTTTTATTGGGAGTAGCTTCTGAGCTCATTTATGTGTTCTTCCTGATAAGACAAATATTATTTCCTCTGTATTATGCAGGTATGAAATGCACCTCTGTAATTTGAGCTAATTATCCATTTTTGTTTTGAAAGTATCTTCAACTAACAAAACATCAGGATTTAGTGAATTTGAATATACACAATAGAGGTAATTCAGAGGGGATCCTAATGTCACTAGACTCTATTGAATTAAAACAAGGTAATTGTTAAAACAATAGAGTAAAATCTGTCTTGCAACTTGTCCTTCAAAGAGGATTTTGAAAAAGGAAAGATGGAGTTCTTTATATCACTTTTGAACAGAGAAGAATACCTTGACTGATTACGATGACAGCTGTTAAAACAGGACTTTAGTATTAATAGCTCGCTAGCAGGGGAATTCTAGAAATATCACCAAAAACAGTGAAAAAACAACAACAATAGTACCAGTATGTAATACATAATACTTGTTGTTTTTGGTGCAATGAGACTAGCTAAGGAAGCAGTATATATGGATGTACTAATGCTAATTAAATCAGTATTGGGGCAGTACTAGCATCATATGTTTGATTAATGTTTTAGCACATGATCTTTTGCACAAGATAAAATTGAAGGATATAGGATTTAGTTGAAACGCTCTTGGTGATACTAGTACTTAGTACACCAAAACACTTGAATAAAAAAACAAAAACACAGGTCTGACCAGTAGTGCTCCAGGAGTTTTGACCAATATTCCCAGTGCATGAGAAACAAACCAACTTTGAGGCAAATTCTTGCTTTCCATGTGTCTGTAATAGTCTGTGTGAAATAAATCACATCATCTGTCCAAGACTGCAAGGGTCCGCACGGACACCTCTGTGGACATTGTGTAGAGCCCAGAATTTGTGACTGCGGGGCTTGTCGGGACTGCAAATGCGGAAAGGTGTGCCAGGAAAACACAATAAATGCTTGTTTTGATGAGAGGCTGTATGAATTATCCACGCTGTTATAAAAGAGCTGTAATTGAAGTAGCTGCTGCTGAGACGCTTTAACATGCGTTCCATCATTGGCACCAAAAACACTGTAGGAATGTCCAAAGTCTCCAGAAACCTCATGCTATGTCCATACCCTGTGTTTGGGATGGGAAGACAGCAAATTTTTACTGCAAGTTACTCCATAATGCTCAGCAAACCCGAGGAATAATCACAGATGTGCTGCCCAGTCTATAATGTCAATGAACTTTGCTGCTGTCTGCCTTAAAAAAAAAAAAAAAAAGATCAAAGTCATCGCCAGCCTTCCAGAAACATCCATTTTTTTCTTGACATTCCACGCAAAACATAGCAGAATGACGCATAAGTACGTGTAGTTTGAATAAAACAGTTTGCAGCAGATGCAGAAACCATGAATTTGTGTTTACCCATCCGTACTTGGAATCACTGGAAGGAAAAGTCAACTGAGGATATGCATTGTGACTTTGAAAGGCTAATCACATTTAAAATGAAAAAGCATTAAGGCGAAATAGCATAAAGATGGAAGTAACAATGAATTGAGGTGGTGTGATATTATTTATTGCACTTACATATAATGTTCTAGGAAGGCATAAAAGCCCTTCAGAATTTTAAATGGCCTCAGCAGTAAATCTATGTTTCTACGAGTCACCAACAGTATGGAGTAATGATGGTTTCCATCTCATTTAAATGCAGCGGTGCTCCACAGAAACCTCATATGTTTAGTTTGGAGTCACATAAAGAGATTGGGTTTCTTGAGGTAAATGATGTAAAGCTGGTGATTGCTGCAGATGTCTTGATTGACTGCTCAGGCTTTTTAAAATGCCAAAGAAATATCCACTGACATTCTGTGTTTTTCCTTGTTTATGTTACAAAAAAGAATCTCATTCTGCTTTCATCCTTTGTGTGATAGCTCTTACAAAGCGCTGCCTTTACTTATCACTACAAAGGATGTGATGTAACCATCCTTTGTGCTTTTAAACTACGATTGAGCCCACATACAACAGCGAGCTAGTTTGAAGTTTCAGAGGAAAGAGGTAACTGGGGGTGTCTGTGCCACTGGGTTACAGAGGTCCATCACATTTATTTTGTTGAAGAATTAAACTCACAAGTCCCCGACAAGGCTCAGTGGTAAATCCTGGCATCCACATAGTCTTTCTACACTCTCTCTGCACTGATCAGTCTACGCTACGCTTTCACCGCCCTGACACTACACCAACACCTGGGCTTTCGCTTAACTCGCATCTCGCCCAGTAATTCTCACCCTCAGCATAACTGTAGACAACAAAAGCCTCATGGGATGCCTGAATTCGTCATCATGAAATGGACTAGCAAGCAATTCAGAAATAACATTTTAGCAAACACCTAGAGACTAATGGAAGGGCTGACCCTGCTGGTCAAATCAAACCTCGATTGTATTCATTGTCCTGCTAGTGTTCAGTGTGTGCTGACTAACAGCAGAGTTTTATTTTCAATATCCAAACATCTCCTCCGTAGATGTTTTGGATGTTAAGTGCCAGTGGTTAATCAGAGTCAACATTAAGCTGTATAATTGAAAGCAACCTTTTCTGCCACAAATTACGCCTCACACTAACTGAATTGCTTTTCATACAAATGTAATTTCATTTTTTAGGGGAAATATCACACTTTAGTAGACCTTTTCACAGTGATAACTAATTGGTAGAGGCTTGATTACATTTGGACACCAATATTACTCGGATAAATTTTGGAAAATAGAACAACCTTTTCATAAAGTATTTGAAGTTTTCCCTGTGTTTTCTGCATTACCAGTGTGACCAGTCCTGTCCAATCTAGTATATGTTTGGTTTGCTGAAAAGGAACAACAGTAAAACAACAATATCAGTAGGAAAGATGTTAAAATGTATTTATGGTGATTCACAAGCAAATGGCTTAAAATACATTTCCCTAAAAACATAACAGAGTGCTGTTTTGTTATATAAGAATATACTTTTTGAGAAACAGAGACGAGTCTGCACAGATCTCTGTTTACCTTTTGACACGATCAAATCTATAGAATACAAACATAATCTGTGTTGGCATAACATTCTCCTAGTAGCCTCAAATGTCCTTGTAAATCTTTAATGTTTACCAGCGCTGGAGCCTGATGATAATTTCTGTTTTGATTATTGTTTACCTCTGTTTTGGTTGATGTTGTTGCTCTCACGGAGATACGCTAAAACTGTTCTTCTTTGGACACTTTTATTAAATTCTAATAAGTCGACTTGTGTTTGGAGACACATTGGGGTAATTAAAGTGTCTCCTTTAATATCTCACATTTAAAGTCACCTAATGTTGTGTTGTATAATGAATTCAGCAATAAAACGTGGCAACAAACCCCCTTATTAGAAGGTGAGTAATAATTATAATTACACAGTATATTGTCATTCCACCGGGCAATTCCAGAGCAACAGTGCAATGATGAGACGTGCTGTATGAAAATTGACAACAGGCATTAATATTTAGCAGTCGTGCAGTCATGGCATTTAAATGCAACAACACTGCATCTCAGTGCTTTTAATCATATGTCCATTTTTTGGAGCTGTGGTGAGTCTGGATGCATTTAGTTTTTTGTGAACATTAATTAGTGTGGGATAATTGTTTCTAAAAAGCGTTGCATTATTTGAAGAGACTCTGTCACCTACACTGGCTTCCCTGAATGACTGTAGCATGCATCTATCTGCATCTTTCTCCCTCTATCTCTCTTCTTCACCCTTTCCTCTCCACACAACACAACAGGCCCCTCTGTTCTCATTTTTTCCACTATCAGTCCCATTTGTTTACGGTTTTCTCAAATCTTGTCTTTGTCTTTTCCTTTTATGTGTGCCTCTCTTTCCCCCTCTTTGTTCTCTTTTTCTCTCCCCTTATCTCTATCCCATCGTCTCCTCCTGCCTCTGACTGACAGTGTTATAAATTGATTTTCAGCCCGATGTGTTCCCTCTGTCTCTCTCTAGGCATTTCCCTTATTTAGCCTCAACCACTCCAGGGTATAGTCTAGACCGCGGGCCGACTGTCAGTCAGTGGCAGCATGGAGCAGTCTAATTCTTGGCTGACAAGCATTCCTGACAGCAGGAACCAAGGGGACGTTTCAAACATGCTTACTCTCTCTTGCTCTGTCTCTCTGTGTTGCATTCTTGCCTTTGCTATCTCTCTTCCTTCCCTATTTTCTCTCCACGTCTGCCCCCGCCACTCCGCTCCGTCACCGTTTTTTTTTTGGTTTGTCTACCTTTCCATCACACCTCCAATGCATCTTTTCGTGTTTCTTTCATTCCCTCCTGAAAACTATCTCAAGAACAAACAAACAAACGGATGCAATCATTTTCCAGAGACGTGGACAGCTCATTTAAATTAACTAACAATGGGTTTGTGCACACACATGCGCAAATACACATACATCTCATTTTGCCTCCGGGAGCTGGAGTGCTAGTGTGATCTGAATACTGACTGGACGGTTTGTCTGTCTGCAGTGATCTGATTGGTCAGTCTGATCCACTGGGATAGCCATTCTTTAATCATAAATGAGAGTCTATGAGATTAGACGAATTACCCCTTTAAGCAAATCTGGTATCACTGAGGTCCCGAGAGAGGAAGAGAGAGAGGGATTGAGATGAAAGAAAGACTGACAAATGGAGGGAAAAAAGGGAGACATGCGGAGTGAGGCAGAGAGATACAGTAGGAAAGAATTTAAGGGGTATTTTACTCAGAAGTGGACTGGTGTAATATTACTGGACATGAGTGATATTTTACATTAGAGGAAATGTGCACACCCACACACATATGTCTCATTTGGTGCCCCAAGTAGGAAATGGGGATGCCCAGCAACCTTGAGGGGGTACCACAGGTCCCATTCAAATGAAGAATAGGGTAATTTCACTGTTTCTTCATTTAGCAGTCAGCACCATGTGAAAATGACTATACTGATCATAGGCTTCCCTTTGCAGACTGACAAGTTTAATAATTGATTTCACTCGCTTAGAATCATGAAGCTTATATATAAAGTCAAATTATCTTACTGTTTTTTGCAAATACTCATTAAATTTTATATTTATTTTGAATTATGTCATCCTGTCTCTGTAATTATTTGCCTCCTGGCTCAGAGCATGTGAGTGTGTTGTTGTATCTTTGTGAAGGTAAGATGCAAACTGAAGGGGTTTACCATGAAGCAAGTTTGACAAGCTTTCTTTGTGTAATGTGGATAAACAAAACCTGAAACCCCAATTAGAGATAATTGGTGTCATGACAATGGTTGTCAACTTTCAGGTTTTCTTCTTCTTTACCCTCAGCGTACCCATACCCATAAAAAATGTCTTTAATGCGTCATTTGGCTCCTCATCAGCACAAAATGGACCGATTGCATGCCGGTAACTTCAAGCAAGTTTTCATAATGGAGATCTATGAGGAATATAAAAATTCATTACAGTAAAAAAAAAAAAAAAACAGTTACTGCAAATGATGCCACGGAGCAATGCTGGTAGAAAACTGGATTTTTGTTACAGCTGCACATTAGAGCTTTGAAACTTGATTCATTTGAACATGAAGAAGTGCATTTAAGTCTGACAATGTCCCATGATGAAAGATGCATGGAAATCAGTTTAATTTTTGGCCAAATCAAAGTGAGATTAATGTTATTAATTGAATATTCTCTTAAAAATACTAATGGACTAATCGATTTCCTAATTTGTGTTTTATTAGCTGACAAACCAGCAAAGTAAAACAGATTTGGCAGTAAATCAGTACATATTTACTTATCTGCTACACCACCAAATCAATGCACATAGGTTTCCATGGCTACGCAGACCATCCAGTTTATATCAAGTCACTATCCGCACAGCTTCTTTCAGTAGCTTTGGTAATGCACAGCTCAACAGGTGTGCAGATATAATGTGTATCAGCAGCTGAGAATCTGAAATGCTCATAGTGAATATTGTCAGGAAAATAATTGGTGAAAGGAGATACTGTATTTCCTACAGCCCATTTAAATCCAAAACTCTGAACAGAACCTCCTCCAGAGAAAGTGATCTAGACCAACACCTTGAAAACTAAGGATTTAGGCTCTAGCCTAGCCGCGCTAGACCCAGCTCTGAAGACGCAAGGGTCTAGTTACCCTCGGTAAGCCTCGAGGTTGGATTCTCCTAAAACTGGCCGACGAATCACCATGAAGTGTAGAGTCAGAAGGCGGGCGTAACTAAGTGACGACAGAGGCGCGACGATTCTGACAGAAACAACTGGAAACAACTAGCCTAGCCGCGCTAGACAACCCACGGCAACGAATTTAATTCTCTGCCAGGGTCGACAACAAAAATGACAACAGTCGTTGAGCTCCATTAGCACCGACTCTGAATAATCTTTCTGTTAACATGTCTGTAATATACTTGAGCTTCACCCATTGACTGTATAAATAAGGCTTCACCGAACTACCGCATCCTCTGATTTCCGGCGCTCTAGGAACTACGTCAGCCTATTCGTTGTGCTGATTGGTTGTATACCTACCCAATTGCTGCAGAGTGATTTGAAAGACAACCTTTTAGCCCGCCTCCCTCCCTGTCGAGAGTTCCTAAACCCTTGTGTCTTCAGAGCTGGGTCTAGCGTGGCTAGGCTATTCAGGCTCAGTATTAATCTTACCTCATAGCACGCCACTCTGGAGTTCACTTTAAGGCAGCATTTTACAGTTTAAAGTTTTAATGACAGTAGATATTTTCTCCTCCATCTCATTGTGTTGCAATTTACTGCATGGCACAAGTACATGTACCCACCTTCTTGTATGTGTGTTTAGCCATTGTTTTTGCCGCACTGCAGCTCTCTGCTACACTGACATAGTGATATCATCAAAGCAGATTTTTTTTGACCTGCAAAACTGAAAAAGAGTCATTGCAGCCAAATGCAGGTTGTACAAAATCACAGGTCCAGCACAGATAGACATTCACACCCACCGGCAATTCAGATCCTGCACTGCATTTAGATTTTTGTTTCTGAACTGGTAATGGAAGCCTATGCAAACTCTTTAGATAGAAAGTCGTGTTTTAGCAGTGGTTACGGCGAGCTCCTGATGGTGTGCTATTAAAAGTCATAAAACTACACCAGACTACATTTTGAGAAAACCTGTGCCCATAACTTATACAGTAAAAACTTGACTGTCTTGAAAATGATGTGACGAGTGCCAGCGTAAGGCACTTGTTAAGCCGGTGTTTTTTTTTCTGCAGTGTATTATCTAAGACATTCAAGATGAGATATTGCTTTGAGAAAAGAGATCAAGCTTATATTGCAGACCAGGGTTCATTAAATCCACTCAATTCACGAAGCAGATTTTCTTCTTTGTCTTTAAGCTTCTTTTATCCAGGGAAGGTTTTGCTGAGCACGCATGCTCTTTTCCAGCTAAACCCTGTTCCTCATTAGCACCAGCGCATAGACTCGCACCTGGGAGCTGCCCAGTCCAACCACAAATCTTTTACTGTTTGCCAATTAGCATCTGTATAAGTCTTCCGGGGGGGAACGCCTTGCTTTAAATGAATGCCCACCCAAAATCTTTTTTTAAATTTTAAACACATATTTGTAGCTATATTGTGTGTATAAAGCTGTGGTCATATTGACTTTGCTGCATTTATAGACTTGAATAGTTAAACAATTTTGAATCCTCACCACTTGATTTTCACAGTATTTCCACATTTTTGGCAAACTTTTGCACGATTCTGTGCTGCTCACTGCTTCTTCTCACATTTTCTTGTAGCCTGTCAGTCAAAGGTACTATAATCTTAAAACAAAATGATGTATCTTAGCAAATGTTATTGAAAACATCTAGAATTACTAGCATGGGCATGCATTTTACTTTCAATTCTCAGTATTGACTATGTGTGTGGTTAACTAACAAGGTCAGGGCTGGAGAGGAGGCTTTATATGCATATGTGCTTGGCTGTGTTTATGTATGCGAGAGAAGTAGGGAGACAATCAGGGAGGTTAAGAATTCTGAATGAAGCAAATCGTAGAATGAGTGAAAGGTTTAAATGGCCAGCGGAGAGTAAACTATGTGAATAACTCGTGGATTTGTCCATATCCCTTTGAATCTGCCTGTATTTGTATATGTTTGTCTTTCTGCTGGTGTGTACATGTGAATATGTCTGTGTGTGTGTGTGTTCACTATGCCTGTCTCTCTGTGACCCTGTGTGTGTGTGAGTGTGTGTGTGTGTGTAGAGGGCCTGTCAGTTTCGGTCTGGTAGTCAGCATAATTAGAAGTCTCTCTTTTACCCCTGTCTCCTTCTCGCTGTTCTCCCTCTCTCTCCCGCTCTCTCTCCCCTTTACTCTCCACTCTCGCTTTCTATAATTTTCCATCGCTCTCCCTCCTACACCCTCTCGCCTCCATCCCTGTGAGTGATGAGTTTTAAATCATCCTTTCATTCTTACACAATGATGAACGAGGGGAAATCTGTCCTTTTCTCTCTGTTTATTCTGCTTTCCGTCTCTGTCCTTCTGTTCACATTTCACTCTTTATTCACTTCACCCTGTATCTGAGCTTTTCAATTAATGGAGTTACTTTATTTCGACTAAGACACCCATGAATCTGTGAACGCAGATAAAGAGGTAATGGGTTATTTACCTCTGTGGGCTGCAGGTAACAAATTCTTGGATTAATTTATCCGAGTTTTTCGAGGTAAGAACTTTTTATGAATCGTGATGATAAAAATAATTGAACAAATATTCATTAACATTCAATTACAGTTTGTTTTAGTTGTTTGGAGGTTGCATTCTTGTTGTGTATTGTCAACAAACAAGCAGTGAGTGTGACCGGTGGCAAGCTAGTGTTGTGTGTATGGTGTGTATGTGCATATTGGTGTCTCCTCGTATGGCTTTGCTTGTCCCTCCTGGTTTTTCAACATCTCATCTCTGATTGGTTGTGAAGGGACAGAGATACCAGCCCTTAATTGCAGCTCAGACTGCCATTGGTCATTATATCCCTCAGCGTGATCTTGGAATTGTCGGGGTAAATGAGGGTTGGCCAAACACACACCAACACACACGTTTTTTTAGGTTAGGGTTCTGTCTTGGATAATTGGTTTGAAAAGCATCCAGCAGGATCGTCCTGCTGTCCCTGTGGCCCCGGCTGCCATAGTAAATAACGAGGCTCATAAACATGAAAGGCAGGGGGATGATCATCCTGATTTGAGCTTTGGACTCAGAGGAGATCAATTAAGCCCTGGAAGTTCAAGGACTTTAAATGTACGGTGAGAGCAAAATTTCAATTAAATACTTTCATTTAAAGTTCAAATAATACATTAAAGGCACACCGCTGCAGCATCAAGAGCTGGTAGAAAGCTTTCTTTACTCTTTCTGTCTACCTCCTCAGTCCTTTTACTTTCTTTAAAGTGAGACAGCTGAAATACACGTTGATTATATGATTGAAGAAAAAGACAAAAGGCCACAAGTACTCTATATACACACGTGGACAAAATTGTTGGTACCCCTCAGTTAAAGAAGGAAAAACCCACAATTCTCACTGAAATCACTTGAAACTCACAAAAGTAACAATAAATAAAAATTTATTGAAAATTAAATAATCAAAATCAGCCATCACTTTTGAATTGTTGATTAACATAATTATTTAAAAAAAACAAACTAATGAAATAGGGCTGGACAAAAATGATGGTACCCATAACTTAATATTTTGTTGCACAACCTTTTGAGGCAATCACTGCAATTAAACGATTTCTGTATTTGTCAATGAGCGTTCTGCAGCTGTCAACAGGTATTTTGGCCCACTCCTCATGAGCAAACAGCTCCAGTTGTCTCAGGTTTGATGGGTGTCTTCTCCAAATGGCATGTTTCAGCTCCTTCCACATATGTTGAATGGGATTCAGATCTGGGCTCATAGAAGGCCACTTTAGAATAGTCCAACGCTTTTCTCTCAGCCATTCTTGGGTGTTTTGGCTGTGTGTTTTGGATGGTTGTCCTGTTGGAAGACCCATGACCTGCGACTGAGACCAAGCTTTCTGACACTAGGCAGCACATTTCTCTCCAGAATGCCTTGATAGTCTTCAGATTTCATCGTACCTTGCACACTTTCAAGACACCCTGTGCCAGATGCAGCAAAGCAGCCCCAAAACATTACTGAGCCTCCTCCATGTTTCACCGTAGGGACAGTGTTCTTTTCTTCGTATGCTTGGTTTTTGAGTCTATGAACATAGAGTTGATGTGCCTTACCAAAAAGCTCCAGTTTGGTCTCATCTGTCCAAAGGACATTCTCCCAGAAGCTTTGTGGCTTGTCAACATGCATTTTTGCAAATTCCAGTCTCGCTTTTTTATGAGTTTTTTTCAGCAGTGGTGTCCTCCTTGGTCGTCTCCCATGAAGTCCACTTTGGCTCAAACAACGACGAATGGTGCGATCTGACACTGATGTACCTTGGCCTTGGAGTTCACCTTTAATTTCTTTGGAGGTTGCTCTGGGCTCTTTAGATACAATTCGAACGATCCGTCTCTTCAATTTGTCATCAATTTTCCTCTTGCGGCCACGTCCAGGGAGGTTGGCTACTGTCCCGTGGGTCTTGAACTTGTGAATAATATGAGCCACTGTTGTCACAGGAACTTCAAGCTGTTTAGAGATGGTCTTATAGCCTTTACCTTTAAGATGTTTGTCTATAATTTTTTTTTCGGATGTCCTGGGACAATTCTCTCCTTCGCTTTCTGTTGTCCATGTTCAGTGTGGTACACACCTTTTCACCAAACAGCAGGGTGACTACTTGTCTCCCTTTAAATAGGCAGACTGACTGATTATGAGTTTGGAAACACCTGTGATGTCAATTAAATGACACACCTGAGTTAATCATGTCACTCTGGTCAAATAGTTTTCAATCTTTTATAGAGGTACCATCATTTTTGTCCAGGCCTGTTTCATTAGTTTGTTTTTTTAAATAATTATGTTAATCAACAATTCAAAAGTAATGGCTGTTTTTGATTATTTAATTTTCAATAAATTTGTATTTATTGTTACTTTTGTGAGTTTCAAGTGATTTCAGTGAGAATTGTGGGTTTTTCCTTCTTTAACTGAGGGGTACCAACAATTTTGTCCACGTGTGTAAGAGAATGGAAAAAAAAGAACATAGATGTGTAGCGATTTGTAACATCATTCCTCCACAAGAAGACACAGAATCAGGCACCTATAATGGCAAGTTTCTTCTTTGCTGTAGCGTCCTTGAGCAGAGTGATGCTAAATCCTTACCAGCTCCAAGGGTTTCTCCCCTGTAAGCTTACTCTGCAGTCCGACTCCCCTGCGGAGTAGAAGGAGTGGAAAGTTTCTCCATCGGGGATCAATAGAGCATTGCGAAAAATACTCTGGACCGAGTTCACTCTGGACACTCCAAGGTTTTCATCTAGCACCTGTGGTGTGTTTGATATAAAAGGATCATTAAGATCAAAGGGAGAAGATAATGATCCTGATGTGAACTGTAAAGTCCAGGGAGATCAATTACATTTACATTTTACAATTTAGGCATTTAGCAGACGTCCGGAGAGATTTAAGAATAAGTACAGCAACAGAATTAGCTCAGCTTCTAATTTATCAGTACAAGCATCCTCTGAAAGGAAGAATCACTCGCATCTTATCTACTTATTTACAATTCCATCCAAAATATCGTCATAATATTAAAACATAGCCACAGAAACGGCATCTTTCTGATTACTTTTCTAAATGCTTCTCAACAACACTCCCATCTTTTACAACTACTTAACTCACAGATTGAAACCTAAACTTGGGTATGGGTTAAGACTACAAGCACACTTAAATATTAATGATAATTTTACACCAAAGTTGCAGAGTAAGCGGCCTTGGTGTGAGCCTGATTTAGAACTCCTATGAATGGATGTCATTTATATCCCGCTTAGATTTCCCGCGCTGTCTTATTCTCCTAGAATCAGCAGCCATGGAAGTGGTGACATGCATAATCCCTGTTGCAGTTGATTTAAATAAGAATTTTGCCTCCATTGGTCTCCTCCTACTCACTTCCTCTTTCTCCTCCTCCTACCAACCTGCTACCACATCCACAGAGCCATAATAAAGAGCCTACAGTAGCTCATTAAGATCTAGTAGTATTTATCCACTCCCTCCCTAAAGAAGTCATTAACAGTCTTTGATGCTGCGTGGTGCGTACGGGACTTTGCACTCTTGTCGCTTTCTATTTGAATTGCAACAGCGAGCGCAGATGTATATCTCCTAAACAACAACACGAAACAAGCTGTTCGGTTCTGAACTGCTGAGTCATGTTCCAAGGCATTGTTAAAGCCGGCTGACACAGACCTATTGTTGTTGCCACATTTTCACATGTCAGTAATTGATTAGCAAAAACAAAGGAATTGCAGGCTTTTGATCTTGTCGAGGCACACGGGGTGAATCCAGGAGAATGCTCTGGTTGTTTATTGATTTCACCTTTTAAGTCAGCTGGAAGGGTAGCTCAGTGGCAACAGAGTTTCCAGTCAGTCAGGGGACCTGGGTTCAAGCATCTCATGCAGAATGTGAATACCAGCTCCTGGGGTGTCTCTCTGAAGCAGATCCTTGCCCTTGCCCTCGCCATGAGAGAAAGCAATGAAAAGATTATGTCTGTAGCGGCACCCCGAGCTACAGATATGTGGAGCTACAGTAGAAGAAGTTCTTCTGACATATACTTGTTTCAACAGTTTTGGCTGTAGCTGCTGCATATATATTCCATTAATATGTAATCATACATCAGCATCAAAGACCAGGATATATCAAAACTAAGCTGACCTACTTAGTATCGCTCATGCTGACTTGGCGGCTTGTTCCTCCATTGATGTAAAGCAATATTTTCTAGATATATTTTTTAACTTTTAGTGCTGTTTCCCTTGAAAGAAATAATGAATAGTGGACCACCGATATTGGACATGGCCAGTAGGTCAACACTATTAACTCATTCGATCGAAGCAGAAAAAACAGTCAAGTGAAAATAATACTTACAGTGCCATACAATGCTGCTGAGTGTGGAAGGGGACAGAGCACTTAATTAGTGTATGTGCAAGTGTGTACTTCTCTGTAATTATAATGTCTGTGTTTCTTATATGGTGTGAATGTACTCTACAGTAGCTACTCACTGTCTGTCAAAACTAAAGCTAACACTCACAGACATCACCCACAGATGCAATTGCCATTAATATGCAATGACTGTATCTCTTTAGTCACGCACAAAAAAAACGTACACACAAATATGAACATGTCTTGATGTTCTGTCATCATTACACCTCAAATTAAATATATAGAAAGATGACAGTGTTTCTCCCTTTGAGTCCCTTGCAACAAGTAGAGTTTGACATGCATATGTTCGGCTTGTATGTAAAAGTGTGCTAAAACTAAGAACATGTTGTCTCTTTTCTCTCTTTCAGGTTTCATCTACACTTGTGGGGGTACACTAAAAGGCCGAAATGGCAGTATAGAATCGCCAGGCTTTCCTTACGGCTACCCCAACGGGGCGAACTGCACCTGGGTCATCGTTGGAGAGGAAGGAAGTAGAATCCAGCTCATCTTCTTGTCATTCGCCATAGAAGAAGAATATGACTTCCTGTCTTTGTACGACGGACATCCACACCCTGCTAACTTCAGGACCAGGTAGGGCTGGTGATTTCCCTTTTTGGATTAAAAGTCTGTTTACACTTTGTAACCCTCTGAACCCCAAGCAGTTTCTGGAAGGTTTTTGTTCCTGTCATATTTGAACTCACTGTGAACTCATTTTCACTGCAGGATAAGGTCCTGCACCTCTATGCAAACAGCAAAACAATGAAGTAGAGAGAATGTGCACAGTATGATGAATTTACAAAGCTGAATTCACTAAAGTTTTGTTACCAGACTGCTGGTTACATCTGAATCACTAATGACAAGAGAGCATAGAATTTATTTTTTGAATTTTGCAGATTCTAGTTTGTGTGAATTGTTAATTTTAAGCACATTTTCAAATCAGACGTGTAGAATAAAGTGATTTTCATGAAATCCCCTGCTTTTAAGCTTACATTTGGATAATTTACATGGATGAGTAGCTTGAGAACTGTCGAAAGTTTTAAAATCCAACAATTCATTCTGTTTTTATAGTTTCTGGTTGTGATAAATGGTGTCATTGGAACCTTTTTTTTAAAGAAATCATGCATTTCAAACTCATTTTTAGGCTTTGGGGTTCAGAGGATTAAGCCTTATATCATCATGGCAGCACCACAATCATTCAAATTTGAAATTACCCATTTTTTAGAGTTTTTATTCACTTCGTTTTGTAATGATAATGCATTTTTATCTGTATATTTTATTGATGTTTTACACAACCACCTGATGTTGAATAGTAAATCTATTTGTGTTCATCCTACCATCTTTTTTTAAAAGGTAAGTTGGCAAAACACCCATTACAGCCTGTATCTTTTAGTGAATTGTTAGTTTGGAATTCATGTCGAGCCAGTTTTTATTTCATAAAGCTGAAATTATGAAAACAGGCTGCACTGTTGCTAATTACTGATACTGACCTTTCATAAGCTAATAGCATGATTGAATGTTAGGAATGGATGAATTATTCAATAGAGGGCTGAAAGCAAAAGCAACCAGGCTGATGTATGAGTTTCAAGCACATGAATTAATCTAACCCATTTACTGTTAAGTGTTGGTGTGACTACATTTTTTTTTGAAAAGTGCATTGTGTTTTATTAACAAAATAACTGCGGGTTTCCATGAACGTACACAAGATGATGTCCCTGCTGGCTGGATTCTCTCGAGCATTGCCACTGCAGCGGAACAAAATGACCTTGTGGAGCAACAAGGTTCCCTCCTGCTTTAGCACAGAAATTGCCAAGACTCAGTCACTGCCACTGTCGTTTCCTTTTACTTATTGAATTATTTTATTGAGCTCCTCTTGCAAGAAACACAATGCCCAGAAAGAAACTCATTTCAGATAAGCTATTAAAGTCTTCTTGCCTTTATGATTTTATCAAGCAATCAATAGAGCCTAATAGCATCTGTCTGTGTCTCTATTCACATTCGACATGTTCTTTTAACCCAGCTATTAAATTATTAAGTTATTCAATTAACTGTGAAATGTGAGAGACGTATATCTGGGAATGTTTGATTTCCACATCCTAAACACTGAGGGAGATAAAGCTGATATTAGAGTTTTGACAGATGATGTTGTAGAAGTCCCAGTCATCTGTTGCATACTCTTTATCTAACTAGCAAATCAGTGTTATGAAAGTGCAGGCATGCATTTGCTTGTTTATTTCCACTGAACTGGCCCTTGCAATTACACTTTTAATTTAATTTGTCACTTAAGGTATTCTGTAGCAAATAAATTTTCTACCTGAAAATAACAATGTGTTTTTCCTAAGTGCAAAAAACCACCAGGAAAAAGCAAACATTTTAAAAACATGTTCTCATTACAGCCAGTTTAATGTATGCTAGCTATGGAGGCAAATGCACGGCTGTGTATGATCACAAAATACCTTCACTCTCACGTAATTGTGAAAGTTTTATTTTGAAATTCTTTGTATGCGAATATTCCCTTGGAACTGATTCAAGGTAAGTTTCACACAAGGGATGCTTCTTGTTGCTCTTCAAGAAAACTCAAATACAACTTTTGCTTTAATAGCTATTTTAGGTTCACTGATAGCTCAATTTCTGTCGGATGAGTATGTGATGGGATTATGTGAGTACAAATGGTAGTTTTCAACCTTTTTGGTCATTTCATGTAAGAAATGATACATTTTTAGTATTTTTGTTCTTGGGCTTTCTCATTAATTTGAACTTGACTGGCCTCAGTGTATTTAAGGTCCTGTACTTTGAGCCACAGTGTCAGTGAAATCTGATCAAATCACAACCACACAGCTGTGTCCCCCACCAGTAAAACTAGTAAAAATCTGAGCATCTCCATCTTTTCCCCAACTTTTGTTTTAGTTCAAAAAAGTACATTCTGAACATGATCACATTTAATGGACTATCTTTTTACGTAACATGCTGATCATCCTGAAATTTCTTAAGAAAAATATCTGCAAGTATGCCGGTTTTCCAATTGCACATTAACGATGTGTTCTCAGGGGTCTGTGCTTCCGAGTCTGTACTTGTGTCCGTACTTGTCAGGTACGGACGCAAGTACAGACTTGCATATTTGGTATTAAGAAACTGCCAGTGCAGTTTGAGTATTGTTGTGCGCCACAAAAAACAGGCCGACGTGATGACTAATTAGTTTTGCGTAAACCAACAACTTAAGTTTTTATTCTTAAATTGCACTGTCAAAATTGAGCAGGAGCTTCCTTTGCTGCTGGGGGTCCTGCCTATGGTCAGAAAAATCTTTCTTTAATCAAATCAGGCTTGACCACTGTTGTAGCACCAGGCAGGAAAAGGCGGCCCGGTTCACTTAAGGATAAGGTGTTTGGGTGATGGAGAGATGAAATGAGTTGCCTTGATACTCGGTCAGTTGCTGAAAACAATTCTCTCATCATGGGGAATGAACCATGTTCACTTGGTTCAACAGGCATAATTTCTAATCAGCCAGCTGCAATAATCAACCTTTCTCGGATACTCTGGTGGCTTTTGGTGTCGAAATTGCCACACAGAGTTAATTAAACAAGGGAACAATCGAGAAGAATGGAATAGAATAGAACGGAACAGAATAGAAAAGAGTAGCGTGAGCAGAGAGAGGAGAGAGAGAATACACAGACAGAAGGAGAGGGAAAGTTACAGATGCCCTCTGTGCTCTTATTGGTTGACTAGGATTTCCTGCTTATCTGAGATAACAGGAAATGATGTGTTGTGTAGGTGTGTGTTCACATGCACAGGCTTGTGTGAGTGCACGTCTGCGAGGAAGATTTATGGTCCGCATGGTTACAGTCGCCCCACTAGTTAAGCCAAATTACCTCTGCTGTCTCCTTTGCTCTCTCTTTCTCTCTCGTTCTTTCCTTTACACACACGCACACATACACACACATACATATAAACACACGAACACAGGCGCAAGGCAAAATGGTGATTTAAAGGTCAGATCCATTAACAAGAAAATGGTAATTATGGGAAGAGTGATTAACATGGATCACACATGAATGCAACGCAAGATTTGTCCAATTTATCTTTCTTTTTTTTTCTGGCGTCGTAAATGTAACTGATGAAGATGTTGTTTTTCTTTTTAGAAATGTCCAAATTGCATTTTTTTCTAACACTCACCTTGATTGGACTTCCAAATCAAAGGCATGTTTTTTTAAACAATGCACAACTATTTTCCTGCAAAGGCTTTTTAAAAATTATTATTAAAATCAATGATAATTCAGCTTGTCACATCAGGATTATCCATGTGTGAGTTTGCCCAAAATCACCATAATCAAGATGTAAAAGGATTTTTCCAGGTTGTAGTTTGTTGTTTGCAACTAAAGGCCACCTCCTGTGATTGCTGCATGATCTAGAGTCACGAGCAATCCCTCCCAGTCTCCCTCGATTGTATATTGACTGTGGCTGGAAGCTGAAATTATTGACTGTGACAAACAGAGTGTTTTGAACTTAGGGTGGGTCTTGTCTCACCTGTCCACCCTTTTCATGATGTTGTTGCAACAAGCGGATATGATGAATGGAGCTGGTCTTGCTCATACTCCCTGAGCCTGTGGAGTTTTGACAGCCAATACACAGACTCACACTGTGATCCCAGCACATTAATATTGACTTGGACCTTAGATTTTTGTGGTTATTAATGGATAGGTAAACATAGGCATGTCAGTATCCCCTAAATACACAATATTTCTTACATTCTTTCTGTTATCCAGTTTTTTTATTGAGTTGGTAATAAGTCAAAGTGCCCCATGTGATATTTCAATACCAAGGCTGGGATTATCTGGAAGAAATATGAGCTAATAAATATTCAAGTGTACGAACAATTTCCGCTCCATCACTGGCAAGTATGTTTTTTAATTAACCTGATACAATATTTTAATTATTTGAGTTAAATTATTTAATGATAATATTTAATTGACAATTAGCTGCTGGTGTGTTGTGAGTCCAACTGTATTTAGCAATGTACCAGTTAAGGAAAAATAAATACTGAGGGTCCTTGACTTACGTCAGAGTTCTGTTCCTACTGATCTACGTAAGTCGATTTTCGCCGTAAGTCGGAACTCTGACGAAAATATAAACAAAGCAGTAACGTGCATCGCTATATCGATTAGTTCTTTGGAAAAAAATATGAATACCAGTGACTTTCATGCTTGTATGAATTATTTTACAAGAAGACAACAGAATATTGTAATGGACTGATGTTGTCGTTGTGGTTTCAGTGTTTATTTTTCAGTTTGAAATTTACCCAATGTCAGTGAAAATGATTCAGTTAGCTCACTTCTGATTGGCTGAGAGTCAGCAGTAGTGTGTGTGTGTGTGTCTCGAACGAGAGAGAACTGGGAATGGCGGCTAATTCGGGAGCTAAATTATAGGTTATTTGTTCTTATTTTGGCGTTGGCTATGGCCCACAGTATCCTATGTGAAAGTTTCATTAACGACCAGAGAACGAGATAAAGTCTCACTCATTCAATACAATATATATTAATATATGCTACAATATGTTTCACTGTTTCTACAACTTCACCAATGTTCGTCACCCTGTTCCGAGCATTTTAATACATCTAATTTCACTTCCATGGAGATGACTTTCCTTTTCTTCGAAGCACTGCCATAAGACGAGTCTGACTTATGCCTGGGAGCCATAATGAAGGACAAAAAGTTAGTGAATGTAGCACAATCCAAAGTGGTGGGGTGGCATAGCTCAGTGGGTAGAGTGGCCGTCTTGCAACCGGAGGGTTGCGGTTCAATCCCCCGGCCCGTCGTGCTCATGTCGAGGTGTCCCTGAGCAAGACACCTAACCCCTAATTGCTCCTGGTGGGTCGTGGTTAGCGCCTTGCATGGCAGCTTCCGCCATCAGTGTGTGAATGTGTGTGTGAATGGGTGAATGTGATGCATCATGTAAAGCGCTTTGGATAAAAGAGCTATATAAATACAACCATTTGGTGTTCAGCCGGCAAATGTAAACAAAGCCGTCTTATGGTGGCGCGTGATGATGTATTCATCCGCTCCGCTCGTCACCTAGTTCCACGTAACCAGCTTCGGCGTAATGACGAAACACCATAGGTCGAGGACGTCGTAAAGCAAGGACCCTGTGTAAAGCCAGAGAAGCACGCTACAGACAATGTCTACATCCACATACAATGATTTTTTTTAATGTCCGTTGTAGAAAAAATCTTTTCTTTTGAGCAATGCAGATTTTTTTTTTTTTTTTACCAGTACCACATTACCAAAGATGTTTTTATCTCCTAGCCATTTAAAAAAACTATTTCCTGTAGGGTTTGTCTTGTTCTTCTTTTACAGTTTAGTGTTATATTAGCATACTTCCTTTGTTCACCAAGTAATTATTTCAGTCACATGTTACTGCATTCATTAATCAAAATGATCACATTTGCTTAAAAAAATAAATTAGTTTCTTCAATTTTTTATGACTCTCAAACCTTAATGGAAACACTGAGTACACAGACTGATAACTCCGCTGTAATGGATGTCTGTTTTGATCTGATATATCGCACAGAGCATAGATTAATCTGAATGTTTATAACACGTAGTTTAGCCTCTTTGGTTTTATGACTTTCTGAGCAGGATAATCCATTAACTCCTCCATAACTGGGATACTGGTGTTCATGTTAACATTGTCGTTAACAGTGAACACAGATAAAAACGAAAACAGGAAAATAGGTGACAGAGAACCAAAGACGGGGTGATTGTATGTAATCATTTTGAATTTTATCACAGCCACCTGAAGTGTGTGTGAGTTATTCTGAGAGATGCTTTAACAGAGATTGTGACATTTCCAAATTAAATTCTGTTTGCTCTCTTTATTGGTGATTTGTCAAATCCTTTTGTTGGCTGTTCAGCTTGTGGTTATCAGTTGATTAGAACATTTATTACTTTGGAAGTTGTTGGCATAATAGAAATACAGTTATTATTCTAGATTTTTTTAGTTCTGAAAATATGTGAAGCACTTAACAAATATACACCTAAGAATGTCACGGTAATGCATTTTAACATCCGTATGGAAAAAAAAATAAATGTGACAGATGAGTGGAGGTAATTTCTATGCATTTGAATGCAATTGCCAATAAATACAGCTTCATTCTGTGAAAATAATTCATTCAATGATGTGTATTTATCTCTTACTGTCTTGACAAACAAGCATGGTTTGACTGGGTGGTTGTAAATTTACCCGAAGTTCAGCTCTACTCATCTCTCCTTTGCTGTATCAGTTGTGTCCTGTCATAGCTGTTGCAGATGTCTTACTGTGTCACAAGCCATTTGAAATGACTGCCTTCCTGTCAGTCAACGATGTCGTGTCGTAATAAATGTGAAAGCCTGGTAAGGTAGCGGCACATAAACTGTTGGAGTCGCAGACGTGAGCGGGACAACAAGTAGACTTCAGAGAATTTACCAGCTGTCTGAAAATTAATAATGTGTGAGCGCCAAGAGAGTGTCTGAGAGTTTTTGGGCATGCATGATAGATGGATGAAAGACAAGTACTAAACGATGAAAGACACAGACGTTCTGGATTAAAAAAAAAGAAATGACCAGCTTGAGGACTTGACCATGATGGTGCGTACATGTTGCACACAGTCAAAGCTCAGATGCCAGTTTGCCACTGCTGCCTTCAACATGCAAAACAAAACTGAAAGGCAATGATTTTTTTGTGTGTGTAATTTCAACAAAAAGTGGGTCAGAAAAATCTGCAAATAAATCATAATGGGGTTTTGGAGAAAGATAAATCAGTCCACAGGAAATAAGGCAGTGCCTCAGAAGAATAATTGAGAGCAATTCAAAGACTTAGAATGCACCACTTACTGAAAGACTACATTTAGACTCGTTTGTGAAAAAGCACCATCCTTCCCACCCAGACTTGAAAATCTGTTCTTGTTTAAAAATGCATAACCACAGGGACATGCTTCAATGAGAAGGTATCTGCACCAACCCACATTACTGTTAAAAACAAAAATCAAGACAGTTTTAGGGAATAGAATCATTAACAATTAACGTTTTATTGGACAGAGATCTTAAATTTACCACACTACACTTCACACATCCAGGACACAGACTGGCTTGATATATGTGAGGGCCAGTAAAGTGAGAGGCTCCGGCTCCAGACTCGTTATTAAACTAATGGAGGAGCAAAAATTGTGTTACTACTCGAGTGTAGCACACATTTATCCTGGATTACTTTTACTTTGGAGATGTGCCGGCCATAATTAATTTGTACTGTCACTAGTATCCATAATAGCTCTTCTTCCACCTTTATATGAGCCTTTGTTATCCTCATTTACCATTATTGTTCTGTTAATGGGATGCTGTTTTAGCAGCATCACATGACTTCATGGTTTCAATTCATTCAACTTGTGGAGTTTTGTTGTGACTTTATATTCCACAGTAACTATTGTTTACTTTCACACTTCAGCTGTATTTTCATGTTTTATTTTAGGAAACTGTTCGGTCAAATTTGCAAAAACATCCACTGAAGTTGTCAGGTCACTGTATGAATATTTGATCAGCACAATTTGTCAGTCTGTCTGTTCCATCCGGTGGTTATATTTGTTTTGTGCAAGCAAATCTGTTCCTAAACCATTTACTAAAGCAAACTAGGTTTGTGTGGATGCATGTCAACAGTCTGACTGGGTTAGATGTGGATAACTGAATTTATCTCATCTTCAGAAATATGGTTAGGATGTCTAGGTTACAATTGTATGGTACAGGGGTAAACAAAAATAAAATGAAAGGAGAATTTGAATCAGTGTTAATTTGTTTACATGTGGTATCAAAGAGAGCCAGTGGCAGACTATCAACAACATTTCGCAATGAAGTTATTGTTCGTTTCATTTGTACACTGTTAACCTTGACGTTTCTCATGTCAGCTAAGCTCCCATTGTTACTTTTATTTTGAACTTACTTCCAGTCATGAATTCACTAGTGAAGATACTTCTGTTTTCCATGTTTAAAATGTTACAAATGATATCTGCTTGAGATAAAGGTCTAATCTCCGAAGAAATGCACAGACTTGACAATATTTATATATGCTAACCAATGTTCTGTGTGATTGAGGCCAAATGAAGGAAAGCCTATGACAGACAGCACTTTATTTGGTCTTCTTGCACAGCTTTGAAGTGTATTGACGTGTAAGTATCCTGCTGTGGCATGAATATTTCTTGACAAATACTGTATGTAAAGCAGACGGTGGCGCTTGTCTCTGAAGAATGGAGCGCAGCTTCTTCTTGTTCAGGGGAGAGTAGATTTAGTATGGGTGTTCAGCTCCAGAGGAGGCAAAATACCTCCAGACTTGAGTCTTTCCTGTTCATGACCTGACATACCCCCCTCTGTTACTGCCATGAAACGTTACCTTTGTTTCCTAAATAATAGGACTGTTTGTCGACTCTAATCCACTGTGAAATGCTGACATATCTTAGTTTACCCCAAGTGTTTGGCCTTGTTGGCTCCCCTGATATGTTGTTTAGAGAGACTTCTACCAGACAGTGTTGTTCTGACTGTACTTTTGCTGTGTCTTTATTTACCATGTGTAATGATATATTGATTTTCTGATGGTGTGGTCACTTGTGGTCTGCCTAATTGTGGTTTGGATGCAACTAATCCAGTCTCCACAAAGTGTTTTAGAGTGGCATGCACCGCCCACTTAGAAACCTTCAGTCTGGTCATGATTTGACCATACTTATATTGAGCAACAGCTGATTAACTTGAACCTTCCTCTGATTAGCAGATCAGATCCACCTGAGTTTCATCTGAATGCTTGACTCAAGGAAATCTGACCTTTTGTAATAAGTAGTTAACATAGTCAATGACACAAACTTGCTTAAATTTGATTGCAGCCATATAATTAGTGCAGAATATTAAGTACTTCTTCATGTTTTGTCACAGATGAGACTGAGAGACTTTCACGAAAGAAGCTAAATTCAATAAACACTTTATAGTCATTGTTTAAATATTGTCAGGATTTCTATGATTGTGATGTTCCCTGAATGTGGCGTAAATGTTGCCGCTTCATTAATTGTGGGTTTGAATGACTGTGCCACTTGCGAGGGGATTAAATGGAATTCCAAAGTAACTCTAGTAAACAACTATCCCAAAAAAATGATTGAAAAATTCCACTTATTGTTTCTCTAATCAATCAACTATCAATTTCTGTTTAAT
Source organism: Acanthochromis polyacanthus (assembly GCF_021347895.1). Lineage (NCBI taxonomy): Eukaryota > Metazoa > Chordata > Actinopteri > Pomacentridae > Acanthochromis > Acanthochromis polyacanthus. The sequence goes on along the minus strand of NC_067123.1, from coordinate 35,137,187 downwards.
AATTAACAAAGCTACCAGTGCTGGTTAGCTGGTTAGCATACAGATTTGGTAACTGTTAAAAGTACGGTAGCTAACAATATTGTATTGTAAAGTTACATATATTTTTGTATTGCTAGCAGTGTTTTATATTAGGCTAAATGTATTTAAAGCTGTTTAAATCTGAAATAATTAATAAAGTTTCCAAGCACATTTGCTGGTATAGTATTATTAGGCTTTTTTAAAATTTCTTTTATATATTTCTGAATAATAGTTTTTTTTGCATGTGGAATAAAATGGAATATTTCCAGTAATTTGGTCTTTCCTAGTATAATGTGATTTATTTGGTGAGCTATTTTATGTAGTTGAGCTCAGAGAAATAAACAATAATTCTAAGTCTCAGTTGTAAAATGAACGGCATAGGTAAAGAAAACAGCCCGCTCATTTTTCCGAAGCAGCTCTGTGATGTGAGAGAAAGCTCGGTGTCCTGGGGGCTGGTGGAGGAGCTGAAACAGAGGCATCTGTCTGTAGGCCGGGAGTGACTGACTGAGGTTACACAGGAGGAAAACAAGGCTGTAGGACAAGTGAGGGAGCAAAGGGACTGGTCAGGAAACTGGCAGGCAGCGAGCTCCCTGTTGTTTTCCTCTGGCTAAAGAATAGTGCAGGAAGGCTTGAGTGTAGTGCTTGTCTTAACCCACTATCAGCCTGCCAGCATTTCATGTTTTCACAGTAGTGGCGATTAGGTTGACCAGCTGGGGATCCTCTCATCTCTGGGGAGTGTTCTTGACTAGGTGTGGAATAGCAGTGCTGTGGATATCTGGTCTGCAGTGGGCTGAATGATCTGTCATTGATCTGTCAGCTGCAAACACATCATAACATGGTAGAATGGTAAATTAAGCTATTAAATAGCCTTTTAGAATGTGTCTCATGGGACTGGTTCTCACACATTTGGCTTGACATGCTTTTATATTCCATGTCATGCTGTCAAGCTCCCCAAATGAATCAGGCATCTTAATGTATAGAGCTATCAAAGAGGCAGTCTGATCTGTCAAAGGGGCAGTCTGATGTGGGCTGCGGGTATAAGCCCAGCATTGGCCACACATTTCACGCTACTTTCTCCTTCCTTCCTGTTATCTGAATGTTGTCATTTTCAAAATCCATTTCAGTACAGGAAACACCTACACAATGTAAATGTTAAATTTCGCCAAAAACTAGTCAGGCTGCACTGGTCGTCTTTTCTGGTAAAGCAATCATTTTCATCACAGTTCATATCTCCCCTATATGCAAATGTTCCACTTAAAAAGTCATCTGGCATTACTTATCTCCATCCCATATGATTGTCATTGTTTTAAAGAAGTACAAAAAAGCTACAGACCACTAGTTTTACAGAATGACCAACAAAACCAAACTATACTGGCTCTGAGACTGAAACTAAACAGAAGAACTTATTGTCTTTTCGACTGTCTGATTACACAAAGGCACAGTGTTTGTTGTATGAAACTGATTATAATTTATTGATAAATGTAGCTATTTTTTGTCCATTTATTCAGTTAACCTTCTCAGATATCAAGAATCATATGAGGTTATTCGATCTCATTTCATCAGAACTTCTGCTCAACCATCTCTGAAACTTTTTCATCAAAACTTTAAACGGATAACGGCCCAGTTTTGACACTTTTTTGCACATTTAAATTTGAAGCTATTTTAGATCGTTTAGATCTCAGCAACTATTAATGATAAAATCCTGAAATTTCTCCTGTTATTTCTCGTCATGCTGTCACGGTCTGAATTTGCAGTTGCATCACGTTAAGCTACAGTTTGACAAATCTCTTGATTAATATCCACAGTTGGAGACAAATTGATGATTTTGCAGAAATTGTCCTAAAAAAAATTGATGTCTTCAAGTCGAAATGGCCGCGAAATAGACTTTTTGGAAGCAAAATTCCATTCAAAATCTTAATTAACCTTTTTTGCTGTATCCTGAAACATGGAGAAATGACAGAGCACGGCTGGAGAGAAAACAGCACTGACAGGTAGCTGTGCTTGCAGTCCATAAATAGGACTCTCATGTATAATGTGGAAAGAATGTACATATTATTTATAAATGTGGTGTTGTAATGCCCAGCAGAAAAATGTGGGCAAAATATTTATTTTAGAGTCTCCTGAGCTATGCCACAGAAAGGGAGGCAAGGACAGGAAATATCCACACAGGTTTTAATAAGTTGTTTGTTATTTTTAGGTGATGATGTGTATGCACAGCATTTACAGCATGTGATTTACAAATCATATGCTGATAAGAGGTTGCAGCCTGAGTTCCAGCTATTAAAATAGTGTTGCCTGGTGTGTTAAAGCCGTTTATTGGAGTTTGCATGTAGCTCGAGTAGCGCATATCTGTGCTGCCCTCTTTTAAGATGGAGTGTTCCATTGCAGAGGTGCAGCAGGTGAACTAGAAGCAATTTGGTTTTTGTTGAAGTTGGATTCCGGAGCATTGGTTCCACCTGTTTCCAGTGTCGTCTGACCATCTGAGCTCCCAAATCTCAAGTGTGTCAGATTAAATATGGCTGCACCAAGAGCCGATCTTAACATTCATACATAAATTACACGGGTGATGTGATGCGGCATGAACTAAAACGCCTGACAGGCACATAACTCGTGCCAATAAAAACACCCCAAACAAACCACACACACACGGAAATCATTTTAGGGTCGAATCTGCTCACTCTCCTCTACTTCTTTTGGGTTGCCATACACTGGCTAGTTTATTCCCAGCTCGCTGTTCCTGCCCTGACCCAGTTTGTATCTGCAATCCTCTATAGCACCAATTTTACACCTGACTAAGTCACACCCACACCCCCCCTACACACATACATGCACAGAAACACACACTCGGCCACAAACTGAACTCACACAGTGGCAACCAAAAGACATATGCACCTTAGTACACACGGGCATAGCAGGAAAACGTGCATAAAGGCCATGGGAAACAGCACTGCGTGATTGGTGTGACAATAAACAAATATGGTCTTTGATGTTGTGACAATATTCCAGAACAGAATTGAGTACACTTTATTTGGGGGGTGGGAGAAAGCAAAAAGGTGTATATGTAGATGTATGCGTGTGTGCTAGAGTGCGTGCGTTAGCGAGCGAGTTAGCGGATTGTGTGAGTGTGAACCGAGGTGTGTTTACCCCTGAGGTAGTGGTATTTCATCTCTTCCTGCATCAGTTCTGCCCTGTAGGGGGTAAGAGGTGTGTGTGTGTATGTGTGCATGTTCGAAGATCCAAATAACTTTGCTAAGGTTAAAACGACAGGAAAGAAGAGCAAAACAAGTCTTTTTCATAGTGTGGCTTTTTCAAGACTTTTTCTCCCTGCTTGGTCCTGTAGATGGAACTTTTAAATCACAATTACTTTATTGTTTCCTGCCTGCAAAACTGTTTGACTGACCGTTGAAAAATTAAATATGAAAACCTGACTGCTATAAGAGCACAGCATCACCTCCGGTATAGGAATAATAGGGGAGTCTGTAGTGGAAAGTATGCAAATATGTGCAAACAGTTAAAATTTCTTATATGTCCCCTGTTAGAGATTACTGTAAATCGTTAGTAGTCATTGTGAAAATGTGCATTAAGTATCCCATAATGCAGCAGTCCCCTTGGACAAGAATTACCTTACAAATCCCAAATAAACCCTGTCTGGATAACTTCCCCGTTGTAATAACTTTTATCGCAGTAAACAACATTTTGGCTCAGTGGGTGTCCATCAGGTATTCAATTTGGTGTAAATGATCTCTGCGAGAAAGCTTGAGTGAAAATGTTGTGCGGTTTTGCTTTGATTTGTGCATAATTGCTGAGCCTTGCACAGTGGGCAGAAAAGCACTGTTGTATTTTTATGCTTCAGAGAGGAATTCTTTCATTGGAAGTTGTAAAGCTATTTTCTGCCTTTGAAGAAATCAGTAACATTTTTATTTAACGTGAATACAGTAGTGAGAAAAAAGGGTACACAGAAATGCAACTTTTGATTCTATGGATGGTGTTAAAACACCTAAAGATTTTTTCCCTCTTAAATTCTTTGCTTAAAGCAGTTTCTTTTTTGAAGTTTTTTTAAATACAGTTTTCATGTCCAAATTTAAAGCAGCACAAAAGAAACACAATGGAGTGTGCCACATGTATTGAATTCAATTTCTAATGGATTTAGCTCATCCATTAATGCTCTTTTCACTCAGACTTAATCATTTCAAAAGTTTCTCATGTTTGTATCTCTGCACCTCTGTCTTGATATGCATTCACTGGTATCGTTTCTTTCATTTGTCCTGCTGTCAGTCTTTATACTGCCTTTCACATGAATTAATGTAATTCACTTATTCATCTCTCGGTTTCTTAATGTCTGTTTCTCAACCCCTGTCTGTGTCTCTCTTTTCACAATATTAGTTCAGCCCCCACCTCATTCGTTTCTCTCTCAATTCTTCCTGTAAATGTCATTAATTCCGTACTGATAACCAGCTCTATTCTTTCAGCTCAGTCTGACACAGATTATAATTATAATCATTACAGTAACGTTAACAGTGCAGTACAATATTCAGGAGTCAAATCCCCTGATGATAGAGCTCTCTTGAGTCTTTGCAGCGCCTGTTCTTTGTGTCATATTGCGGCCACTGTAGTCTGTAGAGATTATTCCTCCGTGTGTTTAATACACCTGGGGCTGGTATAATTGATTTTTTTTCCCGCTCCTTTTCTGAGTGGTCTGTTCTGTCTATTGATAGAAAATAGGTGCCGTTTCATCTTCATATGCAATAATCCGTCCAGTAAAGTTAGCATATTTAAATATCAACCGCTTATTTGTGTTTCTGGAAGGCAAAACTTTAAAACTTGTAGCATTAATGACTTTGTTCCTTAATACGTTTGTTCACATTTCATTATTTTGCGACCATACATACACCTAGACATTGCAGCAGAACAAATTATTTGTTACTTACTTCCTATATTTACCTGGAAACATACACATTCTTCAGTTGAGTGGTTGGCATCGTCTTTGTAATATTGTGCATATATTGTATACTGAGAACCAAATTTGGTAAACGTTGAAAAAACTGTTCCCGAAGTAAGTCATGTGCAATAGTTTGGTCACAGTTTCTGCTGCTGTAAATAGCTATGTGAGTAAATGTTGGCTTGATTTCCATTAAGAATAAGATTAACGATGAAAAATTACTTGAATATTTTAAGCAAGATTTCTTTTTATTTCCATCTTTACCCATTTTAAAATAATGATGCTAAAGAGCCCAAAGAAAAAGTTTTGCATCCCATTTGGCAAATTGCAGTTGTTTTTTGTAGCCAGTCAAAAGCTTAGTTGTTTTGGTGATTTTTCACCCATTCATACTTACTAAAAGCAGAGAGATTCTTTGACAGTCTTGTATACCCCTATCGACAGAATAATTTAAGATGAGGGACTTCAAAAGCAATAGCGTGCAACTTTTGACGTAGTCCATGGTGGATTTCGAGGTTGATGATCATGTTGCAGTATATGCTTTTCTTGTGATGATTTTTCCATTGCTAAATTTTGTGTAGCTGCACAGGAAAACAATGCATCTCTACTCTACTGCCAAACCATTCTGAACGTCTTCTACAGTCAAACAGAGGTCTCGATCTGCCTTTCTGGCATCGTATCAGCAGTTTCTCAGAGAGTTTCCTTGGTTTTCCACAACTCAACTCAACTTGCTGTTGACTATCACTTCATAATATTATTACTAACAAAAACACTACTTGAAAAAGCTTTGCTGTCTTGTACAATCATCTTATAGCCTTTTTATCCCCCGCCGGCCGTAGGCACGAAGGGGGATATTGGCGTGGGCACGTCCGTCCGTCCGTCCGTCCGTACGTACGTCCACATTTCGTTTCCGGAGCATATCTCAGGAACTACTTGAGGGATTTCATTCATATTGCACCCAGGCCATCTCTATATAGCATAGATGTGCCTTTTGGGATGTATGACCTTGACCTGATTTTCAAGGTCATACTGAGGCACTTCAAATATTTTTTGGTTTCCGGAGCATATCTCAGAAACTACTTGAGGGACTTCATTCATATTGTGCACACTAAGCCTGTTGGTAATGTAGATGTGCCTTTTGGGGTGCATGACCTTGACCTGACTGTTTCTTTTATTGTAGTGAAGATGTATCATTTTGTAGGTCTATCGTCCAGTATATATTATCATTTCTTGCACTTAGAGGCACTATTTAGAAGGCAGGGGATGTTTTAAGCGGAGCGTGTTTATTGGACTTTGTGGGCATCAATTATTTTATTTTCCTGAGTGCTAGGCAGCTGTTTAAAAGCTGCTCAGAGAAGTTTAGTCTACTGATTATCGAGACAAGGTTTGAGGAGTTTAAAATTTGCACATGTCCTTTCCTAATAGTGGTTGTGAATAAGCCATAGCCTTAACAAGCTTGTTAAAGTCTAAAACCTTGGTAAAGGTTATGAAAGTGCATTTTCCTTGGTGCGCCTTTATTTTTTTCATTTTAAAATTGGGCAAGACATAAATAATACACATATCTTGCTTAAAGTTTTGAAAGAATGCTTCAACTTTAACTTCATGCCTTTCAGATCAGTTCATTTTCTACTCATTTGATTAATCACATTAAAATATATTGATCCAAAATGCTGCATACCACTGAGAGTCCAGTTCTTTTGTATGTGTTTTTTTTAAACAAATACCTGACTGTAAACTTGATTTTTTCATAGTTTAATGTCAGTCTGCTTATGGTAGCTGGCACATTTGCATGTCAGTACAAAAATGTGACAATAAGAAAGGTAATTGTGACCGTGTGTTGTAAGAAGTATCAAGATATACCTTTGCAACTAAAGCAGCAAACCATTTTTATTACCTCATTAGAGATTAGAAAATATTTTTGCGCCGTACATCGTCATTGTATGTCTAGGCTATACAGACTGTTTGATTAACTCATGGGTTTGTAAAGGTATTGCCCTGATTGTTGCCACATGTTTGTCCTTTTGTTCTCAATTTCAAACCAGACTACTGTCTCTCCAATTAAACAGATTTTGATTCTGTGCGCTAAACCTGTTGAGTCGTGCAGGGTTCTGGTGAAACCCATTTAGCCCTGGTCATGGCTGAATCTTCTTAACCCTGTTTGTTTTGGATGGCAGGCTGATGAGAGCAAGGGCAGTGTAACATGTCTGCCAATACACCTTGGATGGCATGGTAATATTGACTGTCCTGTGGTTATACATGTGTGTCTATGTGTGTGTGGAGTTCCAGTAATCCCAGTAGCTAAGCTGGTAATCCCCCCAAGCTGCCCATTAGCCCCTTGACACACATATACAGACACATACACACCCAGTAGCTCCAGGGCAGTCACCCAGGTGTCAGGCAGGCTGTTCCTCAGGGAGGGATCACTATGATCAGCCACAGAGCTGGCCCGCTGCCCCTGGGGGGAGGAATGGAGACACTGGCTGGCAATACATACAGATTAAAGAGAGGGAGACAAAGGCAGAGGGAGAGATGAAGACAGAAACAGAAAAAAGCGATGGCATAAGAGGGAAGCCAGATTGGAACGACTGGATAAGAGAGACAACATGGGAGAAAAATGGAAAGGGGCACATATAGGAGGAACGGAGGAGGAGACAAAGAACAAGGATTAAAAGAAAAAGGGAAAGTTATTTTTCTGTCTCTTTGTGCTCACTGAACTGGCCTCTGCATCAGATGCTTTTATCAAGAGATTTTGAAGCTTTTGGATACTTTCCCCACCACTATTTGGACAAGAACACCAGATTTTCTGCTACGGCTGAATGTCTTTTTGTCTTGTACAGAACTGCTTTTTTTTTTTTTCTTTCAATTTCTTTGTATCCCTTGTTGTTGTTTGTGGTTGTTTCCTGTCTGAAATGGCATCAGCTGATCTTTGCAGCTCTATTCCCTTTGAGTTAGTATCCTCAAACAGATGATTCCCCTGAGCCACAAATGGAGTTTTTGAGAAAAAAAACACAATACCTCTGTGGATATACTGTCTTTGTTCGTAAAATCCTTCTTTTCCCGCCTCAGGTTGATGTGATAATCAGTGTTCAGACTCCAGTGGCCTTTGGAACCTGTATAAAAAAATAAAAATAAAACCTCAGAGTTTCAGATGTGTACTTGTTAGTGATAAAATAAGCACTCTTCCGTATTTCTGGAACACACACTTTTTATAGGTATGTGGCATTTGTTCAGACAGTAGCACTTCGATGGAGTCTCGTAGCCGCCCACTGTCCCTCTGGAGTTTCGTAGTGAACTGTGTGGGCGAGAAGAAACATGCTGATCTTATTATATGAAGAGAACCACATCGAAGGTCTACTATTGTGAGTCACTCCGTTTGAACACTGAACCCATCAGTACGCTATGTCGATGTGGGACAACAGCGACGTTGTTCCCTCTAGTATGTCACATATCACAGAAACAGTGACACAGTAGCTGTGACTTATTCACACGTGATGCCGTTTCCGTTTTCCTGCACCTTTTTTCCACTTCCACCGCCATTTCAAGGCAAATGTTTGGTGGTGTTCTCACTTGGTTTAGCACTTCTTGTCGAAATCAGTAGTTTTATTTTGTGTGTCTCTCTTTCCTTCATCTGTAAAATAAAAAAAAAAGTATATGTAGAAGGAAGTGTGTTTGCATGTGCTCTGATAAATCCAAAAACTAAAACAGAGGTGGAAATCTGATTTATTCAAGTGTTTTTACCCTTTTCCGGCTCTGACCTACATTTTCACATAAAAACAAACAAAAGGCCCCATCACATTACTGGAGATAAAACTGCTGTAACCTCTATCTCACTGTGACTTTTACTTCTCTGAGCTACCAAGTAGATCCTCTTATTGTTCTACAATTGAATTGAGATCTGGGGAATTTGGCAACACCTTATACTTGTGGTCATGCACCTTGACCAATTCCTGGAAAATGGATGCAGTGGCAGGGTGCATTATCCTGCTGAAAGAGGCCTGTCCAATTTGGGAATCTAATTTCCATAATGAGTGTACCTGGTCTGCAATAATGTTTCGGCAAATGGAAAGAGTCAAAATGATGTCCACATGAATGCCAAGACCGAAATGTTTCCAAGTAGAACACTGCCCCGAACATCACACTCTTGGCTTGCATTCTCCTCACAGTGCATCCCGGATAAATGGTGCACATGTGCTTGGTCATTTGTGTGATGTAAGGTTCATTGTACCAGGTGATGGCTGGCAGGGATTAGCATGGGATCTCTCACTGTCAGCAGTCGCACAGCCCCATATGTAGCAGGTGCAATGTACCATGTGTTGTCATACATTCCTTCTATAGCCGTGATGGAAACTTTCTGTGGCACCATAGGCCTTCTGTCTCTTCTGTTATGATCCAATGGGACAATCTTCACTGATAAGCCTTGTGTGCCCAACACACTCACTGCTTTGTCCCTCCACTGTCTGTAAACCCACTAGCTTGAATTTTTTTAGCTATTGTGACCTGGTGATTTGGCCCACTTTGACTATTAAAACTGGGATTCACCACTGTTTTGAGCTATTCAGGGTGATTCCTTTTATCTGTGAGTGTTCGTAATGTTTTGGTTCATTAGCGTACACATCTCTACACGTGTTTCTACTGTCGCTGTACTGTCTTCTTACAGTGCAGCAAGATTTCTAAAAATCTAAGAATTCCAGAACTCACAAAATAAAGAAATAATTGCTGTTTTTTTTATTCCACCTATTTAATTGTTTTGTTTTCCAGCGCTATTTAGCCACTTACTACAATGAGTTCTAGTCTAACGAAAGGAAAGTAAGCACTTTCACATTCAAACATTTGTACAGCCAAAAATTCAAGTAGTAAATTATTAGGTGAATATCCCTTTCAGGTTTCTGTGATTGAAATGAGAGACCTTCAGTATTAAAAAACTAGATATGCAAAACAAAGGATTATCAAAATTCATGACCACAATTTTGAACTTTGATTTATGTGAATTTATTATTTAAAAGATGTGATAGAAGTCAAATGCTTGTTTGCTGTATTTGAAAGCAGCTACTTACATCAGCTGTCTGTTCCTGCTTTGTGCCACATATACTTTGGCTCTTTTCGATTTTATTGTTCTAAGAAAGGTCATCTTTTCATGTTTTTGTGTCCTTTGCCACTCTTTCCCTACACCAGTTCCTTCATCGTATTTGGTAGTTACCATGAAGCATAATCAGTATATAACTAAAAATATTGAGAAAAACACATAAAATGAAAATCACTTGTCACCTAGTTTAACAAAGATATAATGTGTCTTTCCAAGGGGTGTCTAGCTGTCTAGTAATTTAAGGGCCAAACATCATTTCCATGATGTCTAATGTGAAGTTGATGTAATAGTCTAGTATGAGACACTGTGGCCCTAAGACTGCTGTTCGTTTTGATCAGTGTATCTTTTTTTTGCCTTTATTATAGCCTCTATGTACTTTTTGTCAAACTATGAGTTGCTGTCAAGGTAGAATCTTCAGTTAATTTGTGCCATTCTGTCAGCATATTGTAGACTTGAACGTCTAACTTTGGACGATCCATCAAACTACAACATGCCTAAAAGTTGGGAAACTGACAAACTTAGAACTCTGATTTAGCTCAGATCCAGGTAATTGGCCGCTTGTGATCCTGTCTTACTGTACAATGCTGATCATTGCTTTCAATAAAAGTTTTATCCATGACAGCCTAAACTGTAGTTTGACTTAGATAAGCTAAAGAAAGCAAAAAAAAAAAAAAAAAGGGCTCAGAATAGCCCCTTTCAGGCATGGACTACTTTCTGTTACTCCGATGACATCTGAACATCCATGCCTGAATGAGCACCTTGGTCACTTTTCCAAAGAAGTTGAAATGTCAGTCTTTCTAGGTGAGACCTAATAATGTTGCCGTGTCATATTTAACATGCCACAAGTCTGAACTGCATGCTGACGGGCACACACATGCAACATACGTCAAGTTAGATAAGGCAGTTTGCTAAAGTTTTTTTTTCCACATTTGAGCACAAATTTTTGGTCCAACAACATCACTGTGCACTTAAAGGACAGAGTTTACTTGCCAGAATCACAAACACTTTTCTCATTCACTTTTCTCTACAATTCTATATGTATTACAAGCTGAAATGCCCATAAAAGTTACATTTTATGACTACAAAATAAGACTGCCGCAAGTCAGACTATTGAGACCCGCTGACTTTGAGCATACACCATGTTCTAAACAAAAGGTTAATCAGAGCAGACTTTCGGTTTGTTGCTTCTAGCTGTCTGAGGAATCTTTCCTTTCGGTTTATCATTTTAAGTAATTAATGAAGTCACTATTTGGAGACATTCATATTAACATTCAGACAGAATCAGGATTTAATGAAGCATCTCGCTGTGTACTTTTCTTTACATAAGACAAAATGTCAAAGTTTATACACTGCATTTAAATCATTTCTTACAGAGCGGATTTAGTCTTTACTCTTGTTCTGTCTAGTGCAATGTGGCTCTTGCCTTCACTTTTGAACATAATTCTAAATGAAGCTGTGAGGAACATCAGCGTAAAAGTGAACTATGTGACAGGAAGCCCTTACTTCCACCCATACCTAATTTTAAAAAGTCTTATGTTTCTGGCTTCTAGAGTTGGGTCCTGCTTTCTTCATGTACCTCTTTCATTCACTTTGCACACAAATGCGTTTAATCCATTTTTAAACCATTCTCTTGTGACAACCAAGCTGTGTCCCTGGTTAGTTTTTAGTTGTCAGGATTTAGAATAGGATGCAAATTATTTACTAATTTATTGCAGTTTAAGTATGAAATCCTGTTATGCTTCAGCTCTCCTATGCTCACCCACTCAAAAACATTGTCCTGCTCTTTCCGAGTCTTTCCGTCATGTGCTCTGTTCCTCTACAGAGTTAAATATGTTCCAAATATTTCAAGATGCATGTATGTCCCAGCAGTTTTCTAAAAATTTGCAGTTTGTTTAAACACCTGTTTTAATGGGGAAAAATGTTGACATAAGACATCATAGATAACTTCTCCTAAACACATTTGAGTTTATTATGTCTGATACATGCTATGTAGAGTCAAACTTAGCACTAGTCCTTCAACTGCAACAATTCCATTTCAGTCAGAAGTTTCAGTACCCTTTAAAGTGACATTTAATGAAGTCATTTGCTTAATTGCTCATGTGTGCATACACGAACATGAAGATAGACATGTTTAAAGACTACAAGTAGGGCTCTCGCAACACTTTCAATCTCCACCCCGGAGGGAGAGTGAGAGAAAAGAGCAGACGGGCGGCTATAAGGAGACATTAAAGGCCCAGACACAGAGAGTATGAACAATGCTTTTCTCTCTGCTCTATTGCTCCCTCTATTATCCTTTAAGACAGAAATACAAGAATTCAATTAAAAGACCATGTAGTGACCTTAGCACACATGCACATGCATGAACACACACAGTGTTGATGTATCAATTAATCATTGTCTGTCATTTGGCCATTATAGCTTGTGTATCCTCACTGGGCCATAGAAATTATATATAGTGTGGGTGTATACATGTGTATTTGTAAAATGTCATTGCGCTCTATAATGACCATTCTTATTCTCTAACTCCTAAAATGTTGTTAACTTCAACAGGCCTTCTCATAATCCTTCTTTGTGTTGTTTGTGCTTTTGTATATCTATGTGTGTCTTACTCATTATTATACGGTACTGTTCTGCACTTGCCTTGTGTTATTAAACATTAAAACTAAATGACAGAATACGGCCTGAGCCCTGGAGCTAAGACAAACACGGTAGGACACACTCAGAGACACACAGATCCACACTGGCAACCTTAAGGCACTCATTTACAATGTCCATTTCAATTTCCACTGGAAGCTAAAGCCATTTTATAGCTGATTCTTAAAATTGCTATTTTGAATATCATTTATTTTCACACAGGAGCAAATTAAAGTCGGTGACTCTGGTCAGCACATTGCTATTGATGTCATGGTCTGCACAGGAGCTGAAGAAATCCGCTGGCTTTGTGCCAGATACCCGTTCCACTTACCGTTTTGTGACAGTAAATTTGAACACATTGTCATTTATTTAGAGGGCTGCAGTGAATGCAAATGCTTTCAATCAATCATATGCTTAATCGATTATACCAATCAATATGTATATGCTGTCAGAGCTTTTATTTAGCTGCTTAACAGTGGTATTTATAATTAAACAAAACTCCCCTGAAACCAACAAAACTATGCAGTTTAGAGCACCCAAGGTTGATTTTTATGGTTAGAGGATATATTACGTGATTCGCAGATATAAATCCAATGATGGAACAAAATTCATTTAGATATTTAAACTAGCAAATACTAGCCTAGCCGCGCTAGACAACCCACGGCAATGAATTTAATTCTCTACCAGGGTGGGTCTAGTTACCCTCGGTAAGCCTCGAGGTTGGATGCTCCTAAAACTGGCCGACGAATCACCATGAAGTGTAGAGTCAGAAGGCGGGCGTAACTAAGTGATGACAGAGGCGCGACGATTCTGACAGAAACAACCGGAAACAACTAGCCTAGCTGCGCTAGACAACCCACGGCAACAAATTTAATTCTCTGCCAGGGTCGAAAACAAAAACGACAACAGTCGTTGAGCTCCATTAGCACCGACTCTGAATAATCTTTCTGTTAACATGTCTGTAATATACTTGAGCTTCACCCATTGACTGTATAAATAAGGCTTCACCGAACTACCGCATCCTCTGATTTCCGGCACTCGAGGAACTATGTCAGCCTATTCGTTGCGCTGACTGGTTTTATACCTACCCAATTGCTGCAGAGTGATTTGAAAGACAACCTTTTAGCCCGCCTCCCTCCCTGTCGAGAGTTCCTAGACCCTTGTGTCTTTAGCGCTGGGTCGAGCGCGGCTAGGCTAAGCAAATACCCCATCTGTCACATGTCCATCAACATTTTTCTCTCCGTGCATAATGTTTTAATTGCTTAAAAAGGATTGCCACTATGAACTATACTGTTGTAATACCTGCTGGTTTGTCATTCGATGAACTAATGCTGAGAATAATGACTAAATGTTAGTAGTCTTTGTATTAGGGTGTTAGTGATGACCACATTGTTTTGCCGTATACAGTGTATAAGCTGCATCTTTCAATTGGCATGGCCTCAGAGCAAATGTTGCAGTAAATATAAAGTGAACTCCTGTTTTTTAAGTGCAAGTTGAGCAGGAAGTAGAGCCGCCATATTGGAGTTAAAATGTTGCTGCTCCATTTCACTCCAATATACTACTACCAACTATAGACAGACGGATCTGGTGTCAGTGCACATGTTGGATACCAAATTCATGGGGCTGCTATTTCCCATTTTACCTTCCTTCTTCAACAAGAAAGTTAAGAAAGCATTCTGGTATGTAGTTGGTGTAGTTAAAAAGCTCTGCATAAGAAAGACATTTGCATACATCACTGATTATTGCTTTTTCATTTTGTGATATTTATTGTTGCCGGAGCAAAGCAGCAAAACTCTAAGGTATTCTAGATAAGCTGCAAAGCACTAAAATATCAAGTACAGCTATGCTTAGTAGACCTTGTCATGTTGGTTGTGCTGCAAATATAATAGCATTTATAACACAAAAAACTACTGAGGTTGCATAGTAGTTGACTGTCTGCTTTCATTGTGTGAATTTACATGATTATGTGCTTCATTTATTAGTTTCCCCACAAGAGTAGTTAATTTATAGTATATGTGAACTTAAAGTATTAATACAAACACAAATTTCTTTGCGTATTGTAGAATAAGAGATGCAAAGGTAGTAGTTTACCTGTTTTCCAGACTGGAAGCCGTCTTTGCACTCCCTCCATGTTCAAAGTTTGAAGTGGAAGATTTAGTTCAGGCAGTCTTCAAACTAACTTTAAGAGAACAATTTTAGAAGGCAACATGACAAACTACAAATAAGAAAAAAACTCAGACAAAAGATGGGATAAAGAACCTGCAAAGAAATTCATTGCACAGATCTGCAACAGACCTCAATTCCGTGCACATCCTCTGTACGCTGTATATCTATTTGTTTCACCAACTGACAAATTCTGTTACGAAATGTTTCAGGATGCCCTTGATTCTGTATGTGTTTAAACGTCCATCAAAAGGCTTAAAGCAGCTGCTGTTCACCCATTAACAACTCAACCAAATCATGTGTGTGATGTGAATCATTTTTTTCCAGGTCCTGACATCAATCTCAGTGCAGTTCCAAAGCTCCAGTATCTGCATGTGAAAGCTCTAACTGCTCTTTACACTTTGATTTATCCTCAAAAGACTTCACTGAGATCTCTGCTTGAAGGCAACATTTTGTTTTATAATGCAGAAATTTGCTAGATTTTTTTAAACACTGGTTTGCTTCTTGTTCAAAATGCTTTCTGAAAATATAGTTAATTATGTTTTAGTTGAAATGTGTTCCCGTATTGTTATCACAACCTTTGTTTGGTTCATTTTGTTTTGTTCAGAAATTTCACATAAACACAAGAGTGCAGGAATTCCGTCCTATTGCCTTTGTTTCTATTTCAATTACTCATAAAAGTTACTTCTCATAAACAAGAGGGATGTGCCAAAAGCCTTCAGGCAACAAAATTATGTTAAACCATTCACTGATTGCATGCATGTGCATCTGAGTGTTTGCCAAAAATTTCTTCTGCATGCGTGTGTAGGTTTATTAATATGTGTGCCTTTTTTTTTTTTTTTAAATCTGTGTGCGCATGAGTCCACATTTTGGCTTTGTGACACTCTGTGTTATGTGGTCGTTTGTTGCCTCTAACAAGTCAAAGCGATAGTTATTACCGCAGGCAAGGTTACGCACCTCAGTGCAGACGGACCACACACAAAGGAATACAAGGTTGTTTATTGCAGTAAAACATGAAAAATTGATAAGATAACAAGGGGACCGCAAGCTGACCTCTACAATCCAAGATTCAAAAAAAAAAAAAACCCAAAAAACTTTTATCTCTCACTAACGTGCCTCACTAAAAAAAGAAACCATTTTAGAGGAGTTGCCATTTGTCAAGAAGCTTTAGCGTACTTTCTATTCAGCCTAGTCTGATCTAATTGTCAAATTGCTCATTACTACATCCTGAAGTATCTTCATTGGTCTGTTAGACAGGAATAACCTGAGTAAAGACAACTTCACAAATACAAGCAGATCAATCTTGATAGCTGACAGCACTTAGAAAGTCTGACTGAGTCAAAGTTCTGTCCGTTATACAGCATGTGGTGTTACATAAACTTGCTTGAGGTAAATAAGTCACAACTGAGGAAAGCCGGCTTCTTTAAATAGTAACTCGGCACATACATTGTCCACACCTTGTCCATTAGAGCATTTTACAGTCCACTTTAGTGCCGTATGTCACGGTTGGGTGATTCTGACTACAACCTGGTAACAGCTAGCTGTGATGACGCACTATAAAAATACACTATCTTCTTACTGGAGATCAAAATGTGGGTCCCCAGGAAGACTAGCGGCCATTCAAAGGGCAGCTAATGGGGATCCTAATTAAACAATAAACAACAATAAAATGTGGGTTTAATGGTAAAAATGTGATTTACACATGTCTACAGCATATTTATTTCTTTGTGAAATTTTAAGTATTTCACAATTTGACCGTTAATTGTTTCTACAGAATTGTTCATGTTCAGTGTTTGAGAAGGTGCAATTTTAATTTGCATTATTTAATTTCACATAATCATAAATGTGTTGTTAAAACACGTCTGTAATGTGTGATAAAATGAACTATTAAATCATTAATTTCAAGTAACAGGAGTAAACAATTGTATTAATAGTTCTATAAAAATGACATGATTTTGAATATAATTTCTGTTTTGCTACAGAATATATCTTCTCAGAGTTCGTCCTAACTTGTGTTTGAAGTGCCTCTGAGTGTGTCTGTTTGTTTTATTCATGTTGAGGGGACTTGAATCTGTTTCCATGGTCATATTGTGTGGATCACATCCCTTTTTGAGACAAAAAACAAGTCCCTATTATGTAAATCTTTAATATTTAGTATGAACACCTGGCATTAGGTTTGGGCAAATGGTAGTTCTAGTTAGAGGTTCGTACAAATTAGATTGAGTCAGTGTAAAGTATTTTGGAGTGATGGAAAAAGGACAGTGTGTATTCATGTATGTGTGTGTCCATCCTCTACCATCATAAATTTCTTTTCCTACATTCTTCCTCCGTCTCTCACATCCCATCTCATCCTCTACTTCCTTCTTGTCTCCCCACATCCATATATCTCTCTAACGACTGTCCCTTAAAGGTGCTGTCATTCCTGACACCTCCCCTTTAAATGCCAGCAGACACATGCAATCTGTCTCTACCTATCTACAAAATACAGGTGTGTGCACTCGCGAGCACACCCGAGATTTTACGTACATCCACATGAATGTGTATCACTTCGTCTATATGCATTCTCGTGTTTGTTTGTCCCCTTTTCTGTGTATGCGAGTCAGGTTTAATGGTAAGTGATGGGATGGCCAGAAGCCTAAACAAGCTTTAGCTCAGGGGGGCAGCACTCACTATCTATCTGACTGCCTGGGAGAAAGAAAGGCTGAGACAGACAGAGTGAATGGGGTGGGGATGTGCAGGGGTGTACACAACATTTATCATTTAATAGTGGAAGCAACAGCTCCTTTTGCAACAATGGAGGGGTACTGTTTACTGCTATTGAAGATGAAAACCAAAATCATTCAATGCAATCTGTTCTGCTTTAAAAATCCAACACTGACTCTAAAACAGTGGTTAGAGGCGGACAAATGTGGCAATATTAATAAAGGAACAGATGTCACAAAAGTGAAAGAATTTAACAAATAAGTTATCCATGTTTAAAGCCTTTACAACCTCAACATACATGACATGCAGACCACTGTAGTCAAAATGTTTTAAATTCTGGAAAATCAGTACGCAAAGAGCTACAGGAAGCAGTATTCTGCTCCACAATTACGGACTGGGTCTTTAATGTGCATCAGTCCATGTCAGTCCGTGTCTCGGCATGTTTGTCTTGGAACCTCTGGGGCTGACAGGAAAGTTAATCCACTATTCAACCCCAGTCAGAGTGTCTCTCCTCAGGGGACGCACAGAGAGCAGTGATGGCCCCTGTCACCCTTAAAGACCAGAACCTCCTTCGTTCTTGATGCACCACAAAAGGTCTTATCATCCCAGGACATCACAGCTATACTGAAAGGGGTTGGAAGGAATGGATGTTTGCACTGCTGGGTGCCAATAAGGGTGACAAAGTGTGACATGCTCACATGTGGTGAGGCGCACACATGTGAGCAGGTAGATGCACACTGGAAGGAAGGACATGCAGGCTGATGCACATTTTTAGTATTTTTGCAGCCTGCACAGTGGTGAGGATGCATGCATTTGTTCTTCGATTTTGGTAAAAAAAAAAATTAAAAAATCTCTACGTTTCCTCAGCAGATATTATGTGGTAAGATGTTGGTAATTTAGAATTGTTCCAGCCTCACATATAGTGAATGCATATTCAGTTACAGACATTAATTCCCTGTTATTCTCTTCTTAGGGTTTTTTTTTTATCACCTTGTCATAGATTTTGGAAACTTAAAGAACTCACATTTCTTTCACTCTTTCTCCCTCTCTCTCTGATGAATGGAGCCAGTCAATGAGTTGGGTGTACAGGTGACGTGGCCAGGGGCCTTTGTGTGTTTGTGTGTATCTGGTTGTCCGTGTTTCTGAATTTACGTGTGTGACTAATTTAATGGATAGCATGCCACCATAGTCAAGGACCGCCCCGCAAACAGACAAATACACAGGCACACTGAGATACACACAGAGTTCAGGGTGGGTAGAGAATGACTGATTTACAAGACACACCAGTGACTATTGACCACATGTACTGTAACCTGAAAAATGACTCTGTGTGTGCGTGAGTGTGTGTCAGTCAGGCGAGAGTTGTTAATCAATCACTCACTACAGACCCTGAACTTTGAACACCAGTAAAAGAAATAAATCTACTGGACATAAAGTGTAGGGGAGGGATGGAGGAGAAAAAAGGGGGGGGAATGGATGCTTTCAGTGTCACCTTTAAATTCACAAATGCTGAGCTGTTTTTCACGTATATTTTTTTCCCCTCAGGTTAGCCTTACTTATGGAGTAGAAAAATGTAGAGCTGGATTTAAAGTACTGATGAGCATGTTCTCTGATTTTCTGAATTAAAATGTTTTTTTTTTAATGATGTTTCTTTTAAATAAAAAGATAGAAGGTTAAATGAAGGTGGTGTATCAGGAGTTCTGCAGCTACCACACACGTATCTCCTTTATTGCAAACTGGTACAAAATAAGAAGGGATAATCACAGGTTATCTTCTTAAAGTGTATCAGTAAATTGTGGTTATCCTCATTCTTATTCATTTAAATATGTTACATTTTCAACTTCGGAATCTCAAGTGCTTCTTTATAAAAATAAGGGTTACAGAAAAATAATTATTTGGAGGACACATTTTCTCAACTCACAGCGATGGGGAAAAATGTTGTTATATTTATTAGTACTGCTATTTGAATACGAAAGAACCTAGGCACAGTGCTCAAACAGCATATGCAGGCAAACATAAAAACAAGCAACACAAATTTTTAGACACTATCCAGAAGACCTTGCAGTGTGGCAGATGTTCAATCTTCCCTCAAGGTCTTCAGGCAGTGAAAATAAATTGGAGACACCAAGTGTGTCTTGCAATTACATTTGTGTTGTCATACATGATGTTCCAAATTAGAATTTGGTCTCCAAAATGAGACATAGGACACATACATGCATAAACAGAACTAAGAAACCTGCAATAAGGTGTGAAAAATCATGATGTAAATGAACCGAATGAACCGTATAGGTTTGAGGACCTCTATGAATGCGTGTTTGCGTAAGAAAGAGAGAATTTGTCTGATGATCATATGAATATTAAGTAGAAACCGCATGATGAAACAGTACTGAAATAAGAGAAACTGATGTTCAAGAAATAAAACAAATAGACCCATCAAAATACTATGTGACAATACTGGAGTGTGAGTGTGAGGTTTGATTGAACACAGTCTGTATGGCTGTTAAATGGATCCAATGTGTCAGGTTTCATTTTGAGATAGATTGCTTTAAAAAGACTATACTGACATAGGGAGAAAGTAATTTAAAATAAGACCCACATTGATGCCCTTTGATTTTTAATTTATCTTATTTTTGTTTTTGTATAACTGTTGCTCATAACATTAAAGTATAGAACAGTGTCATCTGTATGTAGATATATTCTGAAGATTCATAGGTCAAAATAAAATGGAAAAGTATCAAAACACATGCATATATCATGACAGCTACAATAGTTGAAGTGGGAATTTGCTACATTCAGCCACTAGCAAAAATGTCAGTACTTGCATTTTTTTGTGTGTGTGTGTTATTTTAAGGTATTGTACTGTTGATCTCTGGAAAATCTAATCTAAACCTACAAGAAACAGGAAGAGAAGCTTAAATTTATATCATTTTAATATTTACAAAATCAAGAGAGCTCAGTTTTGCCTCCCGCATTTAAGAAAAAGTACATTTTGCATGCTGAAATATGGGTGCTCTTGAGTGGGAAGACATGCAGAGAGAACAGTAAGAAGAAAGGAAGCAGGCAGAGGGGCTTGAACTATATATAATATAGAAAGCTACCCACTCTGTAGGGAAGAAAGTAGAGTGGCTAGTCAATGGTTAGACAATTGACACAGTTATTGTTTTCCCGATGGAATAAGTCAGGATATAAGGGAGGAGAGGAAAAAGATAGATGGAAGAACATTGAGAGACTGCTGGAGGAAGAGGAGGTTAAGAGCATTTTGGTTTGTCGGG
This sequence comes from Acanthochromis polyacanthus, assembly GCF_021347895.1. NCBI lineage: Eukaryota > Metazoa > Chordata > Actinopteri > Pomacentridae > Acanthochromis > Acanthochromis polyacanthus. The sequence continues at coordinate 35,116,378 of NC_067123.1, read as the reverse complement.
TCAGGCCTTGGGTCAGTATCAACTCAATAAAATACACAAAAACAAACCAAAATACACATTCACACACGAACATACAACCACAGATGTACACACTTTCTCTAGCTCACGCACAGACACTCCCACTGGTCTCTCGGTACTGTTACTTGGTGGTTAGGGACTGGTAGCTACACATACTGACACTAGCTGAGGGAGAGTAAACAGCCTCTACCTCGCAGATTTTACTCACTGTTTTGGTATCAGTCGTGGCTGCTACTGATCAGGAAAAACATGTACATTTGCATCTAGTTCTGTTATAAAATAGTTTGGCCTTAAGGTGGGAGACCAAAACTGAAATGAAGTCATTTAACAATGCACATTCAAGTGTCTTTAATGCATAAAAGTGTTTTTAGGTACTTTTTGCAGTCTTAAATTGTATTAGACAACAGCCTAGACTGCTTAAAGTCTCATTTAAATGTTTAAATATCTCTGTAGGGTTTTGAAATTGCTCTAATCTGTCCTTTATTCAGTCAACTTAAGCAACATATTAGACTTAGTGTTCGCAACTGGTCTTTGACCTCATCATCCAAAACTAAGAGCAGCTGAAACTGATCCCTAACAGTGAATAGACGCTAATTCTTCATCTATTTGTAGTTAAATTTAACACAGTGTGTAATATCTACACTAGAGGTCTCTCAATCACAGCAATAACAAAAGAGGTATTTTGAAGATGTTGCTTAGGATCATATGAATTGTTGTCTTTACCACCACTTAGGATGAATATCTATTTGACATTACTTAAGCGGAAGTGATGTTCATGGGTAAAGTAATCCTTTAAAGCTTTATTCACTGTTGAATTGAACAAATGTCTACATTTCTCTGCAATTTAACATTGTAGCAAGCATCACGAATAGTATAGATACTCAATACAATATAGTACTTTTGATCTTTTTAGATATTTTAATGCAGAAATGTTAGACATTATAGCCATAATGTGCTGATTGATTCATGTACTTACTATTTCTGTTAAAGGAATCCCACAGGGAATAATTGTAACTCTATCAATCTCTGTGTGTGTATATGTAGCAGTCAAAAGTTTGAACATACTCATTCAAGAAGTTTGCTTCTTTTTTTTCTGTTTTACCCACATGCTGAGCACCTCTTGGCTGATTTTCCTTCACTCTGTGGTCCAGCTCATTTAAAAACATCTCAAATGGGTTTAGGCTGGTCGCCTGTGGAGATGGGGTCATCCGATGCAGCACTCTGCTTCTTGGTCAATAGCCTTTACATCACCTTGAGGTGTGTTCTGGGTCATTGTCCTGTTGAAAAACAAATTATGGTCCCACTGAGAACAAATCAAACTCTTGTGGTAGCCATGGTGATTAAATGTGGCCTTGAATTCTGCACCAGCAAGGCCCCCCCACACACAATGCATCTCCTCCTTTATGCTCAATGCAGATACCGTCCATTCACCTTGTCTGCATCTGACGGCGATTGAAATTAAAGACCAGAATCTTGGATTGGTCAAATTTCCCCTGGTTTATTGTTTGTTTCTTGTGTTTCTTGCCCCAAGCAATTCTCTTCTTCTTCTTGGTCTTCCTCATCAGCATTTTCTTGGACTGTTTTCCACCTGTGGTTGGATGTTTGGTTTGCCAGGATGCACTATGGGAAGTGACCTTAGATCTAGGAAGTGAATCCATTGATTTGGTGATGCTTATTGTCCCCCGCCACGCGAACGGACCTAGAAGAGGGGGACCTAGTATCCTTGTCTGCGCGATATCGCATGAAGGAATTGTCGGATCTTCTTCAAATTTGATGTCAACATGTATTAGGATGATCCCCGACACCAGTCAATTTGGGTGACCTTCGCATAATTTTCAAGGTCACACCGAGCGTTTGTTGACTTTGACTTTCAAATCCTTGTCTGCGGCGGGGGACATAGACACGTTAGTGGCAAACACTTGTTTAATTTTTGTGTTTAAGTTATGAGGTATTCAGATGAGAATAACTTGAGTCAATATTGATGCGCCATTATGTTGAGGAAGGCATGAGGCGCATCAAAACAGACTGTAAACATGACAAACTACTGAATGAATCGTTCTTGTAGCGAGGTCAGCAACTGCTGTCAAACTTTTTTCTCTTTTTTCCACAATGGCATTCAAATCAATATCTGTATTTCAATGCTGAACCATGTGAATATGCATAAAATTGCTATGTTCACTCAATATGTTGGACATAAAAATGTTGTCCAGATAGGAACCCACAACACTTCCATGAATATTTATCCCAAGGACATGTGAATGGACTTCTGGAGGTCTCTATCACATGAGTCACTGATGTAATTAAATGATGCTGTCCACAGATATGATTTGGTCTGAGAAATTATTTTTCAACAGCACACAAAATCTTAACTGTGTCTCGTTTTGTCCACCCGTCTTTCTTCTTTTTTATTGTTTTTATTTTTACAGTTTATCTCTTCAACCCTGTCTTTCTTTCCTTTTTGGCAGTAATAATAATGAAAAATCTTTTTCCCCTGTTGGCAATAACAAGACAATCAGATATATGAGAGAGAGAGAGAGAGAGAGAGAGAGAGAGAGAGAGAGAGAGAGAGAGAGAGAGAGAGAGAGAGAGAGAGAGAGAGAGAGAGAGAGAGAGAGAGAGAGAGAGAGAGAGAGAGAGAGAGAGAGAGAGAGAGAGAGAGAGAGAGAGAGAGAGAGAGAGAGAGAGAGAGAGAGAGAGAGAGAGAGAGAGAGAGAGAGAGAGAGGGGGGGGGGGGGGAGGGGGAGGGAGGGGGAGGGAGGGAGAGGGAGGGAGGGAGAGGGAGAGGGAGGGAGAGGGAGAGAGAGAGAGGGGTGGGTCTGCCAATCGCATTATACAGACTGCGTGGTTGCTTTTTGGGAGAAAATATAGAGAATAGTGTGTCTCTGTCTGTATCTGTGCATGCGTTCGTGTGCATTCCCTCTTATGTTTTTGTATGTGTGTGCGAGAGAAAGCACTGTGACTGCTGATATTAGCTAGTTCTTCATATACTTGCTAATGTAATTTCACTGTATACACTAAACACAGATGCATAAACACACACCCGCACACACATTCCCACAGGAGCAGACCTTGAATGCCTGACACCCTCTGTTCCATCTCCCTTTCATTTAAAATTCTGGTTTTACCTCATAATCTGAAGAAAAATAAATCTGCAGATAAATTGTTACACAGAAAATAGAGGATATGTGTGTGTATGCACACATGCAGAAAGGCTGTTTTTTGCTAGAGTGTAGCACCACAAATAAGATATTGGAGAGGAAGCAGAGAAAGGGCATGGTGTGAGGTTTATATTCATAATGATATGTGCCCATTTAAAAAAAAAAATTTAAGAGGGTACTTACAATGCAGTGAATACAAAGACTGTTAGAAATTAATCTCTCATTTTCTTTTTTGCTTTCAGTGGTGAATGTCCTTTTTGCCATAATACATCTTGTTAAAGTGTAACATGACTAAAACAGCTATCAATATGCTATCAATTAGGGCTGGACCCGAATATCCAAATATTCGTTCGCTACGGCACTATCCGGATATTAATTTGGTATCCGAGTATTCGCCCCCTGCCGCCACTGCCATCAGACGTCACCGGGCGGAAAGAATATGCAGAGTTACTGTCCTCCCTCCGCCTTCTGCCCACATCGGCTCATCTCGTCCTGTGATCACAGAAACATATACACATATGTCTATAACATATACACATGTCGATGTGATCACCCCTTCCTCCCCCCAAACGAAAATATCGGAGCTCGTCTCTTCCCTGTGCCTTCGGCCCATTTCGGCTCATCCCGCCGTGTTCTTCGGCTCATTTCGGCTCCTCCATTCGTGTTTGTAAACACCACCCGAATGGCCGGGTGGCTGCCGACTCTGAAGCCACGCTTCACTTCGTTGCATAAACACAAGACAAGATGTTGAAGACCGGTGTTTGGGAATTCTTCAGTTTAACTAAAGACTAAACGAGGGCAAAATGTGGACCCGGGAGACCAGACAAACTGATCCGACGATTCGGGCCGTCTCCGCTGCCGCTGCCGCGCCGCCGCACGAACCACACAAACGGATCCGAATATTCGGGCCGTCTCCGCCGCCGCCGCGCGCACCCCACCAGGCGGACGTTACGGGGCGGAACGAATATCCGAATATTCGTCTTTAATAGGGCCCGAATATTCGGAGGCCAGAAACCACTATTCAGGCCTGCCCTACTATCAATATAATCAGCAGTCTGACTTACAATTGCAGTTGTTGAGTGGAAAAACTCAAACAGACTGCATGGCCATATTTATTTTGAGAAAGCACTGATCCTAGCTGGATGTAGATGAAAATGTTAGAATAACTTGCATATTTGGCAGTAATTATAACATTTATCTGCTAGTATATTTACTGTTGTGTTTATGAATCAGGGCTGCCTCTGACATGCCACTTTTTAAATGTTTCCCAAGTGCTATGTGGAGATGGTTCAACCCTAATAATGTAGGAATAACAATGCAACGTTTGTGCTTTACCTTTTCTTACTTTATGCATTTCATACTTGACTACACATGCAGACCATTGGGTTTTATTGCTATATTATTTACAGTAGTAATGCAGAGAAGTCTGCATGTGAATGTGCAGAAATCATTTCCTACTGCAGTTATGGTGACACACTGTTCGTCATTATCCCCACATCATGCTTACTCCATGCTGGCTTCAACATGGGAAACACTGTAAAGGACCAAAAAAAAAAAAACACATAAGGGGAAATAAGGTAATGGAGGACAGTGGAAGAAAAAAAGATTTGGAGTGAAAATAAGGTCAGGAAATGACCAAAAACAGGAACAATGACAGACAAAAAAAATAGGTATGGTATAGATTAGAAATGAAGAGAAAGAATGAAGAGATGGTCGGGCACTTTTAAGAAAGTCGCCGCCATTTGTGCTTTGAGTGATATTGGATTAGATGAGATAGAACAAAGAAATACAAAGGGAGTAAGTCGGTTGAGAAATGAGAATCAACATGCAAGGCAGGAGCAACCCAGAGACAGGGGAAATAGACAACAATGGAAAGCAAAGTGACAGGAGAGAAGCTTGCAAGAAGGGGTGAAGGACGGTTTGGATGAACAGAAAGGTGGATAGACGGAATGATTAGTGAAAAGCGCATGTACAGGAGGGGAACAAATTTGAACTAGCAACTGAGAAAACATAGGATGTATGGGAAATTGCAAATAAGAAACAAGGGATGGAGTGAAAGAAAGACGGGAAGAAAGCATAGGAGATGGCAGACAATGAATAGAAATGAAAAGGATGATGTGGGGGGGATGGAAGAAATAAACGGGAGGATGGAGAGATGAAAAGACGACAGGAGAGGTAAAAGCAGATCCGAAATTGAGGATAAGCAAGGTAGGAGGCAGGAAGAGAAGATGAAAGAAGGGCTGAAAGGAAGAATGCATAGAGGGCCGGGAGAGGGCAGGTTCTTAAAGAAACTGCGGCTGCTTTCGCTGATAGAAAGTTTAATAAATTAAAATGTGGAGACAGAAAGAAAAATGGAAAGGCAGATTGAAAAGAGAGATGAGTGCAAGGATGGGGCAGGAGAATACAAAATGAAAGCAAGTTGCTGCATTGTGTGAATGTTTATTCAAAGGAAAAAAATTAGAAGCACTTTATCAGAACTAGGGGGGGGTATGTTATGCTCAAATTTTTCAATTCTAGATGGAGACAGATTGTGTGCGATTGTGGCAAGACAAATTATCTCTTCACATTACCATGTTAAACAGTAAGATATTACTTTTTAACAGCTCACAAGTACAAATATTTCAAGGACAAGAATGAATTTACCTGCTGTGTATTTCCAGGCATTCCTCAAATGTGACAAGAGGGTAAAAAGAAACAGGAAGATACACAAAATGTATTAATAAGTAGCTGTTCAGCTGGTTTCAGATACTGAAACATACAGTTACATTTATTCATGTTCATTCAAAAGTTGTGACATGATTGGGAAGAAAGGGAGAAGGTAAATGTGGGAGAATGGAGAGTAGGGGAATTCAATGTAGATCCAAAAAACAGGTGATATCACAGCAACAACAGCTTTATTTGTATAGCACCTTTCAAGAACAAAATTGCGACGTGCTTTAAAATAAAACAAATGTCAAATTAGCCAAATGATAGTAAAAAAAATAATCAAAACAAATATATGAGATCCTAAGCATGCAACATACCAAGATAAAATAAGCAAGTCAAGTCACATGTTTTTTTTTCTTTAGTTTTTTTGTAGCCCATTTAAAACAACAGTAGTTGCATCACAGCACCCTCCAGTAAAAAGGATTACAATTTGCATGACGGAAGTATCTGAACATGAGTAAATGTTGAGATCAAGACCCTGTAATGTTATTTATGGTGAAATTTTTCATAAATAATTTACATATTAAGGAATGAAACTCAAGGAAAATTTAATGAAGTGGTATTTTACCTGACTATAATACATATTAAACCTGAGACCCTACAGTATTATTAATTATGCAGAATAACCTGATTAATGTATTAATATACCTGAGACCCTACGGCATTATAAATTACACAACGTATCTAATATATACAGAATATATACATATAGACAATGTAGAGAGAGAGAGAAGTGAAGGAAAGACTGGAATAACATGAATATGAGATTGCCAGGGAAAGGGAATAGAGTTCAGCAGCACTGAAGAGGAGAGAGAAAGAACAGAGTATTAGGTGGATAAATGCCACAGAGGGAAGTGTAGAGAGGAGCACAGATAAAAGGGGAGGAGGTCTGTACGGGTGGTGGAAGTTAAAAGGGAAGAAAAAGAATGGAATAGGCGACTTAATGCCAGAGGAAAGGATGGCATGAGTGGATTGAGGGAAGAGGTAAGGAAGAGGAAGGGAGGAAATAAAAGCAGGAACAGTAGCTGCAGGGAAAAAAAAAATGTGTCGCAGTGGCAGCGAGACGGTTTGGCTCTTTTCCATATCTCAAAAAAGAGCTGGCCTTCCATTCCTCCATCACACTTCCTCCTCATTTAATTCAAGGTACCTCGCTGCGAGAGGCCCACCTGGGCGGCTGTGCGTGAGCGTGTTTTTCGAGGACAAACTCAAACATGTGGAGTACACATTAAAGGCAGCCTTGTATTCCTGCCTGACTCCTGTTGTACTGTGCACTGATCTGTGCAGCACCAGCCCATTTTAGTATTATTGGTTAGCTTCCCAAGACGCTCTTTTTGTTTGGTAGACTTGGATCGTGGCTTGATTTATTTGAAAGCCCTTATTGGGCAGTGGGTTCCAGGACAAACCTTCTTTATATGGTCAAACAATGGAGGCTGTTTGTGTTCCGCCTCGGAGGTGGTTCTGGTGCAAGCGTGTTATCAAATCATCAAACTGTTAATAGTAAAAGAAATGACTGGAAATCAGCATGTTTGCTTCGTGATGAGTAGCAGCTGGAGTTTATAAGTACCACTGCATGATCCTGCACAAACAGTATGTTTTTGCATTAAACTTGGCAAAACAAACAATGTATCAAAAGGTTTTTCCTGTGTGAGGATTTTACTTTGAATTTCTTTGAATTCTAGGCAGAACAGCTATGAAAAGTTTTTGAAATTGTATAGAACATCTCACATGGATTTTTTGATGACTAATCAGGAAAATAAGTGATTACACGACAGGCAGATCTGTTGGATAATAGATCTGTGTTATTATTTATCTGCTGTTGATGAATGTGTCTTCTGGTACTTTTAACACATCACAAATTAATTTATGAGCTGTGAAAAGTCAACAAGCTTTGTGTGATCAACAATATAAAGTGTGTAAATGTCTTGTAATTTGCTGATCCTGACAACACATCCTTGTTTGTGTTTCTGCAGGTTAACAGGCTTCCAGGTTCCTACCCCGGTCACCAGTACGGGACATGTCTTCTCTTTGAGGCTGACCAGTGACTTTGCCGTCTCTGCACATGGCTTCAAACTCAACTATGAAGGTCAGAAAGTGTCTGTGTGTGTTAGTGTTTGTGTGTTTGGTTGGAATGTTAAGAACGTGTAGGCTGTGCCTCAATGCTGACCTCTGTAGTTCAGAAAATTTAACAACCGCTCTGGCCACTGAATAGAAAGTGAAATTCCCCATGGAACTATGGTCTGTGGTACGTGAAAAAGAAAGACGGACATTCAGACAATAGAAAATCAGTCTTGATAAAGCCTTTGCTTATTGAATGAGATACTGCAGTGTGTGGTGTTTATCAGCAACCTGCCTGGTATTTGCTTGACATATTGTACCTAAAGAAAACAAAATACCACACATATAGCCTTCAAACCATAAGGTTATATGATTTTTTTTTTTATTTTGATGCTTTCATAGAGTACATGATTGCTGTTCAATCCAATTCCTTTGAAGGACCATTCAGACTCAGAAAGTTTTCAAGGAGAACTGCCATGTCCTGAACTCAATCCACATTTTTTGACTCCTTTCCACTCAGCACAGGAAAGGACTCCCTAATGGGATGACAAGTTCATTCCTTTTCAACAAGGGAGGCTGTCAAACTTACCAAATCAAGGTAGAGAGAGGAAAGCATGGGCAGACCTAAGCAAAAAAAGGTGAGCACACTGAAAGTGTTATAATGTAGAGGGACGGAAACAGAGGTACTTCCTGGCGGTTTCTATGACACAGAATACGACACTGAAGCCAGACGGTTTCGCACTAAAACGTGTTACTTATAGGATTATATTATTGGACTTCAGCCAAGACAGACATCTTTTGCTTGTTGCAAAAATATTTTAAAAGGGAAAACATGTAGAAGCTGCTTTCATGAGTGGAGAAGGAGAACTGAGGTGGAAGTTGGACTATTGCAGCAGCAGCAGCACCTTTTGCCCTCTTCCTTTAGGGCCTGAGTATACAGCAGCATGGTACCATATTCACAGATGAAAGAAGAGATATGGAAGGTTGAAGTGATGGGTAAAATTAGAACTCGCTGTGCAACACCATATCCTGTGTGCATTAAAGATTTCAGATGAGATTTAGATTAGAAAAACTTTGATGTCCTCAACAAGGCGGTTAGTTCCGGAGCGTAAAACAAAAGAGCATAAAACTGTTCACCCAAGGCACACGCATGACACCGAAACAACCAGCGAAATAATTTAGTGCACAATTATGTAGTTTGTATTTACCAAGCAGACTCTTAACATATAAACAGCTTACAGCATGACTTCAATGTAATAATTAAATAATTATGTACATGATCCTGTACGGCACTTTAAAGCCTACAGACTTTGACTTAGTAGATAATATGCATAAAACATGATGTAAACATCATTCCACATAGGTATGATATGAACATTAGAATCAGTCAGTTGCAATGCATGAATTAAAGTTGCAGCCATAAGACGATGGTATACGGGATGCAGTCACAATATTGCAGTTTTCATTTAGCAGTAATGTGTTCTGTTGCAATAAAAAAATATAAAAGGTGTAAACTGGAACGTTTTTCATCAAATTTGCACGTTTCTGCGCATGAGTCAGTCGGGTCATGTGGTGGCTGAGTTTTGCAAACCACACTGGCAAAAATGCAGAAAACAAATCAGTAATTCAAGACCTTATTTACAGATCTTATAGGGAATGTTCTCTCTGAAAAAAATGCCGTAATTAATGTTGCCTTTCACACTACAGCAGTTATTCTCATTGATTAGTCCCTCAAATGGGGAAGTTGGTGATAAATTATAGTAAAAAAATAAAATGATGGTTTTAATGAAAAATGAATTCCATTGCTTTGCTTCATTGTAACACTGCCATGGGTTTTTGGAAACCTGTAATGGTTAACATTATTTGTAACACCTTTTTATGCTTTTATGGCTATTTTATCCATGTAAACACGTGTGACTGAATATTTTCGATGATTGGGTTTTTGGTCTGTTCCCTGTTTTCCTTTATGGAGCGTTTACTTATGAGTGTGTTCAAATATAAATTGCAATTCTCAAATGAAGATTTTCGAAATTTGTAATGTTCATATAATATCCATACAACAACTTGGAGTATTTAGGATTCAGTCTGTATAATAATTGTCCAGTATTCCCAGGATTTCATGCTTGGCTAAAAGTCTTGAGCACACCAACTGAGTCTCATTCCTGGGTGAGGTGGAACAGTTGTTTCTTTATTTTCTTCCTGTTCCTGCTGAAAAATGTCAAGTAAATTGAAATTACAGCAGTGAGTTTGCTGAAAAACAGACAATAGTTTCAACTGTAATTGTTGGAAAGTAGGTGAAAAACTCCATACTTACATCATCGGTACTTGATATTAAAATGACCCCTCTTCACCTCACCTGTGCACCGTGTGCCCTGGCCTTGGCACCAAAATACCCAACAGAAGGTATAAATGTCTGTTAGGAAGCACCACTCCCTGTACTTGCTGTTCAAATTCACATTCAAATTCAAAATCTACAGGCTTCTGTGCATCTGTTAACTCCTTCTCCTGAACTAAAACAATGGTCCCCAAGTGAGAGCCTCCTGAAATGTCTTCAGTTTCCAAAATATTTCCTCTCTCCAAATGTTTGAAACTCAAACTAGCCCTTGCTAATATAGAGGTTTAAATACAATGATCTAACATTCAGACAGTGCTAGTAATAACTGTCTGTGTGAGTCTTTGGGTATCCCTCTTCGGACGTTTGTTCTTGTTTGTATGTAGGTCGGTTAGCTGGTGGGCGTTCATCTTGTTGATATGTGTCTGGTGTGCTGCATAATGAAAACAATATCACTGATTGCTGAAGTGTCTGGGTTTAAGTCTTCACACATGCTGTTTCTGTGCGTGTCTGTGTGTGTCTGTGTGTGTCGATGCCACTTCTATGTCGAAGCAGTTGTCCCAGATTTATTCTTTGGCAGAAATTTCTACTTGCTACTTGGCCAATGTTCATCCTGTGTGATTCTCTGTGTGTGTGTGCGTGTGTGTGTGTGACATGGAAAGAGTTTGAGAGCATCCAGGGGACTTATCTGAAGAGCGCCTGCTGCTGATACATTCAGCCGTTTGACTTAGGGTGTGTGTAGCAGAGGGCGGAAGCAGAAAATCAGACCACACTTGGCATCTGCAAAAATTCAACATTATGCTGATGATCTCTCCGTTTTCTGTCTGTATGCAGCTTCTCACACTGTCCATAACACACAGCTATGCAATGAATTCATTCAACAAAGAGGAGATTCTGCTCAGAAAGATTTATCCACCTTGGTTTTAGACATTTTTGGCAAGTCATCTGCAGTATATGTAATCCTTACTGACTCAGGTTTTAGATTTGTGCAGATGTACACGATTAAAAAAATATATCTGCTCACCACATCATCATTTTTTGTAGAAGTGTTGATTGTTGTTTACATTGACCAGTTCTATTTTTTAGTAAATGTTGAAAAATTTCAATCATTACGAAGAAGAACTTTACAAATCACAATATTTACGTAAATCAAACTCTTGTCTTTTTATTTTGATGAACATTTTATTGTTTTCCAGAGGAGTGAATAGAATTGATTTTGTAATAATCTTAGGGGAGAGTGTGTGAAATCCACGCAGTATTACCATCATTTTCTGGTATTCTACTTAAAGTTAGTTCATCCATTTGCAAACCCCTGAAAATCTTAAGGACAGGATTGAAAAAGAAATGTTGGCGATGAAAATATGTTCTCTGGACATCTGATGAGGAAGCCTCCTGGACATCTGACTGAGCGGGTATTCCAGACCTCAAACTAAGATTTCACCCTGGGGCAGCCCCAGAAGATGTCCCAGGGCTTTTTATCCCACCTGGCCTGGGAATTCCTTGGGATTCTTCCATTAAGAGCACAGGAAAAGCTACAGGGTGTAGAGGGGAAAGGAGGTCTTGTTGACCTGTTGCTACAGTGCCTCGTGGAAAAATAGATGAATGTAACTGTGTGAATGGGCAGATGGATAGAGATTAACATCCTGTGACAAAAACAGTGGTGCATCCATCCATCACCTGCTTTATCCTGTAGAGGGTCACAGGGGACGGAAGCATATTCCAGCTGACACAGGAAGAGAGACGGGGTTCACCCTGCACAGGCTGCTGGTCCGTCACGGAGCTAATGCAAAGAGATAGACAACCGTGCATGCTCACACTTACACCTACCACCAATTCGGAATGATCTAATGGCCTAACATGCACGACTTTAGTCTGTGGAAGGAAGCTGAAGCACCAGGACTAAACCCCTCCAGGCACAGAGGGACATCCAGACTCCTTATAGAAACCCCAAGCTGACCAGCAGCTACTTAAAGTATGCACGCCACCCACATTTTAATTTGGAAAGCATGTTTATTAATTGATTGCTTTATATAAAAGAATAACTCAAATGGCAGGGCAAAGGTACAATAGTGCAGCTTTATGCTCTCCAGCCTGTCTGCTCGGTGGGATGCACTTTGATGGGACTGTTGGACTCCTCAAACATTTCTTCCTCTTCCCCTGAAGACTGTCAGCTCATTACTAATTCAGGCAAAGGCACATACCATACAGTGTGTATATGTGCATGTGCGAGAGAAACACGGAGCAAAAGACAGTGATGTATTATTTAATATGGTGTCAGAGGCACCTTGATATTCTGCTGATGAGACGGAATCACAGATTATTACAGCACATAGACGCACATGCCGATAGCACATAGTATTCATTCTGAGAATGATCGGTGTTTAAGAATTATTATTCCTGTTTTTGCTTCCCATTCATGTTTTCATCTCCTACTGATCTGCCTTTTACTTGTTCATCCCTGATCATATTCTTTCATTTTTGTGTTTCTGATTAAGTTTTACTGCTGTCGACTGAGAAAGATGACTGATATTTAGCAAGTTAGCACATTTAGGTAGTTAACCTTGTGCTAGTATTGTGGTAGTGTTTGTTTTACCATACTTCTTGCTCCCAGTCCAAATGTGTGCACAGGACTCTCTAGAATAGCGTTGATCCCATTTGTTTAATGCCCATTTTTAAAGCCAGAAGCAGATTGTATGCACAGTACTGGAAAAAAAAAAAAAAAATTAGTCCACCTTTGTTTTCTTCAGTTTCTTCATTTTAATGCCTGGTGCAACTAAAGGCACGTTTGTTTGGACAAATATAATGAAAAAAATAGCTCATAAGAGTTTAATTTTAAGAAATGATATCTAGACATTTTCCATGGTTTCCTTGATAATAACCAACATCACTTAAGTTCTTAGACCAATATAGCTATGGCATTGCACTGCCAAAAACAGTGCTTTTAGGCAACAGAGAAGTGTGCAGTCATCTGGTGGAGTAGAAAGACGTTTCCTGCCGTAACCAGCTATCAGTTTGGTAGTACTATGTTAGGCTTGTTTTTTCTTGAACGGTTGTCTTGGGAATCTTCAGTTTTTTCGCTACCTGTCTCTCACTAATGCCAATTTCCAGCAATGTCAAGATGACTGCCTTTGTGGCTTCACATAATTCCTTTTTTTTTAGGTTTTATGTGAGAGCTGACAACTTCTGAGTTGTGCTACGGCTTGAATATAAGCAGGAAACCACTCTAGACCTTTGCATGTGCAGTGCTGCTTATGACATAAAAATGCCTCTTATATACCCTGGGAAGTGAATGCAATTAAAGTAACATATACTCCATGTTCATTTACCACACATTTTAGGAAAAATCAAAGTCAGTTGTAAACAAAAAAAGAGGCTAAAAAGTAAACATAGTAACAAGAATAAGGTTGAAAATACTGTGTTTCAAATCTCTGTTCTGTTCTATTCTGTTCGTGTTGACAGTTACTGCTGCCTTTTGGCTTTTCAGCAACATTCAAAGTTCGAATGAAAAATATGGCAATCTTGGGATTAGTGCAGATCTGAAGATCAAAGTTTGACCCAATTCTGAGAACTGTCACTTTTTTCATCCTACTGGGGTTTGCATGCCTGTTTGTGCTATGATCCGCTAATTTACTCGTATGAAAGCATCTTGATTTTAAAAGCACAGCTGTTGATTTCATATAGTGTAGCATTTATAGCACATTACAATTACATGTGGTTGCACAATTGAACAGTCATAAAGGAATCAACACTTATTTGTACTATGGAGACATGTTATGCAATACAAGACTGAAATGAGTCAAATGTGAGTACACTTTCATACAATATACATTTAGACACATCCATGTGTCCAGAGGCATGAGCGTGTGCAGAGAAATATAGACACATGAACATACAGACTGAAGAAGATGTTCTCCGTCGTGGAACATGCTGCCATGTGACTAACAAGTCAGCAGAGATTTCTTTCGACTCCCTTCATCCCCAACCTTTCCTCACTGCTGTTTTTCCCTCCCGTCTCCTGCACTCATACCATCCCCCCTGCTTGTTTTTCTCCTGAGTTATAACACTAATACACTACTTTTTACCTTCCTTTACACTTACCAGAGAGAGTTTACATAGTGCCTCAAGAGAAGACATAAACAAAGAGTAATAAAATATAGAGGAGGGAGATAAAAGGGAGAACACATTTCATGGAAAATGGCTAAATGTGCAAAAAGAAAATTTTGTGCTAAATAAAAACAGAACCAGTTGGTTTCCACGCAGTCTTACAAACACAAATCATCGAACAAGTCAGACAGATGACATTACATTTTCCAGAAGTGATTTTATTTCAGGTTATGATCTAAATTCCTTCAGAAAGAGATCTGGTTGCAGTTGCTTATTCTGAAGAAGTGGAAATATTTTTAATTTCAAAGTTGCATTCATTCCAGTGAAACAAGATAAAAGGATGGTTTGGGATGGTTGGAAGGGAGTAGTTTATTTCATATTTTTTTGTATTTTTATTTTTTTTTAAAACAACAACACAGAAGTTGCTGGCAGCTGGTTAAACATTTTGGGAGCTCTCACTGGCCAGATGTCAGTGTCCTCGATGGACCCGTTTCCATCTGGGCATTTATCCATCAGTTCCACATAACATGGAGCAGAGTGCTGCTCGCTCACAGAGGTCGGCAGCTAATCCAGTGACCTTCTGGTTGTTTGCTCATATTCTGAACTCACTCCACTTTCATCGTGACATACGACTGGTCTTTTTGAATTTCTTAGAAAGAACTGGTCAAGATACTTTTTGAAAGACTTGTCTCATCAGGGCATGGCAGCCAAACATACAAGAGGTGTCATAATGTGCATAATGCAGTTGGAGGGTTAGGGTTTGGACATTTTCCATGTCACAAGCCTCTGTCAGATTTTTTGATGACATTAGAGACAAGACAATAAAAATGCAAAACACGCTTGGTGTAAAGATTAGCTGTAGAAGATGACATTTTCAACAGATTATTGTCACAAAGTAAAAAATCATTACAGAATGTTGTCAAATTTTCTCTTACTTGTTCACACTCCTCTTCATCCGAAATGTTGGTAAGAATTGCAGATGTCTAAGCTGTTTCTGCTGAAAAACTGCCTAGAAAATAGGAAGAAGAAGTTAGTCACCAAAACCAAGAAAGGACAAGTATTACAGAAAAGAGACTGAGAGCAGTTATCTGTGAAGTCATTGCTCCCTCTGGCTCCTTACAGCATGTGGTCAATCACCACTCTGGTCCTCACCATGCAAATGTATCAGGGAAGTGTAAAGTTTTATTTAGAACAATGTTTAATTGCTTTGAAAAAAAATAGAATTCAAAAACCATGTACATCCTCGATTGAGATATATTAAATTTATTGTTTTTCATCTCTTGCAGCCATAATATTTCCGTGTTGATAACAGTTTGCCAGTCATAGCAGCAAACACAAGCCAAAACCACTCAGTTCTCACTTTTGATGTGTTTGATCAGGCTCCTTGATGCTTTGCCACTGAAACTTGCTCCTCAGAGAAAATGCTTTATGAAATGTGAAATTTCAATGATTGGGCTGCTGATAGGCAAAGTTCCAGTAAAAAAAAAAAAAAAACGAACAGTGGCAAATCACAGTAAATCTCAGTCAGAGAAATGTTTGCATCCATATTTAGAGGCAGCCATTGTAGGATCATTCCATCATTTGTTTCTGGGGCGCTTTGATCCCTTATCAGCACTTGATTGATTGATTCTGACTCTAGTCTCTTTAACTCGAACACGATCTGAGTGCAAAAGTCAAGTTTGCGTGTGTGTGTGTGTCACTGAGGCTGTGCATCAATGGCGTATATTGCACAAGTGTGATTGGTGTTTGTGTTTTTGTGTGGTGGTGTGTCGGCGCGTGCATGCGCATGTGATTGAGGTTCTGGCGGTGGCTGCTGTGATCTTTATCAAAGAGACCTGAGGGGACTGACAATATCCACTTCTATCTATCATCCTTCCATCTGCCCGTCTCTTTTCTTTCTCACTTTCTACCATTCAGTCTTTCTGTCCTTCGCTCAATTAAATTTGATTCACTGAATCCAGGTCAGTTAATGGGAAGAAGAAGGTGACCTTAATGGTGAGGGTTGATTCAAGGGACTACACTTTGACAAGGTCTTGAACATGGTACTAGATATAAATATTTATGTACAGTGCTAACTCACATAGTGCAAAATATTCCAAACAGTTGTTACAGTTTATGCAAATCAGTTCTAAGAATTATCTGCTTTTAACTATCCAGCCAAACTGATTGAAACATAACAGCAAGCAGCTGCATAAAATTAAGTTTCAGAATTGTGAAGGTGCTGATTGACAGCTCTCTCACCAGCCCAAATTAACCTTCTTGAGTATGAAAACAGATCTGAGTTTGTTTTAATTAAACTAAACCATCGCGCGCACACACAGTAACCCACTGATTACTTGTTATCACTTAGAGGCCGTGGACTGTGTTACCTACCATAATAAACTAAGTATCAAGGGCAACTTACTGTCATTGGTGAGGATGTCCTGTCGACACTGATGCCAGATGTTGGTGGGACTGTTGGTTCGGCTCTATTCACCAGTCAGCGGATTGTCTTTGAGTCCACTGTTTCTTTGATAAAATCTGTCAAATTACCTGGAAGTAAGATGCGCTTCAGATATTTTCAATATTTTTTCATGACATTAATGTATAAAAAAACAAATCTCTGAAAATTGAAGTTGCGTTTATTTCCTAAAGCAGCAGAATGAGAAGTTTTGAATCTATTACAGTTGTTGAATGTATAATTCCTTTGAAACCCTTTTTGTTTGTTTGTGAATGATTTGTTGATATTTTTACATGCATGAATTCACAGAATTTTATGGAAGAGAAAATATGAAGGAGAACCAATGCGTGTTGAAAGTAGATGGTAATGTAGCTCTTCCTATTCAAATCACAAGGGTTATAACTCTGAAATACAGATTCTAGTGGAAACAAAGCAACATATTCTGTACACACTGTTTCATCTCAACTATCTGCTTTAATTTCTCTCTCTTACTTTGCATGTGTATCTCTACAGGCTGTACACAGCTCAAGACGCAGATTTAGCAATCGCAATACACACAGTAGATGGCTTAACTTGCGGGTGTGCCTACACGTACGTATACACAACCGTGGCTCAGTTCATACATTTAAAATGAGAGGGGATATGTCAGTTCTGTCCCTGGAGAAAAGCGGTGTTACAATTCTATTCTGAGATTTCTGTGTGTGTGTGTGTGTGTGTGGATGCTTGTGTGTCTGGATATAATGTATATGCATGTGTCCTACTCCCTTGTGAATATAGCAGACAAGTTTATGGGATTTGAGAGGAAAGGAGAAAGATGGAAGAGGAGCATACAATATGTAAGGAGGAAAGAAAAACGATGAGGGGGAGAGAAGGAGAGGAAATGGAAGAAAACAAGTGTAAATGAATAAAGGAGGAGAAAAAAATGAGAAAAGCAAATCTGTGCTGAGAGAGCAGAAGAGAAAGAAAGAAGGAAAGATGGAATAGGAGGTGATACAAGCTCCCTGAAATAATGTAATGTGCTCCATGCTTTCTAGTTGAACAGCAGAAATCAATGCTGTCTTATGTGTGTATGTGTGTGTGTGTGTGTGTGTGTGTGTGTGTGTGTGTGTGTACGTGTGGGGGTGTGTTCATTATCTACAGTGTGAATGCAGGTCCTCGCTGTTCCAACTCCTGCAAGGTCAGCTTCAACACGGGCATCAATCAAAACAATCACACACATATACACACTTATACACCTACACACACACACACACACACACACACACACACAGTGACACCTAGAATGAAGAACACATTGCATGAAACTTAATTTTGGAGTAAAATACGGGTGTTTTTGAATCCATGTACTGAAGTTTGGTTTTGGAGTTGTGGTTCAGTACATTTGGTGCAGAAGAGAAAACAAAACAACTAAAGCATAGTAGCTGTTTTTTTATTTGTTTAAAAAAAATCTAAATATTCAAAAGTGCCTAATTTTCTATTATTCTTACTGTTAAGACACTCAAATGCTGCATTATTTTCAATACAAAGTGACTCTGAGCTGTTTACTCCCATGTATAAGATTTAAAAAAAAGCCCATGAAGAAAAGTGCAATAAATTTGTATTAACTTGCATTAAGCCTTAAATAAAAATGTCACTGGATAAAAGCAGCCCGGGGCTTGATGCGCTTAATGTCTGCTTCACATAATGTCATTGACCCATACAGTAAGAGCAGAGAGTTTGCAGTTTCTGATCATGCAGGAAGGCCAATTAAAACTCAAAATCAACATGTAGTATGAATATTGTAGTTTCTGCCCAGCTAGCTCTGACATCATGCTACTAGAGCTGATGGGAAACAACTGGTACACTGCCAAAACGTTCCAGGTATTCCATGTATCACATCACTCCTATTGTCTACCTGTATTTAACTTCTGCTGATTGCTTACATGGACAGAAGATTGAAAATTTTCAGAATTACAAATGTCAGAAACTTGTATATTAGTGCTTCTAGTTTTCTTATCTATAAATGGACTGTCATGAGGCATTTGCAACCCAGTGGAGACTTAAGTGACAAGTTATCAAAGAAACCAGAAGCGTGTTGACAACACTTGGACATATTCGTATATCTTATCAAACAAGCTGTCTCAATTCGCTCTTTTAAATATTTTATTCTATAGTATTTTTGCTGTCAGATGTGTTTCGCTTGCTCCCAATATCAGGAAACTAACTTGTCAGTGCAAAAACACCCTGGGTTTTAAGTGCAAACACATGCGTTTAGCGTGACCTCATTCTGAATGATTTTAATGACAAACTACAACCCAGTTGGAAGTAGATCGGCACCAAAAACTGAGCTTCTTAGTATTTTCCTAAAGAGGCACTCCTCAAGGTTACCCACCATTGTCAAAAGCAAGTGACATTAGCTCATTATCTGAATCATTGTATATAATTATATAATGGTATGGTACAGAATAGCTGCCAAATCTCCCAGTGTCAAGCCTTCAACGGCTGTCCACACAATGTATCAATTTGATGTCTGGATAATGTAATTACAGCAAATGGCTGCCAAACATCTCAGTTTCTGGCGAGGCAGGATGCTGGTGCTTCACATTCCCAAAGTCCAGCAAATGACAAATTAATATGATCCCTGGATAGTTGTATTTATATTAATAAGCTGCCAAATGTTTTATTCGCTGAAAAAAGGAAAGGTGTCTAACCGCAGAGATTGTCCAAAAAGCGGTCATTAGTGTGCTAACTGAATAACACAATTAGATTAAAGTGTGAAGTCTTTCAGTGCCTACATTGGCAAGATAGGAGTTTGACACTAAAAGAAGTCCAGCAAATGATATATTGACCTCATATCTGAATGATATTAAACACCTTTATGATGGAATTATAGGGAATAGCTGCCAAAGCCCTCAGTGCCAGGACAGCATAGAAATTACACCAAATGATATATTGATTTGATATTCAGGTCTGTCAGACAACCACGAGCCACCTGACTAAAATATAGGCTAGTCTAGTCATAGTTAATATCCGCGTGTGTGTAGATGTGGGCTTTTGTGCTGCAGAAGTGTGTATGTGTGTTTGTGTGCCTGAGAGTGTGTGATGATAATTGTATGGCCACTTGGCCAATGTCAGTCCATTATTCAGCTTTATATCAGCCAACCAATCAAACGGCCTCCTTTCAGGGTCTCCACCTCGGCCCATCCAATCAGCTCCTCCTGCCAAGCCAGAAGGAATGTCACTTGATTTGCATAACCAGAAAATGATCAGGGTCATGCTGACATGGCACTTCTTGAGTCTTTGAGTACAGCAGCACTCCAACGCAGCATTTCGACAAAACCTGTCCCTCAGTGCTGTCAGCCAATCAAATAGGATTCTCACCAAAAGTGTCAGTGTGTGATAAAGTGTGATCAGGTGCAATAACAGAATAATGCCAGAATGGTCTCAAACCTCTTGGAGCTTCTTCTCATCAGCAGATTCCATCGTTTAAAGGCGTTCTTTGTTTTTTTCCTCAATATTAAATGATCTGATTGTTAACATGACCATCAGAGCTGTATTCTCTATGCTCGACTTTGTATCAGCAGATTTAGTTTTCACTGTTTTTAGCATCCCAGCTGCTGTGAGGAAGGAGAACAGCAGTGTAGCTGTGCACAGTACAGTCATACAACGGCAGTGTTTTTGTTCGAGAACCTCTGAGTCATTGGATTCATTTTTTTTCGTTCTAATATTGTATTCACTGCTTTTAATATCTTAACTACCGTTTCTTAAGTGGTGGAACAACAGCACAGCAGTGCAAAGGACAGTAACATAACACTACTAGTTTTGTTGGAGAACACCTGAGTCATCAGATTTAGGTTTTTTTCCCTTTGAAAAATCATGGCTGAACATTTGATGCGTTTGGTTTGTGTCGCTTTGTAAAGTCTTCACGATGAAAATGTCAGTGCAAGCAGTTATAGCCACACTACTGACCGTCCTAACTAATATGGAGTTCCTAATTAGACTGTTTGGGAGTTTAGTCCATTTTAATGAAGGAGGATTCCTGCTAACAGATAATACAAAGGCTTACTGACAGTAGTCAACATCAGTCACTTCTTATGATGTTGCTGTTTGGCTTGATGTGATGAACCTATTGTCAATTAAATTTTATACCTATTTTTTGTTTTTGACAGTTGAATTAGTAAAAGGCACTGCTTTGTTTAAAAGAGAACAAGCACTCTAACATACAGATTCTATATGATCTATATACACTACCATTCAAAAATTTTAGAACACCCCAATTTTTCCAGTTTTGTATTGGAAATTGTGCATGCTTTTCTCTTTTTTGTCTGAAATTAAAACACAGAAAAAATAAACAAAGAAAAAGCATAATTTAGAAACCAAAACACATTCTAAAACTTTGACGCATCAAAGTAGCCACCTTTGGCAGACATAACAGCTGAACAAACTCATGGCATTCTTTCTGCAATGGAAATCAAATACAGTATTCTACAGAAAATTCTTCCCAACTCTGTTGCAGAATTTCCCATAAATATGTGGCACTTGTGGGTTGCTTTGCTTTCATTCTTCTGTCCAGTTCATCCCAAAGCAGCTCCATGGGGTTAAACACTGGAGACTGTGCTTATTTATTTATTTTTTAACGGTAGCTCAACTCTAAATTAACACAAAGACATTCCAGTTTTAAGTTACATGACAAGTTGAGCTAATGAGCTGCCAGCACATATTCTGTTATTTTCAGTTGTTGTTCTGATTTTTTACCATTAAAAAAACGTAAATTTCCTATTTTCACTATTGATGCACCATTTCAAAATAGAAAATGTCCACTTTTAGTAAAGACTGACCATTAGGATGAAGTGAAAAGTTTTTACTTTACTGTTGGTTCAACAATTAAAGAGCAGAAAATGTTCTGTATTTTGTTCTTCTTTGTGTGGGTGTACAGTTGACACACTGTTAACTAACAGAAAATTTCAAATAAGTAATGTAATGAGCTGCCAGTTCATTTACTGTCATTTTACAGACCAACCTATTAATTTAGGTGTCGATTTGTGTTAAACATTCGCAAATAGAAGTAGTTTTAATGAGAAAGCAAATGAGCTGTTGGTGACAATCCATGTGGTAATAAGCTATTTATTTCATTTCTAGTCTTTTGTTTTATACGGGCATTCTTTGTCCTTTGTTATACTGAGAAAAATGTAACGTCAAAAGACCTCCTGAAAACCACAGGCTGCATTCTTATCCATTATATAATCAATGCCTTAATATTTAGGATCATTGCTCAACCGTGTGTGTGTTGGTTGGTTAGTTTCACAGTTAAGTTGAGCTTGGTGGCTTTTAGTGTGTGTGTGTGTGTGTGTGTGTGTTTATATGTGTTCTGGTAACTGTCAGTCAGCTTTCCAGGGGGTCTCTTGATGCTAAATTTAATAAGTCATGCTACAGTAACCACAGCTATTAGATATCACACACATGCTGACACAAACAATGCACAAAGCTAGCTAGCTAGCTCACCTCAACTCAGAGCGCGCACACACACACACACACACACACACACACACACACACACACACACACACACACACACACACACACACGTTATCAGCACTGCGGTGATTCTCCCTCACACACAAAGTCAAACTTAGCTGGTGTGCTGTTGTTAAGTATGCACAGTATACACCAGAGCATGGCAGAAGATGTCAGTCACTGGAGACACACACACACACACACACACACACACACACACACACACACACACACACACACACACACACACACACAGACACACACAGACAATGACTGTCTCTACAGGCAATAATCTGTACATGGGTTACTGGTTAATGTTTCATACACCACTTAACATCATTAACCTTGCATAGCCCTCCATTGCTGTCTGTTCACTTAGTGTCTGTTTCAGGACAAGCAAAATGTCTGTCTGAAGGTATTAGAGATATAAAAATAACAATCCAGGGTCCTGCTAGTGACCCCAAGAGACAGCAAAGTGTACCACATCACACCAGCAGGAAGGTCATCGTACCCAGTGTTTCTAGGGAACTGACATTTATTTTAAAAATCCTGACAGCATGACCATTAGATCAATGCAGCAATCAGACAAATTGGAAGAAGTCAGGACTTCTTTTTTTTTTTTACTGTGAAAAGATAAAGTGTGTCGTTGAGGAACTAATTTAGTCTTCTCTACTAATAGACAAAGCTGAGGTCAAAGTTTGTCAACCAGACTGAAACGAGAAGAGAGAAGATATACTGAAAGGCAAAAAAAAAGGGAGATTTGAACAGAAAGCATGTGCATGTGGTCAGGGTATAAAGGTTGCTCTGGTATTGATCAGCACAAAAAGGCCTTCTGAGACGACACACTCATTTACTCAGCTCTGTTCAATGACAACTATGGCATCTATTTCTTCTTTTTTTTCCCAAATCTCTCTCACTCTGTCTCTTGCTCTCCTTAATGGATATTGATTTCGTTTTGGGGACATACTCTAATTTTCCATCTATTCTTCCATTTTGCTACCTCTGTCTTGCTAACCTCTTCTGCCTCTGTCTCTCTTTCGCAATCTTTGAAGTGAAACCGTCTCTCTGGATGACTGTAGTGTGACTATAAGTGCATATCTGTGTGTGTGTGTGTTTGCATGTGTCACAGTGCAGTGCAGCTTTGGCAGAGTGACAGTGATGTCAGACACGTAACGATTTCCTATTGGCTGTCAGCCCCTGAGGCCTAACGACCCATTATTGATCCGACCAATTAGCATTCACACCTTTAATTAATACTGAAGCCTGATGTACACACAAACATGGAAACACACACACACACACACACACACACACACACACACACACACAGAGAGAGAGAGAGAGAGAGAGAGAGAAGCACATATACAGGAGAGTTTTAATTAATAGTAAGGAGAGGCTGTGAGAAGAGATAAGAGGAGAAGAAGAGAGGGACAGAGATGGATGTAAAGAAAAGGTTCATTTAAAGAAAGGCAGATCAGGAATCTGACCAAAACCAGTGCAGCCACCCAGATGTAAGGACTAATGGTAAGTCAGGCCTTAATGGTATACGGACTTTTGATAATAGCTTGCCTTAATGCACTGACAAATTGCTGCTGCACATGTGTAATACAGCAGACATGGTGAAAATCGGTCTCTCTAACATCAATTTGTTTAACTTCAATTGCAACCAGCACCATGTTTTAACACTAAGCGTATAAAAGATCATAAATGCCCAAACACCCACTCAATTCCTTTAATATGAACATCATTTACAGTATGTTAATTTAATTTAAAAAAAATAAAAGCAAACCCTGCCTGTTCTTGCAGTGCCTGTTGCACTGAACCTTTTACCGTTTTGTTTGATCAAGTCTGATAGAGCTTATTTGTTCTGGTCTTCAGAAAGACTGGTTCAGGCCTTTCAGGTCAGATCAAACGATAGCAGATACTGTAGAGTAGAGCTTTAGCTCCTGGAAAATATTAAATAAACAAAAAAGGCCTATACAAACGAACCAACCCATCATTTTCTTCAACCCTAATGGCTACAGCCTGTAAACACAGGACAATTAGTGGGAGAAGTGGGTGTGTGTGGTATTTTTGGTTTTTCTTTGTATGTATGTGTGTGGGTCTAATGAAGTTCTGTTGGCAGGATGTCTTTAGGGGGAAATCTAATGGTTTATTGAACCAGGCCTCAGAGAAACATTGATCACCGCATCAAGGAGTTATACCCACGCGGACACACAGGCACAAACACACAACACAAAATGAACACACTTATCTTTGCACATACACGTGCGATGATGTGCACACGCAAACACAGATACTCAAATGAGCGCGCGCACACACACACACACACACACACACACAGTGGTGAAGTGGAGGTAAAGCGCTCATAATTGACATCCTCATGTTTCTTTGTGAGCATTCAGACTGCCGTCATTATCTGCTCATTCAATTACACACGGAGAAATTGTATGGCAGGAAGGGGAAAAAAAACGAAGTACATCTTTTCAACTAACGTTCTTAAATGGATATTCCATCCACAAAAATGAGGTAATTGTGTCGGACTGGGTTATTGTCTTCCTGCAAAATGATTAACTTGTTTCACCCAACCACCTTAAATTGCATCCTCTCTTGGCTGAATTTAATTGCGTATTTCTGTCATATGAAAATTCATCTGCATTAAATTTCAAGAGAGAACTCCACTGCTCATGTTATTGCATTAAATATGAAAGTAGGTCCTTAAAAGGTCTGTTTATGAAAACATTTTTCATGCATAGTTCTCCCTAAAGTCGTGCATCAGTCATTTAGCTGACCAGTACCATAAAAAGTCAACAGAGAATACGCCAACTTGAGAAGAAATAAATATTAGCTAAATATATTTACTTTTAAACACCAATGTTTTATGTGTTTTTTCAATGAGAGTTTGACAGTCAACTGGATGAATGATTTCACATCATCTTGTAAATAATTCATTATTATATACTTCATATATATATAGACAGTACTAACTGACCAAAATGCACTGACACTGGACTCCTTGGAGCTGACTGTATTGAATACAGATGTTAATTGTTCACAGACAACATAGAGATGGCACCGAGGTAATTCTCGAGACAGCTTCTACCTTTAGGGAGAGTGGTACGCGTTTGTGTTTGATTGTCGGTGTTGTGGTGTGTAATAAACCCAGAGAGACATTAGTGGTCTGCTGCTCTGAGTCCATGTTTGATCTCCACTAGAAGCTACATTAGCAACACAGTTGTGTGTGTATTACTTGATCTTCACAGCTGTCAGATGATCTAAAGCGTTGAACAGACGTTACTCTATCAGGGAGCTCTCTGTTTTTTTTTGGGTTTTTTCCCCCCGGCTTTAATTCTCCCTCCGAATCTCCCTGTAAGTCTCTCTGTCACACACACACACACACACACTTTCTGCTGCCGCTTAGTCCTTTCCCCTCCATTAATGTTTTCATAATTAATCATAATTGCCTATAATCACCATCACCAACCGGCTACCAATCAAAAGTGCAATGCATGTGTGATTTACAGGTGAAGTTTATTCCAGTCCTTGACTCTATAAAGGGCTGTAGAGGACAAAACAAAGCGAACTACAGACAGTGTTGGACAATTTTTTAAAATGATAATGCCAAAGTTTTCCATTCAACAAGCATCCTTCTTCTTTAAAAGAAGAACAAAAAAACCCATTCATACTGTACTTTAACATCCCTTTTTTTTTTAACTTCTATTTCCACTCCAGTTTGGCACGTGCAATCACAGATCGCTTTATCTTGCCAAATATTCCAGTTCTGGCTCAGAAAATTGTATGTCAGGTATCGAATAACCTGCTCTTGTCAGCGGCATACCACAAACACAGGTCTCTGGTGTAAAGTCTAATGCACTACTCACACAGAACAGTAACAAAAAAAGCCTTTCTAGGTCTTTCACAGTGATGTTTTAGATTTTTTTTTTGCCTTTTATTGCTTTGCTACCTGTCCAAATTATGGCCAAATTGGCTGTGGCGTAGTCCCTCAGGTGCCAATTAAGCAACCAAAGTAATTTGGCAACATGATTAAAACAGGCCAATTGTGCCAACATTATCGAGTTCTCAGCTTTACCTAATGCCGAGTTGTGGTGGAGTATTTTAGAACTTTCGGTGTTAAGTGATCGTGTAATCGCAACTCAAGTGGATGATTGGTACAATGATAGGATGCAGCATCAGGACAGCTAGCTTAAATGCTTTCCCAGTTGTAATCTGTAGTGGTGGAACATTTCCACAGATACCCCCTGAGACGCACAGTTTCAAGGTACTCAGGTCTTAACCATTTTGATTAATCTAAAGTAGAATCTTCCCATAAACTACAGTTGTCTGACATATTCCCCAGACAGAATCTTTGTAATGAAAAGGAAAAACGAAACTGATACTGTCATGTATTCATAGCCAGCCATGGTCCGACCAAAAGCAGGTATTATTCTTCACGTACCTTTCTAAGATCAAGGAGATGCCATCTCTTACTTGAAGAAACCGGAAATATGCTTGTATCGCAAGGACTGTTCTCTTTCAGCTGAATCAAACAAGCTTCAAAGTTAAGATATATTTCATTTTTTAGTGCCTGTGCAAGCAGTTCTGTAGTTTTTATTAATTTAAGGTTGCTTCTTTAAAGCGGGACATGGATGAGAAAAAAACTGTGTTAAATGCTTCTTCGCCACAGGGAGTCAACTCAAGACTCTCAACTCAAGAAATGTGTCTGGGAGAGACGCTGTAGTCTTGAACGCTGCTGTTCCTCTTATTGGACTGCAGATGGTGATGGATGGAGGAGGAGGAGGACAGAACTGTGGGAGCCTGTTGTACCTCTTGCATTATTGCATATTTGGCCTTTTGCTAGCTTGAGTTCCATTTAATGGCTGCGGAGTGACAGTGTGATCAACAATGCAGGGAAACTGCAGGGAAATACCCTCCTCAAGCAGCTTATGAACTTCACTTCCGTTGGGTCCTTTTGTGTATGTCACAAAGATTTTATTAGAAAGACAGTGACAGTGACACTCTATACTTTTGATTTAAAATATTAACTTACCTTTGTTTGTGAGTATTGCGTATCATATAGCCGTGCTGAGGGGAAAACTTCCTTTTTATGTCTGGCATGATCATTAATAACGGTCTTTTCAGTGGCATTAATGTTTTATGCCGTTAATACATTTGTAGTGGAAGGCGTCACAGTTTCCAAATGGCGGCTATCTCATCTTGGCATTAATCTTTTTCTATTAAAAAAAGCACACAGCACATGTAAAATAATTTCATATTATCCTATTCATGATTGTTGAGCTGCCATACTTGGAATTTGAGGAAATAGCTTGGATCCTGGTGTGACAGTTGCTTGACAGCTCAGCAGCAACTCTGACAATGGAGGGATTGTTTGGGGGCAAAAAAATCACTGTCAATATTATAAGTACATGGGTGTATTATGGTGGAGTAAAATAGGCACAATAATGAATTATGTTTGTCAACCAAAACATTTCATTGTCTCCAAAACTGCTCAGCTGAGTTTTGTGAAGTAAGTTTTAGGTTCTGTCTACAATTAGCCACATGCTAATTTGTATTCTAATGACATAAACACATTCCTGCTGCGTGGTAGATACTGTACCATAGATGCAGCTGTTTCCATCCGCATTATAATGGTTTAACTAATTAAATCAGTTGCACAGAATCTCAAACTTGATGAGCTGTAACTCTAAAACCTATATCACTGAAATGCTATTATTAGTACAGAAGTCACAGAAGTCTAATGGTATCGTACTTATGATGTTATGCGACAGCTGCAGCATGATTTATTGAATTTTTGTGTTCTTTTTAACAATCTGAGTCATTTCAGGTTTAATTGTGACAGGAACACAAAGAAAATATCTTTACATTAGAGTTCAGTTCGCATCTAATTCTACTTGACGTTTAACTCCAGCAGCTCCAGAGGCGTCTCATTCAACCAGTATTTTGAAGCATTTTTAAATAAAGCTGCCTTGAACACCCAGATAAGCAAAAAACAAGTGTTAATGACAAAAAGGGTTATTTTTGTTCTGTAAAATGTGACTGCAGTGTAAACAGACCAATGTCACTGAAACTAAGCCTGTTTTTGTTTCTCGCATTGTCAGTAGGGAGGCCACCTGACCACAAAAATGATGGACAACTTCGACTATAAAATTTCATTAACTTACCGAACAAAGAAATGTTTTATGACACAAGTCCTTCGCAAGCCTATAAACGACTTGGTCAAAGTGTTGAATAAATCAAATTGACAGGCGACTATCTTGGAAGTTGACAGCCTGTGAAACTTTTTTATAGCTCCAAGTGCCTCAAAACACATATCTGTTTGTGACAGAACTCGGGTCGGTTCGATTAGACCCCCCATAAACTTTCCATCTTTTATGGGATATGTCTCGAAAAGAATTTCTAAAAATCATTTCTCAGGTGTAGTCACTTGAAATCCATATAAATGGTTTCTTGTAACAGATTTTGTGCTTTGTATTCAAGCGTTTCAGCATCTATTTTCTTCAAGTGTAAAACTTGGTTCATCTTTTATAAAAAGTTACTGCTGACTGAGGTATGAAGCCTCCAAACTCATTGAATCATCCCTCTCCGTCTATGCTTCTCTTTTCTGCTTCCGTCTTCCTCTTCTGTCTTTGTCTGTCTTCCCTGTCTTTCACTCTCTCTCTCCAGTCTTCCGGCCTGCAGTGTCATCTGTCTCACTAAAAACTCCAAAAGCATGGCAGCATTCTCTGTTTTTTTCTCCCGTTTTGCTTTTTACCCACTCCTCAGTTCTTTTCCTTCTGCTGTGCCTGGACTCAGCTGTAATTGCTTATCTGGGGAGAAATAAAAGCCAGGTAAATGGTTATGTGTGTGTGACAGTGTGTGTGGTGGAAAAAAAAGTACCTGTATGCTAGTATCTCCTCTGCATACAGGCTTTTGTGTGCCCTTATATATGTGTGTGTGTGTGTGTGTGTGTGTGTGTGTGTGTGTGTGTGTGTGTGTGTGTGTGTGTGTGTGTGTGTGTGTGTGTGTGTGTGTGTGTGTGTGTGTGTGTGTGTGTGTGTGTGTGTGCGCATGTGTGACAAATGCAGATAGTTCTACAGATGGCCCATAAAAGCAGCAGCTTGTAATGAAGCAACTGAGACTGAAATCATGGTTATGGTAAACTGGGGAGAGGCTGAGATAGGGAAAGAGAGGCAGAGATGGATAGATAAAGAGAGAGAAATGAGAGGAGGAAGAAGTGTGGGTATGAGAGAATAAATAAGAGGGTCCAGGCAGCAATAAACTATGGAAAGGAGTGCGGTGTAGCTGCTGGCTACTGAATAAACTAGTGTAATGAAAATATGTGATGTTCACAATAAACTAGGCGGAGAAAGAAAGGCGGAATGAAGGGATGAACAGAGGGGTTGATATAGTGGTGTGGATGGAAAAAGATAGTGAGAGAGGAGAGGAAAAAAGCTGCCATTTCATCTAAGTTTTTAGTCGAGTGGACAAGAGTGAGGAGAGTGGATAAAAACACTGGATATGGGAATGAAAGATACCAAAAAAGTGCAAAAAAAAGTGTTAAACGAAGGAGCCAAAAGGGAAAAGCTGTATGAAGAAGATAGAGCAGCGATAGGTAAGAATAGAAAGTGACGGGTTGGAATCCAAGTGGAAAGTGTCGGTTAGTGTGGGTAGGTGATAGCACCCTGAATCACCAGTGTGTGTGTGTGTGTTTGTGAGAGTAAATGTGTGCCTGATAGGATACTGAACAGCAACATCCTGACACTGAGTGGGGGCCATGCTGACTGGCAAAATCAATAGGCCAACAGGTCGCAACACTAGGCGAACCTGACATCCAATCACAATACAGCACAGGGGGGTCGCCATAGTGATGAATGACCCTGGTTATGTCTGTGTGTGTGCGTGTCTGAGTGTGTCTTGTCTGTGCAATTCTCTGTCACTGTATGTGTGGAGATAAGGAGGATGGCGGTTGGAGGGGGGTCTATCAGGGTCTTTAGCAGCATGATTTTCCTCTTCATGTTTTTTGCTTTTCATGCTGCCTGAGCAGAAGTAAACGTACCCCCAAACAACAACCTTATAACCTTTTAATAACTAATTACAGCATATTATGGGGTGTTTGGGGTGGTTTTTTGCAATGAATATTCAATTTAAGACAAACAATATCTCTGCTATTAAACTATCTGTCATAAATATATGTATTTTTTAATGATCCGCAAGCTTTGGTCTAATGGATCTTGTCATATTTAAGACAGATAATATTCAAAAAAGTTTTATTTCAAGGAACCTGGAAGACTGTTTGTGTGCGATCACTGAAAATAGCAAACTGCAAATGCCCACATAGTTCTCGGAGTAATCGCCAGCACTGTGGCTGCAGTGGAGGCATGGAAACTGGAAAAGGAAGAGAGATGAAGGGAGGGAGGGAATTGTAACTGAAAAGGTATGACAATAACAGTGTTTTATAAATGAATCAATCAGCCAACAATCTGAGAGTCACTCTATCAGTTCACTTTGCTGAAATCAAATTTTCTCTTCTCACACCCTGCCTCTTGAATGATAATTACACATTTTGCTGTTAGTATGGAAAAAAGATTACCCTGCAGCTGTACTCCAGCTTTTTTTTTTTAAATTTTTTTATTTGAAGATTATTGCGCATACTTCAGTAGGAGTGAAGCACTGTAGGGTTTTCCAGAGTTTCTGGTGACATTTTAAGAATAAGTGCAGCTCTGCCTCCACCTTTGAGCATAAACTGTCTCACCACTGCTGCTGATTTCTTTAGTTCTATTCTTTTCTCTCTTACTTTACATTTCTCCCTTCTTATTCTCCTCACTCTGTCTGTCTTCATAATTCCATAGGTCTATCTATCATGTTGGCCATCTTGTGCGTCTCTTTACCCCACCTTTCTACCTCCCACTCACCCCATATGTCTGGTTCCCTCTGCCCCCCTCCCTAACCCACTTGCTGTCTGAACAGTTTCATAGTTGTATCAATCAAGTTCAAACAATAAGACCAGAGTTGGTCCCTGTGCTCCCATCTACTTCCTAGTTTATGGCTTGTAATACCCCTTCAGTCCCTCACTCTCTGTCTTGTTTCATTCCCTGCTGTGTGTGTGTGTGTCTGTGTATGTTTATATGCGTACACTTGAGCATATGTTTCTGGAACAGAGCTGTAAATGCATCTAGAGAGAAGAAGGGGAATAGTGCTTCCCTTTCTTTGAGCGAGGTTTATTTGTTTCCACCGGGAGTGCAATCAGAATGCCTGTTTGCAGCTATCATGCTTGGCAGTATGTATTTTAAAGAACTGTAAGCTTAAGATTCTGGCTATATCAGTGCTCAGGACAAGATTTCAAGAGAGGTTGTCATAATGTGTAAACTGCATTACCTCAATGCAGTTTTCCTGCACTGAAACACTTTTCAGTTTCCATCTCGCTTTTTTGACCATGGTAAGTGCAGCAGGACCTGTGGACTGGAGATGTAAGACCGCGTCTACACAGAAGACGCAGCATGAACACAACATTAGCTGAGCAGCAGCAGCTTTGATGCTCCATCTGTGATTACTCAGAAAGCATTGAGGCAAAATATCGATCTGTTGGTCACCTGCGTTTTTGGAAGTGCTCAGACCCGAACACATGGTCAGTGTAGTTACGTGTAAAGGGCAGGAAACTAGACTAGAAGTATAAAAAATGTACCTCAGCTTGTGCAAGAAAAATGTGAGTCTTTTCACAGCCTGTGCAGACAGCTGGATTGATCGAAAAAGGATCTGTTTGGTCAGACGTGCATGAGAGGGACAAGTGAAAAATGTAGTTGAAACACTGTCTGTGTAGACACAGCATGTTTGAGAGCGGCTCCAGAAATGCACACATCACTGAACAGGAGCTATTTGGTCACGTAACAGCTGAGTTAGGGGAAATGCATAGATAAACATTTTAGTGCGATTATTCCAATAAAAATGTGAAAAAAGACTAAACACTTTCTCTGTTTTTTCTCCCTTTGCAGAACTCCACAGTACGTCCTGCGGAAACCCTGGAGTCCCTCCCAAAGCAGTGCTCAGTGGTGGCGGGCGGTTTGCTGTAGGTGACCGTGTGCGGTACAGCTGCGTCCCTGGTTACGTCTTAGACGGCCACGCAACACTCACCTGCATCACCAATGCTGGAAACACGGCCGTCTGGGACTTTCCTGCTCCTATCTGTCGAGGTACGGACTAAACCCGTATGTGTACGTGCGTGAGCAGATATGAAGAGTTTAATTCTAAAATGAATGCGCTGTAAACTGTAAATTCATGATACAATTCTGAAAATGAAATCAAATGATGAAAAATAAACCAATGCTAAAGATGCCATACTTACTCCAAACTGATTTTGTGGCATTTTAGAAGAAAACTCTTCATATATCTGTGTGTATTCTATAAATGTGTATGTGAAAGAGACAGGAAGACAGACAGACTACACGTGCATGTGTGTTTGTGTGCGTATGTGGCAGAGAACGCAGCAGGCAATCCAAGAATTCTTGTGTGTTTATGTGTGTGTGTGTGTGTGCTTATTGTGTGTTTTATAGTTGACTTTATAATCAAAGATGTGTGTGGGAGAGAGAGGCAAATATGCGAAGTGAACTATATGCTGCTTTCCATTTTTGGAGTTTTGTTTATTGTTGTATTTTATGCCACACTACAGTAAAAACTCTTACCAACAGACATCCCCCGTATTGTGTAGGTGGATGCAAATCTAGTGGCTTTAATGTGTGCATGTACAACAAAAATGTATGTTTTCACAGTTTACGTTAAATGTAGATTTATTTAAATACCATTTTAGATTAACGTGGCAACAGCAACACGTGAATAAATAATTGATAATGTGTAGTTTCTTCAGATTTGCTTCATAAGGCTTCATTTGCGATGCTTTCAGATATATATTTTTTTTATGGAAGGCATTGCTACCAGTGGTGCAATAAATCCTATTCAAAATAACACCCACAATCTGCAGATTTAAGTATCCCATAGCTGCTCAAAGGTCATTGTTTTACTTTGCCAATTTAGTTCATTGACGCCCTTTTATAAAACTTTATCTAGCAAACTCACGAGAGATGTATTTTCTAAGTAGCTGGAGAAAAAGCAGAAACTGAGGCAATAGCATGTTGGACTTAACAGTTTGTGATTAAGATGAATCCAATGATATACCATCTCTTTGTGGATCATGATTGGATGTCGGGAGGATAGGCTTGTCTCGTCACATGAGCCAATTGTTGCTGTCAGATTTTTTACATCTAAACATAAACTTTTAACCTATTTGCCTCTTTGACATATATTCTGCAAGGCGTCACAGATGCATTAAAGCGAGGACAAACAGACTCAAAAACAGCTTCTTACCGAGAGCCATCACCACCCTGAACTCTCACTTGTCCCATGTCCAACACCCAGGCAACAATATAATGTAAAATGTGCAATATACACCACTACTTCGTTCACTCCGCTATTTATATTCACTGTTATTTATAATGTATATTTGTAAAGACACTGCTTTGCACAATTTCTTAAGATTTTCTTGCACTGAAAAGGAGAAGCTTTCCAATTTCGTTATACACTGTATAATGACAATAAAACACATTCTATTCTGTTCTATTCATATATCAGACTAGGAAACGTGCACATGTCCCTTTGATACTATTTATTCAAGATCCCTGAAGCAAGTGCTGGGCATACCATAATGCATAGCTTCCAAATCAATTGCTATGTCTCACCTTGGTTTAAACATGATGTCATACATATTTCTAACAAAACACTAACCAAGAGCCATTTTATCGCCATTATTTATTGACTATTCTCTACAATTCTTGACTCATCTCCTTCCAGGACAAATTCAATACCTTCTAATTCATTCCAGTCAGGTTTTGCAAGATGACACATTTCATGTCTTTAGACTCAAGAAATCCCAATATTGTGATTCTTTCCACTTCCCTCAACACCTTTGTCAACTCCATCCTCTTGGACATCCATAAGCGTGTTGTTAGCATGCAGGGAAAGACTCCTCAAGACACATCAGCCTGTGTTTGAATTGATAATGTGTCCTTTTCACCCAGCTCCTGGACACACTCTATATCAGTACTCCATATCATACCCTGTTTCGTGTTTCTTGTATGTGCTTCCTTTGGCTTCTGTTTTTCTAAAGTGCAACATTTTTGCCAGCATCGTAGTGTTTTTTTAACACCCACTGAACCAGAATATAACTAAGGCCCTGTAGGCTACTCTAAAACCACAGCTAACAATCTTGAGCCTTTGTCAAATCTCAGTATTATTTTCATCTCTGGTTGAAGATTTGTTAAACACATACGCTCTGTTGTCAACAATATGTTTGTCCATCTTGGATCACTTGCAAATTACTATTGGACCTCCCTGTTAAAGGTCTGGTGAGCAGAGTTAATACTTTCTTCCCATTTTGACTATAGCAATTTTATCTATGCCATACTGGTACTCAACCTGGTATCAGAGACCAGAGTCCAGATTGTCACTCCGGTGATGCTGCATTTCTTTAATGTCCCGATTTATAAATTATTCAATTCATTCCTGCATAGAAAGTTCTGTGTGTTAGGTAGGGTGATCAGAAGGTCATCATGAAGAATAAAAATCCTCTTCTGCAGAGGTGTGGTTTTCCTTCTGACCTTTTTCAGATTCTGGTGGAGGTAGGAGACATCCTGTTGTCTCCAAGAGCGTCGACAGTGGTCCTTTATTAATAAACATCCGATCTGCAGATGTTCCATTTAGAAGTGAGTTTTGGGTTAGCTGTCTTCTGAAACGGTGTCGTACCAAATTTACAGCTTCAAGATAGGGTCTCTGGGTTCTTTGTGTGGGACTTGCATTAAGTTACACTTTTGACTTCCTCATCTGCTGTTCCACTTCCAGACCCTACAGATATCTGGAAAAAACAACAACACTGTTTTCTATGATTAAAATCTAAAGTTGATCAGGAATTTCTCTGTTGTTGGCCTTAAATTGTGCTGCAGAGTTGCATTTTCCTTTCCATTTAGATCTTATCTTTTTTCTTCAGGTTGTAATCGTCATCATGAACTCACGGTTGACTATTATCTAAGTTTTTACTTGGTCTCATTTGCATTTGATGTGTTTTAATTATTTACACAGCGATTTCTTTTACTTTCAGTAATTTAGTAAGGTGTTTTCTCTTTGTTGTCATCAATTCAGTATTATGCTTTGCAAATTTATTTGACTTTACTTGAGGTGATATACATACAAGATTACAAGGCAATTCCATGATATGTAGTATCTTTCAATTTCAGCACAGATAAGGAAAGTGTCAAATAAAATATATCAACCAATAAAATAAATGATTCACCGGACATGAGTTGATAAAAATTTCTCTGTTCCATCCAAGTTTTTTAATCAGTGACTCTTTACACCTTCCTCTATGTTCTCCGATGACTCAAATGACTGCCAAGTGACATCAGTGACATCAATGACCAGGAAGAAACTGTGATTTAATTAGGAGACTGAACTTCGCTGCTCCACCTGAATGCATTCTGGTTGTAGATCTGATAAGCAGCACAGAGTCAGTCATCCAGAAGAGGAGCATTTCTTAACACGCAGGAGAAGGCGCTTGCACTTTTCATGCAGGGCCCACATCACCATTCTTCCATGAGAGAGTGGGCGGATTCGTTGTGTTGAACTTGGAGGGCAATCGGTTCATGGCATGTGCACTCTTAAGCGATTCAAGCACAGTGTAAACAAGTCGAGATAAACAAGGAATATACCACCAACCGCTGCAAGAAAAGAAGGCAAATAGTTGCTGAGAGTCACTGGAAGCACGGATAGTATAGATAGCATCCTTTGAGAATCTTCTGTATGAGCTGTATTTAAAGCTTACAAAGCAAACTCTGTTCCCCAAAAACTTCTTCATAACTAAACTGCATTCTTGTGTACATTTTGAAAGAAACCTCTAGGTAAGAGTGTTGCATACCTGGTAAGATTTCCAGTTTGAAGGAGCCACAAAGTCTGCATCAAAGAGGAAGAAAAGTTGCATTTTTACTCATTTACTTTTGAATTTTACTTGCTGTTTAGTGAGGTTTAGGTACCAAAACTATGCTCCTAGGTTTAGAAAAACATCACAGTTTGATTGATACTTTAACATAGATAACTACTTATTAGAAGCTTGGTTAAGTTTAGACTCCAAAAGTACAAAGACTTATGACTTAAAAGAAAAAAAAGCACAATTGAGGTGAAAATACAAACCTTTTATAACATATTGGAAGCTGCTTCTTCATTTTCTGGGTTACTATGGTATGCCCAGCACCATTCAATACATGATTGGTTGGCTGAAAAGAAGCAAAAATGAAAGCAATAGAATTCAACAGCAAACATATATTGATTGAAAACGTATTTGTGATATGTCACAAACAATCTGGCAGAAAATATGTTTCCCTCACAATAAGAGAATGTAGTTTAGTTGGTTAGAAGTGTCATTTTTAGGAGATGGGGCTGCAAGGACACACACTGAAAGCATTCGTGCCAATTTGTATGTAATGACAGTGGACCGAACGGTAGCATCAACAGCAGGGCCAACCTGATCAAGCAAACAAAGCGTAATTCAAGCCAGCTACTGTTAGTAGCAGTACGTGAATGTTTTGTATGCACAGTGCTCAACTCTTGACCGAGACGGAGAAAGTGATGGAGAAGACGGTGGATATTTCCTGCTGGTTTAGATACAACACCAAGCAAAAATGAAGACACTGAAGCTGTCATAGGTCGACTGTTGGTATCACAAAAACAGCAAGATGTTCCTCAAACACCCCAGGTGAAGAAAAAGAAGGACACGATAAAGTGAACTCTCGGATCATTAAGCTAACATGAGCTCTGCAATAAGTGCAATAAGCGATTTATAGGTTTGTACATTTACAAACTTAAACTGTCCCTCAGGAACAAGATGACAGCAGAGAGAAGCAGAGCCTTTTAGTGTTGACTTAGTGCATACACATGTACAGCAAGACACACAGCACAGAGGGTCATTATTTACGTTTAAGAAAGCCATTAAAGAGGACTAATGGAGCAATTATCATCAAGCAAAGCGGATATGAAGCGCTATTGGAACATATCGACTGCTATGAAACATGCTACCTCGCTATCATGGGAAGGAGAACTGGACTGGTGTTTAATTACCCTCATAAGGCAGCTGTAGGACTTAAAATGAGGTCATTCTCAAATGTTGAATGCACACGTTTTCTCCATGCTGTAGAACTGATTACACAACTTTGACGATTATGTGTTCAGTCACAGATCCAGCAGATTTTTTCTTCTTATTATGGTCCATTTCTAACTAAAACTGCAAGAAAAAAACAATAATGTGCTGCAGTCTAGCATGCAGGTGACAGCTAACAGGTTTGTAATGGTATCACTCCTCATTTATGTCAATTTTATCGCTTATTATTGCACAGTGTGTTGGCAGCAGATACGGAAATAACAAAACTTTGTGCTTGTGACATTAGAAGAAGAAACAAAAATGAAATGCAGATGTAAATTAGCTTCACATAGCATTTAGAGACACTTACCAAAGAGTGTAATGCTTCTGTTATCTGAATTAGCCCTGTCTTTTGCACAACAAAACCCACCCAAACAATGTGCTAAGTTGTTGCACAACATATCTCCCGGTGCAGTGAACTGTAATTTGGGTCTCGGGATGGGGAGGAAGAAGGGGTGGAGAGGAGGGTAGCGAGAGGGGAAACAGGGGGGGAAATGGCAACTTGTCAGTGCTGGATTAGCAATGTCTCTGTCACTCTGTCAGTGAGGCTAAGAGGAGCTCAGCTGCTAATACGTTCACACCAACTCAGAAACACACACACACAGCTATTCACACCCTTTTTCGCTTACACACAAGACGCAAAAAAACATACTCCCACACACACGAAAAACTCACACGTACACACAGAGTTGTATACTGTTCCTGCATGTGTGTATGTGTGGTGACACCTAGAGGCATTCATACAGCCGTAATAGCTTTCTATCAATTATTCAGCCATG
The DNA here is from genome assembly GCF_021347895.1 of Acanthochromis polyacanthus. NCBI lineage: Eukaryota > Metazoa > Chordata > Actinopteri > Pomacentridae > Acanthochromis > Acanthochromis polyacanthus. The sequence goes on along the minus strand of NC_067123.1, from coordinate 35,078,067 downwards.
CAATCAAATGACTTGAAATGTGGTGCTTTTAGCAATATCACCAGAAATATGCTCGCTCCCGCTTTCTCCTCTCTCTTTCTGTCTCTCACACTTCTCTGCGCCCGTCGATAATCTTGTCCCTTTTTTCTTACAGCTACAAATCTCAACCTATTTGCGGTACACATTGTGCTTAAATTATCATGCATTAATCATGAATAGAGCTGAATCCCCACTCGTTCAAAATAATAAGACGCTGCCCCGTTCTCGCATTAATCTGTCCCCTTTATGACCGGAGATTGTTACAGATGAACTCAGTGGACATTCACACTAACAATAACCTGATTCAGTGTGCTTCTCCCTCTTTGTGTTGTCTGTGTTTGGGTTTATCTCCCACACATGCCCAGTCCAGTGGGATTGGGGAGTTTAAATGACCCTTTAGTGTAAGTATGGATGTTATGGTTTGGTCTACCTGCCTTTCAATTGGAGCCACTATGGCCCTGAGTGCAGGAACGGTACACCTTAAACTGTAATGCAGCCTAGTATGACAATAAATCTGCACTTTTCTAGGAGTTAAAATGGTTTTGTTAAATAGCACATTACAATGTAGATTTTGAGTGTTCATTTATTTAGTATGCTGTTAATTGTTAACCACCAAGCAATCAGTTAGCAAATTAGACATTTTCTAACAAGCATTAAAAAAGAATGCATCACATAATGGCATGCAATTCCCACAGTGATAATTCAATTGATTTAGAGAGACAGAATTTTATGATGCTCTTGCTATGAAGGGAACTCGGTTAAACAGTCCCGCTGCTAATATTTTGTTTGCTGCAACTCAGCTTGTCTCTTTGTACAAAATATGCCTTTTTTTTAAAGAAAAAACTCTGTTGATAACCTGAAAATATGTCAAACCAAAAACTGATTCAGATTAGGGAACAGGTTATCGTGTTTTACATAATGCAGGACGTTTTGCACTCTTCCTCAGGTGTTGTTAAAGGTATAATTTCCCAGCGTTTACTGTGTAATTCATTTGAAAATAGGATATACTTTCTTCATATGAATCTGTACATATAAATACTTACCAGTTCCTATACTAGTATTTAAACGTGGTTATAGAAGAACAAGAGAGTAACAATATTGGGAAATTATAATAATCATATATAATAAAATAATAACTATATAATTAAACCAGGAGCTGCATAATGCAACATTGCAGTATTTTAATTTAGTGCTAAAATGGCTCATGGACAGATTATGCTGTTTAATTTTAAAAGCTTAAATGGAAATAATTGTGTGTCAGCTTGAAATTTAAACCAATAGTAAGGTGGGAAATAATGTAATTGTCTGCACACATGCACTATATGTAGTATCATGTGGTTACAGTAGGTAAAGCTAAGAAAGTTCTTTTGAAGAATTAGCTTTGGTTTTGTATCTCTGAAATTGTGATTATCTAATTTGGATGTAAAAGAGTGTTACACAGACAGACAAATGAATACCATGTGGAAGCTTTAAATGTGCATTTTTCAGAACTTACAATGCCACATTATGGTTGGCATGGACTTAACTTTAACAATAACTGTGGGCAGTGTTGGAACAAAATCATTTTTTATGTCTTATTCAGGGTTGCTCTCTTATAACACTTAAATCCCTTATTTGTATGAATGAACAACTACTTTATCTGCTGTTTCTTTGCTTTGTTTTGCATGTTTGTCGTGAAGCTGTTGGCTGAAAATGTCACCATTCAAATAATAAGAAGCCAGGAACAACTACATTGGTGGTGCAGCTCATGACTGTTCATTTAGAAGCCTAGAATAGGTTGGAAACGGCAGCTGATGTGAGCATGTAGCTCCACTGAGTCACTTCATGAGATTCTGGAGTAAACAAATCCACTTCTCTAGACTTGACATGTGTAACTGTTGCAACAACAGGCTCAATCTTGCACACACAATTTGAAAGTGGGGCTTGTACCTGAAGGGCTGCTGTTTCAGTGCACCTTTATTGCACCCAAACTGTGGTAGATAGTACCACTGGCAAAATATAATGGAAAGGCACACTACCCTGTAACAGTATGCCACACTAATGCAGTAAAACATCATGTATTTGCTACGTGCTATGATTAGCCTGAACGCTTCTGTGCATTTATGCATGAGCGTCAGTGTGTGTGTTTCTGCTAAGTCGGTGCAGAATTATTTACAAGACAGAAATATCCTTCAGCCTTCATGGCATCCACCTTCACACACACATGAGCATGGCTGGCCCTGAGAAAATTTCATCATGATCTCGCAGATAAAGAAGATGTCTATGAATATTCATGGTTTGGGTGAGCATGTGCGTGAGTGTGGAGAGTGGGGGTGGTTTGAGTGAAAGGGAGCATCAGTAGGAATAGTCTACAGATCTCTTATGTGTCAGAGAAGAGGGTCTGCAATGGAAATGTGGAGGTTTAAGAGAAACTGTGCCTGATTGTGCTTGTTTGCCAATATATGTTGGGAATAACTGTGAATGTACTGTAAACACACATTAATGTCAATAGAGAGAGAGGCAGAGTTGGGGACACAAAAGGGAACAAGTGTGGGGTTTAGAGGGATGGGGAAGAGCCAGAAGGAGAGGAAGTGGGGGGTTATTGTTCGAATTGAAAAAAAGTAATAATGTGCTCTGACAAAACTTGAAATTAGACTGGCTGAGAAACGGAAATGAAATGAGCGCGTGTGTGGTTGTTTGTGTGTGTGAAGTCAGCATAACGAGATTGAGGCTGCTGCCGCTTGGTGCATGTTTTTGTGTGTTCACAGGAGTGTGCGGATTATTGGTTGAGCTCATCGTACTAATTCTGCTGCAGTCTGATCAGGCACTCGTGAGAAATAGCATTGCTGGTCTCACAGTGCTCCAAACAAAAGCAGTTCTCTGGCGGAATTTAACTTAAAACTCGTGCCCTTGCTTAAGCCTTATAGTGAGTTCAGACCAACTGTGAAGCTTATTGTAGAGGTGGCATGTATGTGTACAGTACAGGTCAGTTGGGAGGTACACTAGGTTTGTTTAACAGTTTCCTTGCAGCCTTAATTCGCATGCATACCTTGAATAATTAGCAATCCAAGACTACAGTATATTCATCGTAATGTAATTTATTTTTATTTTTGTTTTACTTTTCAGTTAAACACTCAATGCGGAAATGATAAAAATGTTATATTGAGATCAAACTTGAGGCCAAAGTAGTAATTTGCAGTTTTACGTGATGGTTGCCGTGCTGTCTCACTATACCAATGCCTAAACCCAGACATACTGATACAGAAGTGTGTCTGTTCAGCCTGTTCTAACACAGTTGCATTGTTCGCAGTCCAAGATGACAGTATATTCATTGTAATTTGATATTATTTTTTTTCAGTTAAGCACTCAACTCCAAATGGTAAATTGAGATAAAAACTAGACAACATAGTTTTACTGGTGGCAGCGCTGTCTCGCTATCCAAACGTCTAAGCCCAGATATACTGATGCAGAAGTGTGTCCATTCTTACAATCTCTTGCTGGGACTGCAATACAAATTTAGCTCTAAGCTGCATTTTCTTCTAGATTGGAGGATTTTGAAGACTAAAACTGTGCCAGTGAGTCCACTGAGAATAAGGAATATGATTTTATGCCATTTTTGAATCAAATCTTTTAAAAGCAAAGTGAGAAAATGGCAGAACGAGTCAGTGCACAACTGCTTTGATGCTGCTTCTTGAAATACACAAGTAGTTTTTCAGGCCAAATTTCACACTTGGGAAGCCAGGCGATCTCAGAAGCGTGCACTGTCCAGGAAAACAGTGTAATTTAGTTGCATTGGCCACAGCTGGAGAAGAAGGTACTGCTGATGGATGCTCCAAATGCTGAGTTTGGAGTGTTGCTCTAAGCAAAAGCGTGTGGCTGTAATTACTGTACTGGCTAATTTATGTTTGGTATGTTGCACTCTTTGAAAGCTGCAGCAGGCTGTGCTCAAAATCAGTCCACAGTGATAAATATTAAGAAATTAAAAGAAAGAAAAACTATGATATCCATATTTAGCTGCATGATACTACAATCTGAAAAGGTTACAAGCTTGTGAAATGTTGCATAATCTGCCTTACATACGTGTGCAGAACCCAAGATGTTTAATAGTGTTATGGAAAGGAGCCATGTATTTAAATTATACAAAGATGAGTCTACTTGCTCAGGTTGAACAAGTATTTCAACAGTTTCAACTGTTTAGTCACACTGACAGTTGTTTAAAAAAGATGCATATGCACCTTCCATTCACATTTTCTCAGTTTAAAGAACCAGTTCTTTATTTGACATAAAGAACTTCTGCTGTTTAAGCCATTGTTGACCACATTTTGTACAAAGGTAACAAGCTAGGTTGATCCAAGTGACTTTATTAAATTAGAATTAAGGTAAGGAACTTAAATCAATGCTAGTTTACCTCAGATTTTACACACATCTTTATTATGAGAGGAAACAACTAGGACAAAAGGAGCAATCTCTGAAGATTTCTTCTAATATACTTGTCTTGTTATGTCCTTTAGAAATGTTGAAATGAGTTGAGTTGAGCAATACGATCATTTGAATCCAAGCAGCATCAAATTTGTCATTTTAGTTGAATTATCCTTAATTTTAGCATGACTTTTACATTAACATAATGAGAGAAGATTAGTTGATTCAACAAATTTTCTGTAGGAATCATACAATGTATGAATTGATGGAAACCTGTGTGAAGTAATGCAGAAAAAGTAAACTAATGTATGAGTCCAATTCATAATCTAGAAAAAAATAAGACCAACTACCCAAATTTCAAGGAAGTTTTATGATCAGTCCAACCTCTGCATTATTCCAAACACAGACACACACAGCAGGATTTGCATTGTCAGCTACCTGCGGGCTAATGCGTGTACTTTTGTTGCATGAGCTGTTTGTGCTGATTAAAACTGATTCCAAATCACTGCAGCAATCTCATTTGCAAGAAAGAAGCGAGGGTAAAATTCACATCACATTCAGCATCAAAGCACCTTTATGTACAGCTCACTGAGTTTCTTAGTAAAAAAATGAGTCTTCACTGCTGGGGTACGTTGAAAACATGTCCACACAATGCTTTAGCTACCTATTCAAAAGCTACTTGGCTCTTAAGCAGCGCTTTCTCAAAAGTTGCTTCCCGAGAAAAATAGCCTATATTTAATTTATTATGAAAGCTTGGGAGCTACAGTACCCATCGCTACAAACAGCACCAGTCAATCTCTTGCCTGTTTGAAGCACTATCAATCATTTTTCAGTTTCATTCACTTTAGCCATGAATTTAAGTCATGAATAGTCCTAGCCTAGCCGCACTAGACAACCCACAGCAACGAATTTAATTCTCTGCCAGGGAGGGTCTAGTTACCCTCCATAAGGCTCGAGGCTGGATTCTCCTAAAACTGGCCGGACCAATCACCATGAAGTGTAGAGTCAGAAGGCGGGCGTAACTAAGTGGCGACAGAGGCGTGACGATTCTGACAGAAACAACCGGCGCACAATAAACAGTTATCTTTCGACTTGGCTTTGGCCACAGCCCTTAAAGATTTGAAGCTAAAATTCAACTTGAAAGATAAACAAAGGACGGCACTGAAGTGTTTCATTGAGAAGAAAGACGTATTTGGACTTATGCCGACAGGATATGGCAAATCCTTAATATACCAGTTGGCTCCGCGGCTCCGCTGGTTGGGAAGCTAATGGGACTTAGCCACAATCCGCCGGTGCTCTCGGAACTACGTCAGCCTATTCGTTGCGTTGATTGGTTGTATACCTACCCAATTGCTGCAGAGGGATTTGATAGACAACCTTTTAGCCCGCCTCCCTCCCTGTCGAGCTTCCCTAGACCCTTGTGCCGTCAGAAACATGGGTGTAGCACGGCTAGGCTAGAATAGTCCAACATACCCAGATATATTCAAAATGTAACTGGGAGGACATTGTTTAGCTGTGAGAAAAGAAAAGACAATGCAGATTTATTTGCACTCGTTCATTCGAGAGAAGCAACATAAATATGGCAAGAATGAAAGACAGAAAGGGAATCAAACGAGTAATTGGTCAAGAATCGTGTAACCGTAGTTACCATGGGAACAATCAATATGCTAATTAGGAAATTAGCTAGCTTTGTGCTAAAGTACACACTTGTCAAAACTGCAAGTCCAAGATGTGTGTGTAAAGACACATTGATCTAGTAAAGTAACTTTTTGTTTCTTTCTTCCTGATTTAGCTTTTCTGAAGATACAGTGATGTCATACAAATGACAATATCAGCTTAACATTGAGTCTAATCTCTGAAAAATGTACTTGAATTCAAAAAATATCTTTCCAGAATTTGGTATGCCCCCATGATGCACTGGAGCTAACATGGACTCCTTAAGTAAAACCTGATATCCCATGTTATCCCAGCATGATTGTGCAGTGTGTCATAGAGTTTATTGGTGTGTCAGTGTTCAACAGACATCATAAATATTCAGTGGAGTTGATTTTACATGACTGTGGAGGAAAGTCCATGACAGTCACCACACGTATTTGGTCTTTAAGTTGGTCTTGAGATGTGTTTGGGCTCATTATCCTCCAGCAGAAGGAATCCTTCCCCTCAGAGATGCAAACCAAAGTGCAGACCATGTCACTGAAGAACGGAGTGCTACTTCTTCCCTGGTCAGTCGATTCGGTAAAGGTGTCCAACGCCAGACTAGCCAATGATTTGTTTCACTGTGGGTTTGATACACTGCTGCAATATTCTCTCCCTCCAGTTCGCCTCCCTACATTCACCCTTCGGTTGCTGTCACATATCTCAAACTTGAATTCATCAATAAATAGGGCTTTTTCCCAGTCACCCACTGTGAAATGCTGGTATTTCTTTGCCCACATGAATAGCTCAACCTTGTTCCCCCTCCTGAGAAGTATTCACATATTCAGGTCACAGAACCCAAATCAGAAAACAGTAAATCAGATACAGGATGAATAAAATAATGTTCTTTCTCGTCACCTTGACCATAATTGCTGCTTGTTCAGAAACTTAATGTATTGGCTTTTATAGCACTTTTAAATAAATGGTAACTTTTATTTGACCACCTATAATTGCTTTTTCCAGCAGTGAGTGATTTCACTCATTTCATTATACTCCACGATTATTTTATAACTGTTTACTGTAGCAGTATTAATGGAGTTTTACACAATAGCGGTGGTGAATCACAGGTGACTTCTATTTAACAGCACTGAAGTAGCTGGCCTCAGACTGGCCAATAGAAGTGTGGGGGTGAAAACTCAATTTTGACCTGCAGAATGGTTTAAAAACATCAAATGAAAAAGAAGCAACACACAGCAGCTACATCGCCTTGGAGTGTGCACCTAGACGATTGCACAGTTGTAAAGCCTTCAGATCTATTACTGCCATTGCAACAGTAAACTGAATAGGAGGCCTAAAAGAGCTTAAGGGTTCGACAAGGACATCAGGTGTAATAACACTGGTCATTATTTTATATGCGTCTTAGAGAGAGAAATGAGGATTTCAAGGTTTTAAAGAAACACAGACTGAAGTCTGAGGGGGTTTGTTTTGCACATGTAGACTCTAAGTTCAGAGGTACAGTGAGATCTTCTAGCTGTGAGGCGACAGTGCGAATAGAAAAGCCCTCAATAGAATCAGATTAATATTATTTTGCTTGATAGCAGTGTCAATTCAAAGTCAAGGATATGTTGTCAGCCAGCTCTGATGACATAAGTGTGTCTCTGACAGTGTGGCCTTGAACAGCTTTGAATCAGAGTTTGCAGCAACATTTCTCTCACAGCCGTGGAAATCCATAACATTTCTGAAAACTCCAGCAGAGGGTGTTTGTTTGTATCTAATATTGAAGTGCTGCTACAAAACGCTGCATCACACAGCGCATACCCATTTTCACATGAAAACACATAAAATCCAGGTGTTTAGCAGGTGATGGTAGATGGTAGATTTACTCTATTTTGCCAGCATAAGCTTGTTGAAGATGTTTGCTCTTTTTTTTTCTTCTTATTTTTCAATAAAATTCTGCCGGAGTCAGTACTTTAAAACTCTGCTGCTGAAGTTGGTTGTTTGACTTCCACATAAACTTTCTGCGACTTTCACATTTCACTTTAAGCCTGAGTGTGTGTAAGTGTGTGTGTGACAGAGTGTGAGTGACTGCTCCTGACAGTGTGCATGTCTGTCTGTGTTTGTGACATTGCGTGTAGATGCGTGTATGTTTTGCCCAAGGCTGACTAGATTTTTTTTGTTAAGGGAGGACAACCTGGTGAGATCATCACGGTAGTGTTATTGACAGTGTTAGTTTAGTAGCGTATTTTTATGCTTTCTTCAATTTCCTCCTCTTCTTTCACTGTTTACTGTTTTTTCCTGCATTTTGTGTCTCTCTCTGTGTGACTCGCCAAGTAGCAGTGGGATGGGTGGCTGACGTAACATTCTTTTATTTTTTTTAACCAATGGAAAAAAAAATCTTGTCACCCCGAACTGCAGTGGATAAAATTGCTGCAGCTGAAGTCAACCATGCATGACTAAAGCTGAATTCCTTTCATCTTATTCTGGGTTTTTGTTGCCAATGTGATTTCACTGTAGTTATGCGCCGACTAATGTCATAATGCTTCGTTAAAAATGTTAAAAAGTCCACAGATATTTCACGTACTGAGCAAACCCATCCACTCAGAGGTTGTTTTTTTTTTTTCAAGTGTTGTGGTGCTTTTTCTCAGTTTCACACTGTGTAACATTATTTCATGCATCAGATACTTGCACAGAGCAGCAAAGAGAGAATGATGCCAGCTTGACATATTGTATACTTCTGTGTGTGTGTGTGTGTGTGTGTGTGTGTGTGTGTGTGTGTGTGTGTGTGTGCGTGTGCGTGCGTGTGCGTGTGCGTGTGCGTGTGCGTGCGTGCCAAGTAGTATGAACAAGTTCAACTAAGCTTTGACAGATTATGGTGTTTATGTAGGTAGGTTCTTGCAGCCTAAGACACACAGTCACTTGGATACGCACAGACCGTCCCTTCTAGTGCAGGAGTTTCAAGCTGAGCTGTCACTGATTCAAACATGAGGCACATACACTCAGTCATACTGCACTGTGCATGCTTGTGTTAATGTATATGTGTGTGTAAGTAGCTACCTGTGTTACCACATCTCTACATCTCTCGATTGAGGCTAATCAAAGAGCTCTAAGATTCAAATTAACAAATCAGCACCAGAAATATCCTCTCACAAACAAGTTAGGGGCTGTCTAAAGAACGAATAGGTAATTTTCCCCCATTAAGATGTGTTTTCGAAACATCAGGATAGTGACCTCATCTAATTAGTGAGAAGAATCAATGATTGCAGGTGAAGAAAGGGAGAGTCACAGTATTGGCAGGTTTGTGCTGCAGAGGGTCAACTGCAGGATTAGTATTAATTCTCATACTAACAGATGTGTGAAGCATTTTCTTCTCTTATTACTTCAAGGCACGTCTATTCATAAGCACAATGCAAACAATATATTTTGCTAATAAGCAAGAGAATCTCTAGCAACACCTCTAAAAACGCATTGCTTATGTGACGATAGACAGAATGTCTTTAAATGTATTCACGAAACAGTATAACAATATCAGCAATATCAAAACACCTTGAAAAGTGCACCAGTGTGGTGTATTTTTTTTCTATTTTGTTGCTTATTGTGCAGTCTAAATCCATGAAAATGCTTTCTTTACACCCTATTTGGATAACTTTTTAGCTCAAGGGCCTTCAGTATTTACCTTTTCACCAAGCTTGTTGCTGTGTGATGGATTACCAATAAAGCAGGTTTCATTACTTTACAAGGCAAGTTTCATAAAATATATTAAAACCTGAAAAGAATGTCTGCCTTGTCGATGGATAAAATACATGTAAATACAAAATAAATAAATAAATAAATATCACAAATGCTTAAAGAAATTAATCATTTTGAGTTATCAAATAATACAATGATAAGTAAGAACTGCAACTTTTGGTAGTTTCATGATGCGACACAGAAGTAAAGATGCGTGCTTTGATTTTTTTCCATTAAATCTAACACCCAGTTTATTTTTCCTCATGAGAACAACCCTGACGACGGCTAAGTAGGAAACCAGAAAGAGAAGTCTTTGCTCATGATGTTTATTTGTATGACGGAGCACATTTTTTCCCCTCTCCCTCCCTCTCCCTGTCCCTTCCATTCACACACACACATACACCTCTTCCAGCTTCTCCATGGTCTCATTATTATCTTGCTAATGGTTCCCTGTGGATGTAAAGCTCTGCTGATCCAAGCAGCTGGAGACACACACATACCGCCAAACAGACAGACATAAAGTGCAACACACACACTGTACACTGTGTATACCCAGGTAGAGAGAAGAACAGTAATCCAGGAGCATATGTACCCACCAGTGCAAAAAATTTGACACACTTTATAATTTAATTTCCTGCTCTTCTGCTCACCGCACATACACACATATACAGATGTAGTCTGACTATGCTCCTAATCCCTCTCTGTGGAAGTCAGTATGGGGGATTTAAATCTGTGATACGTGCTTGCGTGTTGGTATCCGAAAGCACAATTACTGAAACAGCAAATTCATAGGCTTCTAAACTTGGCAGGCATATTTTACACTTAATTTCTTTCAAACTAAAGTGTTCCATGGCAGACTTTGATTTTGAATTAGGTTTTGGCTGAGTAGCAGTATGTTTGAAGGGTATAGTTCTTACACAACAGCCACTAATTAGCTGAGATTTCATTTTTCTTTTGAAGTTGTGCATGTGTCAGGCTATTTTGGCGTCTTATTTTAATTAGCATCTTTAAATGATGACAGTTCTAGTTGGACTGTTTGAGACTCAAAGGTGACAAAAACGGACCTTTTCATGACTGTTGAAATTAGTCAGTGATTTCCAGATGCTAAAAATCTAGAAATATAAAGCTTCTTGTCATTGTAACAAATTATTTTCATCATAGCAGGTGATTACCGATCTGTTTTATTTAAAACATAACTGTGGCATTTTTTTGAAATTATATTTAAAACACTGTTCACAGTAATGAAACACTTTCTCTGCACCTCTTCGTCTCTCTCCCTTGCTCTCTCAGATCAATGTACCAGTCTTGTAGTGACACTTGAAGTACTCTTATCTCTCCTCTGCAGACCTACTCAATTCTAGCTACCTCTCTCCTCCCTTCCACTTTCCACTCCTCTCTTTTCCCTTCCTGTCCTCTCTTCTTCTTTTTCCTTCTGCATGTACTGTCTCCTCTCCTTTTCCTCTCCTATGTATGTTTTTAATTTATGTGTTATTTTTTACTGTGAATAGAAAAATATGAACAATATGACCAGTACCGGTGATGGATGCTACCCTAACTTGGATGGCTAACATTTTCATGAATAAGAGTGATGAGACAGCACTCACTGCCCCCATCTTTTTCTCTCTTTCTTTCTCTTATCCAAACTCTCCTGCACACACAACTGTGAGTTAGTTTGTGTGCCCCTGCAACCTTTAGTGTTTTCCATGTTAATGGAAATAGTTTAGTGAAACTGTACACGATCCTTTATATGCAGTGTTGCTTTTGTGACCTCAAGGCTGAAGCTGTAAAACACTTTTTAAACAGAACAGCATTGCATCACAGCTTATGGTATCATTGCCATTTAAAGGCCAGCATAAAGTCTGCTTATAGTCTCTGCTCCTTTGTCAAACCTCAGCCAACTGTAGCAGAATTACAGTCTACTTTTTCAAAAAATCCTGAAGGGATTGCAGAGATAACACAGCTACATGACATGGGGAAAATTAATTTTAATGTTGATTACAACATTTTTTTTTTTTTGTCAGCCTTTTCTGGTCATAATTTATCAAAGTATTCACAATTTGCAATTACCAAAGGACACATTTTTACACCAAGAATTTGATGAATCAACCCTATTTATCCAATTAAAACAGAAACCAAAACTTTAATCTTCAGTAGCTTTACTATACTAACTCACCCAGACGTTTAACTCACCAAGCTGACAAACACCATGAAGATCTGCAGCCTCGACACAGCCTCTGGTACCAAAAAGATCCCACTAAGACACTATAAATTTATTAATACTACCTCTTAATTTATTAATCAAGATGCAAATTCCAGCTCATGTAAGCATCAGTGCTGCAAACTTACACTGCATCAGCATTTGGAAGTGTGATCCGCAGACTTATGGTTATTTATTTAACCACAAAGACACCACAGATGCTGGTACAGCAGTGGCAGTCCTGTGTTTTTTGCATACACATGAACCTGGAGGAAACCAGTGCCGTTAATTAATTGGTACAAAGTAGCTGATCTGTTTTGATAAATGTGAAATGATATTGCATGTGTAGATTGTATATTGTCAAACTAGATACAGATTATCAAGCCTGTTCCTCACAAAACATTAATTCATCTGTAGTACAAGTATTATAAAACTTTCTAACATATACAGTGTTATTGGTCTCACTCAAAATGAATCAAACAAACAGGAAAATCAGTGCAGTGAGCACACAGATGTATGGCTCCTTTCTTTTAAACCCACTGATTCAAACCAGCGTTAGTGTGAAATTTATCAAAACTAATACAGCTGCCAAAGCAGGATTTTGGTTAAATTCCAAGTAGCCCACCTTTGTTCCTGAAATTCAATTGTTTTTTGTGTGATATAATATTCTTTCCTTCCACAATACCCATTCATCCGTATTTCAAAATAAATTGTATCCCTCAGAAAATGAAGAAAGGATGACTTAAAAGTCTTAAATACATTAAAGTATTAAGTCCTATTTTATATTCCATTTTACACCATGCATTTACATTCTATGTATGTTTAACTGTCTCAGAGGGATAACTACACATGCGAGATATTTACTGTGCTTTGTTGAAGCACTTTCTCCTCCCTCGATGCAGGCTTTCAAAATGATCAAATGACAAATAAAATGGAAGCTCCATGGAGCAACAAGTTAGCCGTCAGCAGTAATCAGCAGTTCAAACACTACTCAGCTGCTTCACCGCACCTCCAGTGTTGCTATTATTTACTACACAATTTAACTTGAAATGTCTTAGTTATTTTCTGGATTCCTGTTTGCATGTATCTCTATAGTTACAGAAATGATGACAGTTTAGACTTCAGTCACTTGTGCAGCATGCAATTTTAAGATTTCTTTTCAAATTACGGGCAATTTTATTTAGTTGAGTTATCATGGTAGCTTTATCCCCAACCCCAGACTTTTTCACAGTTACACATATTTTTCAGTACAGAATGAGATTTCCTTCAGCCAGCAGAAAGGTTTATGTCGGGTGTACTTTAGCTAACTGCAATGTGGTTGACACTGCAACACACACACACCATACACTGCACACCACGAGCACCAGACACACTATGCATGCAGAGACAGCCGGGGTTTAAGACACACACACACAAAAAAACTTTCTTTCACGCTCTGGCACACACAGACACACACAGATATGCAGACATGCACAGCATAGTGGCAGTGCTGTAGTCAGCGGGGGCTCATTTAGCCACTAAACGATTCAGAATGTTCACATTGTCTGTGTGTGTGTGTGTGTGTGTGTGTGTGTGTGTGTGTGTGTGTGTGAGAGAGAGAGAGAGAGTGTGTGTGTGTGTCAAGGCTTGTGGCCAACAGTGCCATGGATTTTCAGGTCAGCAGGTTTCTCCTTTTCTTTCCAACCCTGTACTGCTGCTCTTGTGATATCAACTCCCTTTTCCTTAGCCTTTCTCTAGCTCTCTCTAATAACCACCCTTCATCATAAATGGCCTATTATATCTTAAACTTCACCATCTGAGCTCAAAAGAACAAGGAGATATTGTGTACACTAAAATAAACAGTGTGTATTTTGCATTCGAGGAGCATCATCATCATCAATACTCCACTTAGAGTACAGCTTCTCCTTTGGGAGCTTTTTTGTGAAAGAGGTATCTGATTAGACGGGATCATTAGCTGTCATCTGGACTCCTTTGATTTTAGAAATTGCCCACTTTGAGCCTTTATTAGTCTATTATTCCAACACTTACCACACACAGATATCAGCACGTTCTGCATCATCTAATGGAACGGTCAGTTAGCTGGCTGTCTGATGGCGCCGATGTTAGTGATTTTACACAGCTATGCACAGCCACAGTGTCTGCACTCTCCAGCTGTATGCTTCACACACTGTATCTCATTGTATTCGATAAGCCACTAATGTTGCACTTGACTAATAGAGTGCTGGTCAGATCCTTAACTTGCTCTCGTAGCTGCACTGTTGGCTATAATGGTCAAACACACATGATTCTTGTTTTTTAAATGCTGCTGTTGTGCATAATTTGCTTTCTGCATACCTTTTCTTTCCTTTGTGTGTTGTTTTCTTTCTTATTTTTTCTAAAACGCTTCTGCCAACAAATGTATACAACAATGTTTTGATTAGCAGACACATTAAAAAAAGAGCCTTGCTTGAAGTGTTTTTCTATTAAAGTGAGTCCACACACTGTGTGTTCTTACAGTATGTGTCTCTAAAGTATATATGACTAAGTGCAACCTGTGTATATGCACTTGTTAGCTGAAGGGAATTAAAGATTTGAGATTAGTCATGGCTGCTTAGTCATATCGGTGAGATACACACGGCTGCTTTGACAAGCGAGACAGTCTTTAACACGGACAATAGGACAATAATCATGGCTGCCACGATGACACAAAGAAGCTGCTGTTTATACAGACAAATTCTGTAATTACATTGTCACAGAAGGGGAGATTTGCTAAAGCCTTTCAGTTGCCTGAAGATTTAAAGATCAGTCTTTTAATGGAAAATGGCATGTTTTGGAAATATGTACTAAACAATATTAGTAGTCCATTTGTACTATCATAGTGGCCCACACAGGATGACCCTCATTATAGCACAAGCCCTCCCATCCTGCTAATAAATAGACAAGTCTTCTGAGCTCATCTTCTTTCACTGAAATGTAGCATTGTCCCTAAGAAAAACCCAATAAAAGGTTTATGTCATTTAAGTAAAACAACACAAAAAATACAATCCATTCATTTCTGCAGTAAAGACATTGGGAGATGCTATGAGCTCATTCTCAGACCCTGCTTTTTTCTTTACTTCAACTGCAGCAGAAAACACCAAACATGCCTTAGACGCTTGTGCAAGATAAAGTAGCCGAGACAACAAACAATGCATATTTCAACATTTCCCTTAAATGACCATGTTACAGCGATGCTCCTCTGATTCAAAAAGAAAATCTTGCAGATATATAATTGTCTAGCCCTTGAATATAAGATGATCACTACTTTTAACTATTTTCCTCAGAAAAATGTCTATATTCGGACCACTGCAGTACATGTAGTTGTGGTAGTCTTCTGTGTAACTTAATCATATGACTTCAAACAGTGCTGATACTAAATATAATGTAGGTGTTCAGAAATGTACATGTTATGCAGTTGCAGTAGTTATGTGTTGGCACTGGAGTCTATTGATTCCAATTCATTGTTTCCTTTTCCTCACTGCATTTGTGTTTCTAGCTGGATGGATAGAAAGAGGCATACCATACGTTTATGTTATTTTGCTGTCAGTGCTCTGTCAAATGGATACGTGAATACACAAACTCTCTTTCATCATCCGTGAAAGATGGACATAGCTTAGGTTTTGCATGTGTGTGTCTTTGCAAACACGACTAAATAGTCCGTAATTTGCGTGTGTAACTTGGAAACTGTATATGTGTTGTAGATCCAGTGGAGGAAATGTTACCATGGGAACAGAACCACCTCCACTACCCAGCCACATGTAGAGTTCTGGATCTGCTGACCTAACTCCCTCTACCATTTTCACTCTGTTGCCACCCCCTCCCCTTCTTTCTCATCGTTTTTTTTTTTTTTTTTTGCTCTTCCCCTGCTGTCTCTTGATACTTTGACAGGTTAATGCTCAGCTAGCGTGTCTGGCTTATACACACACACGCAGACACACATGCGCGTCCACAGCCTGAGGTGGTGTGTAACAGGGGATTTCAGGGGGGACAGCAGGATAGACAGTTTAATCTGAGAGAGAAGGAGGGATGGGGAGAAAGCAAGAGGGAGATTGAGATACAGAGAGATAGAGTGAGCTGAAGAGAGACAAGGGGAGGGCAGGAGGGTTACGGCCAGGACATGTCTGTGAGAAACAGAGGGGAAGCGGAGAAAGGGGAAAACTTTATTACTCTTCCACTCCAGAGAGAAAGAGTGAGCGAGAGGAAGTTAGCTGTGGCGATTCAATGCACAACTTTTGCTTTTGTCGACATTTTATTCAGAGTGTATCACAAATCAGCAGTATAACAGGACCCAGAGAAGACTAGTACCAGTTGGAAAGCCAGGATTTTTATTTTTTTTTGGGGGGGGCATAAAGTTGGATCCAGTGTGGTTACGAAATTTCAGTGAATTAACAACATGGACGCAAAGTGCTCTGATGTAGTTTTGAGTCAAAATATGATTATAGGGAACAGTATAATATTATGTAGCTGCTTTCTTTTTGCCATACAGGGGCCCTCTGGTGGTAATGGGCCCCTGTACACCAAGCTGCTGTATGTCACTTTATGATGGATCTGGTCATTCACAACTTTAATGTTTGTGTGTTTGTGTGCACAAAGTTTTGTGTAGTCTCACAGCTGATCGAGTGTGATAATAAATACCCCAGATAGTTTGTGTGAGCGTGCGTGTGTGTATCAGACTGCCTTGTCATTGTGTGTGTGCGTGCGTGTGTGTATGCAGATGTGTGCGTTCACCTGTGTTTGTCTGTGCAGATGTGGGTGTACAGACTTATCCCGGGTTCCCGCGGGACACCGCTGATTGACAGTTCTATCCCCAGTTGTCATGGTGATGATGATGGATGTGTTTTGGGTTACCACGGAGACCGCTGTTTAGGCGTTCTATCTGCATGCATAATGCAGTTTTAGCATAAAAAGATTCTGCAGCCGACGGAAAGATAGAGAAGAGGAGATACAGACACGACCGGAAACAACTTTACAGGCAGGAGTTCGCTGCATGCAGTCGCTGTTACATACATGCTCTAAATATTATGTGTTAGCGAGGATCACACATTAAATGGAAAACATAGCAGCAGTTGGCCCAGATGAAGCCTACTTGCAGATAACAGAGAGATAACAGACAGGCTGGCAGTCAGAGACGTTAGTGTTAAAAACAGAACACCTCCTCTGATGAAGATGAAAGAGCCGGTACTATGGAATTACAGAATTTCAACTATTCTCCACCTGCTGTGCTGAATTTTAAACATTTTCATCGGCAGAAGTTCTGTGCAGAAGTTCTACTTTTACAATGAACACATAGGAAAAGATCCGACCCCCAGTGGGTTCAGAGACATGAGATGTGTTACAATGTATTCTCCAAAAAAAGCTACAAGCAGCTCTCAGGGCTACACTTTGACTCGCTAACAAACAGAAGTGCTTTTCTTTTCCTCTTTCAAATTATTTAAAGTGGAAATAAAAGTGATTTTAGATTTTGCTCTGCAGCTTGGGTTACTGTACAGGTAACGCTGCCTTGTGAGGTGTCACAGCGTGTACTAATCCTTTTAGTATGTCAAATTATGTTTGCTAAAGAGGTACATTTGTTTTTGGAATATCACATACAAATGATGTGGCTGTTGTCCTGCACTGCTGAGGTGGTCCACAGTCACAGTAGGGATATGTTTTATTGCCTTGAAGTGAAGACAGTGGTCTTGCAGTGGTTGCCTTCCACTGCTGAATGAAAACAGATGAAATGTCATGCTACACCATACTGGCATAAAGTCAGTCATTCATATTAATTTTCATGCACACGCAGTAGATAAATATATCATAACTAATACGCACATGTACTTACTCACACACAGACACACTCCCACAGGAGATGCCACAACACTCGCATGATTTGTTTTAGTCTGGCTTCAGGAAAACTGCTTAGTTAAACTAGGCATGTCTGCAGTTGGTTGCTGGCTGTTGCACGTATGCACACACACACGCACACACATACATGTAGGGGTGGCATGGCTCAGTGGGTAGAGTGGCCGTCTTGTAACTGGAAGGTTGCCGGTTCGATCCTCGGCCCGTCGTGCTCATGTTGAGGTGCCCCTGAGCAAGACACCGAACTCCTAATTGCTCCTGGTGGGTCGTGGTTAGCGCCTTGCATGGCAGCTTCCACCATCAGTGTGTGAATGTGAATGTGACGTATCATGTAAAATGCTTTGGATAAAAGTGCTATATAAATACAACCATTTACCATTTTCATGCACACTCACAGGACTGTGAAAATGTTTTAGGCACTACAACTAAATTGTGGATGCCTTGTAATATTACAGCGACTAATATTAATTTATCAATGAATTCCATACAAGGTGCGATAAATTGACAAATCGTTTAGCATGTTAACTGCATTTGACTTCAAACAGCACCAATTCTCTAATGTGTACTTATGAACTGTTTCTGCGAGGCGTATGTTCGGTAGGTTGTTTTAAGCATCTTGATGAACTCGCCACAGCTCTGGGAATTTAGCCTGCCTCAGTGACTTCATCCTCCCTTAAGTAAATCGTAGAGTGACTCTATGATGTTGAGATCAGGACTCTGTTGGGGCCACACCATCTGTTGCAGGAATCCCTGCTCTTTTTTGATAATAATATTAATCTTTGTTCATGGAGCACTTTTAGAAAATCCAAGTCACACAGTGCTTCACAAGGCAGCAAAATGAAACAAACCATAGAAACATTGCATTTAAAAGTGATGGAAAATGTACCAATATTATTGCAGAGAATGAAGGACTATCCAAAAGAAATCGAAACTTAAATGAAATCAGGAACGCTCTCAGGTAAAAGTATGTTATGAAAGAGGTCACTGAGCCTTTGGCGCTAACAGCAAACACTTCTTTACTTTCCAGTACAGTCTTTGGAACAGACAAGACCTCTGCCTGGGGATCTTGATATATGCAGTCAAAGGTCAAAGATATCTCTAGGAGAAGATCCATGTAGAACCTTAAAAGTAATTAGTAAATTCTTTAAATCAGTCCTTAAACATACTAGGAACCAGTGCTGAGATCATGTTTCTTGGTTCTGCCTGGCAGCTGAGTTCTGCACAGGGTGAACTCGATCGATGGATTTTTGGTTCAGGCAAGTAAAAAGGCTGTTACAGTAATCCAGCCGTGATGCAATAAAAATGTGTAAAATGGTCCCTGTGCTTTTAAAAGTTAAGATACACCATATATTTGAAATATTTCTAAGATGATTGAAATTGAACAAGCTTTGTGGTGCGCTGCTCAAAACTTAGATTACTGTCAAAACAGACATCAGGACTTTTTACATCAGGCTTGACATGATCCAAAAGGGAACCAGCTGAGGTTCAAAAGTGTTCTGCCTTGTGCTGCTACCGAACAACAAGGATTTTTCTTTCAAAAAAACTGACATTCAGTTTTTAAAATCACAAAGGCAATCCTTCTTTTCCCCATGAAGATAGACCTTTGTAACCTTAGCTGTATGTTTGATCATCCCTGTTGGCTTCCTCAGTGATTACTGTATCTCTCATATGCAATGAAACAACCAAAATGTTTAAAACTTTTGCATTGTGTGTATATAGTAGTTACCATCCTCATTAATGCAGTCATACACAAAAACACACATGTTCACCCACCACACGGTCGATGCTGTACGTCTCACATATGCACAAATACACACACTGAAACATGCACACTGCATAAGGTGCTGTTGTGTATTAGTAGTCCACATGCATGGCTGGCTCACTCACAATGTAGCAGGCAATCAAGCTGTTCACCTGTGCATGACACGGAGATACACGCCCTTTATCACTTACACGCTATTTTACATACAAATTCAGCTGTGTGCTTCTAAAACAAAGACGCATGCAAACCTAATCACAGTTAGATCATGGTCACACAAATGCCACTGTTTAGTGCTCTCAGGTACACACAGATACACATGATAGTCCATGTTAATGAAAAATACATGGACTCGAATACTCGCATGCACACAAGTGACGTATAAATACACACAAGCGGGCAAACTCAAACAAGGACAAAGCAGGACTAATGGCTGAGATATATTCTGACTTCCGTGGAGCTGGTATCAAGCTTGTGGTGTCCTATGTCTGTTGTTATTCACTCAACATTTACTTGCAAGCATGAGAGTTTAAATAAAACATTCATTTCTTTTGTTGTAACATCTAAAAGCCAGGTGACTACAGATCCTCTTGATTTTTTAAGTTGTTTTTGCCCCTCAGATCTTTTGATTTCAATAACATTTCATTTCTGCACAGATAAAATTGTCCAGTATTTCAAAGAAAAAAATAAACATTTTAGAGTGGGGAAAAAAGTCAACAATTTTCTCTTACCATCAGATAGCCCTAGATTCAGTCCCAGTAATCATGTCCTGGCTTTTCAGCGTTATCCAAGGTTATCAACTACCAGCTAGATAACAGTAAGTCCAATACAGATGTGCATGTGAATACACAATCCGGTAATGCAGAGGCAGGCAGTTAGCTTTGTTTGCATCATGTTCCTGGTATGCCTGGTCACGAAAAGTATAATTTGCCCTTAAATTAACAGATGTACTTTACATGCAGTGAATTGCACTTGTGCGTGCAGTGCAGTCTAAGTGCCTGAAGTGGCAATTCAAATGAATTCTGCAGCAGTACAAATGATATCGCCGCATCCATGTGTTGACACGTATCTGCAGCAGTGTGCTTCATACTGGCTGTGTCAGCCCCTTCTAATCCATGCAGTGTAGTGCCTCCACCACCTGAGAACGGGTGCAACAAATACCAGAAGGCTAACCAGTGTTGCCATGGATAGAGAATCATGTGCGAGTTCTCTCAATTGTTTGTTACACAGACAACATTAAAAGGCTCTGTCATGTGCGTGCCAGTGTAGTTTGTGAAGATTATGAGGTTGGATGAGTATTGTTTGAGGATGCTGAGAGTATTAACTATAAATTATTTCGATGGGGCGCACAATGTCCAGTTTTAGGGTTTGAAACGTAAACTTCCTGAGGCGATGTCTGTTTTAAACATAGATAGACATGTTGTGAATAAGATATTAGAAGCGTGTTGCATTGCATTTCTCCCAGAGGAGCACTTTAGCCTCATAAATAATTCAAACACACACTAACTCACAGACACTCACAGATGCACACTCCCCACTAACAGACATGCACGGCATATGTGAACACACACACACTCCTCCTGCATTGATCTATCAGTATTTAAAACTGCTTGAAATGGACCTTTCCTAGAAGAGGTTGAGTGATTGGGGGAGTGGACATCTGTTGGTGGAAAAAAGAGAAAAAGGGAGTGGGAATGAGCAGCAACTAGAGGTTGTGAAGAACAAAGACAAGCTTGCAACATTTATGTGAGTAACTACATAGAATTACAGCAGAATTCATGGTCAGAAACTGAGAAGTTGAGGAGTGGGCGGAAAAACAAAACCTTGAAAAAAACGATGGAGAATCCGACAAATAAGGTGCTTCAGGCAGCTGTAGAAAGAAGGTTTCCATCACTTTGTTCTCACTTCTTCCATTAAATATTCAGGAGAAGCAGAATGAGACAAAACCACAAGTGAGGAGGTTTTCAAAATACTCTGACACTGTTTGGGTATCAGCGAGACATACACCTGCATGGACACATACTGAGGCACACCTACGGTTTCACACATCGGTACTCATTCTTAAAGGTTATTATTACATTTTATAGCAAATTTTACCACTGTGTCTTTCATTTTAACAAAAAAGCAATTGCTTCTTCGCAAAGCAAGCACTGGCAAAAGTCCTCAGTGTAGGGTTTTCTTTAAGCTCTTCTCTATCCTTGAAAGACATCTTCCTTATCTTTCAATCCTTATGGTCTCACTGCCCACCTCTCACACATCATAACACTCAGATCTCTCCATTTCTCCCAGCAATTTTATCTGAAATTTCTATTCTTACACATCATTTTCTCCATTGATCATCGCTTCTGCTTTTCTGTCTAAATTACAGTTTTGTCTGTCTCTGCATCTCTACCTCTGTCTTTGGTGTTGCTCTTTATCTGCATTCATATTTCTCTATCTTGCCGCTTATCTCGCCGTTGTTCTCGTTAATCCTCTCAGTCGTCTTGATCCATCTCTATCCAATATTCATCCATCTTCCCTCTCATTCCATTCTTTCCGTCTATTTTTCTCTGTCTCTTCCGTGCTTCTGTTGTGTCTTCTAATTGGTTTTCTTTCCTTCCAGCCAGTCACTTCTTCATTAAATAATCTGTCATCATCTTGGTTCGGCCTGTGATTTGTCTTTCCCTCAGCTAACATCGCTCCCTCTTTATCTGGCTCTCTCGTTTGCCGTCTGTCTGTCACGCCTTTATCAGCAGTCATCAGAATTTTATGACAGCTATATGATAGATACCACACCTCAAATTCTAACTTAATGCACCACTATGGATGGGGTCTGTGCCGAAAAAGCTGTATAGTTTCTGATATGACAAGGGCCAACACATGGGAACATTGCTATTGCTTGCCATTCATTATGACAGTACTCTTTTCTCTGTTCTTTTCTCTTTTATGACAGTACGATCGATCAATAGATAGATAGATACACGTCTTTTTTCCCTAAACTACTTTATCTACATTGCTACAAAACTGATTTTCTATGTGTGAGAAAAACATGCACATAATGTACCAAGCAGCAATGCATATAATTACTTTTGATATTCAAATCCCAATGCAGACATGAGAAGAACAATCTCAGACATTTTATGTGTGTTATTTTCAGGTCAGGTTAAATGAGATACATTTATCAAACGTTTCAAAGTAAGGTTTGCGATATTGCATTAAAAAGAGCCAAAGATAAATACAGGTAAATGCTACGTAATCACAGATATGTCATCTCTTTGTTGTGCTGTCGTTCTTATTCTGTTACTTTCTATTTCTACCAATGGGAAACTAATTGAATGAGAATCTCAAAGTCATCATAGATGCTGCATGTTTCTCCTTCCTGCTTCTGTTACTTGTCTTTGCTGTCTATCTCAGTGTGTTTTTATCTGCTCTGATCGCTTTTTGTTTCTTTCCCACTTGTTTCTCCTCTTGCTGCTCTAATTTAGTGTAAAAACTACCAACTGATCTGTCTCACAAGGAAGGTTTTATTCACACAAACACACACGAACACATTGTCATGGACAGCACAGACACGATGGAAGTTTTATTATGAATATAGACTTTCTGTAAGTTTGCTCTTACAAAACTATTTTCTCCTATTGTTTTTAGACAGGTGTCTTTTCAGATGATATAGCACATTCCTGTACAAATAAATAAATAAATCTGTATTACGAAACATAGCCCACAGACTCACAAACTCATATCATAGCTTCAGAGAATGTTCCTTAAGTATAATTCAGACATATTTCAACCTCTTGTATTTCCCATTAATTTACTGTTGCATCTCTGGTCGACTGTCATGTTAACTTTGCACTCTTCACCTCTTGTGTGGAGAGTCAGAGAAATGACATTTATTTGGGAATTTATTAACACATGCGTTACATACATGTAGGGCTGAGTACCGAACTTCGGTTCTTTAATGGCACCGACCGAAATGTTTCAGTAGTAATGAGTATCGAAATAAGCCTCGTCTTTCGATTCCATGTTCCGGTACTTATCACGTGATTATGATAAAGCAAACCTGTGATTGGCTGTAACATTACACGAGATTGCGGCAAGCCGGAAAAAAAAAACATGCTGTGGTAAACTCCATCTAAGGGTAAATACCGGCACGAGACCGATAGTCGACAAGTACCTTCAGGGAAAGTTGAAAAGAACTTTGAAGAGAGAGTTCAAGAGAACGTGAAATTGTTAAGAGGTAAACGGGTGGGGTCCGTGCAGGGGGATTCAACTCATGCATTAGTTTTAGCTTCCCTCATGGACATATGGAGCTTTTCCGAGCCTGTTATCCACATATTGCACTCATTGCAGCAACAGTGTTCCCCCTCAGCTGGTAACCGAGCATTAAGCACCGTAATACCACCAGTTTATCCGATTAAAATGTCTTTCAGGAATGCCCTGTTGTCTTTCTATCTCTGCTTCCATCACCACAGTGAAGGTCAGCCTCACACATGCAAATAAACTGAAAAGTGCAGATGAATATGCTGATGGTCAGATCAGTCAGCAAATGTCCCCTGATGGAGATCATCAATTCAAAATGTCCATCCAAGCGGCTAGTTTGCGACCGTCTAGAATATGATGGTTTATGTAAAAATCATCTTTCTTTTGAAAGCTGCAGGGGGCTCATGGTAATTGCTTCACTAAACAAGCAGTTCTGTGTGATTCCTCATTTCCCCAAATCTCTTCAGTGGAGGTGAAAAGTGCAAAGTAAGCAGAACACAATAGTGACATTAATGAGAAATACGCCAATTCCATCCTTGGCTCCATCTAATTGTTTGGAAGTTGGATGACATTTTTTTAAACAGATCAAACAGAATGACTTAGCATGGACAGCTAAGAGTTAGATAACTCTTTTGTCAACCTCGATGACTGGTCAGAAGTAAATAGAATGAAGTTTCAGTTTTCATGTGGGGAACAATTTCCCAATTCAACAAGTCGGTAAGACTTTTAAATGAGACTAAACCAGCTATAAATATAAAAACCCTTCATCTACTGCTACCATATCATGACTTGTTTGACAAAAGAAATCAACAACAGGCCATCTGTACATTTAGAGAATACTAACGTGATAATCTGATCAGGTTGCTGACGTTTGCTTACTACTATTGATCAGATTCATTGTATGTCGATATTGATTATGCAGGGTAACAAGGCAAAAAGATATCGGTCTGCATTCTGATCTGACTTATGGTCGTGGCAGGATGTATTGCAGTTGCCTTTTCAAGTCTGTTCAGACTATAGATGGCCTGTCAGAAACTATTTTGAAGTGGCCATTTTAAGTTTTGTCTCATATGCATTTTTGAGAGACTGTCATCATTGGAGACATGTGGCATTTTGCTGTCACATTCTTTGTGACAGTACCTTATTACTGTGACTATACTTGGTGACATTAATCTAATAATTCTTTTTAGAAGACACATCACTTTTCTTAGTTTGTCATTTTTATTTTATTTTATCATTTTATGTCTCCCTTCGTGTACATGTCCCATCTAATACAACAATTATCTGAGATACCATTATTATGCACACACACGGTGGAAGTTAAAGGTACGCTGTAAAGTTTTCTTGGGCACTTTCACAGAAATGTTCTAGAGAGCCTTTGAAAGTGTCCGTTCCTACTATTATTCGGATTCTGTGCCATTGTGTGTTCGTTTCACCAACATGTGGGTCAAGTCCTTGATGTAGCTGCCTCTCACTGAAGTACAGTACATCTGCATTATCATCCTCTGCAATTGGCAGCAATGTGTATCGAATGAACTGCAGGTATGTCCTTGTGTGTATGCTTGCACAGCACAGGAGACAAAAAGGGTGGGAAAAATAGGGACCAGATCATGAGTCTGTCACTCTCCAGCATCACTTGTGGTGAACATATTTTAGGGTGCTTTCATTCATCATCTTCACTGCATAGTCTGTACTATTGAAAGAATGAGCATGATGTAGATGGCAGTTCTGATGGCACTGTGAGTAAATAATTGTGAGATTTTCTGCAAATGGCATGACTTCTCTGCATAAATAGTAGCATTTCTTTCTTGGCGTATGCTTCCAATAGGATTCTGAAACTGCTGGTCAGTTTCTAGATATTTGTAGATCATTTAGGCATTAAAAGGAAAGGATCTACTTGAAGGACTGAAGAGGTGAATTGAATATGACTGCAGAAAAGACAGATGAGAGTGGAATGTATTTAATCAGGACTGTGATGTGTTAAGCTCTCAGTATGCAGCTATTTGTTTTAGATGTCAGGGATGACATTTAACACTCACCAATACCCTGGGTCCCTTTCTCACTCTGTCTCTCCCACGCACATGGCTCAAAGCACATTCAAATAGGCAGACGCAGACATCAACCCTGGCACTAGCTCAGGTGAACACACACCCATACACACTGTCAAACATGCACATAAACAGACACAAAATCAGACACACCCACTCTGTGGGGAGTGGAGAGTGAATGAATGGGCAGTAATGCTTATACATCACAACTTTAGGAGTTTGTCGTTACAGTTGATCATTTAGAAACTCTGTTTACTGACCAGATGAGAAAACGGGGGATGCCAGACTCATTTATCTCCATACTGCTGTGGAGTCAGACAGCGAGAGAAACAAAGAGAGTCTTTCTCATTCTCTTTCTTTTGTGAACTCTGTACTTTCTATCTCTCAATTTCTTTTTGTTGCTTTTTGCTTTGATTGGTCATTTATTTTAACAGCACTTAACTTTAGTGACCATCCTCTTGCATTTTGCATTTATTCTCATTTTCTTTTGGGGAAGAGGGTTGACTCCACAGCTCCAGTATAAGGACTCCAAAGAGGTGCACTATGAAGCAAGATTGATGGTTTAGCTAGGTGTGCTGAGCCTACAGCGATAGTTTTTAATGTCAAAGAAGTTGGATCTCTCTTACCTCTCTAGATCACCATAGTAACTGAATGCTGCACAGTAAACGTGCTGCGGAGGAGGTTATGATCAGAGTTTAGGTTTTAAATCTGCTGTAATAAGCCTGATTCTTTAACCAGTTCATTTCCTGACAAGTGTTAATGAGCGATACACATTCTCAATTGAGGTTATGTCTACAAACCTGTTTAGCTGTATCAACCATTGCCACTGAACAAAGCTGTATCGCACAGTATATGCATTTTGTCTCCATGGGAACCTGCGTGCATTCAGTCAGTGGTCCAGAAAGGTATAAATATGTTTATTTACTTGATCTTGATTTTGTAGACTGTTTTATCCTACTTTTACTGCAGCTAATAGTGACAACATCTGACATATTTTATTATGGGACAGTATCAGACCCAAATGCCCTTCTTCAATACCATGTGTAGCCCTATAAGTTACAGTCAATTCCAGCCATTTTTAGTACAAAAAATTGCTAATATTTTATTTGTCAATAAAAATATGACGAGAAATACAGGGAATATTGGACGCGCATCGCGAGGTGCATTTCCTCGAAAACGACCTATTCGTGGATTATATACCGATTGCAAGACATGTTTTGGGCAAAATATTTTACTGGCTTGTTTTGTCTGGATGTCCAAGGTTGGATTATGGCTGTTTTTTGTGGAATGTTTTCATCTGTGTGTAATAATGAACCCGCAAATGTGAGTCGCGCTGTGTGCGTTGAAGCCGTGTATAGAGAACGGATGGATGGATATTCGTTGTTTGTCGGACAAATGTGTTTATATTACCCGCTGTGGTAATCACATCTGAAAGTGGTTTATACCGGCGGATTCATGAGAATCTAAGCTTTCCATCGGTGTATAATGTTTCTATCATCGAGTTGGCAGTGTCGTTCTATTTCGAAAAATGCTTATGCAGATATCAAAACGGCCCGCCCGCGGGCCGCTGAACCATAACAGCTTTAAGAATCCATGTGTTCATATAAAAGGGGGCATATGACATGTCTTCATCATGATGTTTGCACATTAAAGCTGTTGAACTTTATACATTTAAACAGAAAACCTGGGTGAACAAAGAAAGCTGATAACCACCTCTGATATCCATCATTTCTGGCTGGGGTTTCAGGTTTTGTTGAGCCGGCTTACAAAGAAATCCTGGCTATGTCAAACTTGCATTGTGGTACACCCCTCTAAAGCATCTCCGAGTGAAACGCTGAAGCCCTGGCAGCTCCATGGACACTGTAATGGAGCAAACCCTGTCATCTGATGATGTGTAGCGAACATAATTTCTTCAGTAGGTTAAACAGAGTATCAGAATCTCATTTTAGCATCATTTGCATAATTCTTGTTACAATATTGAAGGGAAAAAAAAAACATACTCAGCAATATCCAAGAGATTTTATCTGCGTGCTAACACAGGCTAACTCGGATAGTAGTGAGGGTCAAATGGCATCATGGGAAGAGAGTGATCAAGATATAATGAGAGTCCAGTTTTTCTCACCATATGTGTTACCACGCATCAAAATCTGATTTATTTAGTCAAGGTCATAAGGTTGCTGTTGGAATAATAATTATGATAGCAAGCTTGCTATCAATCAGTGCCTTTTCTCTTTATGTCTAAATATGTTGATCTACCATTAAATCACTCTTCTGCCCTAATTGGTCTAAATGTCAGGCTGTTAGTTGACTGGCAGACAGCATCTGTTCTTTGATTTGAGGACAGATGGTGGGAGGAGCTGAAGGTCAGCGTGGCTACTAGTTGTGTGTGGGTGGGTGTGTGCCCTAAACGCTATGGCTGTTCATCGAAGATGTAATGCTGCCAAGAAGAGGACAGCAACCAATATGTTTCTAACAAGGTTTAAACGAGTGATAAAAAAATATGGTCGCAATATCCGAGGGAAAGGGAGAATCATGGAAGCGACACCTAGAAAGGGCTGAATTTGAATAACTAAATCCTAGCTACAAAATCAGCTATACAGATGAGTCACACAAAGTTGAATGTGGGTATTTGTCTGCTTTAAATGTGGTGTGACAGTTTTCACTTTTTGAGTTTTCAAAAGAAAAAAGCGGCAGCTCAGCTCCAAAGCCACAAAACAGTTTATACCCAAAGGGGCCTCCAAGAAACAGTGGTCACAAGTTGAAGCTTGCTTACAGAGACGTACAGAATCTAAGCAGGATAGATATAAATCTCACAAAAGTGCACATGTAAAAGTAACCACAGAACTGAATCAACATCTCTGTGACCATCTCAAAAGAAATGCCATCCTGAGCTTCACAAAGCTAGTGTTTATGACAGGACTGCAGTGACACAATGGCACATTCTAGGTGTGAAAAGAATAAATCCTGGAAATGAGAAAAAGTAATGTCATATATCACATTTTTTTCTGCATCCAGATGGGTTTGCATTTGGCACACATGTCTGCTGCATGCACGAATAGCAGCCAAAGAACATGAGGCCAGATGGTGCAAACACTGTTCTCTTTATGCATCATTTTCTCTATACACTTATAAATCAACAGAAAAATAATTTACAGAACAACTAGATGAAGCCAGACATCTTCAGTGGAGGTCCTTCAGGTGGAGGTCTGTTTCTTTAGTGCTTCTCTAAACTGTAATCTATGCTTGAATATAGGTCCACATTAATTCACATCTGTGGCAGTGACCTGTGACACGTTGCTCTTTGGCATAGGAAGTCATTGATTTCCTTGAGTTGTATCACTGGTGGATTTGATCTACTCATTGACATCTTGCTCAAAACAAATCAACTTGCAGCCATTGTTTACCTGTTTTGAATATGGCTGTGCCTCAAGTTTCCAGCTTGTGGTCCCATTACCTAATGCATCCAAGTTTCTGACAGTAACACGAAGCATAAAGGAGGGAGAATGTGTACTGTAGTGTATCTAACCTGACAAAGGAAAAGTATCGTTTCATTCTTCAGAGACATGTCCCACCCTCTGATTTGCATTTTCGTGGAGAAGGATTCTTTCTGCTGCAAGAAAATTACCCCAAAAACTCCTCGAAATTTTACAAGAACTACTTGAAAACTGAAGATGACCAAGGAGTGCTGACTGTCGTAGACTTTGCGCTACACTCACCTGACTTGATTATGCCGGCACTTGAAGACTGAGAAAGCCACACATTCCTGACATTACAAGTGGGTCTTTGGAACGTTGTCAGGTCATGCTGGGATAACCTGGGTTATTAGGTTTTGCAGAAATTTGTGCCGCCTCTTGCAGCTCAAGTGCACACTATCATTGAAACATTGGAATGCTTTTAGACACTAATATGCACCCACATGCACACACACATACAGTATATGTGACAAAGCCCTATAGCCACAGAAATTAGGATTATTACATCCAGCTGCTACACATAAGAGGAAACAGTCTCATGTTTTATAGCATCACAAAGTCTGCAAAGGGATGAGGTCTGAGTGGTTATTTGGATCAACAAAGCTTTGGACCTTGGCAGTGGGAGACCATTTTTGTCTTCTTTTTTTTTTTCATCAAGGCAGTTAGTTTCATTTCCACCCAGTTCACTCCAGTGTGTAGGATTTATTGGCATCTAGTGGTGGGGTTGTAGATTACAATAAGCTGAGCATCCCTTACCTCACTCTTTACTTCCAGATTTGAAGGAGAACTTCGGGTGGTTTCTAAAAATGCAAAAGCTGGAACCAGTGTTTGGTTTGTCTACTGTAGAATCATGACAGTACAACATGGGTGACTCAGTGAAAGTGGAAATGCTACCTCTGAGTGATTTTACTCTGATGAAAACATAATTATGAATATTATGTTCCATTTGTCGCTCGTAGGTCTCCCTAAATCCTACGCACTGGACATTGAGTCATGACCAAACTCTTCATTGGCCTCAATTAAGTATTTAATTCAAATCGTAATCTCACCTCAACTAACTAAGTAGTTGCAATTGCTCTTAAACCTTACTCAAGCTTAACCAAAGGTGTCAGATTAGAAAACAGCTTTATTTTTGCAACAGTGATTTGCAAAGAATTGCAAACTCAATTATTTTTGCACAAGTGTGCTCCAAAGGTAAGCAACAGGTGGTGTCAAGACTGTATCCGTATATGATCAGTTGTAAATTTAGCCATTTGGTGTACATGTTCTGCGGTCTCAATTTGAAATCAGATTGAATGAGTTACAGTCACATCTCTGTATTTTGATACCCTATCTATTTCCTTTGCATAGCTTACATGAACATTGTTGCTGGATTGCATCCAAATGCTTAGTTGGATTATGTTCACAATGGCACAGATTCCATTAGTTTGGCAGATCTGATGGCATTGCCTGTAAGGTCTGATTCTTATGCATCCAGAACCGCTTAATGCGCCCTGGCATGACTGGATGGTGAAAGTGACATTGAGACCACAAGTGAAATTGCATCCTCTGTGCAGTCAGGCAGCATGGGACGCACACACACACACACACACACACACACACACACACACACACACACACACACACACACACACACACACACACACACACACACACACACACACACACACAAACACGGTGCAGCTGTGGATGAAGCCTGATGAATGTCAGACAACTCCTCAGAACCAGAGGGTAATTTGTTACAAATAACTGTAGGGTCATTTTTGGGCACATGTTTAACAGTCCACCTCTCTGTCTATTTGGTCATTCGTGGCAGCTAAACTGAGGCATGAAAGGAGTGATGAGGGCGAAAGAGGGGGAGCCATATATATATATATATATATTCAGCTTTACAGTACATGGGGGCAAGAGGTTGATGGATGGGTGGGTGGATGTAGATAAGAAGGCAAAAGGGATGGATGGATCCAGCCTCAAGACAGAAGAGAGGAGTGGATGATGTAGATGGCCCATAATCCTTAGAGGCTGACAGCACACTGGACTGTCTTTGATTGAAGTCTGCATGTGTGTGTGTGTGTGTGTGTGTGTGTGTGTGTGTATGAATCTAATGGTGATAGGGATCTGCCTATCAAAGTGATGCAGGAAAGGGGATGGAGTTATGGGGCAGAAGGAAGGAAAGACGGGGAGAGAAACAGGGGAGTGGAAAGGGGAAAGGCGAAGGAAGAGATGAGGCCAGGAAAGCCATTAAACATAAAATCAATCAGCAGGAAGAGAGCGAGACACACAGAGAGAGAGAGAGTAAGGGAGTAAGAGATGGGGAGTGAAATGCAGAGAGAGTAAGATCTTAAAGAAAGACACAGCGAGACAGAGAAGGATAAAGAAGGAATCCTCAGATGACTGCGATATTGATGACAGCACAGTAGGGAGGACGGGAGGAACGGATGGGAGAGAGGGAGGCAGGATAAGGAGGCTAAGAATGAGTGATCAAAGCACCCCGGGCCATGAGAGAGAAGGAGTGAGGGAGAGTGAGAAGGGGAGAGTTAGAAAGAGGGGGAGGAGGTGATGAGGAAGGATGAGGAGGAAGAGAGAAGGAAGTATGGCGGATGGGAATAAAAGAGAGAAGAGGGCAGAGGAGGAGATGTGCAGTTTTACTATAAAAATAATCTCGATGCAGCAAAGGGAAGAGGAGGGTTGCAGTGAGCAGAGACCAGTGGGGAAGAAAAAGGGAGGTGGTGTTACAACAACAACTGAAGAGAGAGGGAGCGAGAGAGAGGGCGAGGGACGGAAAGGCAAAGAAAAGGGCAACACCAGCTCACTGATGTGATAAGAAATGAAGGCAACATGGCTAGCACTACCTCGCTCTATGCCTCTCTTCCTCACACAGCCACACGCAGAGTCGCACTCAAACTAACACATATAGCACCCTCTTCCCTCCTCCTGTGGGTCAGTGCATTGGGGCATGAGCAGGAGTTCAGGCTCCCCAGGTTGCCGTCTAAAATAAAAGCAGAGAGCAGAACACAGCAGTGCAGCCAGAGAGAACAACAGCGTCTACCTATAGATTTACTCTGGTTTGCCCTTCTCGATGAATTCAGATTAGAAATACTAATCTGAAAGAGGATGTACTGTCCCTTTATGGTCATTTATCTCATTTTTTTGTTTCTCACATGTCAGATAAAGCTGCCTTTGGGGGTTTTATGCAACTTTAAAAGTTTAAAAAGAGTCACACCAGATTTGAATGAAATTAAGCTTCTTCTCTCCACATTGTTGCGTATAAATTGAAACAAAGTCATGGCTATTTGTTATGTGGCTCTTTGTTGGACCTGCAGTACTGGAAGAAGTCAGAAATCATTTGAATCAAGTCGTTTCTAACCTGAGAACACGGTCGTTTTCAGACCACAACATGCTTTAAACCCATCAACATGAATGCTCATAACAATGGTCTTTAGCTACATTTAAATCTGCAGTGTCTTTAATCAGCAAATGTATTGGCAGATATGTAAAGATTGATGCAACTTTTGCACATAGTAATTTACAAAACAATGTTTTAAACGATGGACTTCGAAAAGAATTAGAAAAATGTCAAATTATGTAACTTTTAACAGAACCATTAATCTCCTGCTATAAATGCAAGATGTGTGGATAACCTTAATCCTTCAAATAATAGCTTTTATCAAGCCAGTGCACACAGATTTAAAGTTAAAATTTAAAGTGGGTGGGTGGGTGGATGAGGGGGGTTATTACCAAATGTCCAATGATTTTACTATTGCTCATTTTGTAATGACTTCAATCAATCATATTTGTGTGTAATTTTCAAGCAAGCTTCATTGATGTGCCGGCTATAGCTGTGGTGACCTCCGTGCTCCTTAGCTGTCAGGGACATGTTAAATGTAAAGGCTGATTGGATTTAAAGATTTCTGCTAAAGGCTGATCAGACTCATAATATAATGAAATTCCATTCTTTGTTTCAGATTGTCACGAGAAGCAACCTGCACTGTCTTTAAAATATTACAAAAAACAACTAAGTACATTTAACGTGTTTTTAAGACGATCTGTTGCAGTTCATTTTATACTGCAGCTGAGAAAGATGGGGAGGTGGTAGGACCAGGAAGCAATGTAAGGTCAACACAGTCATGTTTAACACTGTCACACAGGTGTGTCTTCATGATTGATGGAGCAAGAGTGAGCAGGTATCCAAAATTAGCAGGTGCAGCATGGAAGGCCGACTAGTTTTGTGTCAGGTCTGATGCGCACACACTTAACAGAAGGCAATCGGAGCTGGCTATAGGTATCTCACCCTCTCTCAGTCAACACACAACAAATGTCTCTTTTTATTAGAGCAGCTGCTCCTGAAGCGCTCTCTGCACAGCCCTGCCATTACTCGATGACACACAACAGAATTAGTGAGGATACTAATTGCTTCATGTGTCAGCTGAAATTATCACATGGAGTCATTACATGGGTTTCAGGCTTCCTCCAAGTCCTGCTCAGGTCTGCAACTGCATATACAACAAAACTGATGGATTAAAAACAACACAGTGCATATTACCTTCTCTGTCAGCGCTGTGAGACCAACTACACGTAACTTCTGACACAAAACTGATTATTAATCCATGCCTAAAAAGCAAAATGCCCAAAATATGTATTTTTATGAATAGAGTCAGTAAATATTTTGGTGCACCTTTTCAGATTATGTACAGTTATTTGTTGTTTGAGACACAAGATTGAATTATATCAAATATTTTTGGCTGAATTTTGAGAATTTCATACACTACCGTTCAAATGTTTGGGGTCACCCAAGCAATTCCATGTTTTCCATGATAACTCATGCTTTTATTCATGTGCTAACGTAACTGCACAAGTGTTTTGTAATAATCAATTAGCAACGCAATTAGCTAGCACAGTTCATTATAACAGAGGAGTGATGGTTGCTGGAAATGTTCCTCTGTACCCCTATGTAGACATTCCATTAAAAATTATTTGTTTCCAGCTAGATAGCTATTTACCACATTAACAGTGTCTTCACTGTATTTCTGATTAATTTATCCATCCATCCATTCATTCTCTATACACCGCTTTATCCTCACTGGGGTTGTGGGGGGTGCTGGAGTCTATCCCAGCTGACTCGGGCGAAGGCAGGGGACACCCTGGACAGGTCGCCAGTCTGTCACAGGGCTACAAATACAGACGAAACTGATTAATTTAATGTTATTTTATTGAAAAATAACTGCTTTACGTACAAAAATAAGGACATTTCTAAGTAACCCCAAACTTTTGAGCGCTAGTGTACATGTTTGGACCTGACAGTTTAAGTATTTTTTACCCTTTAAAACAAAATGTCTTACCTGCAAAGCCATTTAATGGTTTGTTTTTTTCCAGAAGTATAACTCCCACAGCTATGGCATTTGGTGAAGATTCAGATCAAATCATTTCCAGCTGATCCAAATATTTGAATAGTTCCAGCAAAGGTCGTATTTATACTTATGTGCACCTGAAAATGGAGAGAGGAAAAAATACATTTTTCAACTTTTGGGTGTCAGGCCTCCAAGAAGTTCCTGTAAGTCCATGTTTTGTACAAATGCAGCCTTTAATTGGCATTTCACCAACTTTTAGGCTGCTAACTTCAGTAGAATTTAATGTGCAGTGAGCATGGCAAGCCAAGATACCACTTTTATTTGCTCTTTTGGCATGTCATAATTGTGATGCTTTGGGCCACAAAAGCTGGCATACAAAGCTTTTGTTGTCTTCCCAAATGTTCATACATTTAACTCAAAGGAACACTGCACAGAGAAACTAATGATAATTCAACGCATAACAGTATAACTCATATTTATTGAAACGCACCATAGCAAGTACTATAATAACAGGACATCAATGCTGCACTAAAGGCATCAACAGGAAACATTACAAAACAGACATCATCGTTAAATGAGTTTGCATTTCTTTTGTTTGCAGAAAGGAAATTCTCAAAAGCTGCTTCAATCTCTGTGTTGGTGTGAATGTCAAGTTTTTGTCTTCCCCTCATCATAGTACTTGGAGCTGGACTGTGTTATGGAGTTTTTAGTATTGGCACCAGCACACATTGTCAAATAGAGGACACTTGAACCACACAAATGCACCGTATGGGGGCATAAAATGTACCCCTCACATCCTGCCCCTCTTTGTTCTTGTCAGTGGTGAACTCCGGCCACTACCTGTCATCATAGGCATGATTACATCATCCAAGTCTCTTTTGCATTGTTTTCTTTTGTTGATTTGGCTCCTTCCCCTCCCCAAAAATGGTCCTTGCTGGAGCCTCTTGAACATTTTGTCTTTACCAAATTTCATGAATGTTGTAGTTATATTTCTGGAATTATTGAACCCATAAAATGGCTTCCAAGGTAAGACGTTTTTTTTCGAGGGTAACGAAAAGAACATTTTCCAGATCTGAAAAACATATGGAACTCTTAAAAACCTGCCTCAATGTCTTACACAAGTTCGAGACAATGGAGCAACACCTCAATGTGAAATTACAAGAACTGGCCCTATAGTAAAGAATGTGTGCTCATGCAGGCATAATTGACAATATTATATTGATTTACTCTACGATAAAGCAAACAAATGAGCATGTTACCTGTCAGCTTCCAGGTCTTTAAATCACTGTTTCTCAATTGTGTTGCTTTTTCACTGAATGCTACAGACTAGGAATTGTGTACCTCGATTTGTCTGAAACATGCATTTTCAACAAGCCAGTGTGGGCGCCTGTCTGTGCAGATAGCATAATGTGAAGCTTCAGTTACTGCCTTTGACTGAGTAGGATTATTAACTCGTGTGCTCTAAAAGTAACTGAGAACACTAGCACTGCTCTGACTTTCCTCAAACTGACTGCTCCGGCATCAGACTTCACTGTGACTGTCGGGGAGGTGGAATGTTGGTGGTACTTGCACACTGCAGTTGTTTGTTGTCTCAAAAGTCCTTTCATTGTTTTTTTTTGTTTTTTTTTCAGCAGCAGCAGCAGCTAGCTACCCAGCCATCTCCTTCTATGCCTGCTTCTAGTGGACACCCTTCAGTAGGAGAGGGAGTGTGAAACTTAGACACAAGTACAAGAATCAGGAGCATAAACAGGAGAAACTTGCCAAGGATCGTGTTTATTTTTTTTAAGTAGTTCTGCTTAAAAATGCGGTCGTAAGGCAATAAAGGCATATTTATGACTCTTTTATTGCTTTTGTACATATGCATCAATTCAGTTAATCTCTGCACCTCATTTTTATTGTTATTATTATTATTTGCTTTAGTTCATGGTAATAGAATTTGACAGCACATAATGTCACATTCTGCACACAAAATCATTGCTCTGCTGTTTAGTAAGACTTTCTTTATTTGCTTTGCAAGTTCATTTCCTCTTCTGTAATAAGACCCACACATCAGTGCACCTTGAGGCCTTTCCACCTGTCTGTCAGCTGTCACTGGCACATCAATAAGCTGGAGGGATGGAAGAGATGTGCTGTGTGTGTGTATGTGTGTGTTTATATGTGTATGTGGATGCAGGTGTGTGTTCACTGGTGCTTGCAGACGTCCTGCTGTCGTCGTGATAAACCTGTGACAGCTGTCATCCTGTAAGCAGCGCTCTCTCCCATGGTGTGGACACAAGCACACACACACACACACACACACACACACACACACACACACACACACACACACACACACACACACACACACACACACACACACACACACACACACACACACACACAAGCAGATTACTGCTTCATTGCTCCCCTGCAAATGGGATGGGGTCTCAGCAGGTCCTGGTTCGGCGAGTTGGGTCATTTACACAAATCTCCTTAACTGTCTAGCTGTGGAATGAATGTGTGTACTTGGTAACTGAACGGTCTATCAATGCCTGCCTGCCCGTCTGCCTGTCTGACTGACTCATTCAGCAGCCGATATGAATCTGTTTAAATGAATGAATTGTTAATGAATTAATAATGAATTCCTGTACCTTCATTATCAGTGCATCAGCACCTGCAGTTTGGGACAATGCACAACCTATTTTTCATCTCAGCAAGTGTGGAACATCAGCTTATGTCAACGCATTTTGACACAAGCAGTATTTGTAATGAGACAGCAACAGCTTGGAATGTGTATTGTTCCCAACTTCACACTCTGGTCTACTGAAAAAGGCTCAGCCTATCTTTAAATTCATTTCAGGCCACCAATTTAGTTTCATTCAGTTTCTTATCTGGTACAGTTTTGTACCAACCTTTTGCCTATTTCAATCTGATTTTCTATTCTTTTTTTGTTTCGCTCTAGTTCTGTTTGTCTCTGTTTGTTCTTATCTATTTGTGTTCCCCTGTTAGTCTCTATGTATTTCCTGTCTCTACTCAGTGTTTTTGTCCAATTTCTAATCTATTTTTCTAATGTTTCTATTCATTTTAATTGGTTATCATCTGTTGTTAGATGTGAGTCTTGGACCACAGTTATTCTCTTTACCCCTCCTGTGGGTGGAGTCTGGCTTGGTCTCTCCCTTTATCTCTGTCATCTGTACATGTGTCCGCCAAGGCAGCACCGCCTGGATGCGCATGTACACCTGACAGAGCCTGTCTACACTCTTAGAACAATGTGTCTTTTCCAGCTTATCAGTGAGTGCATTTTAAGGACAACACACATCTGGTGTTTCTCTGTCATCTCTAAATGCTGATGATATCAACATGGCGATGTGTTGCAGAGTAATACAAATCACGTGTCATCCTAAATTGCACTTACTGGTGTGTAGGAAAATACATGTCTGCTGTAAGAGTGTGTTACATACAGTATTGCCTCTTTTATGTATAACTATAAATTATACAGGTATAATTTATACCATGTTTACAATCGGACTTGTACGCTCTCAGAAAAAAAGGTTCAACATTGTATCTTTCATCACTGGGTCACTGGCTCGGCTCCATTTACTTTCCATGAATACAGATGAAATTGCAAAGACAGGCCTTTCGGATGTATCTGAATAGACAATGTATGAAAAAATAAAGTATTTTGAATAAGTGAATTGGGCAAAATGTTCTGAATAACTTACCATCGAGCCAATGCCCCAGTGACACAGCAAGGTCCAATGTAGTATGTTTTTTCTTAGTGAGTGTATATGTATAAATTATATGTGTATAATTTATGCCTTGTGCACAGCGCAATCCATGTGTCTTTATCTGTTATACAGTAATCAGTACTACAATCAATTCTATAACGCAATCAATCAGATGTGATCAACAATTACAGAAAAGCAGGCAAATCTACCGTCACATCTGTCCTATATGTTTTGAAACAATTTGATGTTTAACTGATAGACTGACTCTAAAGCAGCCAATTGGGAAACAATCGGATTTAAAGTTCCTAGGTGGTGATTGGAGGAGACGAGAGCGGAGCTCTGTGATTGGAGAAATGGAAAATTATTACTGGAGGAGAGGACAGCAGCTCTGAGTGTGACAGGAACTACAGCCTAACCCCAAAACCCCACCCCTATGTCTAACTGGCCCAAAGAAGACAAGACCATTTTACTAAATGCACTGGCTTATAGGCAAAGAACTGTCCATAAAATAGTCCATATATACTCTTTACATGCTCAGTTTCTGCTACTTCATACCTGAAGTGTGATATGAGAGCTCCATATTTTCACAATATGGTTTGCTAATAAGCCAATATGACTTGACAATTTATGTGTCTTGAGAAAGTCATCCATTTCTAACATTCAAGCCACAAAGTAACAGCCAGAGTTGCGAGCACAGAGTGTACCTATAATACTAAAATTAAAGAAACTGAGAGAAAATCACCTCCTAGAGGGAGAGAGTTGGGGAGTTGGGCTGGTTCACCTGTAATCTACTTGAATGTTTAAAAAATAATGTTATACACATCAACATTTAGATCCTAATTGCTAATTCGGTTAATCAGCTGAATCTATTACATTCATTTGCTAATTGACTCACTCAATTATACATAGCTGTGGAAATTAAAACAATCCCAAAAGCAAGAAATTCAATTTTTTAGAAGTCCGCCCCTCGGTCCCTCCTCCTCTCCCTAACCCAGGTTTTCTATTTGTCACTCTGATTTGATTGACAGCTGAGGACACATGTGGGGGCACTGTGAGGGGCGGCAGTGGGGTGGTGACCAGTCCCGGTTACCCCGGCAACTATGGTAACCAAGCCGACTGTACTTGGATCCTTTTGGCCGAACCTGGAGACACCATCTCTGTCATCTTTACAGACTTCCAGACAGAGGAAAAGTATGATTACCTGGAAGTGGAGGGCTCTGAACCACCAACCATTTGGTGAGTCACTTTATTTATTTATTCATTTTATTCATACATGCATGTGTGTGCGTCGCCGTTATGTTGTTGGGAAATGTGGAAGCAGTGTCAGATTCAATTTGTAGCATTATGTTGTAGAACAATTGCAGTGGAGAGGTGAGTCACAGTTCAGCGGTAAATTGCAGAAAGGTTGCAGGAGACATTTCCATGTGTAAGAGACATACAATTAGCCGCTTGGTGAAAACATGTTTGCTTTGTAAACTCAGGGGTGGATAGGAAGGTTGAGACAGGTTCGCTGGATTATTAAAAATACCTCGTATGAAAATCCATTATTCCATGCCATAAATGCAAGTAGGCTAAAGTTGACATTCCAATTGAATGCAGAGCGTTGTAAAACCCAGTGTGTGCAGCAGGAAACGATGCGGTGGGCAGTATAACAGAGGTATAGGAGATAATAGAGCTCTGCTGTGTTTGGTGAGTGGTTTTGAAATGTACGATGGTGGTACTGGTTCTGATCTATACTTAAAAAAGACTTGGTTGACATTTCTGACCTGACATTTCTGGCATGGTCACGTAGTCGCTAAGTTTATGGTACAATTTAACCACACTTGTAGTAGAGTCGTAAAAAGTTAGAATGAGTGATAAAAATAAGTTAGAACTCGTGTAAGAACAGGTAGTAAAAAGAAAACGTTATTACAGATATAAAGTACAGTTTTTATCTCTCATTCTGGAAGTATAGCAGTTCTTTCCTAGGGGGGAAAAATAAATAAATAAACTCTTGAAGTATGATCCGTGTTCGCTCCACAGTCTTTCTGCATGGCTCTTGTATATCACAGAGGAATTAACTGATCTGGGCTCGGCTTTTAACAACCCCGCGTGTGTTTTCAAATGGTTCACTCATAACAATATTTTATTGCTTCAGCTGCTCATTGATTGTTGGCAAATTAAGGTATTGATCAACCATTGCTGTTGCTGTAACCAATTTGAATCTAATCACGGTCAGGGATATTAGACTGTGTGCGTGCGCAATTGATTTGGAAGTAATAATGTCCAGGTAACTGGTTTTAGGAAAGTGTGGAGCGTGTCTGTGCAGGTGCACATCATTCCGCTCACTCGTGATTACTCGTACGTGTTTGTGTGCATTTGCAAATGTGTTCAATAAGGCGCAGGGATGCAGCAGCAGATTATTGCTACACAGAAAATGACAACTTTTCACAAATATAGCCTGTTGGGAGCTGATCATGCTCTGCTGGTCTCATTTTATAGCATTAATGCATTCTCTTAGTGGTTGTATGAGTAATATTTGAGGCAGTAAACTAAAGGTTGTGTGCATACATATTTGATTATTATTTGAAAAGCAGACAGTTGCTGTTATCACCCTACACTCTACTCGCAAGCTAAATATAAAACATTATTAATAATTAGACAGAGAGACATGAATGATATTAGTAAGATCATGACCAGATAATTGCACGTTCTTTTTTAATTTTAACTTTTAGTACTTCTGTAGTTTTGGTTTAAAAGTAGTTATCTTTGTAAATATAGTACATGCCAAAATACTTGCAAAAAGTAAGTTGTGTAGTGATGTGTTCTGCCCAAAGACAATTTATTCTCTTGTTTTGACTGCTCTGTACTGTGGAATCTGCACTGATGGCCACAGTTAGCCTATACATCATTTATGTAGGCCACAAATTCAAACCGAGAAGGAGAAGAAACTATTTTTGAACACAATTAATGAATTTGTAACAAACTTTTAGGAAGCATAAGGCCATTCGGGTAATTTATACCAAGCTTTCATTTGGAACTGGGGGCAAATACAAAACCTTACTGCTGTGAAAAATCACCTTCTTAGGAGTATTTAC
Organism: Acanthochromis polyacanthus; assembly: GCF_021347895.1. Classification (NCBI taxonomy): domain Eukaryota; kingdom Metazoa; phylum Chordata; class Actinopteri; family Pomacentridae; genus Acanthochromis; species Acanthochromis polyacanthus. The sequence continues at coordinate 35,036,583 of NC_067123.1, read as the reverse complement.
GATCCATATTTATTGCTCAGAGTGAGATTGTTGGCCTTTGGGGGAAAATGTGGTGGAGGCTGGTAGTGTGTGATTTAGTTTGACTGGTGTCTCCACTCATTTGATGTATTGCTGTTTAGTTATTTACTTTCTGAATTAACTGTGGAGTCTCGTACAGCACACTAAGGTCACCGTGTTGATGATCTTATATCATGGCTCCTCTCCTGCAGCCAGACTGATGATATGGTCTTAGTTTTGCACTGAGGAAAGTACAGACAATCAGACAAACAGCCTGGAGTGACCCTAATATAGATGGAGTCTCCTTTTAAATGTGTGTTCTATGGCAACATCAGGAGGTCAAGTGGATTGTACTATAGTAAATGTAAAAATATATGAATTTGTTGGTAATGTGTGTAAATGTATGCTGGAAAACCATGAAGAACTCAGTAAGAGCTCAGGGAAAGCACACTGATTCCCTGAGTTAAAAAAAATAAAAATATAAAAACAGTCACTTGCTGCCAGCTGGGCATAAGTGGAGGCTGTTAGCATAATCTATGTTTGTCCTCTCTGTTTGCACAGTCAAGCAACATGACGTATGTTTAGTATAGTGCACTATGACAACAGTCTGACATCTTGGATGTTGGTGAGTCATTTAAGACATGTTTGGAATAAAAATGCTAAATTTGTGCTTGTTAGAGTGTGAAATGTGAAGATTTACCACTTTTCTCCATTTCTTCCCCCCTTGTTGTCAGACAAAATGTAATTTGATGTCACTTTGGGCAGTAATCTACTGGGAAACCACTCAGATATTTTACTGAAGAATGCATATTGGTGGCATAAGTTCTAATACAGTAATTTAAGAATAATTCATTACAAAAAAATCACATGGAAATTGTTAAGTGAAAAATACAAGCATGACCAATAAAATGTTGTTTAAAAATAAAATGAAAGCCCTGTATTTGTCCTTTACAGTGATATATTGTAGTACTTTCAATAGCATTAATTAATTATTAGCACTACAGCATGTTACTGTTTTAGCTGCAGGTGAAGCTAATTTGAATAGATGATTATGGGGAGAAGAAAAACAAGGAAATAACTTTTAAGACACAAGTCTGTGTTCAATTTTGGGACAACATTTTCTTCTCTAGTCTTTGATTTTTGGTGAAATGCTGGAGCATTTGAACCCTCACTGAAATTAAACCATGAGAGACATTTAGGGAAATCTCCCTATGTTGGAAGATGTTCAAAGGCAAAAAGGTTGTAAACTGCTGATTTAATCGTGTCTGTTGAAGCATGTTATACTATCTAACATGTAAAACCTTCATCTTAAAGCTAACAAGTAATTAAAGCTGTCAGATGAATGTAGTGGAGTAGAAAACGCAATATCCCCCTCTAAAATGTAGTGAAGTGGAATTATATAGTAGCATAAAATGGAAATTACAAGGACTTTAAATTTCTATGTAGGTATAGTGCCTGAGTGAGTGTACTTAGTTACTTTTCACTGCGGTAATTGCCCCACCAAACAGTAGATCCTCATCCTTGAAGCACTCCACTGCCTTTGTTGAACACAACATGTTATCCCTTTTACGGCTGCAGAAGGGGCTGAAATTGGTTGCAAATCAAATAGAATTGATTTTCTAGTTAGGTCTATTCAGAAAATGGAGACCAGTCATCAATTCACATGTGCCATTGTGTATTTGTCTGGTTCTGGGCTTAAGTATCTATGCTTGTTTGCATGCGAGTACAGTCATAATTAAGTGTGCGCCGCATCGGTCTGCCATCATGTAATGAGCGGTGTGTGTGTGTGTGTTCCTCTTTCACTGTCTATACAGTAGCATCAGTCCTCTTTGTCCTCATGAAAACTCCTGGAGCTTGATATTGACAAAACGCCACTCTGTAAGCAAAAGCTGTTTCATGCCCTTACTTTGTAAACAACCTTTATTTATCTTTCTTATCAGAATGATGACAATTATGGAAGAAAGAAGCACACCGGAATGACATTAAAACAGTGGAGTAGGTAGATTTAGATTAGAGCTTAGCGATACATAAAAACGCTTTTAACAGTATGATATTTCTTTGTAAGTGGTTGAAACTGTTGTGACATTTTCGGTGCAGAATTATTTCCAAAGAAGGTAGTACAGTCAGAGAGGCATGTGGACCACATTTCAGCCTTTTAAGTGACAGATATGGATCACAGAGACATTCTTTTGTGGTGATCTTGACGACAGACTAGCACCAGCGTGCACGCCATTAGCACTGGTAGCACTCAGCAGATGGGAAATAAGGTGAAAATGACAGGAATCTACTGACAGTTGTCTGTATTTACTGTTATAAAATATTTGCATCTGAAGTGGCTCATAAATTTATTCATTCATATCTTTATTCCTGTGTTAAAGTAGGGGCTGTTCTTTATCTGAGCCTTTACATTTGCCACAGCTGACTGAATGTAGGAATTTGTGTAAAATATCAATTCCTATATCTGTCCATCCTCTGTTCCCATGAGTTTAGAGGATCAGTACTATTATTACTGCCATGCTTTTTACATAATTCTGGTCACAGACCCACAAACAAATAGCACTGAAAACACTTCTCCATTCTGGCAAAGGAATGAAAGAAATGGACACAGATAAATATTCCAAAGCCAACTTATCAACGCATTGGAGGACGACTTGGCCCATCAAAATGTCCCTGAGAAGTCCCAAGACTCACAACATTATTTCCAAGAATTATGCACCATGTGGAAGTGTGCAAATAAGACTTTTATTCATTGTGGGAACAGTAAACACCCAGAAAATGAGAAACAAAGAACATTTGCTATCAGTATAAGTCCAAACACCAGAATATTCTAGTATCTAAGTATCAGTTTTAGTGTTTGTGCTAAAATTAAAAAATCTATTTTACCTGCATAAACTGCATTGGCTGTTGCAAAACTGACGCTTTTGTTGGAGGGAAGTCTTTATAAAGACCAGATCATGCCACCTCATTCCTTAGAAATTGCCTCACGACATCACGACACTAATATATTAACTCCGATTGGCAATTTAGGAACAAAGCTAATAGCTAAAATGCTAATTTCCAATGGCAATTAACAGAGAAAGCTAATGGCTGATTTTGTAATACGCAAGTGTGTGGAAGACTTTGTTACGTGTTTACCAGCTTTTGCAGAAGTTATAACAGCAGCTTCACACACATTCCAGCACACACAGAGACATCCATGTTCACACACACATGTACACACACTCAGGCTGGCGCACAAATAGTAACTCTTTCACAAACATGCACACTCATTGAGACTCTCCTCATACAGATGCTTGTGTCTCATCAGTATGCAGAGAGGTGTGCTTGCGCCTATAAGAGAAGTATATTGCTGGGAGCTAAATGCCTGTAATCCTAGACTCACAGTGCACACACTAATACGCACCAACACATGCACACACAAACACACGTTTTATATTTTGTTGTTTCAGAATCAGTTGCCCTTGAAACCAAGTAGAGCATCTTAAATAGAGTGATCTCGTTCTACCTTACTGTCTGTCTGTCTGTCTGTCTGTCTGTCTGTCTGTCTTACAAGCCTCTCTACACGAACAGCACATTGTTTAGTGCTCGTAGGTGCACCTACTTGACAGCCCATCACAAAATTCATGGTAATGGTGGACCAGGCTGTTCAAAGTCTGTCATTTACCAATCTCCTGCTTGTCTCGAAATTGTTTTTTTAGGGCCACTAAAAATTAATTTTGTCAGGTCTGAGATGGAGTCGAAGCCTTGTCGCCAAACGCCTCGAGTCATTTCACTGTAGGCGGGTTGGTTTAGCAGACAGTTAATTCTCCCCTGACACCACAGTGCGACATGCATATTCACATACACACATTGTAGAATATGCACCACATTCATGCTTGAATTTGCATACAGTATACATATGTGCATGAAATCAGCCAAAGCAACCACCCATCAGTATGTAGATATTTACTGCTCTCTGGTATGGAAGCTGTAAGTGCTCTGACTCATTTCAGAATGCTCAATGTGTCAGCAGACGACACTACGAGCCAAGGGCACACAACCAATCTGTTTTGGCAAAAAAAAAAAGCCCTCCTGCCCCACTGTAACAGTTCCGTGAGGCCTATGATGAACACCAACACATCATCATGACGTCTGGTGCAGCAACAAATGCAACACAACAGCATGGATTTAGCACTACTTATGCAGTGCAATACTGTGATATTAAATATACCCTTGAGTGTTGGCCAAATCAGAGCCAAATTATTGATAGTGCATAATGTACTGATCCACTGGATCATATGGAGGTTAGGTGAATGCACTTTATATTTCTTCATATCTGACCCTGATTGACATTATCAGCTTAATGTAATGCTCAAAACAAGTGTGCATCAATGCAATCAAGTGTCAAAGCAAGCTTTTAAATAATATCTATAGTATAAATAATGTATAGCGTAGTATCAAGGGCGTCAGTTTGTTTTTAAAAGTGGGGGGGATGGAGACCACAGCCATTGTCAGATGGCTGGGTGGCGTGCTGGGTAATCGGGAACACTGGGGATATCCCTGGTGGGCCGCTTTATTGTTGGGCCGCTCCAGTCATAAAATAATAATAATAATAATAATAATAATAATAATGATTTAAATCATGGGTCTCAAACTCGTGGGCCAACTGCGGCCCGTGGGACGATATTTTGTGGCCTTCTACTTGAGATGAAAGTTTAGCATTGGTGCGGCATGCCTGCTTTTCTCATATGCTTCCGTATCGTTGGTAAGACAGCACTTTGAGAAAATATCGAAGAACGGTGGCAAAATGCCACAAGCTGGGCTCGAACTCACAACCACCGCACCAAAGACAGAGGCTCAACCTGTTGAACTATCGGTACATGCAGATAAAGGGGTCTGTGGGCCGCTGTAATACTAATTCTCCCGGGCCGAAATTTTGCCCCTGCACGCCTCTGGTCGGAGCTTCCACTTGGCACGGGCGCAAATTTAGCATCTGCACTTTTTTTTTTAACCTCACGAATGTGTGCTGCATGTCTGTGCAACTCTCGGCCGAGTGCGGATGGTGCGTTCAGGAGCGTCGGAATTTTCTATACTGCTGAAAATAACTGGGTTTACAACGGCTTACATGTGAAGAATTTGAATGTGTTGGAGACAAAATGACCCCTGACAAAAAGTGGGGGGGGACACATCCCCACCGTACCCCCCTAAACTGACGCCTATGCGTAGTATATCTGTTTATTGTTGTTATACCTGCTTGGTTTCACCAAAGCTTAAAAAGACATTTCATACATCCATCCACCCACCAGAACCCAGAACTGACATATCAGTCATCCTTTTAGGTTTTAGCAATTTGTTTTTCTTCCTTTGTCTTCTTCTTCTTCCTCTTCCTCTTCCTCTTCTTCTTCTTCTTCTTCTTAATTTATTGATTTATTTTTGTTGAACTTTTTTTTAATGATGCAACAAACTGGAATTTTGTATCACGTTAGACAAAAACTAGAACTATGTTATCTATGAGACTGTATACAATCAGTAATGGCTTAATTTGACACCATCAATAATGCCGTAATTAGAAACCGCATATAATACCACATTAGATCCACAATGTACTGTTCTTAGATATTATCATATCCAATTATACTCTAATGAGAAACCAAAGAGGAGATTCTAATACTCTCTTAGACAGCATTTTACAAGAGCATGGTCTAATTAGAAATCAAATATAAAGCCATAAATGCCAAGGATTTCCCTTTAGTTTACAGTACAGCTCTGTTGTAAGGTGTTACAAATTACTTCTCGGAAAGAATGAATGTGACTAACAGTGGAAGAAACAAAGATGCAATGACCTGTCAGCTTCTCTGGCCTAACAAGGTTGAATAGGGACATATGGTATATAATAAGAGAGTACAACATCAAGATACTATTGTAGCTCAGAAAAAAACATCCAGGCTACTAGGACCATGTGAAGTGGTGACCAGACGTGACCCAATGTGGTATGTCTTGAGTTTACAGTACAGTTTTCTTTTAATGAGCAGCAACTGACCATGCAATAAAATGAATGTACGTTTTATAAAGACCATATAAATATATATTTTTTCCTCTGAGTTCTCAGTGTTTTGTCAAAATGCTGTAAAGGCTTACCCTCATACAGCCTAATATGGCATTACATTTGTCTCATTGCACAATGTTATGTCTTAATAAGTCCTCTCTGGTTGTGTTGAATATGGTGTGTAGTTATATCTTCATTTGGAGAATAATGTCTAACTGTGGCATGTTTTCTGATCTGGTATGACATTGTAGTTGATATTTTAACTTAAGTATGAGCTTGTGAAATCATGCCCAATAGTGTACTAGTTGCTGCTGTTTGGTTTTTAATTAATTTAACATAATAGTCTCTAATAGTATATTTTGGTTGTTATGTGCCGTGTCTAATTTCAGCATAATTTTAGGTGTAGGGCGTCTAATTAGCATTATACCTTTTCATTTACCTCCTAAAAAAGGACATTTTATGTGTAGTTTTTCATCTTATTTAATACAAAGTACAGCTTATTAAATTGTGACCTTTAAAAATGACTAAAATAGCTTCTGTCGTGCCTGATCTCCATCCTTCACTGAGACAGGTGTGGCCTACCTTCTCATGTTGTTTGATGTAACGGAGAGAACCGTCTAAGTAGTGTGTGATTGGAACAACTTGAGGTTAGTCCCAGAGATACAAACCTGGTTTCTTCAGCATCATCAATCAAAATTTACTCATTCTGTACAGTGCTGAAATTTGCCAGTTCTTTTACTTGTCTCAGCTTGATATTGTCGTGTCGGTCCTTCACAACTATCGTAACACATCACATGTTTGCATGTGAATTTTCAAGAGAGATGTGCTCTGCTAGAAGCATTAGCATTCGTTTGGGGAGATGGAAAAGGAGCTGTGTGTACAAGACAAAGGGAGTGTGTGGTCCGGGTGTGTGTGTATGTGTGTGAGTGATGTTATGCTTGCCGAGTGCTAATCAATGCTGCTTGCAGAGAGGATGCTGGGATAGCGGCACCATCCCGAATCGGAAATGGAGCGGTGACCTTGAACACAAACGCACACTTTTTCTGTTTCTCCCACACACACAACAAACAAACACACATATCAGATCATCCCAAATATGTATCTAAAGATGCAGAGAAACACAAGCTTAGTGATACACACGAACACAAAGACACGGCTCTCTGGTTCCAGACTTTAAAATGAAAGTCTAAATGCCAACTTTGTCATAGTTTAGGGATTTAAATATATTTGTATTGACCCTGGTTGGAGAAACACCTTTACAGACGTAGCTTTTGTGGTACTCTGTGGGAGTCGTAACCATTATTAGCACCATACAGCTAGTCTGTATCTCTGCAAACACACTGAGAATGCATGCAGGGGTACAATCAGGTGACACAATGTCATTAATGTGAAGGGTTATTTTAAATATTTCACTGGTTGTGTAAATAATGCACTAAGAAAACAATCCTGTGCCAGCAGGCGACAAGCTAACAAACATGGATTTAAACAATTTAGGCCCCAGGAATACATAAAGCTCTCTGGTTATGAAAACTAAATGTTAGCAGTGAACTTTGTTTAAAAAGAAAGTTTCCATTATTTCTGTAAGCTAGTGAAACAACAACAACTTGAGTCAGTGGTGGGCAGAAATCTATGGGTCATGAATATTATAACTGCATGTAACCATGCATTAAATACAAGTCATGCATGCATTGATATGAGAAAACATTAAACCACTGTTATTGTGTAGGATGTGCAGCTGAAAAGGGCTAAAGAGCTATAGCCAGACAACTGGTCTTCAAAACAATGAAAGGTGCTTCCATTTAGTGGTGGTGAGTGCTGACTACCACAGTCCCTGGAGGGACAAACCATGAACTAGCCACAAGGTGTTTTGGGATTAATTTTAACAAGTCTAATCAGTAGCAGTTTGAACTTAATAACTTAAAGGATCTGCTGCTAATGTCTTGAGAGCTCTCAGATGTCTTGCAGAGTCCCTGACTTTGTGGGCCAGACCTGCTTTGATGGAACACAAAAGAACTACAGTGTACAAGCGCATTTCAAAAACTTCTCAGCCTTATCTGGATACAAGGGGTATAACTCCCATTTTGGGGCATAACTATATACTATAAAACCTTATGTCACTGTTCACCAAGTAAACAAAGAAAAAAAAGAGAGGAAAGCTTCAAGCTGGCTGCTGTTACACTCAGGACAATGTGCCCATTTTTTACAGCACAGCTTGCAGAAGCAGCCAAATGTGGCTTTGAACTATTGAGCCATACACCTTACTCACCAGACATGCCACCGTCTGACTTCTGTTTTCCTAACTAAACTTGCATGGTTGCCAGTTTCAGACTGATAATGAAGTCAAGCATGCTGTTGAGTAGTATCTCAAGGCTCAAGATGTAACCTGCTTCCATGAAGGGATAGCAAAGATTGAGCATCAGTGGACCAAGTACACTGAAATCAAAGCAGACTATGTCAAAAAAGTGATGCAAGGACAGTCTTCCTCTTGTGATTTTGTTCTGGTGAGAACCTTTTGAAGTACCCTTATATTAGGTTGGGTGTTTGTGGTGTTTTGGGTCATCAGTGGTATCTTTGTGATCTCATTTTTTTAGGACAGGTGAGTTTTGTGTGTTGGCACTGACAATTGTTTTACAAACTTGCCACTTCACTTTCTCATCATCTGTAAGACTGTACTACTGTAACTGAGGCATAATATCCTGAAAGATCAGTATTCACTGCAAACGTAACTACTTAGATTGGTGGTATTGGCCAGCATGTCTGCTACCTTCAAGGAGCAATAACTACCAGAGTCATACCAGTGTGCTTTTGGTCATGAGCAACTATATTTGTCATCAGAATTCCAGTGTCATTCTGTTGAAGAGAACAATCATCTGCCAGTAAACCAATGGAGACAAACACCACTGCTACACTGACATACTGTATGTTGAAGCTGAGCCTGCACCACATTTTTGTGCGACAAAGATTTGAGCAGTAAAGCGTAAGGAAAACAAAAAAAGCATTAAAGGTTTTTATCTTTATTCATATTTTTTTAGGTTCATTTCTTTAGATAATGTCAAACATGGTTAGAATTTCCACAACACTGCTCTGGTGATGGGTGACCAGCATTGCTGCCTGGTAGCCGTCATCACCACAATAGTGCAGGATAACACTTCAAACACACAGAAAAGGAGATTGTTTTTGTTGTTTTTTCACATCCCCAAAATGAACTCCAGCAAATCACATCAACGACTTATTATTGTGGAGGAGGACTCCAGAGAATCCATTACCAGCCACATTCATAGGCCAAACAACTCTCATAGAGAGCTTGTAAACAAGTTCATGATGCAGACTATTTTCCTCTGAATCATTTTGTAACATTGGGTCTTATAGGTTATAGCCAGTGACCTTCACATTGTTTCTCTGGGGGCATCAATTTTTAAATCCAATTTGTGGTGGCCCAAAGCATAATTTAGGTCTGCAAGACTGTTGTCTAGGCAAATTTACCATATTATTAACCCGCACCTTTGATGGGCTTTGAAACAAATTACTGAAATCTTTTGGGAAAGCACCTTCTTATTTGTGGGACCCAACACAGAGACAGAGAGGTGAAATGAGTGGACAGTGAGAGAGGTGTCATGGTGTTTTAGGAGGGGTAGTGCAGGTCACCTGGAAGAAGACAAGAGAGGCAGGAGACACGAGAGAGGAATGGGGAGAGAAGAGGAGCCGAAAAGGGCAATTGGGGTGACAAGAGGAGCCAGGAGAGAAGAAGTGGAGATGAAACGAAGAAAGGTGGAGTAGGGAGGAGACAAAAGCAGAGGTGCAGAATCGGGGACAAGGGGTGGGGGAGATGCGAGTTGACAGGAGAAGAGAGGTGGAAAGAAGAATAAGAGGAATGGAGGGGTAGACACAGGAAGAGAAATCCATCAGGGGAACTCATGGGGGAGGAAAGAGGTTGCAGACAGAAAGAGACACTGAGAGGGGTTGAGGAAGGCAGAGAAGGACAGGCTGAGACAGACATGCACAAATAAACTTTATCTGACAGTTGCTACCACTTCAAAAAGCTAAATGTGATCACGAGAATACCTGAATTAAATAAAAGCCATGTTAACAACTTAATCCACTGTTTCTTTAACTTGGGTCATATTGAGAGAGTTCACTGCAGGATTAAAATGTGTGGAGAAGTGTGAAATTGGCCACATTATAGGGAGATCGTTCACGGATGTAAACACCATACGCTGACTAAATCTGTCCATCTGAATTTATTCTGAATGTGCAGCTTGCCCAGTATATGGGAGCATTAAATTTTAGAGCAACTGTCTTTTTCATAGCTGGCATTCGTGTTTGAAATCTGAACAAACCGCATGTGTTTTGCATAGGAGTCACGGAAAAACGACATGCATTTGCATTTTATGAGGGTGGTTTCCGAATTTACAAGTTGGCTATAGGAGAAAACACACATGACAATTAATTCAGTCAGCACACACTATGAAAGATTGCATCAAGATGGTTATATTAAGATAAATCTTCTTCTGCTATGCATGTAAACAGCTTAAAAAAGCTTAATCAAATTACTCTTAGAATCAAAGTGAGGTCTATAATTAGATTAGTGTATGATAATTAGATTATAGTGTTTATGCAAACAAAGTCACGTTATACACGTTGACTCAGGATAACAAACTCAAAATAGGTCATCTCCTCTCCGGGGCTTTGAGGTATCTTCAACTTTTGCACTTTATTATACTGAACACCATGACAGAGCTAAATCTTGATTATCTTATATTCATTTGATCTTTTTTGTTTGTTTTGTTTTTTTAGCTGTCAACTATTGCCTTTGGCTTGTAGAAATTCAAAAATATAATTCTCTGGATAAATACGTGGCAAATAGTCCTCTTGACTGCTGTTCTCTGTGAAAAAATGTGGATAGTGTCTGCTTTTTTGGCTGCAGTTGACTTTTTTTATGCTAAAGCTTTTGGCTACAAGACAGGAAATATTTTTTTAACATGTAGAAGACCTTGTCAGACATTAATTACAGTGAGCACATGTCGCCACTACAGGGAAAGACTTTTTACAGGTCGTGTTACCAGGCAGTCAAATTTGATATTTACCATTCCCACAGTAAGTAACCTTTCCAGTCTTACTAAGCCAAACCCAAGGGACCAGGCCAGAGGTTGAGGACCACTGGAGCACGTTATGTAGTTGGGCCAGGCCTCAGCAAATTAATTCTAGCATCATAAATACGTTGTCATTCCCTGTACCACAGCCAGCCTGTGTATGAGCATGTATTTATGTCTTTGCTCGTTTGTGGAAAGTGAAGTGTATTGAATAGTCAGCCACTAGTGCTGAAAATATAATACAATGTAATAATAATGAAACCAGCTCCTTCTCCTTGTCTCTGTCCCCCTTCTCTCCTTATTCTCTGTCTCTGCTCTGATTACTGTGCTGTCCTGCAGGCTAACACACAAATTCACACACTTCCAGGGTTTGGGAAGAGGCAGGGAGCCGCCCAAAATTGCAATGACTTCTGGGAAAAGATTGAACTTAAAGAAAAGAGTGAACAGACAAATGACAGAGCGTAAACCCTAGAGAGATCAAGAGGAAGGAAAGAGAGGAGGGTGAGAAGAAGGGGGAGTAATGAAGAGAGGCAATAGGTTTTAACTCAGAGGGTATTTGGAGCGTTATCACCCAATTTCTTAGTTTTTGTGAAGGATCTATTCAAACAAACTGGCCGCTATGAATGCAGTAACACGCTCAAGCTTAATATTTATCTCAGTTTGACACTTTGGTCAGAACCAATTTATTTTTCTCAGCTTTTATACCACTCTCAGTGTTTTGGCTGTGTTTTTTAACTACATCAACAAACACAAGAAGCTACCTAGATTTTCAAACTGCTTACTTACTCAGCAGATGGTATATAACATTTTACACAAGGTACAAAACAAACCTCAGCTGTTTCTGATTGTAAAAGTGTATTCTTTTGCTTTAAGGGTAGTTATTTAGCCAAAAAAAAGGTAATTAACTCTTTAAAGTAGTTCTCTCACATCAGAATTTAGTGCTACAGTCAATTCTTATATTTGCTGGCTTCTTCAGATTAAAGATGCAGCATAGGGCCAAAAGTATGTGAACACCTGGATATTACCGCTATATTTCAACGTGCTTCGACTCTTCTTGGAAGGCTTTCCACAAGATTTTGGAACCTGACCGCAAGGTTGTGCTCCGAAGCAGCTACAAGTGCACTAGACAGGTCAGACACTGATAATGGATGATGAGCCCTGACTTCTTCATCCAAAAGGTGTCATACAGGCCAGTCCAGTTCCAGCCCTGAATGAAATGCCTTCTCCAAATTTGGGACACAAAATTAGAGCATCATTACATCCTGTTGCATTAAAAACATCCTTATTTGGGCTAATGGTCCAAAACCAAACTACAAAAACCCTCTGTAGAAATGCACCGAAAAAGTAATTTTGTCATTTTGTTGCAGTTTAATTCCTCCCTGCCAAATGTGTAAATTATTGATGTCGTAATGCTTTTTTCCGCAATATGGTTCACAGCCACTCGCTTATGTGTTATTTCAGCTCTTCGCCGTTCATTTGAACACAGCGTTTTAAAACCAAGTCGCTACTCTGTGAAGAGGCCAGCGAGGAGGAGGAGAGAAATTTAGATGAGATAAAGGGAAGGGAGGGAGAGACAGAGCAGGGTCCTGTTGTGAACACTGATTACTCTCTGCCCACTTGAGATTGATGGAGAGTGACACAGCAGGCACGCTCCCGCAAGCACGAACACCCACACACACACACACACACACACACACACACAAATACATAAATGCACGATGTATATAAACAATCTTGTGCACAAACACCAGGATGCACACACACAGGACTTCTCTGTCTCTATACTGATTGATGATGGCATCACCTAGACTACATTCAGTCCAACACTCCTGCAGTGTCTACGTGTGTGTGTGTACGCGCGCTCATTTCTGTGAGTGCATGCGTGTGAGCGAAGGTGCATTTCTCCCGAATGTTGGTGTGTGTTTGCTGGTGTATGTATGTGCATGGCAGTTCCCACCTGTCTTAATTAGAGGAAGCTATTAAGACAGATTGCCTGATTAAGTAGCATTCCCCCTCTATCTAATGAATAGCCACACAGAGACAGACACACACATGCAGTTAGTATTGGGTTAGTGTAATCCGTAAGACCACTGATGGAAGAATATTGCATGTGTGCTTAGAGCCATCCATTAGACAGTTCATGCAGAGCCACACCAGCCATATATCAGGTTACCAGTGTCATATGTCCATCTGTCTTTTCTGTGCAAGATGTCACTTATGAGATCAAAACCCCTTCAGCCGAACTTTCACAGTGAGCAATTTAAAGGCTCTTGCAAGAACGAGGCTGCACAGAAACCTCTGAGGCTACGACTGCATTTTGCACCAGACTGCCTGAATAAATCTCACAAAGAAAACCGGTTATATTTGTGGGAAAGATATTTTTATGCAGGAGTTGGGAGTCAAAATAGCAGGGGAATATTGTGAAAAATCCAAATTGTGGGAGCTCTTTTACATAACAGCAAACATCAGGATACTCAGCTAAACTTAAAAATTGTCCAGCTGCGCTATTGCTGAGTGAATTCAAGTGATTTTAAATGTGAGGGATTGTGTATTATTGAATTTATAAGATCACATGTGCAAAGTGACTGGAGGCCGTTTGAGCTGAGTTTGGAGTTGATACTGTGTGAAAACTTGACCTTTGTGTTGCATTAATGTGTTTGATATTATATTTGAGAACTTTTCAAAGCTTATTATTTGTGTAATGATTTATGCCATGCAAACTGAAACCAGTGGTTCACCACGTGCCACACACACACAGGAAGTTTGTTTGTATTCTGTCAACATGTTCCATTACTGTAAATGAGCTTTTCACTTGATTAAAGTATAATATTTCCTGTCATGTGCTCAACATGGCAGAAAATTTCAATTTAAATGTCATGTTTTATTCATTAATGCATATATACACTAAAATCCGCTCTCTAGCAATGCTGCTTTTTGTGTTATGTGATTACACTCTGCTTAAACACTAAGATAAATAATTAACAAGCTAACAAACAAAGCTATGTACCTCTGTCAGACTCCCTGTGTTGTTCTCCCTCCACTCCCTGCTTCCCATTGCTCTCTCTCCGTGTCTCAATGTCTTCCCTCCATCGATCTTTACCTCTTTCCACCCGCTTTCCACCCCATGCTTCTTTATTTCCTCCCTCTCCCTCACTTTCATGCCCGCACTGCTCAGTGGAATGGCTGGTTTGTGTTTCTGTGGAGGGGAGAGGATGGATGGGAGGATGGTAGACAGAGAGATGGAGAGAGGGAGAGATGCTCTTTTGGTCTAGTGTATTTAATCAATTATGTTCTTTCGCTCCCTCTGGCAACTCTCCACTTGATATTCTCTCTCCTGCAGGCATACACACACACATAAATGTTCACGCAACGCACACACATAGACACACACTGTCTCCATCTCCGTGTTTATTCTTTCGATTTTAACTACAGGAGTCGCAGGTGAGCACGAAACACAGGAGGCTTTCATAATTTTCCAGTAAACTTACCTGGCGAGGCTGATGACTTTCACGCGAACAATAGTTGTTATGCAACCGAACAGCACATTTACAGGAACAGCCATTGTTGGTGGTTGATTGCTGACAGGCTCCTATGAAGTTTTAAGCACCAGTTATAAAACATTTTATACCAAAAGATGCTACTGCATTGGGATCTAGTCACACAAAATTGTCATACAACCAGGAAATATTTCATCCCAATGACGTTTGCTTTTGAAATATGTTCAGGAGACCATCTCACACAGCTCTTTCTTAGATTTCTTAATGCATGTTTGGAAAAATGGTGAATGAAAATCCTCCATTGCAGTCTATTTGACATTAGTGCACCCAGGGGACTGTTTAGTGCTCTTCTCTACACTTCTTTAACAATTTATTGCATTTATCTATGTCTGTTATCACATGCAGACAAGTTATCCTGTCACAAGCTTCACTGATAGCCCGTGTTATCTTCACAAAACTCACCGTCTGACCACATTCCCACTTTGAGGCATTTGAAGTGTTAGCAGCAACTCTGGCTTCACCCAGTGTGGTTTAGGCCTCTGTCACTGTCAAATCACAGGGTAGGACACCCTTTCAGATCATGCTATTTCAAAAAAAAAATCATTGGGACCCATCTGACGATGATCTAGAATACCTCAGGGCTGCTCTTAAGTGCTTTTATAGCAGATATCTTGGGAGAACATTTAACAGTCACAGACAGAAGCCATCAGCATAGATGAATGGCTTAATAATGCATTACAAATTGTCCACACGGGGCAATATCAGATAGCTCCTCGGTTGATGTTTTTTTGGAAGTATTCGGGTTTCTGCTACAAGCTTCATTTTAGCCTTCAATTAATCATGTAGGTAGCTGGTAGACTCGCACGGTCATCTTCATCTCTCAAATACATCCATGCATGAGACCTATGCAGTAGTACATCTTTAAATTACATGTTGAGTGCCAGCAGGAGGCGCTCTCAGCTGTTGTGGGAAAACAGACTGATGACCTTTTTAGCTACTAGCTTGTTTCACTAACTTCCCATCTACTGCTGCAAGAGGGACTTTTTCTTTTTTTTAATGATACCCTTGTCATGCAGCTTGGAGATGTTAAGTGCTTCTTGAGCTTGCAGTTAAATAATTCAGTGTCACACATATGGGCTCTCTGTATAGACTTACAACTTAATTCCTGTTTTATGAATGTGCGCGCATAGCGCTCTGGGTAAAGGTGTCATAACAAAAAGAGAAAGACGAGCTGGAAATGTGGATGTGTATGAAAGTGAGTGAATTGAATGAAGTACGTGAAAGGGTTGGCATGGAGGAGGTAAAGAGGAGAAAATGGTGAACTTTTGTAAAAATAAAAAAAAGAGGCTGAATTACAAATACATCTCTAGCTAAACCTGGAAAACTAGCACTAAAAAAAGTTCTAACAGCATTTCTATACTTTCCATCCTACATTACATTAAAATAGAGGACATTTGTATGGTCTTCTAAAGCAAAAACTAAGCTTATGTGAAGAAATAGTGAATATTTTCTCAGATATATGCATAAACAGTTAATATGGGTAACCATGAATTGCAGATACATGAGATGTTCAGCATCTCCTGTGGACATGGCCACCAATCAAACTTGCATGTTTGAAATGATGATCTGGTCAAATGTAAATGGACTACAACAAGTGTAAAAGAAACCATGACACAGACAAATCCAAATGATCTGCAAACATGGATGCCTAGACAAACTCTAAAGTAGTCTTATTCCGTCCTAAGATACGCACAGGATCACTGAAGTACAGAGACTGCAGAATTTATAGAGACCAAAGGAGCGAGATGTCACGGTTAGCACTACTGTGTAAACACTAAAATTCAAGTGAAGATGCTTTCAAAGATATTGTCATGACTTTTGATTTATCAGTTAGCTTTATGCAAAGTGAATTAGAACATTTTTAAAATAACAGAATAAATACTTGTTGTGACTCAGTGCTTTTAAGTTGTTCCAAGTATCTTGGGGAAGTTGTCACAGTACATCGGCAGACTTAGGCTGAAGCTGCTTTGGTCTCTTTATGTAATCCTATGCTGAACAAGTAATAGCAGAACTTTATAATAGACTTTATAACGGAAAATAACATCTGAAGTGTTTAAAACTTGTGCTTAAAATATCATGAACTTTACTTTTGCGTCTGACTTGACGTGTTTCTGCTTGTCGAGGCTGAGGCTGGTGTTTACAGTTCTTTTCGCTGTGCTTTACAAACTTGTAGGACGTTTGAAAACTGATACAACTGATAGTTTTTCAGTCTTCATTTCCATTTTTCATATATTTAATATAGTCATTGCCACACAGTCTTTATTCAGACCTTCGCTCATAAATAAACAACTTCATGTACCAACTATTTAAAATTTCAAATGTCTTGCATGAATCTAGGAACTGAATTTACAGTCTGATCCAGATGATAGATAAATTCAGCATTAGCCATATGGTAGTCAGTATAGCCCTATGAGGTGCAGTCAATTCCAGCCATTTTCAGTACAAAAAATCGCTAATTTTTTTTTGTAAATAAAAATATGACGAGAAATACAGGGAATATTGGACGCGCATCGGGAGGTGCATTTCCTCGAAAACAACCTATTCGTGGATTATATACCGACTTCAAGACATGTTTTGGACAAAATATTTGGCTGGCTTGTTTCGCCTGGATGTCCAAGGTTGGATTATGGCCGTTTTTTGTGGAATATTTTCATCTGTGTGTAATAATGAACCTGGAAATGTGAGTCGCGCTGTGTACATTGAAGTCGTGTACAGAGAAAGGATGGATGGATATTTGTTGTTTGTCGGACAAATGTGTTTATATTACCCGCTGTGGTAATCACATCTGAAAGTGGTTTATACCGGCGGATTCATGAGAATCTAAGCTTTCCATCGGTGTGTAGTGTTTGTATAATAATTTGCAGCTGCAGACATTTAAGGAAATGCTTATGCAGATCTCAAAGTGTTCCATGGGCAGAACACTGAAGCGCAACAGGTTAAATACAATTTCAGTATTCTCTCTGAATATGATCTACAGCGTTGAGACTGATGTTGGAGAATGTGCTGTTCTTGACTGAATAAGACAAATAAATGAGGTAATAATTAGTGATATTGTAAATGTTCTCTCTTCCTCTCAGCTTAAAGAACATGTTTCATCTTTTTTTTTTCCCCAAGCTAACAAACAAAATAATTCATTACACAATTTCAATGCTCCAGTTTCAACAAATTAAGCAGCTAGGATGCTGTTCCACTACTACTTCATATTGGAGTGCATGAGAAAACCTCCTAACGGTGTAGGTACATACTAAGGACATTTCCTGTATGTACGTTGGTCACCTATGTTCACTGCTGTATACTGTTGTGTTGGCATTGTTGCATGGAAATCATGCTGTTCGTGTGTGTGTGTGACTAATAGCAGCCATCAGACAATCCTACTGATCTGGGACACAAGGTGACCCTCTCCCTGTTCACTCTCTCCCTCTCTCTCTCTCTCTCTCACACACACACATATACAAACAGACACACCTTCTAAAACACCTGCTCAGCATTCTTGTGCTCCACTTTTTACCACTGTTATTAAAGGGTACTGCTGTTGGATAGGAGTATATACATTATAATGCCACTCTCCGTGTGTGTGTGTGTGTGTGTGTGTGTGTGTGTGTGTGTGTGTGTGTGTGTGTGTGTGTGTGTGTGTGTGTGTGTGTGTGTGTGTGTGTGTGTGTGTGTGTGTGTGTGTGTGTGTGTGTGTGTGTGTGTGTGTGTGTGTGTGTGTGTGTGAGTGAGGCCATGCATTTGTGTGTCCACGTGTGTGTTGATATTAATGGACTGCGGAGGTTTATAGAAGGAGACATGCGAACATGAGAGGGCAAATCCACTTCACTCTTAACACCATTTATGTGTGTGTGTGTGTGTGTGTGTGTGTGTGTGTGTGTGTGTGTGTGTGAGTGAGGCCATGCATTTGTGTGTCCACGTGTGTGTTGATATTAATGGACTGCGGAGGTTTATAGAAGGAGACATGCGAACATGAGAGGGCAAATCCACTTCACTCTTAACACCATTTATGTGTGTGTGTGTGTGTGTGTGTGTGTGTGTGTGTGTGTACTGGTGTCTCAAATGCCAAGGTGATACTACTAAAAATACCTCTATGAAAATGTAATGGGAGAAAAAAACAGCACCTGTTGGTTGACACCACAAGATGAAAGCGCCATACATCAAAGAACTGATGCATAGAAGAGGGTTATTGCAGGCAGAAATTGTATTTGAGCTTCAGATATTTGAAGTTATGCGAGAACAAGGGAGTTTTATTCTGTAAGTGTCAACCGCAAGGCAGTCACTTCCTCTTAATGCTGCCAGCGGTGACCTCACGCTCTTCACTTTGCCAACCACAAGAGCCTTGTTCATCTTCTCAGCCAATTAAAGGATTTTATCCTCAGCACTTGATGAAAGCGTTGCAAATTGGGTTCTATCTGCTGGTGTTTGCTCCATCAAAGCCACTGTACAGCTTTGTTAAATGCAAAAAAAAAAGGCTAATATTGTTAAAAGTGGTACATCGAAGTCTGACGTTGGGGTAGTTGGTGCATTTGCATACACCAGTCTATTAAGTAGAATGTAGGTGAATACTGGTGGGAAAAATAGAATAAATAATCATTATGGTGTTGAATGATGAAATATTGTGCACCAGTACAAGACCAACAGTTAGCTTCAGAAAGCACCATGAGGACTGAGTGTAAGATCAGCTGTTGAGTTAAATCCCCTAACCTCATGAAGAAACCTTTGTTGGAGCAATGAATGTGAAATATTATTCCCTGCTTCATTAAGAACAAGTGAGGCACCCTTGAGCATGCAGAATAATTCCCAGTTTCTCCAGTGGAACTGCACTATCAGACTGGTTGTATTGGCCAGTGGAGTCTTGATGCTGTGCATAGTCACAAATGCATACACAGAGATGTTTTCTGAACATTCTCTCTCTTACACACACACAGAGAACTGAGGTTCACATGTAAGATGGACAAAGAAAACAAAATTTTGCTTTTAACTCTCACATGCTACGGTAACATTCACTGCATTTACTGCATGCCTAGCTTGTTTCACAGACTTTCAGTTTGTTCTTTTACAATATCAACTGCACTGCTTTTGTGTTTTTCATATAAGACAAGTGTGTTTTTTTGCATGTGCTCCAAAGCACATGTATCTAGAGTGAGGCCAGACTCAGTCTTTCTGCCATTTACAAACCAGTTAGGATTAGGGGAGGAAAAGAGCAAAGACTAATATTTTGTCAGTGTGTGTTTATGCAAGGAAATGTCTTTATTTATCCTGTTTCATAAAAACAAAATATTTTTTTCTGTGTTTCTTTTAGGTTGTCAGGCAGTAATGTCCCCTCCCCTATCGTCAGCAACAAGAACTGGCTCCGGCTGCATTTTGTGACTGATGGCAACCACCGTTACCGAGGCTTCAGCGCACATTATCAAGGTGAGATGTAATTACCGACACAGAGATGGTCATCTAAATGGACACACTTACACACACATATAGCAGATGACCGTGTGTTCATTTATAATAAACGCACCTTTGTGTACACTTTACAGATACATCTTTGTGTTTGTAAATGACAGCTCTTTTTAAATATTTGTTTTTGCTTTTTTATGCCTTTTTTTATCACTTGTTTGTCTGACAGTTTTTCTCCCTCTAAACTCCCTTTAATCACACTCGTGACTCCAGTTGTCTTGTCTCTTCTTGACCACATTTTCTTCCACTCTCTTCATATTTCTGCATTCCTGTCTCTCTTCTCTCTATCTAGCTCGCTCTCTTTTTCTTTTCTCTCGTGTAACGGCTCAAAGGCGTACAGTTAGATTTCTTTGACACAAACCCAAACTGGTGGAAAACATTTGGAAATTCATTTGGCAGCGTCCATGTCTCCCTACAGCGATAATGAGAGCAGAATGTGTGGAACAACTGCACAGACAGGCTGGAACAGATTTATTTTTGTTTTTTACACTTTGATTGTTTTCGTCCTCTCCAGTGTTCCATTTTTGCCTCAGATTGGCTCTTTTTCTTAAAAAAAAAAGAAAGAAGCTATTCACTTTTCAAACTACTGGCCCCTTTTTTGTGAATCGCTCACTTATGGTGTACAAAAATTGTTCGCCATCACAAAATACACAGGTTTCGCTTTTTTGGTACTGGTGGAAACACAGTATGATTGAGGGGTGTTTCAAAGTATTCATTGTCTTCTAATCAGCTCCACTTTTTTCAAACAATTTGAAGCGTTTTGTGGTTGTTGCTCTAAGCTTGCACTAGAAAGCAGTGACAGAAACAGCAAAGACTGACTTCCTCCATGCGTCACTGCCCTGGTCTGAGTGGGCACACAGCACAAGCATAAATCTTGGTCATGCTTGACACTAAAATTGCACTGTACCACTTGATTATTGCTCACACGCTCCCTGCTGTGCCTTGCTTCTCACTTCAGCACATTAAAGTTTGCAGCAAGTCACCTAAATACAAACCACACTCACAGAAAGGAAAAAAATAAATAAATAAAGTGCACACCTATCTGAAATGCCAGCTCTCTGGAGCAGCTTCGGTTTGTGTGCTGGGCCCAGTTTATGTAGTTTGTCAAAGAAAAATCATACTGTTTATATTTCATGTCGGGAAAAGGCACAAAAAACAGTCAGCATGTGTCTGAAATGGCACTCAGTGAAGCATTGTGAATGCATTTCTCAGAGCTAACAGTAGTGTATTTTTCACACATACTGATAAGCTGTGGTTTTCTTTTGGCAGTAATCATGGTCATTTCCCCATTTTTGTAGGGCTGGTCCCAGCTTCTGAACATTTTTGAACTGATATCCGTCTTTTTTCCAGACAGACAAGTCATGTTCTCCCTGCGTAGGTTTGACATGAAAATTTAGCACCCGAGGAATGGACTTTGAAATCGAAATGAGCAAGTGTGGAGACTGACAAGACTCAACTCACTTCCAACCGTACTATAAGTACAATAAATCACGTAGATCCACTGTGTATGTGGATACTGAATGTATTTTACAATATTTGCTTTAGGAACTAATGATGAACTAATGAATTAATTCCTTGTAATGGCTCATTAAGATTATGAATTTTAAATTGTTAGATGTAAAAGAAAAAAGATCCTCTTATGACCTCATGAATTCTTAATCGTATTGGTCAAATGTGAACTTGAAGGAGTCTGGCCAATTAAGGAAATTAAAGTAACTGAAACTTCAATTAATTCAGCGGTAATATTACATTAGATCTGCATAAATTTTCAATCTGAGGGCATGACGAGCTGATTAATGTGACCTCAAATGATACCTCAAGGCTTGTGTTGGATTTTTTTTAGAAATGACCATGTGAGACGATAATGCTGTGGCTTTGTGGGAACGGTGTGGCATCCTGAATTGGAATCCAGCCCAGGAACTTTATTGAATGTCTTGCATTTCTGCACTGTCGACTGCCTAATAAAGGCAAACTACCAGACTCAACAAGAGGGACAACACTATCAGATTTGAATTTAGTCAAGGCCAGACATAAAAGACACTGTCTAAATCGCATCCTTCTCTTTGAACCTATAAATTTTCCTCCCTCTTCATTCTCTCTTGGTTGTTTCTTCCCCACTTCCCCTCACTCCCTCCTCTCCACCCTCTCCCCTCATCTCTCCCTCAGACTTGACTGATTGACTGACAACCTGACCACTCCCCCCTGAGATTGTCTTTTAATTGGTTTAATTGATCTTAATTAGTTTAAAAGGTTAATAAACATGTTAACGAGGGGTGTCAGAGTGATAAGTTGGTTGATTAATTAGCAAACTTTTTAACAAGCCCCTGATTGATTGGCTACTTCCTGTCAGCTGTCAGTCATCTCCCTCACTTTGCTGGTTTGTACATATTAGCAGTAGGGCTAGGTTTGGTGAGTGAAAATAATGAACCAATCCAAAATCACATATTGCTCCGAAAAATCTTAGAATGACATCACAGGATGTCTGTTAAAATGTATCATGCACACACCAGTTACTGAGAAAATTGATGTTTATTATCTACTGTATATATTAACGTTGCTTCACTGTAAGTTAGGAAATGCTTGTCAGCAGTGTCAGCTGATCAATATTCTGACTGCAACATCGCCAGTGCCACTACTGACAATGCAAAAATGATTGATGATCGCTTGATCTCATATCTTATGGAGCAACTTGCCAAATATTTATTCACAAAGCTGGAATCATTAGCTGTAGAAGATTACATTATCTTGCATTTTATTCTCTTTGTTTCCTGTGTACTTTTGTTGTTCTACTGTATTTGCTTTATCCCCTTCAGATTTACTCTTTAATTAGTGTTCTTAGGATATTCATCAACTCCATTTCATTATAAACAGTTCCGCTTAATGATATTCCACTACTCTTAAAAATTTATTTATTTGATTTTAATTCTAATCTAATTGTTCTGGTCTACTAAATTCTACTTTTCTCCAGGAGAATAAATTATAATGGCAAAACCCTTGGGCAGGGTTAGCTTAGTTTAGTGGCAAACACTGTGAAAACAATTCCAAATTTGTCTCTGAGAGACTAAATGAACAAATCTGCTTTGGCAGGGTTAGTTTAGTTTATAAGACAGTGCTACGAGACCTCAGAGGGACACGTTTGGCTGTAGGTGCTGCCAGCGAGCTGGACAGACTGTTTTCCTTCTGTGTGGTTGTGTGTGTGTGCATAAGGTCAGCCACTTTCACTCGGCTCACGAAAACCTCCCCCTTCTGCTGCTGCTGCCCAAATTATGAAGTTCTGAATTAATAATAATCTTCTAATGATTTCTATCCAAGTTTGTAGAGAAGGGGCGGCGGGGTTAGGGAGGCAGCAACAAACTGAAAACATTACAAAGGCACAGCTACAGAGGAAAAGAGAGAGGGGAGGTGGTAAAACAGTGAGGAGATCCAGAGAAGTGATTAAAAGAGATGGAGAGGCTGAAAAAAATGAGATGGATGGCCAGAGAGAGATGGGGGGTTTAAGGGGACAAGTCATTTGGCATTGCAGCGTGACTAAATATTTCAATATTAAATGCTACACTGTTTTAAATGACCGCTGACTGTGACTGTGTGTGTGTGTGTGTGTGTGTGTGTGTGTGTGTGTGTGTGTGTGTGTGTGTGTGTGTGTGTGTGTGTGTGTGTGTGTGTGTGTGTGTGTGTGTGTGTGTGTGTGTGTGTGTGTGTGTGTGCGCGGACGGGTAATTATCGGGGTTGTGGGGACCTATTGTCCTCACAACCCCCAAACAAAATGTCATTTGTGGGGACCTCATTTGGGTCCCCATACAGGGAAACGGTGTTTTCTTGGCCATGTTGTTGTTACTGAAAAAAGTAAAAGTGCAAAAACATTTCTTTAGGGTTAGGCATTGTTTTGGTCTTGGTTAGGGGTTAGATATGAATGGGAGTCAATGGTAGGTCCCCAAAAAGATAGGAATACACACTTTGTGCGTGTGTGTGCACATGTGATTGTGTTCATGGACCTTGGACACAGACGAAGCCTGTTCATAAATAAGCGTATTTAGTAGCGCAAAGCCTGCAGCTCCTCTGCCTGGCTTAACCAAACGTACCAAGTTAATTGTCCATTTGAATGCGTAATTGATGCTTCAAAATGATTCACAATGAAAAGGTTTTCAAAAATGCCATAGGCTTTATGTTGGTAGACCTAAATTAAAAGAGTTTAACCATTTTAATTCAAGTGTCTGTCCCTAGGACGCAGTGTTCCTCATAAAAGAAACAATCACTGTTTTACATCTACATAATTTTATTCGCAATATCTCAAGCAGTCATTTTAATATTTACAGGAATGATAAAATATCTACAAATGTTAGATTTGAGAATTTATTTCACATAATAAACAGTGTCGAGAAAAATGTAGTCGGGGTTACATTTTTTTTTCTTTTTAATTAGTGTTGTAATAATATTTTTCTACATTTTTGAACTGTTTCATCAATGTGTCATACATTATCTTTCAGCACCTCCTTGCCTCCTACTCAGATTAATATCAGTTAAGCCATTAAGTGTCCATTAGCATGTTTAATTGAAGCTAAGTAATTATGTGGCTACATCAACATCTCTATGCAAGAGCAAATGTGTTTCACCTTAAGACCAAAACACATTTAAATATTCAGTTTGCCCTAAAATAGAAAGACAATAAGTGATGAGTGTGTTTTCAAACATGCTATAGAATCTCTCTGTAGTGCTTTTGCAGGCTAAGACAAAATCAAGGCTGATGCTTCCCACTGTGAGAGTTCCTGTAAGTGCGTTTATTTTGGGACTCTACCCACGATATGTAAGAGGTTTACCCTTCGATGGTGGCAAGCCAAATAGTTCAACTGGGATGCTTTTTGTCTGTAGTGTGGACTGCAGAATAAAACAGCACATGGAGATTTCCAAGAAAGCAACCATGTTTTATATAGCTAATCTTGATGTAAATTTAAAAGCAGCATATTGTGCCCTTTTTCGACACATTCAGTAAAAAATCAGTCGTAGCCTTTCAATTTTTCAGCTCAGAATACTTAGAAGGGTTAGTTAACCTGCTGCCGCTTCAAATGCCCCTTCAGGAAGACGACTGTCTGCGTTTGTGACTGAAAGCGCTGAACAAAGTAGTTGAGCGTACAGCAACAGACACAGACTTGAATGTGGGTTTGAGACCATCTCCACGCTTCAGACTTTCTCTCTGAGCCAACATTTCACATGAAAATGATGCCAAATTCACAACACAGCTGCTGTTTTTAACAATCGTGTTTGAGGAATTTTCCAGACAGTGTTGTGCTTATAAAATGAGTTGTTTAGTGGTGCAGAGCGGCAGTTTGGAAGCGTCTTAGTGAACTGTTAGGCAGCTTCTCCTTCTGAGTGGCTCACTGTGGAAGCAGTGGGAAGTAATGGGGCAGCATTTTACACATTTTTAGCTCAGCAGCTATTGGTTCCTCAGTTTCTACTTCAATGCTGAATAAAATTTTGACTGGCCTGTGAAGCTGGGAGGCCATCAAGCTAATATGAGGGGAATTGAGGTTCTTCATATTTCTCCAGCTTTTTTGTTCGACTTCCAAGTTTTTAGGACATGCAAAATACAATAAAAATGGATTCATACCATTAGGGACCTTTAAAATGTCTTGTTGTGGGGCTGAAATCAATGATAATTTCGTTATCCGTAACTCTGCAGATTCTTTTTCCCCCATGGATTGATTGTTATACACACATCTATAAAATTACAGTAAATAGTGGAAAAAAAACAAAAATATAATATGTCCCACAAAAGTGAAACATCCTTTTTTTATTTGCCCAACTGGCCAAAATCCAAAGATATAAAGTGCATGATTATGTGTGTCAAAGAAAACCAAGTCCCTATATTTGAGACAGTAGAACAATGATTAAAAGAAACGTGAGCATAATTCCCACTGAAGTTATTTTCTAACTGAGGTGGACTGACAATGTACAGTGATCAGATTGTGAAGAAAGTTCTTTTTTGAACATTTGCTAGCTGCTGCACTTATTGTTTAAGACCTAAAGGCACACACATTGAAACAAACTAACAGAGTGGATTCTTTATGGTGCAAGTTTAATCCTTTTTATGCATATAACCTCTGCAGAATCAAACTTTAATGACTGACCGTGCGGTTGATTGAGTTACAACAGATTCTTTGTGAAGATGTGGATGTTTATAGCAAGTGAGAGGTTGGGAAAACCAAGTAGTGGTAAAAGGCTAAGTGACGCTTAAAGCTCTGGATCATTTATGGCTTCTGTGGTTGAATATTCCATGTTCATGGCCACAGTAATATGGTCCCAACCCCAACAAACACAGCCAGTCGTCTTACCTGTTAAATAATATAAGAACAAGTTCATCTCTCATCAAAAAGGTCAACTTTTATCATTTTCAGGGTTGCACTTTTTTCAAGAAAAACATGCTCTCTGTGCAATTATTCATAAGTAGAGCCAGTGTAAAAGCCATGGACACATAGTGAGCCTGTATGTCACACATGGCTTCACTCAACCAGTGAGTCTCATGTTCACTCAGCTGTTCAGCTACAATCATTCAAGGAATGCTTCTCCAGCCAGAAATATTTGTATTGAGTCCAAAAATAAGAAGAATGTTTAAAACTACAATGTCTGTATCCACCATGTGGCCTAAAAAGTATTGTTCCCATTAACAGTTGGTAAAAGGGCATTTATAAAAGGTCAATACATTTGTCTGAGGGTTCACAAAGCCTGCAGAATGACTCTTTTTGTTGTGAGAACAGCCGTTTGGTCCAGTACCATTTGGAAAGTGTAGAGGAGCCACATGACCATTTTATCCCATTGTGTGTGAAGACTAAGTCAGCCAGACGACGTCTCAGATGTTCCAGAGTAGGGCCCAGAACTGTCGAAGTGAGTAGACATCCACTGGAACATGGCAGTTTTTTTTCTTTCCACCAGAACAAATCAGGTGTCATCTTTGAACGTGTTATCCAGTCAGTACTCCGATGTTTGAAGCAGATCCTGGCTTCTGTCAGAGTGCAGGTTCATGCTTGCAGCTCTGCCTCACCCAGGCAATGTTTTCCAAGGCAGTGTTTGATTAGTCTGGTAAATACATAAATGGTTTCAGCTATTATACATATGTTTAACAAGCTCTGTGCTGCAAGTCAAGAACAATGCTGTCTTCTATTTCGATCATATGGCAAAGACGGTGATTTTTCTGCCTGGCACATGAACATTATTCTCAGTCTTCAGGACGATATTATGCATGTAGCCGTCAAGTGCTTGAAATTCTTCTGCAGACTTTCATTTGTAAACAAGTTAGTTGGAAACAAGTCAACTAACTCACAGGACTAACTTTAGTTGGAATAACTGGATGCACAAAACAGATTAGTTCGCACAATTAGTTCATTAAAGGATTAAAGGGTGTAGGGCTTTGTCCATCGTTAAATGTCAAGTAAATACCAATGGAATGTTTCCCATTATTGTGCAATAACAAAGTGCTTAGTAGCATGTTACAGTATTGTGGTGACTTCGAAAATCAGCCAAAGTAGCTGTCCAGGTTGTCAAATTAAAATGTGTGTTCTTACTTGGCCTGCTAATGTTACTTACAGGGATATTTGGAAGGTGTTTAAACTGGGCACCCACAGTCAGTACTTTAGGGAAGCTGTGTGCAGTCACTGACTGAGACTCTAAATTCTTGCAAAGTGTTGGGTTACTTGTTTGTTGCACCACAGTGTCTTGTTTTCTATTTCTACTCATGTTAAATACAGAATGTGAGATGTGGATGTGGAGGATTTGGAGTCGCAGCTTTAGGTGACTGAGCTGGGATGTGTAACCAAAGAACTATTGCTCTAATGTGTTCCTTTTGCTGAAACGTAATTTAAAGACGTATAATTACTTTATTCAGTAAACTTCCTCAACTCTGGTAGTGTTGTAATTTATCAGAAGAAACCAAACTTACTGCAATATTTTAAATGAAGGCTATATTTTACATATGCTGTATGTTTTGACTTTGCACTTGACAAAGACACTGGGTTGTAATGATCTGAGATCATTAGAGACCCTACTTTTCAAATTCTGCTTTGTGCAGCTAAAAACAACAGACTTACTGAAGGTAATACTAAAGTAATGTTTATTTTAGCATACCCTGTTTTCAGTGAATTTTATTTTCAGTTCTTTTGTCAAATCGCTTTTTATTTCACATGTTTTTACAAGTCTGTTATACAACATTTTATCTTTATCACTTTATTTTTCTCAATTCCAACAACAGCCTATGAAACCTGACAACGATTCAGTCAGCCAGACATCAAGCTTGTTTTTTTTTGTTTTTTTTGTGCATCCCATGAAATTGAACTGCAATGTTGACCCTCAAACACTATAAACCAGCTAGATTGCCTGTAGTCTTAATTGTTATTCATAAAGTTATCCATGTTGAGTCAATGAGATTTTCACTAGAGTTGACAGTTAGCCAGTCAGCAGGTCCATCAGCAAGCCGTCTGGTCAAATAAATAGTTTCAAAATGTTCCATTTATTGAGCACATTTTATTTTGACCGCTGCAAAATATTCTCTGGCTTATATTAAAGAGCATTAACATCTCAGAAAATGAGAGTGGAAAGATCCTGGCAATGCTGCAAAGTGAGGATGGAACAGTTTTCCTGAAAACATGGTGATTAAAAGCACAAAATGAACTTTTACTTCACCAGAATCCTCATGTCTAAATCACTTCAGTAGACTTTAAAGTAAAAAAAAATAAGCGTGATCAGCATTCAGAGGAAGCTGAGCAGATGAAACCCCCCAAAAAAGGAAAAGGAGACTTTGAAATTCCTGAGATAATGTGATTCAAAGAGATGGTTCTCTGAGTATCCATACAGCATCTCTCAGAGGTTAGAGGTTATTTTTGTGATATGTTCTTTTAAGGATTTTTGAAAAATGAGTGACAGTGATGCATGTGTAGTGCATTAACAGAAGTTACTGAACATTATCAGGGAATATTATTATTGTAATCCCAATGAGGTCAATTTTACAGTTAGAGGTACACAGTGTTGTATGTGAATGGCATTATCATACATGTATCAACCTTTCAGATGTGAACTATATGCTAATTGTCCAACTATAATGACATTCAGCAAATAAAAATATCTATATTGTGATTGCAAATCAAGAAAAGCTCCTTTCATGATTTGCTAATATTTATTGCCTCAGCATGTCTGCACTTCTCCTGATTCAGAATTTGCTAAAAGCAGATGGAGATCTCTTTCAGCATTTCACACCGTTTTGTATTTTCAAACATTAAAATCAAGTGTAAGCCCAGGAGTCTCACACTGTGCTAGCTGGTGCATGTTCAAGTTTTTTTGCAAGAGTTGATTCCAATCAACCAAAATAAAAGCGGCTTCCAGCAGACCACTAACAACAGATGATGATAACTGAGGTAAACACTGTGTTTCTATGAGCAGCTAACTGTGTTTCTATGAGCAGCCCAGATGCATCAGGATAGCCTATGGAAGGTTCAGTTAGATTAAGATGCCCTAATCAAATATATTCCTGCTGTTTTCGTTTCAATTATAGTACCAAGCCTATATGTTCATGGTTAGAGTTTGTAGTCTGTGAGGAAGGTGTATGTGCAATTTTGGAAATGATCCACTTTGGTTTATTTAAACTATAATGTAACCAATCCATAAAGGTGAATCAAGCCTGAACTTCCCCCAACACAGAATGGAGGGAGATGTTGGACTGAATGCTCTCTGTGACCTTCAGTAGTCCTCCTGTTTGAATTCCAGGTAGCACCTCTAAATCAATAGACTGTTTCTGCATCCAAAATTTTAAATGTTTAGAAAGCATTTTTTTATTTCCTCCTGCATCAGCATAATGGAAATGTCTCAACACTCTTGTGATTGCTGTATTTCTTTGGGATCTTGACTCAGACCCCAACCTGGGATTGTTTTTAGAACGACCCAAGCACAGTAAATGGGAGCAATGCAATGATTTACAGCCAACTCCCTCTTGAATGTGAATAGAAATGTAAGTCAATTCTATTCCAATTAGGTGTCAAGATTATCAGCAAAGCCAACACCTACTGTAGTCATTCATTTGGTCACTTACAGTCTGCCTGTTCGCCTCCTAGTGGGCAGCACAGGATATACTACCAAGATTATTGAGTTCTACTGCCTCCTCTTGTGTGTGTTGCACATTTGGAGTGTTCATTACTCAGACACAGTGTGTGCTGCTGTAATTGCTATGCACTGTGGGCAGACACATACTTGATGGGCTGTTTGCATACTGAAAACCTTTCATTTTATTGTTGAAGATAAGATAAAGACATTGTGTTCAATCTGGAGTACGCAAGCTTCCTTCTCTGTTTGTCATTGTTTACTCATTCTTTGTGTCCCTGTGTTTGGTTCATTCTCTACTAATTCTGCCCCAGTGCTTGAGAAAAAATACAATCTTATGCATAGATGCAATTTAAGAAACGCTCAAGGTAACACTGATTAGGTATTCTGTCCACACTCTTCCCTGCATGATACTCTGCTTTAATGCCCAACCCAACACCCCCAACACCTGGCTGTCAATATTTGTGTGTCACTGTGTGTTTCTGCATGTGTGTGTGTGTGCTCGGGTATCTGGGTCCATGCACATGTCAGTGTGTGTTATTGTGCATATTAAGAGGCTGTGTGCACCATGTATCTGAATGCAAACTCACTCTTGTCATTGCTAATGTCCTAAGCTCTGTGTACATCTGTGTTTACGCTGAGGAACCTGTCCGTCTGTTGATGTGTTGCGGCAGCGTGTGCAGCTGAGTTTGTCGGTGTTTTTCTGTCGTCTGTGTGTCTGTCATGTATGAACAATCTGTTTCCTTCCTCGCGGCGCAACCCACCAATCACATCCCCGCATCATCCCTCTTCATTACGTATTCATGAGTTTCTGTGTCTGCAGGGCTGTGATTGGCTCCTAATGAACAACTGACGGCGTTATCAGTCAGCCAGTGCTATGGTAACAAAATAAGTCAGTCAGTACAATAGAAGCACCAGTCAACCACTGGTACGGAGACATTTTTCACCTCAGCAGTGAGACAGTATATCCCTCAGGGAGGTTGACATATTGGATATTGTCGACTGCGTGGTACCTTTGATACGACTCTCATAATGTCTCAAACCCGCTCATGATCAAGTGCACACATCTTGAATTTCTAAGTGCTCCGGATAATTACAGTCAAGGAAAGGGAGAGCAGCTAGTGCATTCGGAATATACAACTTAGTTTTCGTGTAAATAAATCTCCAAGTCCTTTTCCCTGTCAGTCTTAGCTTAAAAACCATTATTCAAACTGAGTACAGAGACACTGCAGGCCTCAAGGGGTTCATATGAGCTCATAAATCTATGAACTACCCCTTTATCATCTTGTACATTATTGTGGGGGCTTGCAGTTTACTAGTGCTGGCTTTCATTACTGGTGTTCTGCTGTTGCTGTATCAAAAGGGGCTGCTAGCACTGGGATCATTACAGTAGGGGTAGCTGGAAATGTGCTTGGTTGAATTAATGCAGGTTGTTTGAACAGACACACACTGATGATGTATGATTGCTGGTGTAGCTCATCAGATGTGGAGGGTGAGGACAGCACTGACAACACCTTCACCTGCTGATTGCACTCACTAACTGAATATATTAAAATGATGATTATCTAGTTCATACGGCTCCCTGCCACAACATTAAAACCACCTGCTTCACGTTGTGTAAATCCCCTGTGCGCCACTGTCACATGGAAGCTCAAATGATTGGTATCTGGAAAAATTTGGAGCCTGGGTCAATGCCTCTTTTTCTTGTTTCTCAAGAGCAGTTTAAGTAAGTAAATGCTGCTTCACCATGTTTAGTTGTAACTCTAGGGAGTCAAAGCAGACCAGTAGACCTCAGAGGTTGCATAAAGTGACAGCAGATCACTTTATGTGTTTTGGGCCTGAACCATTCAGTGCTTTATAAACCATCAGCAGGATTTTAAAATCTCTTCTCCTGTAGACAGGAAGCCAGTGTGGGGAGTGATTTTTGCCATGGTGGAAGTATACCTGGTCTGCTGATATGTTGGGGTGGATTCTACATGTCAAACTAGCATCCACATGAATGCCAGGACCCAAGTTTTCCCAGCAAAAAAAAACAAACAAAAAACTTTTTAATAAGATGATTAATGGTATTCACTTCATCTGTTTTAATGTTGTGGCTGATGTGTAACATTTGAGCCACTTATGTGTATTAAACACACAAATAACAAATAAATAACCATGAGATATACTCTTTTCTACAGAAATTAAAGACCCCCTGTTCATGAAAATCTGTTTTTTACGCTTGCTAACATGTCTGTAAGTGCTTTAATGTGCTGGAAAACACTTCATCTACTTCACAATCAGTTTCAACATTTGCATGTTAAGCACACATTTAAGAAATGTTTTTCTCCATATATTAAAGGCCCCTCGTGAATAGAAATCCAGTTTTAACCCTTGTTAACATTTCTCTAAGTGTTCCTATATGTTAGAAAACACTTCATCAACTTCTTCACAATCATGAACATGTCAGGTTCAGCTGTTCCACTTTTACAACTTGCCGTTGTGTAGCACAGAGTAGTTTTACAGAATTTGAGCAGAGTCGATGGATAGCAGGTATGCTTGTACTGCAGGCAAATGTCAGTGAAAATGGAGGAGATAGAGAGAAATGCAAACTAGAGAAGGTGCAGAGTTACATCTAAGGCATTTTAAGGCAGCCACTTTCAGTTTTAAAGGTTTAATCAATGCCAGGTGAAGGACGCTTGACAAATTACAAAAGGCACAATTAAATCTAACTATTCCTTAATGAATAAAATAATTATAGATTCTTGCTACAAATAAGCATTAACTGCTAATTCATCCTCTCTTGCAGGGTTAACTCTTTCATTTATGATTCATTAGCTGCCAGCTACCTCAAGCCTTCACCGTCTCTTTGACAGCAGCCAGTTCCATTTAAACTGCTTCAAACCCTCCTTGAGCCCTTCCGGATGAATGACGTTTCCTCATGTCAACCTGTTAGCCGTGTGAATTTAATTTGAGTTTAAAACTAAGGCAGATACCTCTATGTTTGGAGCAGAAAATGTTTGCCTTCCCAGGTGAGCACATTAAAACACCAGCAGAAGGGCATCTAGCCCAAAAGCCGGTGAGTTCAGTCGAAGTGCATGGCGCCTATCTGTTTGAATCACTTCCTTAGAGATTGTCTGACTGCTCCACACCACCAGTCTTAAGAAATGTGAAATCCAGATGGTATTATGGGTAACAAGCCGGTATGACTAAAATAAGTGAGTCATTGATCTGGATCCCGCCTCGGGTAACAAGGTAGCTGCAGCTTTTGGTATTAATTTTTAGTGTATTTTAGAAGGAGGGAGCAGATTTTAAATTTGCATTGAAAAGCATTAATCCCACCTCAGAGTTCAGGACGTGCTTTTGTTATAAAATGTGGCTCATATGTTTGTTTGTTTTTTTAGCTGTTTTGCTTCTGTGACTAATTTATTACTATTGAAATTTTGTTGGATATTCGGTTATTCTGTCTAGTTAAATATAGTTTTGTTAAATATGCAATATTTTAGTTCATAAATATGGTTTACTTAAATGCATCTGCACTTCCATCTGTTGTTTGCAGGAGAGCTGCTGCTTGTAGGCTTGAATATTAACATAGGCATATTTAACTTTGATGCATATTCACACAGGACAGGTTTTATGATGCTTATTAACAGGGGCTTGATACAGCGAATGAATTTGCACAGGTGAAAACAAATTTGACTTTTAACTATATTTGGCCCGGGTTTCCAGATTCGGCTGCCTGACAGGGACGGTATCAGACATGATTGCAAATCTTGGATCTATTTCACAGTTTCCCTGGTTATCCAACATGACAAGAATCTGTCAATTTATGCCCTCAGTTTCTGACAATTGGGACATTTTGTAATACAATTGAGCAAGATGTGATTTCTCACCCCTTTTTGTCCTGTTTTGCTGCTGGCCCTGTGATGATTTATGTATCCAAATGTAGACTATCACACCTGATGTACGAAAAAGTCTTTAGGTGTCCGAAATTTCTGATGGCATGTCAGCAGTGCAATGAAATGGAAAATGTATTCACTTGATTATTTTCTTGCCAGCTGTATTTTTAAATAGAGCTGTTGTTCCAGAAAGTTTATCATATAGCCTGAGAATATTCAGATGAACGGGGGTTGTATGAATCATGTCTCTTTAATATTGTCAATGAAATGTAGTGAAAGAGGCTTTTTACTTAAGAGTTATAGTATCAGATATCAAGCATGGTCCCTCTTGAATAGTTATGACACTCGTGTCAGGAATAATAATCTCCATGCCTTGTGTAGGTGGATGGCTGTGAAGTAAGTGTTTCTGAGTTTAATTTCTGTGTGCATGGTGCTCACAGGCTACCATAAACAGCTTTAATACACGGGTTGTTTCAAGCAGACTCATTAACAAGAGAATTTATGGCAGACATTATTTTTTAAATCTAAAGGACATTGGTCATTTGTTCAGTAAAATACAAGGCTACCTTTTTCACAATTTGAAAAATCTTTTACAGCCTGCTCTGCTCACATAGACGTGCATTTGAACTTAAAAGATAAAGCGATAATAGACTAAATAAAGATGCAAAAAAAATGTACTTTTTACTATTAAAGCTGCTGTCCGCAGTTTCCGTTTGTTTTCAATTTATGTATCATTGTTTAACAAAGCTTAAATGTGTTAGTCTAGTTCGATACTGTAATATAAAGTTAGTATAACGCGATATGAAAATTTATTCCTGAGCTCCGCCTTCCTCTCATAGACCCCCATGTTATTCCAAAAAGCGCCGGTCGCTGCCGACCAATCAAGTTCGAGCTTCAGCTTTGTCATGCTGTCAATCAACGGTTACGCGCACAGCAAGCAAGCCCATGCAGAGGTGGGCGAGCTACGCACTACGCAACCGCGTGCACATTTGTTTTGCTTGTGGAGGAGAGAGCATCAGGGATCAGCAACTTCCAGAAAAGTTACCAATCCCACGGCTTGTCAGGCCAAGAGACTGCAGGACGTTTTTTGGCTCGGGGTGCTCGCGTCGCTCCCCGACCACGGCCTCCATAGCCCGCCTGACGGCTTCGTTTAGATGCCCGACCTCTGGAGGAAGATGTTGGGGCATCTGGGACATACTCTTCATCAGAGGAGTCATGCAATTCTGAACTCTAGATAGAAATAAATAAACAATGTAACACATATACACGCGTAAATGCACTAAGTTTGATGAACAACGTCATCGAGAGGGATACACGAGTGTAATCACATATTGAAACTTTACTCGTTCGTCCTAGCAGATTCATGTTATTTTGGTATTAGGACAAGTTAGACTCAATACAGCATTCTAACGTAATTCCTTTATTATTTGCTAAATGTACTAAATGTAGAAGAGTGGAAAACAGCAAAACAGGCAAGATGCTGCAGCACTCCGGGCACTCCTGTCAGGTACTGAGCGCGTGCACAAATAAAGGGGCGAAATCAGAGGTAGGGAGGGACCAACAGTGTTTTGGGAGATGCTGCGATTCAAACTCCAGACAGCAGCTTTAAGCTGTAACTTGTGTGTTTGTCTTACAGTAGGTATTTCTGTAAAAAGAAGAAAAAAATGATAAAGTCTGAGTGTGGTATAATTAAAGATTCAAGTGTCGCTTGTAGTTGTTTTATGATTAAGGTGATTTGTTTGAAAGATTGCTCTTGATTTTACCCTCAAAGCAGTTTCTGGGTGTTTTTTAAGCTCCTGTTGTCTTTTCACTGCAATGTAAAGAGTCCTGTCCCTCTGTGGAAACAAGCATGACTATGGTTTGAAGTAGAGATAATTAAAAAGTGTCTTCTGTGCAGTGTATCACTTATTGTTGAAGTTGACATACTTAGATAACATATTTTAGAAAATATGAATAATCATTCACACTACAGATATTTCTCTACTTACTCGACAAATTTGTTTCCATACTTGTCTCTTTTCTGCTGTGTTTAGACACTGTCTGCAGTTCAGCTGAAAAAAAAAACCCACTACATTTTTGTTACCTGACTATTGATAACAACTGAGCCACTAATTGAGTTTAAGCGTAGATTTTGTCAGGTTTCCCGATGGAACGGCACACCACAGATGATGAGTTCAAGCACCACTGGAAAGTTGACAATCCGATGAGTCTGTCTGTTTTCGCAGTTTCTGGCTTCGATAAATGGTGCAATTTGGGCGAATTATAAAGTCCATCTGTGAATGTTTGGGTTCAGCGGGTTATTTACATGTTTCATATCAACTACACTTTGCTATCATTGGTCTGTTGGTGCTGAAATATACAGTGTTAATGTGTAAGCAACTGGTTTCTCATGGAAAGATACAGAACTGTATGAGTTTGTCCTGCTTAGAAAATCCATTATCTGTTTTATAATTAAGGACTCTGTATATGTATTTTTAAATTCAAAATGACTATTATAGGGTAGTGATTGATTTTTTTTTTTTCCCCCTTGTCTCACACAGACACAAACTGAAATAACATTCATTTGTTATGCTGTTGAGTTAACGTAATAGTGCCCAAATAGAGCTAATGTTCAGCCACTTTACATTAGATTAATTGTTAGCACATTAATCGATTCTGTGATGTGTCAACATGGGAGAGTAGCACAAACATAAGTGCATGCGTACAGACACTGTGCAGCATTGGGGTAATTATTGGTATGAAATGCGCATGTTGTAATTCACCCACGTCAAGCAGAATACCTCTGATGTATGAGCATATATGTAGCAAGTGTATAACATTAAGATAATTGTAGCACATTAAGTCTTCAGCCATTTGTCACCATTGAATGGACTAGTCAGGTCATTATGAAAGCGATGTCTGTCAGACATTCATTAAAGTGATTTGTCACTGTACTGTGTCACTCAGGACAAGATATGTTTGTGTTTTCATAATTTATGTTGCTAATGTATTCATTTATTTTGACAAAGTAGAGCAGAAAAAATCAAATCTGGAGGGAGTGAAACTGAGATTACCCCAGGGCGTTTTGTTTTTGTTATTAGTGTACAGTTTCAAATACAGCCTTTGCCCACTCACTTTGTCTCCTATACTCTATCTTTGCAGCCATACTACATGCAGCACCATGTCAACATACAGTCTCAGTGTTGCTCACCTTGTTATCAGATGATGCCACCAGTGTTAGGAAACAGTGGCCGTGCTGACAGGGATCCCTCTGTCAGTTTGTCGCCTCTTGTCTTTGATTTACTCTGATTAAAGGAACCATAACGTACCATTATGTGAAAGCTTTGATTACAGAGCTGCATCATTGTCATTTTGATTAAAGCTACAATTTCCTTTTACGAGCTATTGTTCACAATATGATGGGGCTTCTAGCAAAACACTCTGACAACTGATGCATGTGTCTGATTGACAGAGAGAGAGAGAAAAGATTAAGCTTCTTGTAAACAAAAATCCTGAATGATACAATTGTAGAAATAATTTTTTTCCAACTTTTCATCCCTCTTTGTGCTTCCGTCTTTCTCTTTTTGTCTCTCCATGCCCCTCTCGCTGTCTGTTTCCACCATTTTACTCTTTACTTTGCCTTTGTAACTTTCTTTTCCGCTATGCTCTTCTCTCTCCCAGCATTGTGAGGGAGAAGAATCTGCCATTAGAAAAAAAAAAATTCCTTTGCTAGGTATAATTTTTTTCCACTTTATCAAGTCTGTTCTCTGATTTTCTTTCTCTTTTCTGTATTCTGTTCTCCTCTGCAGTGAAGCGATCAGTAGATTTTAAATCGCGGGGCGTTAAATTATTCCCTGGCAAAGACTCCAGCAACAAGTTTTCAATATGTGAGTTCACATCTTAATGTCCCTTTTGCTCATGAACTAACATGTGATGGCTTGGTTTGGCTTGGACGGGCTTTGCTTTGAGGTTTGGATTTATGTTTGCTTTTATTAATTATGTCTCTTAAAAAGGCTGTTATGGTCAATCAACACTTTTGTGTCTCTAATTACTGACAATTCAAAAATATCCTGTCTTGTCTTTGATCCGTTCACTAACACATGGTAACTTGAATTTAGAGAAATTCAGTGCTAAAATGTACGATGACAAATTAAAATGTGGCCGTTTTTTTTGACACAAAACTGTTGAAAACTGCACAGCCTTCATAAGAGCGCCGCTTTTGCATCCTGCTTGACTTTCTGTGTGTTTCTGTTGTTTGATGTTTTGTGTATGTATTTTGGTCATGGTGTCTTGCTCCTTCATTGCTTGCTTTGATATTTTTAATCATGGCTTGTTCTGATAAGCTTAATCATGGTTTGTTTTGGCTTGCTTTAGGCTTACTCAGGGAATGTGAATCAGCTGTTGTAATATTGTTTACCACCCACTCGTGCCTCTTCTTCTTCCTTCCTCATCTGCCTCTTCTTCTTCTTCTTCTACTTCTTTTTCTTCTTCTCACCCTTACAGACAGGTCATTGAAGTTATCAAAATGATTACTGACTTTATGAAATCGTTCCTCTATTACGGAGCCCAGTGGAATCTAATGTGCTTTTTCACGCCTTGCATTATGGAGATCTGTAACCTCACAGAGTTGGTATCAAAATAGAAATGCTATTATGGATCATTTTTGTCCAATCTCTGTATATTCACAGTAACAGCGGTGCACTCTCACGAAAAGCTTCTCTTTGCTGCTGTTCTTTTGGAACTACCCCACTTACTTCCGACTTTGTGAGCTTGTAAGAATAAGTCGCATTGGAAACTAACTCTTACATTCGGCACCCTGAAGCGACAGTGTAGGGGTGCTAATGGCTCTCGTGTCGTTTGATACACTGTATTGCAAAAATAGCCACATGAGCATAATTCAGTGTCGCTCTACCCTTTTCAACACTCTGACATTAGGAGAACATGCACAAAAAGCATGACCATTTTTTAATCAAAGACAACTTTGTCACAGTAGTTTCAGTTATTAAAGCTGTCAGTGACGACTTTACCCTCCAATATTCAATTCCCACTTTCTTTCACACTTTGTATCTTTATTACAGCTCTTCTGCTCTCTTATCTACCATCTGTTTTCACATACATGCACAAATCCTTACACATTAAACTCACTTGCTACGGTTAGTTATTTGTATGCTGCTTCTAATAATGAAAAATGGATGTATTTAAATTTTTTCCAGCTAGATTAGTCACAAACTAAACAGCGCACAGATCCGTCACACACATTTGCCCGCCCAAAGGCTTTTACTCATGCATATGCACATTTTTGCACACCTACAAGGTCACATGTAAGAAACATGCACATATGCAGCTGATACATGGGCGCCACACTAACACGGTACATGCCAAAACGCAAACATGCTTGTTTTCAATTGGTCTGCATGCTTTGTAATGATGCTTTTTTTTTTAACATCTATTTGCTTTTTTCCTTCTTTGCTCGTGTTTGTGTGATCGTACATTTATGCGTGAATCTCCTAAATACTGAGTGAGCTGAGCTGGGCGCAGCACAGAAGTGTGGTGCATCGCAGATTCGTCAGGTTTCCTGACAGGTTGGAGAGTCATGCTTGAGGTTTGCTTCTACAGATGTGAATTTGCGTGTTAATTAGTCTGGCTCTGATTGGTTCAGATGCTAATTTGCTCCTCTTCTGACTGGTTTAACTCTTCAGTGAAGCACAAAGCCTGTCTGTGTGTCTGTCCCTGCCTACATATGCACCTATGTTTCTTCTACGTCGTTTTTTGTGTGTGTGTGTGTGTGTGTGTGTGTGTGTGTGTGTGTGTGTGTGTGTGTGTGTGTGTGTGTGTGTGTGTGTGTGTGTGTGTGTGTGTGTGTGTGTGTGTGTGTGTGTGTGTGTGTGTGTGTGTGTGTGTGTGTGTGTGTGTGTGTGTGTGTGTGTGTAAGCGTGGGCTGACTTTGCTGGGCTTTGTTTGCATGTGTGTGTGCACACAGCACTGATACTGTAACCAATCCCTCTGTTATAGTGTGAATAGTCCAGATGGTCAAATTAGCCGCTCCAACAAAGCAACAAACTAGCTACTCTAACAAATATGCGCACAAACACACACACACCAACCACCTGCTGGGTTTGTTGGTACGCACTAAACATGTACATGCATGTTAGCCAGATAGCCCAGACAGCCTGGGTGGGAAGGTGTTCGTGTGAAAGCAGAAATAGGCAGTATTATCACTTGGCCTGCGTTTGTCACACCTAATTGAATGTTTGTCTTGCAACTAGAGTCAGTACATCACTTGCAAAAATATATGAATACCAAAACAGCACAATTAAGGACTGTTTTTGAGTTTTAAATACAAAATAGTGAAAATCTTTTACCATTCTTTAAAGACAAGAAAAAGTAGGAACTTGGATTTTTAACTAACTGTGACCATCAAAAGGCCTTCCAGGATTAATTTAAACATTTATTATTGTGCTGACTTTGAAGGAGTTCTTACAAATCCAGCTGCTAATTTTACTTTCTACTCATTTTTCATTTTTCTTTCCTTTACTTTGTTCGATGCAAAAATATTTAATTTGATGAACAGAGCCTTATTACAGCAGCAAAGATAACTGTCTGACACTAAAGGGAATATAAATGGGAAAAAAAAATTAAACTGATGAAATATGTAGTTATAGGCATATTATATTTGCCATCCAAATAACACAAAGAAAATGAGGTTCTTCCACATGTTGCCTAATCATACTAATGGATAAATAATTAAAAGAACACTGCTGTGCAAGACCAAAGTACGCAATTTATTCTAATTTGAATATCAGTCCATACATTTGGACGTCAAAACACACCACGGGGTGTTTCGTTTGCTGTATATCTGAAATAAATAAGCACACCAGGACAGTTTTTTTCCCTCTAGTTATATTCTACTGACATCAGACATTAGGAAACGATGACCAGCTGAAAATAACACTTAAAAATCTTCAGAGTGGCCTGATTTACGTTCATTGGTGTGGAAGAAGGATGCAGGAAACTCAAGGATTATTCAAATAACTTTACCCTCTCCCTGATCTCATTATGGAATACAAGAGATCCTGTCATGTGAGTGAAAATAGGTCAACAATTGAGTGCAGCTCATTAAGATATTGTATTACTACTAATACCTTTGTTGTGCCCTGACCTAGTAGAAGCAGTCCTATGGTACACGATGAATCCTTGGCATTTGAGAAAGAGCCACTGCAAAAAAGAAATTAAAAAAAAAAAATGCTTATGTAAATTGGAAAAGTTTTAGGCGCTTTTTAGTTGGAATGCAACTGTTTGTCTTTTAAATTCTTCCACTCACCTGACAGCTGTGTTTCTTTGGCTTTCCCTGATGCACAAACGGCGCTCGGAGTTAACCCAGCAGCTATGTTTCTTAAAAATTCTAAAACTTCTAAATGCTCTAAAGAAATCAGAGACTCTGAAAGGTGGAGGTTTACAGAAATCAAAATTCTATACTGTAGTGTCGTTTAAGGAAAGCCAAGGAAAAAGGAATTGGAGGCAAGGGAGACCAAGTGACAGAGAAAGATAAAAAATGAAGTAAAATTTTAAAAAAGACAGATAAACAGAAAATAAAACAGTTAAACAAAGATAACTAAAGAAAGGAAGAAATAGAAAAAAAGAAATACGAGCCACATGCACATACTAGAGCAGTGGTACTGTAATTAGAGATTGAGTGGAGATGCGTCCTGTCAGATACACGTTAGTCATGATGTCGCAGTCTCGCAGTATTTGTACAGTTCTGTCTGTTGTCTCAGCTCTACCTCTGTGATGTTTGGAGTGCTACTGTCAAGATTAGCTCTTGTGTCTCTGGGAGAATTAAGATCGTGTCTGGAGTGCTGTATTGTCCCTGTCTGCCTACCTAACCGTCTAACCCGTCTGTTTGTCTATCTCCTGATCTGTCGAACCTGTTTCCTGCCGCCTGCAAAGTGAATTGTGTAAGTGATGAGATTTGCAGGACCGAAACGAAAAGTGGAACGCTGGGAAGAACTGTGCCGAATGCTGTCAAGTTAATGACAGACAAATATGGTTTTAGATTAAAGCCGGTGTGCAATGAAGCAGCTCCATGGTGCCGATTTGATAGAAAATTTCAAATTAGAATGTACTTATTTATAATAACAATTGGATATTCTTGGCTTTCGTGAACATGAAATGAAATGAGTTTTTAAATGCATAGCAGGCAGGATGTTTAACTCGGCACTAGAATCAGCAATGGATCCACCTGCATCCACTACGATGAAACCAGTAGACCCAAAACTGCTTTACTGCAAGCCTCTGAATGTAACCTGTCTGTCCTGGCTCTCCACCTGTCTGTCTCTCTGTGTAGTAAATGAAGGTGGTGTGAGACAGGCATCTAACTCCTGCCCTGATCCAGGCGAGCCAGAGAATGGAAAACGCCACGGCAATGACTTCAGGTACCACTTCAACTTACAAACATGCACTCACAGACATGTATACAACTCTGTACTTCAACAAATGTATCTGTTTAAATCTTTTATTCCTGTTCTTCTATATGCCCGACTATAATTGCATGTGTGTGTAGCATTGGCAGTGTGGTGCAGTTCAGCTGTGGAGAAGATTATGTGCTGCAGGGAAGTAAAACCATCAGCTGCCAGAGAGTGGCAGAAGTTTTTGCTGCCTGGAGTGACCACAGACCAGTCTGCAAAGGTAAGACATACATCTCAACATACATCCACACATGCAGTAAATGACACCACGGTAACAAATTTCAGGTTGAAAAGGAGGCGGTCATTCCAGATATGAAGGTAGGAAAACATACAAGCACCACCGCCAGTGCACTTTACCCTCAAATGTTGCCAGTGGGTTGGCTTTGCCTCTTGAACAGGACTGCGTTTATAGTGGAAAAAATCCCAATTCTGTTTCAAACCAGTGGCTATAAAATTATGAAACAAAACACTTCGTAATCCAGTGTTTGCAGTTTAGTGCCTCGCTGACATGTTACGGTTGTATGCTTTCGTCAGCGGAGCTATGATAGCGATTGTTCAGAACCTAAAATTACGGTAAATGAACACTACAGTAAACAAGCACTAGGTTTGATTGTTGATTATTGCTCAATACCATTCAGATCGAATAACAATTTGCAGTGGGTGTTGCATGATATTTAATCTTGGCGTATTTAAGTCTTTTTTACCTGGGGACACGTGTGATAAGTTAGACATCTCAGACATTTATTCTCCAGTTTTTCTTACTGGTTGCGGTTTTCACACCTGCCACTGTTGTAGCCTCAGACTTGCATCACACACACACACACACACACACACACACACACACACACACACACACACACACACACACACACACACACACACACACACATGCAGTAGCAGTGGAGACAGAGGGAGAGGGCGTCTGTCATGTAAAATGCCAAAGTCGTTTGTCATGTCTTCCTTCACTAGGCTTCAGACTGTGGCTGGAGACACATACTTTAACATTAAAACCAATATTCAGTGGGCATGGTTTTGTGTTTGTGTCTGCATGGGAGAGCTGGAAAGAATGAAAGTGAGGTTCTTTAACATCTAGCTAATGATGACTGAGATATAGAAGCAAAAATGAGAAAGAAATAAGAAAAGCGAGGGCAGAGAAACTAAACGAAACAGAAAGGAGGCTAAAAAGTGTCACTTTCTGCTTAAATTGTCATCCCTGTGGAAGTAAAAGTTACTGAATCCGTCACCAAGCATTTGCATATGAACAGCAGCTCAACTTTGGACTGAGTGAGGGCAAGTAGAACTCGAGGGACTCACTGTCTTCTTCGTAGACACCTGAGCGGGGCAGATGCTAGCCAGCTGTGGATCCTGCTCTCTTGACCTCTGTTTAAAGGACACAGTCGAACC
The DNA here is from genome assembly GCF_021347895.1 of Acanthochromis polyacanthus. Classification (NCBI taxonomy): domain Eukaryota; kingdom Metazoa; phylum Chordata; class Actinopteri; family Pomacentridae; genus Acanthochromis; species Acanthochromis polyacanthus. The sequence goes on along the minus strand of NC_067123.1, from coordinate 34,992,669 downwards.
ACTAGTCTCCACTGCTACACTCGGTTTCACTTATGAACCAGACACACAGGGGGACTGACCTTCAGTAAGCTTTACGTTACCATGACAGCACAGAGCCCTGTAAGCAGCCGGGATATAGCCGAGCCAATGCAGTCAGGACATAACCGTCTCACTGGGGCTCTGGTTGGTTCCTGCCAGTCAACCGTAATATCCAGCTCATTATCAGAGATATTACAGGGCTGATACCTTTTGATTGGCTCTTTTATAATTGTTAATAGCTGTTAGAGATTCATCATCACTAAATACTTTATAATGAGCAATTAAATACAGCCAGTGACATTAAGCCAATCAAGTCTTACATTTACCTGCATGGGATGATGAGCTCAGTCTCCCCGAAGGAAGGCTGCCTATGACATTAAAAGTCACTGATGTTGTCCCCTGGAGCAGTGAGTGCTTAAGAAGAATGACCTCTATCACTGGGAAATAGAGCCATCAGTCAGCAGGGGTCTTTGCAGGGAAAGTATGTGGGCAGAGTGAGACATTTTCCCAGAGCTGCTGTAACTTCTCAGTAGCAGGTGTGCATTGTTAAAGCTGTGCTGAATTGAAAACACAAGTCGCCCTTATTCCCAGTCTGAACAACTGTGAGCAACAACAGCCACAACAAAGTGCGCCATCCTGCTTCATTGTTGTTGCTAAGTAACTAGTGATTCTGTGCTAGTTGATATCGAGGGCACTTTTAATTCAGCATGGTCCCCTCATGCAAGCTGCAATTTATGTCATTTATGATTAAAAGCAACCATCACGGGCCCTGAATTCTACTAAGGGATCCAGTGCTGTGCTAGTTTTGGCAACTTTTCTCCCTGTACTCCTATGTGTGATTGTTATGCAGCGTGTCTCTGTCCTACTTTGGTAAAACAGATCAGCATCCATCTCCAAAAATCCCAGACTATCACACTGAGGTTGCTTGAAGGACAAGATGCATGTAACACCAGATTCGTATCTGTTTGACAACAATGCTGAGGCTTACTTTGAGCTATATGCCAAGATCACTCTACAGTGAAAACACAAAGAAAGAAAAATCACAACAAGTGCATCACATGTGGATAAGAGACTTACAAGAGATCATTCCTATGGATGATTGGAGAAAGATATGTGCCAGATCACAGTCATTTACAATAAATACTAATCTTAGAATGTTACAATGTAAGTGGATTATGAGAACTTACATCACACCCGTTAAACTTAATAGATATAATAAGGATATTTCTGATTTATGTGTGAAATGTGGGGCAAAGGGTTCACTTCTTCATTGCCTATGCCAATGCCCAAAAATAGAAACTTTCTTGAACGGTATTTTGATTTCAGTTCAAGACATATTAGCTATTGTAATACCTAAGGATCCAAAATTGTTTATTCTTGGAAAAATACCAGAAAATATTAATTGGAACCAGAAAGAAAGGATTTTTGTGGAATTGGGTATCGTGTAGGCAAAAAGACTTATTATGAGACATTGGAAGGATACTTTTGGACCGAATACAGATGAATGGTTCAATGAATTAATAACAACTTTACCTTTAGCAAGAATTACATACACTCTTTGAAATAAACAACAAATGTTCTATGACATATGGGGACCATTTATACACTATTTAGGAAGGACAGACTCAACCTATTGTGATAATGTAAATATAGATAGCTGATGTGTTTGTATTACGGTAGTAATTATTGACAAACTTCCATAAGTGACCATAAGATGTAATTGTAACCTCTACAAATATAGAATAGTCTTACTTTATCTGTGGACATAAACAAGAGCAATAGGATGGTGACTTTTTCTACTTTAGTGTTTTTTGTTTTGTTTTTTTGGATGGGGGGTGGGGGGAGTAATTATGTAAGTTTATTATCTATGTTTGTAATTTTTAATGCATCTATTTTTTTCTTCTTTAAAAATAAAAACACATTGAACTAAAAAAAAATAAAATAAAAGCAACCATCACGGGCCCTGAATTCTACTAAGGGATCCAGTGCTGTGCTAGTTTTGGCAACTTTTCTGCCTGTACTCCTATGTGTGATTGTTATGCAGCGTGTCTCTGTCCTACTTTGGTAAAACAGATCAGAATCCATCTCCAAAAATCCCAGACTATCACACTGAGGTTGCTTGAAGGACAAGATGCATGTAACACCAGAATCGTATCTTTTTGACAACAATGCTGAGGCTTACTTTGAGCTATATGCCAAGATCACTCTACAGTGAAAACACAAAGAAAGAAAAATCACAACAAGTGCAAGTGTAAACATTTCAGATATACATCCAAAGTCAGGAAATAAAGTGTTTTGGTGGCGGTGGCTTAGAAGTGAATATAGAGACTGCTCTTCTATTTTTAACCTATTCACAGAAATGTGTTTCCCCCTAGGGACAAAAATCTAATATTGAAATTCTGGAAATAAAAATGCCTTGAAGGCAAAAGAGAAAGGTGCTTCTAAAGCTAGTAGACTGGGTGTAGAATAAACCTTGCTGTCTAGGAGAGGTCTGTTCCTCTTATCCTTATTTAACAGGCTTCATTTGCTATCTTTGCTAGACTTGCATTTTTTAACTGTCAGCAACCATGTAGATGTAGATTTACAACCAAGGAATGTAGGCATTTCCTAAGTGGCTCACACGTTGAAATGTATTCTACCACTTGCTATTACATATGCGACCATTTTATTTTTTCAATTGTATGTCCAAAAGGAGCTAGGGGCTAAATCAGCTAATATTGAATTAGTTATATACTGAAATTCCTGAACATTCGTAATGATGCCAAGAAAGTTTTTAGGCAACTACAGGAAGTTATAGCACTGTAAAATGTCTGTTATCACAGTCATTAAGCTGCATTTATGTTTACTAAAGGGTATACTCTAAACAAGTGTATAAACATGAATCCTGTGTGAGCAACCACTCCAGTACAAAATACAGATAGTTGAGTTCCTATTTTCACCAAAAAATGTGATTTTTTTCAGTTGCCAACAATGTTTGAAGAGGTGTCTGAGGTGCTGGAAAGGCCTGTGAAATTTTATTCCAAAAAGTGTAGGCCAACAAAATATTGTGCTGCATCTGCATGAACACAGCTTGATGTGCACCGTTCCGTCCGCCTTGGCACCAGCATGTTCAATTATGAAACGGACGTAAGGGCAAAAATCTGCACTTGATCCCTATGAAAATGACCTCGTGCCTCTGTTTGCGCCCACGCTGACTTTGTGGATGCATGAAAACAAATAAAGGTGCGCAGCGGGTTCAACAGGTAAGCGAGTAAATGCGCATTTGATTTTCAGTGAGAACACATTGTGTTCTCTGAAGCACAATGTCCTTATTTAGCCTACTTTGTTTCATCATGTTCAACAACAATGTAATGAGGGGAAGGCTGTGTCTAGCTGAACATAGCTCGGTTTGACCTTTACATTCACCCAGCCAATAGCTAAAGTTGAAACTCATGAATAACATTGAGAAAGAGGCAGTCTGTCAGGAAGTATCAAGCCAGCTGACTTAATAAAGGGCCACTTCTGCCAAAATACTTAAATACTGCTTAATGTGCATTTTGGAACATTATGGAGAGAATAAAGTGAATATCTATTTTAAATAGCCCTTAATTTTGTAAACAAACAGAGAGATGAACACTAGAAAGATGAGGACAGAGTGGTAATCACTTTATTAGATACAATAGAACAAATACAAAAAGAAATAAACTACAAAAACAGCCACCAAACGGCAATGTCTCTCTGTCCACTCCTATAACACTTTATGAGAGAGAGAGAGAGAGAAGAGAGAGAGAAAGAAAGAGAGAGAGAGCGCGAGTCCATGTGGCACCTTGATTAATGGACAGATGGCAAGGCCACTGAGCCAACTCTTTCTCTCTGTGTGTGTGTGTGTGTGTGTGTGTGTGTGTGTGTGTGTGTGTGTGTGTGTGTGTGTGTGTGTGTGTGTGTGTGTGTGTGTGTGTGTGTGTGTGTGTGTGTGTGTGTGTGTGTGTGTGTGAACTCCAGGGGAGTTCAGTTGATCTGCTTCAATATACTGACTCAACGAAGGGTGCTGTATCTCAGCCGGTTACACACCGGCACACACATGCACGTATGTTGGCTTCATAGAACAGAGAGAAAGAAAGAGGAGAGAGGTGTGTTGGCGCTGTTAGGACAGCCACACCGAGTGACTATCTGTGTCTGTATGTTGTGTGTGTGTGTGCAGCCATTAAAGCTCTAACCAGAACGAGGGCCATTGGAATGCTGTGTGCCAGCCTAATGATGTCATCAATCATTCTCCGTGTCCATTGGTCAATCTATCTGCTCCTGTAGGCAGCCTGGTGGAAGAATCAGTCTGACTGTCCTGCAGGATCTTCTGATCTCTAATCTGACTGTGATCTAAGTCAGTCTAAGTTTTAACTTTGTTAAAAGTTGGAAATTAACTTGTATACTGTAGGTTTTGTTGAATCAAATTTCTGCTAGACTTGTTGCTTTAATAAAAACAGTCAAAGACTCTCCAGAGAAGTCATTCAAAATAACTCTGTAATCTTACAAGTAACATATGTTCCCTTGTCATTAACGAGAAAATAGAAGATATCCCTCAACTCTTTCCATTAAAATTAGGATTTGAGGATTTCATTTTAACATACCTGCATAGCTGGTTATAGATCATCTTTGTCCATGTTAGTTTAGCAAGAAATTTCCTTAATTGAGGAGGTTCCTTCAAAAATTTACTTACTGTATTTATGAAGTTCCTTTGATGAAGAGATCACCATCTCACCATAGCTTGTAGTCATTTTCCTCATAGACTGATAAATTATATGCAGTTTCACGAAGGCACACCAGTGACTGATTCCAAGGCATAGTTTACTTGATACAGAGAGTATACCGTTTTTAAGTCAAACCAATAGTATTTTGATGGTAAATGCATATAATAATGATTATACTTGGATAACTTTGCAAAGTTCAGCAGCTTACAAACCAGCACTGGGACACAAGATGATATTTAAACCAAGAAGACTTGCTGATCTAGTATCATGCCACCCCCAAACCTGCCCATGAATTGTGTACTTTTGAAAACCCATCCGTGTGATTCGATTGTATTTTCTATCTGATTTACCTTCTTCTCTGGTCCTCTCAGTGCTGTCTGGTTGGGGATGCAAGGTCAGGCAGATAATCTGAAACTGGTAAGGGTTAAGTGTCCTTGGTATGCTTCAGCAGGTATTACCGTATGGATGATTGAAGCTGAGCCTCCACAGGGGGGACGATTCAGTAAGCACAAAGGCCATCCTGCTGAGAAAGCGGCAGCAGAGTTATAGACCTTGAGTGTAAGGAGGATCAAGCTGAAGGAAACACTTATGAGTCAAAATATTGTGAAGCTGAACAATATTAAAATTCAAAAACATTCTCACAGCAGTGTTCCCAGAGCTTATGGGGCGCGTCAGTTATGCTCTGAAGCCATAAAACAAAACTTTGGAGGAATGCAAGCAAGGGCATTGGAGCTACAGTAGAGGCTTTGGCAATGTGATCCTTGCCTGAAACATCGTTTAATCTTGGTCTGCATCCCAACGGTTTATGTGGGTATGCGTGTTTGTGTGAGTATGACAGTGAGAAAGAGAGAGACAGCGAGCAGGGAGAGTCCTGGGGGAATCCATTTGATCTGAATATACAAACACAAAAGAGTATATGTTGTTACACACACACACACACACACACACACACACACACACACACACACACACACACACACACACACACGCAAGCACACACTCCCTGCAGTTTGTACCCAAAGCATTCACTTAATCTCACTCTTTATTTCAACAATATGCTTTTAGTACCAGATAGACCTCATCAAAAATTTTAATTTGATCTGGAATTCATTCCGCAGTGATAGTGTGGCCTTTTTGGCTTGAACTCCTCTATACTGTGTGCCAGTATAAAAAATGATGACAGGGAGACACAGGCAAAGTTACAAAGACTGACAAGTAGGGAGGCAGTCAGAGAGATTTTTATGATTTTTTTAATATATATATATATATATATTGGAAAAACTCCATTACAAGTACAAGCTAAACCCTTACTTAAAGCTGCACACTATGCATTTGCCATCAACAATGAGTAAAATGACTTTGCATATTGTAAAAAGTGTCACTGTTAGTGTCAATCCCAGAGAGCGGCATGCAGATTCACACTTTGACTTTGACAGGACTTTATCTTCTTATACCTGATTGTTTTATGACCAGCAAACTCAGCTCTGTTTTCCACCATAACACGCAGATGTTTTCTGCAGACAGGGTGACTGTCATTTGTCCACTAATAAAAGGAAAACCACAAACGTGAAGGATTACATATTAAATATTGAGAAACATCTATCAGTACAAGTGTGCAGTGTTTGTCTCTAGAGTTAGTAGAGGCTCTTCAGTCAACCAAATACACAACTCCTAATGCACTGTAACATCTTAATGTCTGTTAGATATGTAATTAGACAGTTATTTGTGGAAATATTCAGCATAACAGCTTTATAAGATGTTAGCTTCATGTTGTGTGTTCAGCTTGTCCTTGTGCCACCAAGTAGAAAGTAAATGTGGTAGGGGTCTCCTGTAGTGATGAACCTAAAGAGGATCTTAAGGAATCTTTAGCTTTCAGGTGAATCTACAGCTCCGCTCAATTTTATGGGGCTTCATTAGCCTAGCCGCGCTAGACCCATGTTCTGAATTCTGAAGGCACAAGGGTCTAGGGCTGCTCGACAGGGAGGGAGGCGGGCTAAAAGGTTGTCTTTCAAGTCACTCTGCAGCAATTGGGTAGGTATACAACCAATCCAACGGATAGGCTGACGTAGTTCCTAGAGCGCCGGCGGATTGTGGCTAAGTCCCATTAGCTTCCCAACCAGCGGAGCCAACTGGTATATTAAGGATTTGCCATATCCCGTCGGCATAAGTCCAAATACGTCTTTCTTCTCAATGAAACACTTCAGTGTCGTCCTTTGTTTATCTTTCAAGTTGAATTTTAGCTTCAAATCTTTAAGGGCTGTGGCCAAAGCCGAGTCGAAAGATAACTGTTTATTGTGCGCTGGTTGTTTCTGTCAGAATCGTCACGCCTCTGTTGTCACTTAGTTACGCCCGCCTTCTGACTCTACACTTCATGGTGATTGGTCCGGCCAGTTTTAGGAGAATCCAGCCTCGAGCCTTATGGAGGGTAACTAGACCCACCCTGGCAGAGAATGAAATTCGTTGCCGTGGATTGTCTAGCGCGGCTATGCTAGGGCTTCATAGCATCTAAACCAAAATTAGCAACAAGCTTGAGAACATAGTTAAGAATTTAGCAGCTGAAGCTATTTTCATCAGAAACAAGACAAGTAGAAGATAGAGACAAAAAGACAGTGAAAAGGAAAGTTGGACTTAGGTTTGACTGCAATGCTGACTCCAAATGAAGGATAATGTTGAAAGATATACAAACTTGCAGTAGTAAAGAGTATGTATATGAGAGGATTAGTATTTCTAAAGCACTGATTTTTACAATTTTATTTTAGGAACTAACAGCAGCACTTACAGCCAACACAGTAGAGGCATGGAGTAGCACAAGAAGGTAATACTCTTACAGTGCATTTCCTCAAAGTAAAATCTACAAAAGACACAAAAAAAACAGGAAGAAAAATGGGGACAAAAGGCGATGAACAGACACCGAGAACAAATGATGGAGTGTAAAGTAAATCATGAACTACAGACAATGGCTCGTAGAGGGACCACGACGTCCGAATAAAAGGTGCAGAGAGAAAGACAGAGCGAGACAGACAGATGCGGGCCCAGAGACGGATAGAGTTTAATATAAATTATGGGATGTTAGCTCCTCTGGTAATTCTGGTGATAACTCTCTCCGCACTATTGCTATAGCAACATCGTGCCCATTCCGCTGCTGGCACAGTGACGGGCCGGCCATTCGTTCAGGACACGCTGATTGAGCTGTCAATGCGTACGCACGCTTACAAAGACACACATACACTCGGAGGCATGCAGATAAATCATTGCTCACGTGCGAAATAAGCGTGCGCACACACTCTTTATCTCTACATATCTGCTGGTGTGTAAAGTGCAGCGAGATGAACACAAGAGAAGGTCAGCTGAAGAGGTTTGGAGAGTTAGAGAATCAACTGGGTATAGTGAGGGAGGAACTCAAGCAGAGATCCAGGAGACAGAGAAACTCGGAGACGCAGACAGAGAGACAGACAGAAGCGATATACGGTTGTCTCTGAGGGGTCTTGTACTTGTTCTGACACTCTCTTACAGCACCTCTCGGATACACTCCATTACACACACAAAGAAAGACACACAAACACAATGTGGTATGATTCTTTTATTCGTCCCTACCCTTCATTCAGTCCACAGTAGCCGCTAGGAGTTTGTTTGTGTGAGTGGGAGTGCTTAAAAGTATGAATTTGCAATATCTGTGAGTGCTTGAAGGGCCTGTGTGACCATTAACTTTATTATTTTGGTGCACTTGTTCCTTAATTGTCCAGGATGTACGTTTCTTACCTGTTTTTAAAACAAGACCATGTGAGCAGTCATGCTTACGCTCTTTTTGTTTTCCGTGTGTGTTTGTGTGCGTTCGCCTGCTAACTGTACATATTCTTGCGGCCTGCCACTGAACAAACTAATTAAGGAACAAACGCTGCTTCAAACCAACCAGAAAATTACCTCCCAACTCTAACAGGACGACCCAAGGACAGACAAGCAGGTTCTCTATCACACCCAGTCACAACACAGAGCCTAATAAAGGCTTAGTTGGTTTATCGAACACCTAGCATGTGTCATTTTCAACACCCTACTGAGAGTAGTTTCGGCATTAGTGTCTGCGAGTTTCTATGACTTTCCAGCACAAGTGTTGATTACTGTAATAGATTTGTAGGGTTCCGCATAGAGAGCATCTACCTTAAGGGCATAATTGTACATCTTTACATCACCGGTCAACCAAATAAAGCTTAATTTCCCTCTTACATCATTAAGTGACAGCAAATGTAAGATACGAATTGTTCAAAGTTGTGCTTCTTTTAGATGGAATGTAATTATTACCCCAGTAGTTGTTGGGAGTTGTTGACTTCCAATAGATGTTGGGAGTAAATTGCTGGTGAATGTCTCTATCAGTCAATACCACAACTCTAGCTAATCCTGTGGTATTTCACACCCAATAGCTTCCAATTAAGTACTGTTATCCAGGGAGATGTTGCTGACAGTATCAATAACATCTATGTGACCTTCTGTTCCTCTTTCTGTTCTTGTCTGCACTTGAATTTTCTTCTCTTCTCTTCTCTTCTCTTCTCTTCTCTTCTCTTCTCTTCTCTTCTCTTCTCTTCTCTTCTCTTCTCTTCTCTTCTCTTCTCTTCTCTTCTCTTCTCTTCTCTTCTCTTCTCTTGCAGCTCTGAGCTGCTATATATTAGTCTCACTTTTAATTGTTCTTGACTGAACTTCTACTGTGACCCATAAATGCTATACATTCACTGTAGGATTTATTTAGAGAATCCCTGGCTAAGCATCACCTAAATGGTTTAATTATAAAGGTAATTGTCACTCTGTTGTAGTGCGGCGACTCAACAGTGTACAATTGCCGCTGCTAATACCACTACTAATTCTACAGTTGCTTGTATTAACAATGACATTATGTTTTTTCTATTCACAGTGAAGACTTGCGGCAGTAATCTTCAGGGGCCGTCAGGAACCTTTACGTCTCCTAACTTCCCAATTCAATATGAGAGTAACGCACAGTGTGTGTGGATAATTACTGCGTCAAATCCCAACAAGGTAAATCTCCTTTTCTTTGTCTCTGTCTGTCAAACAAACTCTCAGATCTCAAATAGTTGCCAGTTAACACATACAGACATCACTCATTTTGAAAGTAAGTGGACTATTTTTTTTTAACTTGAGTTGTAAAATATTTTGAAGTAGTTCACATCACTGATAAACTTACTGGTGGAACTTCAACACATCTGTGTTATTTCTCTTCTTTCACACTTCGCTTTGTGTTTCTATGTCTCAAAGAGTACATGTCTGTGCATCTGTCTGTGATTATACACTCATATGGTAAATATATCACTTGCAAAGTTATACGCAAAATACTATTTCACTGAACTGCGCTATTACTTTTCAGTTAATTGTGTAGTTTTATGCACTTCATTATGAAGCAATTTAACTCAGCCAGCGCACTTTGAATGTGTTATTATTACATGAATCTGCATTTGGAAATAGCAGTGCTTTGTATGTAATCTGTGGTTTTACTACTCCCAGTGTACCCAAGTTAAATACAGAAAATACTGTGGAATAAAGACAATAACTCTGAACAAAAGGGGACAAAGCTTCCATCCAACAGGTTATCGGTTGGGTGGAGGTGGGGCTCATGAAATGTTAAATAAGCAACAGCAGCATTGACAGCACAAGAACAGGGAGTGGGCGTTCGCTTAAATTCTGCAGAAGGTGTGTTGGATATGCAGTATGTTGCAGTGAGTAGAGTATGCCATGTGTGAGTGTAGCAGCGCTGCTCAAGTTGTCTTCCAGAAGTAGCTCGAAGGCTTTGCTCCATTTGAATTTCATGCATTCTATGTAATTTTAATTTGCACACAGCGGTTTCATACAGGCATTTACAAAGTTAGTTTAGCAGAATTTTTACATAATTGAAACGGCTGGATAATAATTCATGTAGAATGTATTGTAAAAGATATGCTAGTCAAAGCATATCAGTATGTAATTCTGTGTGATTGGTTAATCCTGCAAAGGGACAGACGTTGGGTTGGAGGTTAGATGGGCATCTACCATTGGTCGCTTTATGTCCCAGGAGAAATCTGATTGGTATTCAGAGACACATCCGCATTCGACTCTGGGTCTCTGTGGTGACTGCTCTGTCGTCAATGGCAACACCTGCGTCAGCACCATAGGAATGCACATATGTATCACATGCACGCATACACTGACACACTTTTCCGTAAATGTGCACTCTGTACATTTTCTGAAATGCACTCACGTACACACTTTGTCACTTTGCTCTTGCTCAGAACCTTTGTTTCTCTCTCTCCCCTGTACTGCCTCACACAATGCTCTCTGTCACTGCCCAAGGCCTCTGGTTTATGGCCTACAGCAATACATTCTCTGTTGAAGGCTACATTGTTAATGTGACTGTTGAAGGCTATGGTACTAATGCCCTTCTGCACCCTTCAGCGTGTGTGTATGTGTACATGCATGTGTAAGAAGTCTGAAAATTAATGTGTAGGTATTGTGGATGATTATGGATATTACCACACACATTGGCCTAAACTGTAGACCAGATGAATCAATGCTACATCAATACATTTTATAGCCCTTTATCTTTAAAGGCTTTATAGATACTACCTCATCATACACTAATGCTCTATACTATATCTTAGACATGTCACACACGACACTTTGTAACATATGTCTTGCACCATGCTGAAGCATATGTATGTTTTTTTTATCCCACTATATCATATATACAATATGTCAAGCACTATACTGAATCAGAGACACGTCATTTACTACACTGCACTACATGTTGCACGTGTCTTGTATGACATATCATCAATCCAGATGTCTTTACAGTCTGTAGATATGTGCAGTACCTGACACGACGAGGATGGACATCCATGTAGATGGATGCTCACAGGTTGTCTAAGGGTCTAAGACATGTACCACATAAACCACACCATCCCTGCCAGCCTTTTTAAAGACAAATAGAAGAAAACCTCTCAAATCAGCTGTCTCTTAAAAAAATCATGCTAAACTGCATTCTCATTTTGAAAGAAACAAAATTCTGTTTTGAATCAAACAAACGGTCTCACCAAAAGGTAAGACTAACTTCCAGTTTGAAAAAGAAAGGAGGTACAGGCACAGGTCAGGGTTAAGCTCTGCATCCCATTTGGGGTCATTATTCTTCCACTTAAGTTTTGTTTCACATTTTAGGAATATGGTCCACTTTGATGAATAAATTCCCAGCAAAAACTACTTGTTCGAAGCTTGGTTAAGCTTATGCACCAAAACTATGTGCTTTGGTTTAGGAAAATAGCACAGTTTAGATTAAAACATAACCCTTTCACAACATGTTTGCAGCTTTGCCTCCATTTTTTGGGTTACCATGGTGATGACTCCCACTCCATTTAAAATATGATTAGTTTGCTGAAAATGAGCCACATTAGAACCAATGAAATTAGTCACAAATGTATGTTGATTGGAAACATGTCAGCGATGCATCTCCAAGAAATGTAATCCTGCAGAAATTAACTTGAGAATGCAGTTGAGTTGCATAGAAAAATAATTTTTAGGAGACAAACAAAGCTGGACAGTTTCAAAGTGTGTGCTACAGAGTGGCTTCATCTTGGTAACAAGACTGGGAAACGTTTCCTTTTATAGAAGTAGAGTCTATGTATTACATGAAGCAGTGATAAACCATGTCTAATATTGACATTAAATAAATTCCTGGTACTGCAGACTGCCACTACCTATATATTTTTGGAATTCTGGACCATAAACCCAAGACTATAGTCAGATTAATCAGTTAGACACCAAATCTGTGCATAACAAAAGGACGGAGACTTCCTAATACACTAAGCCAGATAAAGGTACAAAGCAACAGAACAGGATGGACATGACAAATCCTTGTCTGACTACAAATCAACTCCCACCTTCATTTATTTTTAATCTGTTTTGGTGAGTTGTAGCACCTGTACAGATCCACATTCACATTACCAATATCAAGAAGAAGCTACATATTGCTTGTGGATTAATATCTTTGGCACTGTCAGGCTTTTCCTACTGACATCAGATAACTGTCATTCCTTTTTACTGTCACTGCTTTCAAGTGGATTTTAGAATTTAAAGAATTTAAAGTTGGCTAATCCAGTAGCATCAATCAGTTTAAAGGCCTCCGGAAATCTTTAGAAATACTACTTAGCGAGATGAATTCTGATTTAAAGGAGCAAGTATTGACAAAGTTTTGAGTTATTCTGAGAGTATCCGTTCTCTTGGAAAAGTCAATAGTATACATTTCATATTTATTTAATGAAAATAGGATTTAAAAGATTTTAGACTTCATACTATTGGAAAATGAATCTTCTAAATTACTTTAATATTATGTAATGTATCACATTGTTGACAAACTTTGTAATGAACCACTTTAAAAGCTGAAAAAAATACTACAATTCAGTACACAGGATAATGATCTGCAATTACTGTAGTCACTCTCTCCGGTTAAGGCTGTGCTCACAGTTAGTGTTGAACACATTTCCGTGTTTCAGAGTTCATGTTGGTTTAGGAATTCACATTCCGCCATGCTACAAATGTTTAGTGACAACCGGAAATTGCGGATCCACAGATGCATCTCTTGGAGTAAAAGGTAATTTACTAGTTCAAAAGCAGGCTTCTGTTGGGCAGGTGGCAGCGGCAAACACACAGTGGGGAATTGGCAGGTAAACAACAGGTAACAGGCAAAAATGCCGAGTGCAGAACGGGAGCGTTGACGATGTGGCGCGCTGGCAGTAAAAAGCTGTTCTCAATTAGGAGGCTGACGAGGGAATGAGGGGCGGCTTAGAGGACAGGGGAGTGGTCTGTTGATCTCCGCAGGAGGGAAGGCAGCATGATAACCCTGAACTCTGGGAAAAAACGAGACAGAATCTGAGGCTGATGAGGGGAAGAGGATGAAAGCAGCCTATCGCTTTCAGAGTAAGGGAACAGTCCCAGCTGATCCTAGCAGAACATCTCTTTTTTTATTACTTGTACACATCTATCCCTTTTTCATCCTGTACTCCCTTCCCTCCTTCTCCCTGTCTGATCCTCCTTTTCTCTCTTTTTCACACTGCCCATCCCTCCTCCTCCTCCTATTTCACTCCCAGAGGCTCTGTCCTCAGAATTACCCAGATTCTTCATTAAAGAGCTCAGGCTGAAACCACCAAATTACTATGGATAATACAGCGAGGGAGGAGGGCACTAGAGGGGGGAAATCTGTTTTTGACTGTTTAACTCATATCTCTCCCTCCATTGCACCCATTCTCACACACGTCTGATTGTCTCCTTTGTATACTCTGAACGTTAAGAGATACGGGGTTTCAGCAGCTCACCCTCTGTTCGCTCTGTCTTTGTAAGCCCCATTCCCTCAATTCCTCCTCTGTATCCCCACCCCTCTGCTTCCTCTCTCTCTCAGGTTAAGTGTTAATGGGGTTCTATAGCTCTCTGATGTTATTGCTTCATTTAGTTTTGGCAGAATGAGCCTTTGGAGCCAATTCATTCTCTCCTGTTCTCATTTAACCTTGGGGATGTTAGGACGGGATGGCCATTACTAGACTTCTCTTCTCTTCTCTTCTCTTCTCTTCTCTTCTCTTCTCTTCTCTTCTCTTCTCTTCTCTTCTCTTCTCTTCTCTTCTCTTCTCTTCTCTTCTCTTCTCTTCTCTTCTCTTCTCTTCTCTTCTCTTCTCATGCACTATTGTCTTCTCTTCTCTTCTCGTGCACTATTGTCTTCTCTTCTCTTCTCGTGCACTATTGTCTTCTCTTTACTTTCTCTATTATTTGGTTTCCTCATTTTTTCCTCTCCAAGTTCTCATCTTCTGTGATATCAGCAAATCGAAACACTTATCTCCTAATGTCTTCTGTTTATGATGCCTGAGATAGCCCAGACACAACTCGCACATATAGATTCTGGATCATAATTTTCTTATATAAATTCAAGTGTCTATTTTCCTTCTGTTACTTGATTTACATCTGGATCCACAGTCTATGTACAATGGATGGACACAAAAGGTTATTGCAGTGCTGCCATGCTAAAAAACTTAGTTCCCACCACCATAACAATCACAAAGGAAGTGCTTGCAAGGGCATGCAGCAAGAAAAGAGTACTATTTTGGATAGGCTTTCCTTGTACTTCTTTGCAGGCATTGAATTCAGTAATGCCCTGTAGGCTTAAAAAAATCAGACTTGCACACTGAAGCCACAAGGCAAACAATCTCACTGCACTGGGTTCCTTTTGCTTTCTGTCATTTAAACGGTGCCTCTGCATCTTCCTGACAGGATGAACAGCATAGCACTTTTTTAGGGATCAGGTTAAAAAATGTTTAACGTTTAAAAGAGAAGCACTATGATTCAAATAGGCTTTATAGTACAGTAGTTGCATAGCAACAGCAAAGGGCAGCTATAGCCTTTTCCAGCTGGTATCTGAAAAGGTGGCAGCTGGTGGATTCAGCTCAATGAAATAAAAGTTGGGATAAAACACTAAGTGGCAACAGGCTTCAGCTATCAGTCTTCATCAGCTAAAGTCTGACTCTCCTCACAATTTATACCATCGAGGCTGAAGCACGTTCAATGGGAGCGGTGGCGGAGGGTTTACCGTAATACTGTCACAGACTATCTATTATTCCCCCGCCCTGTCAGTGCCCGCTTTACATCACTGACTGTGTCGCTCACCAGGTGTTTCAGATATTCCTACAGTAACTGTATCTTCAAGGTATCCCTAGATGTTATTATGGTATGAGCAGGGAGGAGCCACCCTCACCTCATTGTCTCCACGACAACCAAAGGAAGTGCTTTATCAAGCAGAAATCCAATTCTGTCGCCTCATTGGCTAGAAGCCATAGATGGATGGAAAGAAGGAATGCAGCGGCCAATTAGAAAGAGAGAGACGGAGAGGGTGACAGTGAGAGAGAGAAAAGGTAGAGAGAGGCAGAGGAGATAGCCAGAGACGAAAAGTGAGAGAGAGATGGATGTTTGCATGAACACCAACCAATTAGAGGAAGGGAGAAATATGTAGAGTGTTCAGTTTCATCTATCATGCACACACACTGAGTACGGTAAAAGAGAAACAGAGCGCACAGATAAACACAAACCCACACACTGTCAGTAATGAGGTTCCGATTGGAGTTGACTTCAGTGCAATGTTCATAGATGCACACACATGGGTTCAGTGTAATGTCGTTATAGCCTGGCTGTGTTTAATGCTGTGTGAACAGTGCTGATGTGGCATTAGGGTGTTCCATAGAGGGCATATACAAGGAGATAGATAGACCAGTTTCATCAGAACAGACAAGACCTCCTCGGTCCATATACAAATTTAAGTGAAACAGGGCTACTCTAGACACAGGACTAATGAAAGCTTAGTGATTTCTACTAACTATAGCCAATTATCTCAGCAACTAACAGGCTGTATTTCAAGCAGTTCTCAATTCATGCCTGTGTAGATTCTTAGACATCCAGGTCATGGTAATTCTAAAAAGCTTCAATAGAAGGCAGATGGACTCACCCCCCAACTCAAGGCTAATGGCCCATTAACGCCCCAAGACTCACATGGACATGCCATGACGTGTGAAGGGTTGTGAAACTGCCAAGTCAGGGATGACTCAAGATGTTAATGGTGGTGGAATTCTCTTGGGAGAGCTCCCAAGACAGTATTATAAGCACCTGATAAGTGGTGCCATTGGCCCCCTCTGTGGTTAAACCTGTGGCTATCCCAAGTCAGCCTTCATGAAGTAAAGCAAAGAGATCTAACAGTATGATAAAACCTCTATAGATGTTAAACAGGAACAGCTATCTCTAAAACGAGATGTAGACCTGCAACACCAATTAATAGGTCCCTATAATGCAGTCTTGAGATCCCTTCTGATTTTCTGACTTTCACCATCGTAAACATCTTGAATCATCTCTCACTTGGTGCTTCACAACCATTCACACCTAGAGACATGTGAGTTGGGTTGTGAATGAGTCGTTAGCCATGTCATTGGAGGGGTGACAACATATATCTGAAACCCATCAGTTTGAGCTGAATAATCTTCTTAGATGAGCTCTGAAACTTTTTCCAACCCAAGAAGATAAGTCTGGTTGCCTCACTTACTACCTGAAACTCCTAAGAGACACAACCAACATTTCAGGATATCCAGATGTACAGATTTGGATGTGTGTCTCTGAGGTACCCAAATGCAAATTGTCTCTATATGCAACTTTTTTTGTTTTATTTTTCCTCCTCAAGTCTCAGTGGATCGTTGCTCCAGTATCTCCAGAAACTATCACATCTGTAGTATCTTCGGTACCGTACAAAAAGTTCTGTAGTGGAGCTGTCCCATTTTTCAGATGTATCTTGCAACTACAGCATTGGCTTTTATTACTTTGCTTTCCACTACATGTCCAAATGTAAGTCTAATTATAACTATTAGAATTTAAAAGATTCAAAGACACACAGATAAATGACTGCTGTAGCACAGTATCTGTTCACTGCTTTGGCTTAATACAAACCTTTTATTATATTTTTAGTGATGGAGAACTGTGTGAAGTTCATATTTAAATGCAGAGCTACTGCTATGTTCATGGAACTATACTGAGATTAAACATGCTCTATAGCATGTAAAGCATTTTGATTAATCGAAAAGCATATATTCAGTTGGGAAGTTTAACAAGCACACCTTATTATAGACTAGGAAACAGCAATGTGTCATGCACCATCTTGCCTGCTGATCGTTCACATGAATCAAAAGAATATTCATAATTCCAATACAAGCCAGCTCCAGCTACTTGAGCTAGGTGCACTGTAGCAAATATGTGCAACATAAATAAGAAAGCGACATGGTTTGTGCGCTATAGTAACCATAATGATTATCCTTGTAAATGCAGGTGTTGGTCTTGCTGTTCGATAAAATATGTAAAAACAATCTTGAAATATGCTAAAATATTATTTTTTTGTCAGATTTATTGTTGTATTGAGAACCTGCTTTGAGTTTACTGCAATGCGATGATAAGTGTGTGTGAATATGGTGACTATGTAATCACAGAAATAGATACATTAATCTCCACAAAGCTGTGCCTGTCTATGTGAATGAGTATGTTTCTGTCTGTGTGTGCATTCCAGAGAGAGTTTAGCAGGTTTGTAGGTAATGCTTTAATCCAATCTGCTCCCTTACATGCCGATAAGACTGAGTCAGCGCTGTGAGTGGTGGGCAGATCACGGTTTCATCTCTGTAGCCCCGCTTGTTGACTTCTTTTCCGGTCAAATCAGGTGATGCTGTTGGTAATGCTTTCCAATTTGCTTGTTTTTTCTGCTTGCATTTCTTGTGTAAGCGTAGTGTCAAGCTAAAGCTAAGTCTGCCTTTGTTGTTACAAGCAAATCAAAAACTGATTGATCTCTTATGTGTAGAGGAAAAAAATAATTAAGCTCACGAACACAAACTAATCAGGCAACTCTTCTTTGCAGATGAGTGGAAAGTCACAGTGTGCTCAGCTTTTCATTTTCTCCCTCATTTTTTCATAGACTCAGTGTAAGGTCTTATTTAAGATATGCTGCTTATTCTTCAACATGCATGGCGGTGGTATCATGTCCCGAGGTGTTCAGGTTGCAGATTGTGAATTGGGGGGGGGGGGGGGGGGGGGGGGACGACTGTATTTGTGCCATCTGACAGAAAGTTTGAATATAAAATACAAACAGATGCTCAGAAATAGGAGAATGTTGGTTGATATGCATGTAAATATGCTCAGTGTTAACACACCAACATGCAAGAGACTCAGATCTGTATGATGTTTTTGGATGTTTTTGAAGTCCTCCAGAATATTGAATCTGGAAATCTGAAAATTCCTTCCAAAGAAAGAGGAAAAGGAGTAAGGAGGTAGTGTGAGGTTTCAGTCTTCCCCTGAGGGCCGAGTCAGAATTCTGGCTTGAAATATTCTAACACTATACTTTACTAGCATCAAAGTTATGCTCATTATTACACCCTATTCCCCTCTTCCTCTGTCCTCCTCTCTCCTCCGTCTGTCTCCATTTTCTTCCTTCTCTCTATCATCTCGCTCCCCATTCTCTCTTCTCCTCTGCCAAATGTGTTTCTCTCTGGTCTTAGATGAAACAGAAAGTGTTGGTTTAATAATTCCTGATCAGAGTTTTGAGCCGTGTGCTGTTCCTCACAGCTTCAAGTGCAGAGCAGAGGTCTTCCTTATCTCTTCCTCCTTCATCTTGCATTGATGAATGAAATCACACCACACTGTGCGATGCATCAATGAATTCTAATCACTCACCTTTGTTCAAGTATAATTCCACGAGAGAGATGACTTTGATGTGATCATAGGTGCAAGTCTGAACATGAAACTACAGATACGGAAGATGCTAGTTTAGATTGCAGTTGTTGAGGGCAATGCAACATTAAAAATGTGCTTTTGACATTATTGATGTCAATTTTAATAATTTTTTTAGCAATGTCTGTCATTTTTAATTGGAATATGTTTGGCTTTTTTCTCAGTTTTGTTAAACTTCATCACCATGTCACCATTTCTTTCCTTTTTGTTTACCTGTAATATATAGTATCACTGCATTCAGCTCCAGAAACTCCAAAATAGCATCTCTTTTTTTTTAATCAAGAGAATGGTAAAGTTATGGTAGCACTGACACAAAAAGTCAGTCACTTTTTGGTTTGCGAGATCTTCATCTTCTTCCTCTTGTGGTTGCTAATTTTATTGCCCTTCACTTTGTAAACCTAAACTTGGATAACATTTTTGTACTCAACTAAGCTGGCATGACTTCAAACTTGTATGTTTTGTGTTTGTTTGTCAACTTTAGGTGATCCAGATCAACTTTGAAGAGTTTGACCTGGAGATAGCCTATGATACTCTCACTATAGGAGATGGAGGGGAGGTAGGAGATCCTACAACTATACTACAGGTGTAAGTATTACATTTCCCTTTTACGTATTCCCATTTAAGTCCCCCACAATTTTTCTCTCTTATCCAAAGCAGGCACATTAGGACAGAGGGCGCCCACTGAGACAAACTTTTGATTTTGAGCTTTATAAATATCTAAACGCAGCTACTGCAGTATTCATGTGTGAATCAGAGGTGGGAAACCCTACACTGTATCATTTCTTAAGTAGCGCCAACAAGACCGGTGGTAGTTGTCACATCGAATAGTGTAATACTGTAGGAGCTTGTAAAAACAAAAAGACAGGGCCGGAACAAGTTTCCAGGGGCAAATAAGTATCACTGATACGTAGCAGATTGTGCAACACGCACTGTTTCCATAATGATCAGCTGGCCTCATAAGCAGCTGCGTTTCTGCCTGTTTCTCAGAACGTCCCAGCACAGCGACCATACGTGATCCATGTAAAGTCAGAATGAGTAAGAAGAACTACCATGTTTCTTCTTGCTGGCACGTCGTTCATTTTTCTGCTGGTACTTGATGGAAACCATCAACATCCGGCTTGTTTCAAATCCTTAATCTTCTTTGACAGAAGTCAGACCATCAAACAGCAGTCTGCTTTAAGTGTGCTCCCCTGAAAGATGAACTGTTCTTGATTTTGGAAAATGTTCTGCAGTGCCTAAAAGTATCACAGATGCAGAGCCTGTTACAAAGCAGGTGATTTTGCTTCACTTTGTAGATGGTCACTATTAGCTTTCATTTGTGAGGCGTGCTGGCAGTCTGATAAAGGCCTGGATTTGCTTTCCTGAGGCGGTGTTCTGCAAAAAAAAGCCAAAAAAAAAAAAAAAAAGCAAAGCATTCAACTCCAGTGCAGTATGTTCCTGCAATTTGTTCACACTCAGAGCACCACTTGGGAACCTGATTATAGCTATGACTGCGGTGATGAAAATTAGGCTTTTTATGGTGGTAATTATGACTACAATGATTTAATTGTAATGTATTTTGTGCTTCAGCCTATCAGGTAGCTTTGTTCCTGACCTGATAGTCAGCATGACTCACCAGATGTGGCTTCACCTGCAGTCAGACGAGAGCGTTGGATCAATAGGATTTAAGATCAACTATAAAGGTAAGCATGTGCATGTGTTTTAGGATCAAAAGGGAGCACATGAGTAAAATATATATGATTTTGTTTGCCAATGATGTGTTTCTTTGAGTGTGATGTCAAAAGTAGTGCTCAACGAAGATAGCATCTTTCGGATTTGGTGGACTTTTATGATTAGATTAGTTTTATAGTAATCCTGATACCTCTGTCTTTCTGGACTGCATATCAGGTTAGATTTCTGTGCTGGATTTGTAATTATGGTGGTATTTTTAGGACTGTGTTGAGAGGAAATTATTTTTGTTGTTAAAATCCCCCCAAAAAACATTAACCTGTCTGGTGTCTCCATGAAAGTCCTTTGAATGGAAACAATCACCTCTCTTGATCAGACCTAAAATATTTAATCTATTGCTTCATTGGATTGTTTTAAAAATAAATGCTTGTCTAGCAGCACCTGACCTTTATCTTAATATCAGTTAAGAACAAAGTATTTCTCTGTTCCGTTAAATGAGCTCCTGCCATACTAAAAATATTAACCTTTCCAAAATTTCCCGTTTGATAGATGTAGCGCTCATTTGATCAGAGTCCATGAAACATAGAGAGGGGAGCTTTGCTGCAGAAATGAACTTTGTGTGCCTCATTTGGGTGTCATCATCTGTGGATTTATTGTCATAATGAGGTCACAGTGCTGCGTCTGGTAGTGCAGTGAATTCCAAAAAGCGATGTGACAATGACGCATTGTTTTGATATATCTTTGCCCGTTATACTTCAGGAGTTTCTGTGTGAAGTTCAAATGATTTAGTGACAACGCGGTGATTAAATGAACATAATGTCAAAATTATTAGAATAGAAAAAGTGTGAATATGCTACAGATCTGTCGCTCTTAAATGAACTCAAAGGCAATTTTGTTAATGGAGTTTATTTAGACCGTATATAATATAAATCCCAACTGAAAGCTGTGAGCTGAAAAAATATGCAACTTGAAATCATAAAGGACATCTGGTTCGAGGCTCCACGATTGTTGCACATATCCTCATTATTTCTCCTGAGTAATTTTCCCCATTGAGATCAATAGAGAAAATAATGGAGAGAGCCACCATCTAAATGTATCCATCCTTATAATAATGTTTCACTGTACAGTCCTGATGGCCTGAGATTGCTCTTTGTTCCACAGGGATTTAACTGTGTGTATTTAGTGCACAACAAGTCTATTTTGTACTTCAGTACTCTGTAAGAATCATCAAATGTCAGGAAATTCTTTGTAGGGGTTTCATAATTCTCTTATCACCAGTATATTGGTTTGAAAATAGTGTGGAAGTTTGTATCAATAAAATACAGAGCTGAAATGCTAAAAATGCTGTACAGCTGTAAAATGTGCATATATGTATATGCCACAGGCCAAATTAGAATCCAGGCAGATTTAGAATCCGCCTAGGCAGAATTAGAATTTTGAGTTTGCCGAGGCGAAATCAAAATCCTACCATGGTTGTTGTACGGATTTCAATCTTGATATATGAATAGCCTGTATATTAGAAAGAATAACCCTAACCCTAACCCTCTAACAGGATTTTGGTATACAGTATATGAAAAAAACAACCCAGAAACTACTTTGACAACATATTTTTTTCCCTGTTTATTTTGCCAAGTGTTGAGGACAAAAGTTGACATTACTTCTAAAGTAATTATTTACCTTGTATCTACAATCAAATTTCAAGGTACATAATTTTAGGGAAAACAAATAATAACATTAACAGAGCATATCATATTCAAAACCCTTCAAATTTCAATCTCGCCTAGGCGAAATCAAAATTCTAATTCTGCTAGGCGGATTTAAAATCTGCCTGGATTCTAATTTCGCCTGTAACATATATATATATATATATATGTATATATATATATATATATATATATATATATATATATACATACTTAGAAAGGAATTTTAGCTTCTACAACTTAGATTTTTTTTTTTAGTCTGACTGTCCTCTGTTGTCCTTCAATAACCCAGAGCCGTAATGCATTATGCCAATGTACTTTTGACATTCTTGGATTGCCAAACCCCACAAAAAATGTGAGTGTTTAAATGTGACTTTCTCAATCAAACCCAAATACCATGAAAAGTTCTACCAATACCGAGAGCAAGATAAATGTGTTTGTCTCAGAGGGCTGGCTCCATCACCCTCAAGATTTACTAGAAAGGTGGGTGGTCGTGTGAGATGTTTGTGTGTGTGTGTTTTTTTGAGAAATGTGAAAATGAAAAAAACGGGGACAGACTTTGAGTGTGTGTGTGTGCATGTTTCTAAAGCCACATCCTGGAGACCTTGGCTATGAAATATAAACATTATCAGTAGCTCTAGCCTTGCTGCAAAGCCACTGATGCACTACACAATGTGTGTGTCTCTATGAGGGGGCATGTTTGTCAGACAGGTCCTCCATCAGTGAGTCAACGAAGCTCTACCAACAAGTCACACACCTCTTTCACTCCTCACATTCTCCCTCTCCTCCTATCTCTCGGAGTCCCTCTCAGTCTCGTTTTTCCTCATTAGCCATGTATCTATCCGCTATCCTCATGCTCCCTTCTTTCTGAAAATCACAACATTTTCTCTGTCAGTTGCTCTCTAATGCACTGCTGTTTGGTTTTCCCAGCTTCTCCCTTTTATCACTCGCAGCCCTGTTCCTGTATCAGATGTCCCATTTCTCTTTTGTCGTCTGTCAAATGAGCAGCACTCTGTCTTTTTTTCTTCTCTGTTGCACTCATCTCTGTGTTTCTGCTTTTCTCTTCCTCCTGCTCTCTGTCTGTGTCCCTCTCTGTTCCTTGTCAACATTCATCTATTATTCAAGCCAAGGTCACCGGCCTGGCAACACTTTGACTCCACTCCTATTGCAAAGCATACAAATCACACACAGGCACAGTTGTGTTTAGATCACTTCAGAGGACATCAGATTAATTTCCTGGAGACTTTCCCCAAAACAGTGAACACTAGTTGCTTATTTCTAATAATAAATTAAATGTTCTTGTGGTATCTGATCTGTTACATGTATTACTTAATAAGTTAGTAGTAGAGAATCTGTTTTGTTTGTTCTAGTGTCTGATATGAGTTGCTTGTTATATGCAGTGTCTGCTCTGGTGTGTGAGGTGTCTCTGACCACAGATGGAACCTGCATTACGTGTGACTAATTCAACCCATGCTATGGGAAAGTGTTCTCCTGTTTACAGAGCCCTGTTGGAGGTGTTTTTATGAGGGTTCTTCTGTCTAAAACACTGATTTAGGGATTCTTTAGCTGTTGTAGACAAGGGGGTTTGTTTGGGGATGCTCTCTGCTTTCCCCACATGGTAGGCAAAAAAGAACCATTTGTTTTAACCCCTCCTATATGTTGAAATCCTATAAAACCTGATTGCTGGTCATTGTCCAGCAAGGAGGATTCAATTGGCCGGCTCCTTCCAGGCAGGTTCTGTCTGTACTGATGCTGCTCTTTCTTTTAATAAAATACTTTTAAAGAAAGTCAGTGTCACGGACATTTCTCCTTCACCTGCACATCACGGACACCAGAGAGAGAAACAACGACATTCTGTCTAGATTTTATGATTTACATTATAGAAACTTGCTTTTTGCTCTTAAAAGGAAGGCAAGTCCCCACGATGTGACTCCATGAACAGGTCCAGATACATGAACATAAGTAATGCAAACACACAAACAGACGGTCTGCAAAGCAAGCTTCCAGTCGAATCTGTCTGTCTGTCTGTCTGTCTGTCTGTCTGTCTGTCTGTCTGTCTGTCTGTCTGTCTGTCTGTCTGTCTGTCTTTTCCCTGCTTTGTAAAATTAAAGATTAAACTAAAACTTAGCTTGGATGCTGTTATAGTTTGCCTTTGTATTTTTTTTCATTATATTTTGTTTTTCCTTTTTTTGTCTGGTTCTCTTGCTGCCAGATTTGTCAGAGTGGGTGCAGAGGGGGTTGTACAGCTTTCAGAATGACCTTTCTGAATTAAATCAAAAAGGTTATGTGGTGTAAGGGCAGGGATATGCAATTGTTTCAGTTCCTCTTCCTTTTTCTGATCAGTGATTTGGTTGCAAACCCTCTTCAAAACAGTTTTCCATCACCACCACCTCATCGTCGTTTTGAGGTTTTAACGGCTGCCACAGATTGGAGTTTTAGAGCACCACCAACAGCTGCCAGTTGGATTGATGCACGAATCAACACTCCACACAGCGCAAACCTTCTGTTCCACCTTGGAGCACGAAGCTGATTCCTGCCATTTGAAACAGGCACAGGTGCTCATTTGCCCTCGCTCACCTTCTACTCACTAACTCGATGTTTTGACAGGGGAAGCAGCCATTAAAGACACCTGTACATCAGATTGGCTGAACTGCTACATAGACTGTGGTGTGTGTTGTGTCTTTTGGGATGACTGACATGAGGTTTGAGTAACAAGACAATGGAGCTACCAGTCAGGACTAAATAATTAATGCCATTTCTGTACTATATACTTTAGTACGGATAGTCTGGTACGGTATGTACATTAATACAGAATAGAAATGTGCCTGTGAGAAACCCGGCGCTGTGTACAGTTACATAAAGTGCAGATGTGGGCCTCACCTCTTATCCGTTTTAGTTCAAACACATATAAATGGTGATCTGGAGGATTTTTTAAGGATTTCCAGCAATGAGTCATTCCTTGAGCTCCAGTTTTTTTTCTTTTTTTAAGTGCATCATTCTGGCATTCTCCCCTCATCCTGTGTTATACAGAATAATGCTTTTCTAGGAAACTGGAAAGTGCAGCATAAATATCAAGTGGCAGTTTCACAGCCGGTTGAAAAAGAGGGCGCACCGGCACGTGTTAGCCTCTTGACAAATGTTTTTTATCTAGTTTGTTGCGCAAGCCAGATGTTCCCAGGTTTATCTCATAGAATGCTATTAGCTCACCTGCTATTACTCTGCAGGTGAGACTCATACATCAAACACATGGCATCTCTTGTAAGGAGAAGAAAAAAGAAAATCTAATCATATCTCTACAGTATAGTGTTCTGTTCTGTTCTATTCTCCCATCATTGAGTCATAATGGCAGCTCTTAGTTTTGAGATTTTATTTAGGATTTTCCATCTGCTTTTTATGGTTTTTAATATGTGATGTGTTTTATTGGAGGGAGAGATGTCAAGGTGGTTCTTTACAGCACAGCTGACCTCTGGTTCGATGGGTTCTTAGTGTATGTCGGTTGAAAGGAGAGACAGTAATGTATGGTAAACTGTGTTTAACCCACTCCTTGCTTTATTTGCCCAATGCTCTGCTGTTGGATATCTCTCAACACATTTCCTGTATTAATCCTTCCAAGTTCCTTGTCTTAAAGTTGCCCAGTCTTGTTTGTTCAAGTTTTTCTTCACAATATTGCTGTTAATTTGTCTCTTTATATTTGTTCTTGTTCTCCATCTCGACATGTTTCCTTTATTTTTAATATATGAATGCATCAGGATTAATTAGCAACAAAAACTTTGTTCTGGGTCACTGACTTTAAGACACAGTTTACTTCACAGTTTACTAAGCAGCTGGTCTGCACTGTGAGAGAAAGTAATAGAACAAGTTCAAAGCAGAATTGCTCAAGAAAGACGAAAGCTTTATTTGAATCTGACGGTGTCTATTGGCTCTCAATCCTGCTCCACTGCTGCTGTCCAAGTCCTGAGCATTTAGTCACTAAAGAGCATTTCATTCCCCACAGCTGAGACACCATCAAATATAAATATTATTTATTCACAACACAGCCAGAAATGTGGTTCAATTTTACAGTCAATAACCTTAGTATTAGTGTAATGAGCCAAAGCTGGCTGTTTTATTTGTGAGCTTGTGTTCATACACGTGTGCTTCAGAGAGAACCCGTGAAGGACGCTGTCAAAGCACCGCATTTCCGTTTCTAGTCATGAATTATTGACTTGTGTAATATTCAGTCCAGTCTGTCATATTGAAAAGCTATATCCGTCAAAATTCATTTTAAAAATGGAAATCTTTCTCTCATTAGGACTTAATAATAAATTCCATACATTTCAAATTATGTATGACATTAAGTGGCTATAGCGGACGCAGTGACTGTTTGAAGAATTGTTCTAATTCCTGTGTTGCTTGATGGTCATTTCAAATCTCAATAGCAACTTCCTATACAATGGGAGCCCTTAAATTTGAAAATAGATTAAATGGAATGAGATTGATTTAACAATGTTGCATTTACAGAACATACAGGATGTTGTTTTGGCCCTCATTGGTCATGAAGTAATTTAAAAACCTCAACGAGAAGGCGCTCCAGATGGTTTAGAGCTCATTAGGATTTTTGTGTTTACTTTAAGTAGAAGAGAGGTGTGGAAAATGTTGCTTTAACCTTTCTTAATTATAGCCTTGGCAGACTTTATGCTTTTTTTTTTCTCTCTTGCTTTGTTGAAACAGAGGATGCTAATGGCAAATATGTGTTCACATTTATTTAGCCATTTTCATGTTTTCTGACATGCTGGGTTTAGGATGGGAAGAGGAAACAATTGTAGCATTTTACTGGAACACAAATGACAAAAATGCCTCTGAGATTGGCCGTCCTGTTCTCTCACCTGTATTTTCTGTACGTAGATAATTGCAGGAATCTTTCTGAGAACATCTTGAAACTCACTGATGATGGTGGAATCACACGCTTATTACAAGGTCATGAGACAGAGTCTGAGGTCTGCAGCTGAGGAGTTTTCATAGCAGACCGAAATGATGTATTTCTGCACCATAATGCGTCCAGATCAAAGAAACCAGCTCGGTGGTTATATGTTTTCTTGAAGTCCATTTTACGGAGACTTGCAGGTGTTTTGGAGTTACACAAAGGAGTATAAAACATTTTGTGCAGCTCATGTAGCGAGCGCTGACAGATATTGTGTGTTTTAATGAGAGCAGGGATTGATGTCTTTCTTATACACATCTCCCATCAAATCAATTCTCAAAAGCTCCTCGGTGGCCTGGTTTGGAACCTGAGAGAGGCAGAAAAATGTCAGTATTGTGAGAGTAATAAATGAGATCATTTTCATTCAACAGAGTCTCCTCGCGGATGTCTACAGTGTGAACAAGTCAATTTGAGCCACTCCCTTTAGGTCACAGAATCAGACAACTACAAGCTAATTAGACAGGCTGAATTTCTCTTTTCTTCCTCTAACTGCAAAACCAGCATGAGATCACAAAGAGGCTTTCCACTGATACACGAAGAGCTCCGATTTGGTCAAACAGCAGCAGTCAGAACATGCGGGGAATAGTTTATACTATATATCAAACATTAATCTATGCTTATAACTAAACGTGCAGGGTTCGATCACTATTATCAACCTGACCTTTAAATCAGTTTCACAAGAGTCACAAAAGAGCAACAGCCAATAAGCCTTTTTTTTTCCCTCTCCAATCTCATTATCCCTCCCAAAATCTATTCCCTTACTCTGTCAGATCTTTAGTAGGTACTGCATATACTCTGCCTTTATGTGTGTGTGTGGTGTCTCTGTGTTTATGTGCCTCGTATGTATTCCTATGTACGATATGGTGTGAGCATGATGGAATAATATAGAACAGAATGGAATGGGGCTCAATGTGCACCGTAATATCGAAGTTGTGCACATGTACACACCCACACACACACATACAAACACACACACAAACATGCGTACACTTTAAGGAGCCTAATCCCCTTTGTGAATCTGTCAGCCTTGTTGTTGCAAACACAATAGGATTATTTGTGTGTATATGTGTGTGTGAGAGAGAGACAGAAATGTGTATGCAACACTGTGTGTGATGCAAAAGGAGACTGTGGAAGTATGATTGGCTTTGTTTATGTGTGTGCATGTACTATAGTGTGTGTGTGTGTGTGTGTGTGTGTGTGTGTGTGTGTGTGTGTCAGAGGGAGTAGTAGCACAGGAATGTTCCGACAGTATTTCTGTTTTCTCTCCAAAGCAATTTGTTCTCGATTCTTTTGCTGTGTGTGTGTGTGTGTGTGTGTGTGTGTGTGTGTGTGTGTGTGTGTGTGTGTGTGTGTGTGTGTGTGTGTGTGTGTGTGTGTGTGTGTGTGTGTGTGTGTGTGTGTGTGTGTGTGTGTGTGTGTGTGTGTGTGCATGTGTGTTACCCCACAAGCATGTGTGCTAGGTAGGCTGTGATTGGTTGAGTCTGCGGGTCTCATAAAGACGATGTCATGATGGAAATTAATGCAATACATCACAAGCATGCACTCAAACACGCGCACACACACACACAAATGCGTACATATGCGAAAACCGAAACTCACACTCAGGCTACACACCTTTGCTTCCTGCCACGGGCCACTCCTGTAAATAATACTGAAAGCAGGAGAGGAGAGCAGGGGAATGAGGGGGAGGAAGGCTGGGGGAAATAGAGGGTATATTTTCAGAAATCCCATACACAACATTTTAAACAGAATTATGGTGACACAGTGGCACCTTTATATAGAATCAAAGAAGGATCAGTCTAACCTTATGGTCAGGATGAATGTAAATAAACAAAACAAAAAGGAGGCGTCATGAATTCTTGCACACTCAGGCGAAGGAAGCATTCAGAAAGAGATGGATACAAACGTGCTCTAGGCTTGGAGCATTCACGAAATGCACCTGACTCAGCGAACCAGGAGCCAATCATCTTCATGCAAGACTCGACTCAGCTGGCAGTATATTTTCTGTTCAAAAATGGATGATGAGCCCGTGCAGCATGACACGGTGTTTTACAGCAGAGAAAGATGACCGCTGAGTATTTGGGCCTCGTAACACCAGCGTGGCTGCACAAATGTGGTTAAGGCTCCTGAAACAAACAGCTGGTAGCAGAAAGCGGAAGTAAAATGTATAAATGTGAGCAGATTCAAACTTGGAAAGGTGTTAATGAAAAGAACACATAAATACAACCATCTACAAGGCTGTAGATGTAATCTCCTGCTGTCTATCTATGAGGTCCCAAAATATCAGAAAAATACAGTTAAATTATTATTATTACCATGGTGCTTAGAAAGTAAGGCTCTTTAAGTAATCAGTGCACAGCGGTGACCCTTTTTACCCAGTTTGCAATGTGCAATTTTGACCAATTTCACAAAGGGCACGTTAAAGTCAGAGGAATCGCAAATGTCTCTGCAATTATTGTGCCTTATTTACCATGATGTTCACCCTTGCTTTTGGCATTTGCTGTTCTGTCTCATGTTCCTTTGCTTTATCAAAAGATCAAGTTACATCAATGTATGTGTTCTTTTTTTGTTGTTTCTTCTGAGCATCATTTCTGCCATTATTCTGCCTGTTAACTTAGTAGCGTTTGTCTTTTACTGACTAAAACACACAGTAGATGAAACTAATAAGCTATCCCATTAGGATTTGTGTTAACATGGAATGTTTTATTCTGATCTCAACACAGATGTTAATGTCGTCTTTCAACTCTTTGTCACTGCAGAAATAGATAAAGAGAGCTGTGGCGACCCTGGAACTCCCCTCTATGGAATAAGAGAAGGTGACAGCTTTTCAAATGGAGGAATCCTGAGGTTTGAATGCCAGTTTGGCTTTGAGCTGATTGGAGAAAAAACAATCTCCTGCCAAGACAACAATCAGTGGTCGGCCAACATCCCTATATGCATATGTGAGTATTCAAATCGTTCATCGGTGGTTTTCATGAATGTAGCTTCAGAGGATTGAACTTATAAAAATGTGGCATGTGTGCTGCTGTGATGTTGATAACTTTCAGTCTGACCTGTCACCATGGTGACAGTACAGAGTTTATTATGGCCTGGGGCGTATGATGACCGATGATGCTGTGGAGATGAATATTTCACAGAAAATTTCTCTCACTGTATCTCTTACCTCCTGCTCTTCTCTAATTTTTTATTTTTTTTGTCTGTCTCTGTTTTTGGGCTGTCTTTCTCCCACAGTCCCTTGTATGTCCAACTTCACAGCTCCCTCGGGAACCGTCCTCTCCCCAGACTACCCAGAAGGCTATGGGAACAACATGAACTGTGTCTGGCTCATCCAGTCAGATCCAGGCTCCAGAATACACTTGGCATTTAATGACTTTGACCTCGAGGCACCTTACGATTCCCTGACGGTGAAAGATGGTGAAACAAATGATGCCAACGTTATTGGAAGGTTCTCTGGAGCTGAGAGTCCTTCCCATCTGACATCTAATACCAACACACTGAGGCTGGAGTTCCAGGCTGATCACTCCATGTCAGGACGAGGATTCAATATCACTTATAGTAGTATGTAGTATAATCATGATTTTATTTAATTCTATTCTATTTACCTAGTGAGAAATTACCAGCTTTTTTACTGTGCTAGTGTCAGGATTATGATAATATGCTGCACATGACCACATATTTAAATGTTACCAAGGGTTTACAACAGAGTTTTTCCTCATAAGTCAAAGTTTGATGCTTGGCAACAGCTTGAAAATCATTTATATTCTTTTTTTTTGTTTTTGCGAAACAAAAATGTCAGAGAATCTGCAGCAGAGGCATTTTTCTGTTTTGAAGCAATAAAGCAGCAGCTCTAATCTGAATTTTATGCACAACTTTCATCCAAGACCTCATTGCCAGTTTTTAATGTGAGACAGTTTCACTCCTAGACAGTACATTCACCTATACTTGAGATTACTTTATGGCCCAGACTTCATTTTTCTGTCACAATCAAATCACAACTAATTATAGTGTTTCAAACAGCATTAAAGGGTTAGCTTGATGGCTTACAAGCTTTTTAATTTTCATCCCAACTATCTCTTACAAACAGCAGGTGCAGTTTCTTTCTCCTCATATATTGGATGTTTCAATTTTAGATACAGTAGAAGCTTTTTTAATTCACTAACTCTCAGATCAGACTGGAGGCTTTAACAGTGCTACGAGTTGTTCTGGAAAAGACAAAAGATAAGCTTTTTTTGATTCAGGTGGGGTCATGTGGTTATTATAGCAGCTAAGAATAGAGGTGTAGGTTGCAGAACAAAAGAGGAAACTAAGGCAAGGAAAGCATTAAAGGAACAATTTTTGGGAACTTTTTCCTCTTGTTTGTTGACACACCCAGAGTTAGATGAGAAGATTGATATTGCTTTCATCCGTGTGCGTCCAGTACAGAGAGAGAGGTCCAGGATGTGTTTAGGCTTACTTAGCACAAGGATTTGAAGCCAGAGGAAGCTGTTAGCCCGATTCCGTCAAAAGTGAAACAATGCATCTTCCAAAAAACACCCCAATTTGCCTTTTTTTAAACATCATACCTTGTGTCTTTAACCTGTGTCAAAATAGAAACCAAGACATTAGGTTTTTAGGAGCGGTTAGCGTCTCAAAGTTTTGTCTTCATTTTAAAGTTGTCAGCTGTGCAAACTTTTGCATCTGATCAAAACCCAGGTGAAGCTTAGAAGCACTAGCTCGCTCGACGACAGGATACAACAGCATGTACAGTAAACAAGAAGCTTTTGCCTCCGCTTGCAGTCTTTGAGCTAATTTAGGCTAAACACGTCTCTATACCAGAGGAGAAATGGAAATTGATATTGATCTTCCCATCTGACTGGGTTTGATGGCAAACATATTTGCCAAAGTGTTTTGTCCACAGGTTTCCTCACACTGTATCTGTGCTTTAATCTCAGACCATTTCGTGTGTGTGTCACTTTTTTTTTTTTATTATTTGCGTCACTGCATTTGTCATTTCGAAATCGTTCCATCACTTGATTACACCAGACTAGTTTAACTGGAAAATGTGGGCATTTTAAGGTTTGGCTTTACAGCCTTCTAATCGGATGGGCCAGATCAAACCATGAAGCAAACTTGCTCACATGAATTTTAACCAAAAATTTATTGCTAAAATAGCACCCAAGAAGTTACACGTATTCTGTGACATGAGAAATGATCATATGAGTGAAGATGTAGAGAGACAGACCAGGAATATAGAACGGACAGATTATAGGAGACATTTCTAGATATTTTCTTGGCAAGCAGTGAAATACTCAAAGATGTCAAGTTGCGGCAATAGCTCCATATGATTGGTTCTCAGAAATTTCATCAAAATGTAGCCTGTGAGTGCCCATAAAGTATAGGGCTCATATTCTTTAATAACATTTCTCGTGTATGTGACTGTCTCTGTGTGAGCGTCTCATTTCCAATATCTTCCTCATCATATCTGTGTCTGCTTGTAACTTTTTACCACAGCGTTTGGCCATAATGAGTGTCCAGACCCTGGTATTCCCATCAACGCTCGCCGCTTTGGAGACAGCTTCCAGCTCGGCAGCTCCATCTCTGTGGTTTGCGAGGACGGTTTTATCAAAACCCAAGGAACTGAGACCATCTCCTGTCAGTTAGAGAGAGGAAAAGTCATGTGGAGTGGGCCTATCCCTAAATGCGAAGGTAAATATTGACTAGATTTCTGCCTAAACTATTAACAAGGGAACAATATGTCATCCAAGATATCATCATTATTGCAGTATAAAGACCCCAGAGGTAGAAATTATCTACTGTCAGTTCAGCAGGAGGAGAAAATATGGAGGTGGCCAGTTAACCTAAACACCTGGGGAAATAACTATTAATACACTACTGCCACAGATGCAGCTAGCAGCTTGCAGATACGCTCTGGCTGTATAATATAAAATCTTTTCTTGTAAGCTGTGTGTGAGGAGCGAGCTATGGAGATGACCTTTAACCCAATGTGGAGCTAATGACACATACTGCATATGGATGTGTTAGATATAATTGGATATAATCCAACTGTAACAACTTTCCTTAAATGTCAAGTAAAGTCTCCTTATTAGTCTTTACACCATACCACTTTGACTGCAGTTATTTTATATACATTGCTGCAATATCCATTCCACACCATAGCACTGTCATTTATCAATCCTATACAGTCGGAGTAATTATATAAACAAACTTATCAAACTTGCATTAACCCAGAGTTTAATCAACAGCATTTGAAAGTACAGACAAGTGTAGATGTGAATTTGACCCATGAATCTGAGATGGTGCAAAAAGATTAACACTTGCATGCAAGCGCTTTAGCTATTATTTCACCAGAAGATATAATTAACTCAAGATATTTCCGACACAGCTATTGTTGATAGAACTGTTAATAACACAAAGACGGGCCATATTAATTATCTTTCAGGTCACTCTGAGTCCCCAGATCCATTGTATTGAATGTGTGTCTGTAACTACTTGGATGGAAACTCTACTTATCTGTACTCAGGAGGCACAGACCAGATCAAATTGACTTTAGACACTTAGTTAAAATTTAAACAAGATCAAATTTAAAAGAGACTCCAACTTAATGGCTCCTGACTACTGTTGTCTATACAATTACACTGATTAATTGGTCAAGTTCTTGTGTTATGTTTAGTTACATTATATGAGTGTGCATAATATCTTATGCTATTATTAGATTATGGACTGTACAATAAAATATTTCATTAGTTAGTATGCATTTTTATTAAATATGCAACTGAACTTGTGTTCATCACTTGTAAAAACTGGATCTGAAAACATTATTTATTGCCAAGCTATCAATATTTTACATTACCAATGGATCAAATGACTATTTGTAATGTGAAAGATGTGACAAATCCACATACTGTATACAGATATGTACAAATTAACGGGTAGAAAGTGTTTTAGTAAGGTCTTGGTGCAGAATGTGCCACCAGAACAGCTTCAGTGTGTATTCAAACCTTTTTTCCACTATTCTTCCAAAAAATGTTACTGCATTTGGTGATTTGGAGACAGTGGTGGAGAACACTATCTCCTATTCACCTCGGTCAAATCATATGGCGAGCCTTTGTGTCTGGTGGATGGGGACATTGTCATCCCGGTTGGAATGTTCCAATTGGATTAGAAATGTTTCATTGTTGAATAAAGGTGGTCACACAGAACAACTTTGTGTTGATTCACAATGAACCTTCCCTCTAAAGAGAACAAGTGGACCCAAATCATACCAGAACAACGTGGCTCACAGCATAAAACACCCCTTCCCTGTCACGGTTCAGGGTTCAGGGTTTTAGCATTAAGGCCTCTATTTTTTCAGATAAAATTATTATTTGTTATCCCACTTTGTTCCAGTGAGCATTTTGACAGGTTTTTTTTTCTCTATTTTATTTTAGAGCCTGCAGCTTTAGTGTTTTGGTTCACTTAGAGCTAAAAGCCACTATATCCCACCCGGCCAGCACCAAACAGTGGACAAAATTGGCAACCAGCTGGTGAACAGAGTAAAGCATTTTAGCAGCTAAAAAGGCAGATAGAGGATGGTGGCAGAGCAGGTATTAATATTGGAGTTGTATCCATCAAGTAACTGGAAACAAAACTCTGAATCTGGACTCATTTTTCAAAATGTCTGCTTGATGTGAGCAACAGACAGCATTCAACATACCTGTCAGTGTTGTGCCTACTTGTTACCTACAAGTGGCCAAAAAGTCCAAAGTACCAAATTCAATAGTTTTTGACTAAATGTATTGAATGTCACTTATAAGTAACATTTTCAATAGGAATATAGCCAGTTATCTGTAGTACCTATAAACCCATGGTTTTGCCAATTTTTTTTATTGTGAAATTAGACAAAATGCCTTCAAGTTGGATACATGAGCTGCAGGTCGAGCTGATTCAACAACCTGAGCTACCTCTCGATTCTGTGAAATTTGTCCAGCATTATTCTCTGTCATTTCACATAGTCTTGGCCTTTATTCAGACTCAGTGTAGACTTCAATGTCGTCTGTTTCTTCCCTCTTCCTTTACCCTCACCTTCCCCAGCCCCATGTGGAGGCCATTATTCGGCTCCAAGTGGAGTGATTTTGTCTCCTGGGTGGCCTGGTTACTACAAAGATTCCCTCAGTTGCGAGTGGGTGATTGAATCAGAACCTGGACGTTCCATCAAAATCACATTTGACAGGTGGGTGGCATAATTCTCCAAAGCCCACGAGAGCTTTGAGCGGGCAGAATTGAGAAGCCTCATCAACATCACCATCAATTACATCTGACAAGCAAAGATTTACGCAACTTAAAGTTTATGGGAGATTTACCAAGAATATATTAACGGTGTCTTTAATTTTATAGGCTGTAAAATTAAGACTGAGAGTTCTATATTGATCAGGAAGGCAGGTTACATTTTTGCTGTGAAGTGGCAATCAAAGCTCTCAGAATATTCCCCTTTTTATTGTTCTTTGGTTTAAATGTCTGTTTCAGCTTATTTCATTGTAAAATGCCCAACTTGTAGATGCTTTGAAAATCATTAAAAGTGAGGCTTCTTACACTTTCCATTCTCCCTGTAGCACATTAGCATAATAGAGCTCGTTTCACTCTTTGAGTAATTTAATAATAATGATCAACATTGAAGTTGTGATTAAGGAAATGGTAAATTCTGACTTTCTGTTCTTCCAGGTTCCAGACAGAGCTGGGTTATGACTTCCTGGAGATTCATGATGGACCAAACCTCCTGTCTCCTCTGGTTGGCTCCTTTAATGGTACCCAGGTGCCCCAGTTCCTGTTCAGCAGCAGCAACTTTCTGTATCTGCTGTTTACCACCGATAACAGCCGGTCGAATGCTGGTTTCAAGATACTGTATGAAAGTAAGTTCTAAACACATGAACATGCTTCCATGAATATGAAGCTGGATTAAAAATAATGCTGCCTGTGTTGCTTCTACTACCTGTCAAATGAATACACATGCACTTCATCGATATAAAACAGATTCATATGCTACTGTATCATGAAATTAATGTTAGGAGCTAGCTTCATTATTCACTGTATGTCTCTGATCACACTACAATAGGTGTGCACACTGTTAGCCCAGCAGACACAGTTTCATAAGCTGACCCTGCATCACCTGCAGAAACACAAACAGCTGTGATTGCACAGCATGGCGCTTTATGTGCAGAGTCAAGCTGTGACTTTTAGATAATGCCGATCAGCAAAATGTAATCTGTTTTTTTCCCCATCAGGTGTTACGGTGGACAGCTACTCGTGTCTGGACCCTGGCATCCCTGTCAATGGCATCCGATACGGGCAGGACTTTTCCATCGGGTCCACAGTGTCGTTTGGTTGTGATTCTGGCTACAGACTGAGCCACGAGGAGCCACTTGTATGTGAAAAGAACCACTGGTGGAGCCACCCCTTACCGACATGTGATGGTAAATACTTCAGAGGAGCTTCTAACTTGGAACAAAAAAGCCTGTTATTCACTACAGAACAAATCAGTAAAATAGTTCACTTGAATTTGCACATCCTCATTCTCTTTCATAATCAAGTCGCAATGCCAATAATGGCCTACGGGTGCAGATTTTCCTTATTCTTATCATAATAAACAAACATTGGCTTAGTTTTAGTAATTTAATAAGATCATTTTCCACACGAACCTGACTGCTCTGTTTATCTATGAATGGACAAACAGCCATTACATGCCTTATATATGCATGATTTTGAAACATTTGCTTTGTTTTAATGTGCATTACTGTAGAATCCTTATCTTTAACATCAGTTTGGAGACCAATGCGGTCCAATAAATGAAGTAAACATTTATCTTAACTGATTGAGATGCTATTCACAGGAGTATACACACAACATAGCACAAGGTCAGCTTAACTGCAGTCCTGCTAATGATATTCACTGATATCTTACAGTAAATGAGCAGTTCTGAAATATCCACTCTTAAAAAAAATCTGTCCACACCTTCATTATTATTTCCACCCACCTGGCCAAAAAGCATTATTGAGACCAAAATAGATGATCTGCCTTATCCATTGCTGTAGGCGCAAAGAGGATGAGGTGTGTGGAAAAGATCAGAAGTTGAGCTGCCGTCTCTGTGCGGGGAGCTGAATCGCATGTTGTTCTGCGACAAAACCACTGGTTGAATCTCACACATACACACACACACAGACACAAACACACACACACAGAGACACACAGAGACAATTTGCGGTGAAGGCTGCTGTGGCTGATAGGGGATGATTTGAGGAGAAGATTAGACATCTGTGGGCAAGAACTGTGTGTGTGTGTGTGCGGTGCGCCGTATCCATACATGTGTGCCGTTGCCTGTATCTATGTGTGTGGTGCTTTTATCCATGTGCCTCCTGTCACCTCTTCTCCTGTGTGAACCGCGAACACAAGAAGGTTCGAGCTAAGGCTGACGAGAGCCTGTGTTGGCTGTCACCTCCTCTCTCAAATCAAGGGGTGGGGGTGGGGTGGGGGGGCACAAGAGCAGGTGAGGGGGGAGGGAAACATGTCTCTCTCTCTCTCTTTCTCTCTCCCACTGTTTCTAATACTCTCTCTCTCTATTTGCAATCATGGTGGAGCAGGAGAGGAGGGAGGAAAGAAAGATGCTGCATTGCTGCATCAGTTTTGTGGTGGCTTGCTTGGTTCCGCTCGTTGGCTCATTCGCTTGCGAACCACATTTGAATTGCACAGTTCCTGGGACTGGCAGTAGTTTCCTCCGAGGAGGCAGTTTGAGCATATAAACATCAAGCACGCTGCCTGGAATTTGCAGGCAGAATGCCATTAGACGATGTTTACACAATATGCACCCATACAAATATAGGAACTATTTGCTGCTGGTAAGAGATGGAATACCCTGGTGATTGACAACTGGTACACAATAAATTCAAGCAATACGTCACTAAAGGCAGCAAACTCAGCCCTGACAGATTTCGCAGAAAGGAATTGTTGTTCATACTTATATATTACCAGAAAATAAGCTACATTCCTACATTTGATGAAATCTATAATATGGTTTGAAAGAAATAATGACACGATTATCACACCAACCAAACACAATGCTGGAGTTTAAATTTAACTTATGAGTCAAATGAATAAGCGTATTTTAAATACAGGAAGACAGATTAAATTGAAGACAAATAAGTGGAGAAATTCAAAAACTAAAGGAGATCTAACAACATAGAGTAGGATAGAAAAAGAAAAAAACTACCAGATATAGAGATGTAAAGCAGTGTTTAAAATTTCTCATACAGTTCGGCATTCGAAATAAAGAGCTCCCTGGCAGAAAAGAATTAATAATTAAAATGGCTGGATATATGTGGGCATACTTGCATCTCTATATTTATTTAGTATTAAAATTATTCTCCTCACTCCTCTTGTTTTGGGGGATGCTGGTGTTGGCTAAAGATACTGATGCCCTGTTGTGGTTTGAGCACCATTTCTGACTCACCCGTTACAGTGGTTGTAGCAGCAGTCAGCAAAAAGACAGACGCTGTGCAGATTTTAATCAGGGTTGCAGATGTCAGAGTTGCTGGTTTTCTGCTCCCACATTCTTTGTAAAATTTCCTGCTCAAGGAAACTACAGCAGAACTTACAAGTTTGACCTTCCCTCCCTGCAACTCTGCCACCGTTGCACTTTTGAGGTAATGTTATGGCATTTTATAGGCTTATTGTAAGAGAAAATGACAGGCCAGCCAGCCCACTGTAAGATGTACCAAGTGAAGCGAGCAGAAATGAAGCTCCTCGCAACATATGCATGCATTAGTATGCATGGCATGAGCAAAATAGACTTTCCAAGCTTTCCCTGAGAACCAAGTCGCAGTCCAGAGCATCTCTGTGTAAGTACAGGGTCTTACTGCACAGCCATGGGTGCAGTGGAACCACATGTAGAATTTGTAGGGTCATCCTGAGGCCGTACTGTGAGGATCAAAATGTTTTAAGTAGTCTCAAAGAAGCAGTTGTCCTGCTCTGCTGCTTTGAATACAACTGGTCTGAATCCCTTGAAATCAAACTTAACAGAAAAAAAACGATTCCCGAGACAAAAGGCATTTTACAGTTCTTGCACACAATGTGGCCATTTCCCAACATTAATGTTGTAGAAAACCAGCTTAAATAATAGTCTGGTCTTGTTGTTTCTTGGGATTTTTCTTTTTTATTTCATGTCTCAGTTCTCTGGCTCAAAACTATTTGGAGCTGAGAGACTGTACATCCCAAAGCAATGCAGTTCTTGCAAATAAGGTTTTAAATTCTCTCACACTTGACAATAACAAGAAACTACTCTTTTTGTCCAGATGGTCACTTGTTATATAACAAGAGACTTTTAGTTTTAGGCAGCAACTCCACTTATTTCAATAACTTCATTTCCTTACACATTCTTCATCTTGCAACATAATATCTGCTGCATATATTAGATTTTTTTAGAGGATTTTTGCTGAGGTGTTTTAGAGACTATCATTGGTATTAAATCATAAAATTTTCATTAAATATTTTTAACTCTAAATATTTGACCCATACATTATAATATTCTGAAATAAGATTGTGGAGTTGTGATAAATCACCACAATATGGAAGATGTTAAATTAGTAATGTGGATCCCAAAGCTTGAAGTTATTACTCTGTTAGGATCTTGCTCTGGCCCCTGTCTTTCTTCCTCTTTTTCCTCCTTTCTTGTGTCCTGATCTGTTTTGGTTTTGTCCTGTCTTTTTGGTTCCCTGTCTGTCACCTCTCCCTCATGTCCCTCCCTCTCTCTCTCCCTGCCACTCACCCTCCTGCTCTACCTGCACTCTGCCTGCTGATTACCTCAATGACTGTCAGCTGCAGTAATTAGTCAACTCTGCTCACCTGTCCACAAGCTCTCCTCAGTATTTAAACCCCGCTCTGTCACTCAGTCTCCACTGGATCATCGCTTCACTTTTCTTCAGAGCCTCTGCCCACCCTTAGACTTTGTTTCCCCCTGCCTTCTGGATTTCCCCTTTTTGGACTCTGCTCCTGGATTCCCTGAGCTTGCTTCCCTGTCTCTTCCGTCTAGTTTTCCCCTGGTTTTGAGTTCCCTTCCAAGTTCTGTTATTTCAGTTAGTTTAGTGATCTTCCGTTTTGAATCCATAGTGTATTAGTGTTTGTAGTTGCAGCTTGGTTTTGTCTTATTTCCCCCAGTGCAGCCTCCCTTCATGTATTGTTTTAGTTTTCTGCTTAAATAAACCCCTTTCCTGATCACACCTGTTTGTCTGCGCCTGGGTTCTCCAGCTCCCTCCGTAACATACTAAGCAGGACACCTGCTTTTATTCTGCACAACACTTTTGTTTTAGAGGTCTAAGCATGTCACACTTTGACAATGCAGGAGATTCTGGTCACTGACATCATTGCTGCCACATATTCCAAAGCAAATCCTTCTATATGCTATTCTAGCAAAGCTAAACAACTGAAACCAAGTTTGCAGAATTAATGTATTTAATTACTGCAATTAAAGTCATTTTTTGTGTGTTTAAAAGAGAGTTTTAGCTTATCTCCACATTGCTATCCAGCTTCAGTAGAAGACTCGTCCATGCTGTTAATCATCGTCAGGTGTTAGTTACTTTCAAGGACATTAAACTATATAAACAAAAAAATAATGCATTATTTATACCTCCAGCGCAGTGTGTGCCAGGTTTTACATTATTTATGTCATTATTTTATGTCTGTGCAACAGTGGGCGGAATAAATCAGAAAAATCTGACGTGAAGTGAAGTTGTAAGGGAATACTCAGTGAAACAACGTTTTTCCGTTCCCCAGTGTGTCAGTGGACGCAAAT
The DNA here is from genome assembly GCF_021347895.1 of Acanthochromis polyacanthus. Classification (NCBI taxonomy): domain Eukaryota; kingdom Metazoa; phylum Chordata; class Actinopteri; family Pomacentridae; genus Acanthochromis; species Acanthochromis polyacanthus. The sequence continues at coordinate 34,951,470 of NC_067123.1, read as the reverse complement.
TTTGCAGCTTGCAGTGCATTCAGAGCTTCTTACCCAAAAGTTGCCCTCTCTTTTCCCCTCCTTTTCACTTTTTCTCCGTATCCATCCGTCTACTTCTCCCTGTCTTGTGTGTGGATATGTGTATGTGCTATAGCAGTGGTATTAAAGGTCCACAGGGAAGCATTATCATTTTTAGCTATCAACAATCTGATGCTAACCTTCTCACTGCCTCTGTCCCCTGTCTCTGCTCATCTCTCTCCCTCTGCCTGCCTCTCTCCCACTCTGTCTCTCTCAATCATTCCAGCCCTGTGTGGTGGCGATGTTAGAGGTCCCTGGGGAACCATCCTTAGTCCAGGCTATCCAGACAGCTACCCTTCATCTCTCAACTGTACCTGGACTGTTGAAGTCAGCCACGGGAAAGGCAAGAGATACACACAGATCTGCACTTCTTAATAGAGAGAGACAGAGTGAGAGACAGTACCAAGTGACAGCAAGTTCAGCAGTTCAGTCACTGCTTTGCTATAACCACAAACTTGCATTATATGGTATTTTTAGTGCTTTTTATAGTTTACATTCAGAGTGCTGTATTCTACTTGTCTGGTTACAGTCTGTGCATTTAGTGTCTCAAGGAGATTATAATTCAAATAATGTTAACATATTTTTTAGCTATTCTAATCTCTTATGATGGCAATTTAAATGTTCACTCAGGAAAAGGATTCACACAGGTTATATCTGGAGATGCTTGAGCTATCTAAGAATGAAACAAACTTGTAAAGATTCTCATCCTTTCTTTTCTCAAACTCAGCTCTCTGTGTCTCACACAGGAGTCCAGTTTCAGTTCAATTCTTTTCATCTGGAGGACCAACACGACTACCTCTTGGTTACTGAGAACGGGAGTTTCCTGCAACCACTGGCTCGCCTGACTGGCAATGAGTTGCCTAGCAACATCAATGCCGGTCTCTATGGCAACTTCAAAGCCCAGCTACGATTCATCTCTGACTTTTCCATTTCATATGAGGGCTTCAACATAACTTTCTCAGGTAATTCACTTGACTATAGTCATACTCACAAATATACTTACTCAGTTTAGTCTCTTCAAGAAGCTGATTTTCCTGTTAAGTCAGATACTGAAATAAAACAGAAGCGCTGTGAGTTGTGAGAAGTTTGTACGTCAAAACCAGAATAAATTCAACACATTGAAATTCTAACATGCAGTATGAATTTTACATAAAAATATTAAAATCATTAAGCAGGACTTCCACCAGGAGCACCCTGGAAACTCATGCAAGGAGGATCTAAGACTCACTGTGAAATTATAGCTCTCTTTAAAGAGAAGAGAGCAGAGCAACATTTCAAACAGAGCAGACAATTACTGTCTCTTAAATCTGGATTCTGGTCGTTTAGAAGTCACTGCTTTACTTCAAGTTGTAAAGTTATGAAAGAAATGTAATTTAGTTCATTTATGTAGAACCTTATTGCAGGCTGCTTCTCATTAATATAAATATATGTCCAGTGTGTCCACAGATCTTAAGATTTGGTAGTTCTGCAAGTGCAAAAATACAGCCTCATTTAGTTCCAAGCAAGTACAAGTCCTGTTACGAGAAACCCAGTGGTATAAGGCTGGTAAAACTGGCCCTAACTAGGTACCGTATATGTCGTTACAGAGATCTTACATTGTGTAATCAAAGGTATTGTTTGCCAGCCATATCTTAATTTAGGTTTTGACCATTAAATAACATTTAATTGGTAAATTTTGAAAGTGATTATGCTACAGCATCTACATTTACACTCAACCAGATGTAATAATTGTGCTTGTATTTCCGCAACCCGTGTGCTGAGCTTTGCACTGATCATACTCCAGCTGTATGTTGTTGTCAGTGGCTGAAGACACTGAAATGTCAACCTACTGACTCTGAAGGACTAGGTATGTTGTCCCCCTATTAGACATCTCATTTGAAGCTACTCCTTAAATCTTCAATAACCTCCACAAAATTAAATGCATACAGTGCAAACAAAAAGGGATCCGAGACTGAGCCTTGGGGAACGCCACAAGTCAGAGTCTCAGGGGTTTCCAGGGCTGATTCACAAATAACCACCTACTTCCTTTGTAAGCCCCTCAGTCACGGTACATTAACTAGTGCAGCAGTGTCAAAAGTTGTTCTAATATCGAGAGCTCCTGCATCGCCACCGCATTAAGACTTTGACAAGAAATGTTTCAGTGGAAAGTAACCAGCAGCAGCCATGACTGCGCTGCATATCCAGGCTTCCAAGCAAACACCTTTTAAAAAGACCTTTTACTTTAAAAGCTATTTTTGAAATTGGCCTGCAGTGTAGTTTTGGGGCAGAGAAGGCATTTTTTCTTTTTAATGGGTGAACAGCTTGCTTTAAATAAGCAGATGCACAGCCAGATTTCATGTCCCGACTTTTTACATCTTAGGATTCAGTAGTGTCTTATTCAGTTACTGTCTCCTCTAAAATGTGTCCTGCCGGGCCATATATGAAAGCAGACCATTGCTGTGTTAAGTGAATTTTTAGCTCTTGCCCTTGGCTTCGAGGACTACCTACAAGATCTTATAAATCACTAAAGAAAGAAAAAAGCTGAACAACCGAGAGAGGTTACCCAGCATTAAACTGAATGCAGTCTGCCATGAAAGAAGAAGAATTAAAAAAGTAAAGCTGGAGATGGATTTCTCATAGCGTCAGTGACTATGCTTGGAGAATTTGTACAAATTACAGATGCTATAGCAATTTATAGTTAGGGTTTTTTTTGTGTGTGGAATTTCTCTTTGGATGTTTGAGAGTTGATTATTCTCTGAAGAATTTAAGACTCGGTGTGATGAGTCAGATCCAATTTAATATTTCATCCATGAAGAGAAGAATCCCTGTTGGGTGTTCACTCAAGGACTTACTTAGTGCTTTGCCTTATATTGTGTAAGACAAGTGAACATCAGTTGCTAACCTCGGTCCAAGATTGATTCAGTCATAGATCTATGTGTTTAGTCACGTTTATAGCCTGTTTGAAGTACCTTAAGCCCTCCTCGACACAGAATATCAGAGTTGACTCAGCTGATTTTCATTTGACTAAACATAAAATCACGACCATCACTAAATCAATGCATTACCTTCCTAGATCTAAGAATTAAGAGCAGAAAGTTCAAGGTTCCATCTGCCTCTCCATAAATAAGATCCTAACTACCCTCTCACTGCTCTCTTGGAAATAAGGATAGCCTGAATCTGACTCTACACTGAGGGACATTTTTAACCGCCTCCCAGATGGCATAAGCTGATACTCTGAATGTAACACATGGGAGGTGTCAGCAGAGATTTGAGTTGCCAGCGTTAACAGGCCCAACGTGGTGCATCATCCTGCAGTGCACTTTAAAACACACATCACATCATCAGGTTTTGCCCACTGAAACTAAATTTCCTGTTGTGCTCTGCTAAACACTCACTCAACAAATTCACACGCTGGTGTCTGCTCACGCTCACAGTTTGTGTAAGATGTTTGTTCACACTTGCGCATAATATGTCTTGCAACAATTACTTTTTAATGCACCTCATTTCCAAAAGTTTTCATCACAGGAGTTACTGAATTATTTGAAAGGGTTTTTTCACCGGATCACTGCCACAAAGTCCTTGCCTCTCTCAGCTAATATTAAATGATGATGATGTTGGCCTTATTTTAGTTATTAGCGTGGATTTCAGTGATGGGTATTGATTTGCTGAATTAACACTCTTAGGAGAAGATTTTCTTTATATACCAATTGCAGGATTTCACACTTTCTCTAATGGCACTTATGCCACACTTACAAAATTTAATGAATTAAGTGCACGTATTAAGCAAATCTGCAGTACCCTACAGTATGTACAGTTCATAGTAGATCAACTGAACATCTGGACCTGTTTCTTGCTTAGAAGCATAGAAAGGGCTAGTTTCACTGCACTCAGCCATTACGTTATTTTTTTGAGCCATGTATTTGATAGGCATTCAGATTTGTGTTTTTTTTCTCCTGCAGAGTACACATTGGAGCCATGCGAGGACCCTGGAATGCCTCGGTTCGGCAGGAGAAACGGGTACAGTTTCGGTGTTGGAGACACTTTGTCTTTTTCCTGCAATATGGGATACAGACTAGAGGGGGCGCCAGAGCTGATCTGTCTGGGAGGTGGGCGGAGAATGTGGAGCGCTCCTTTACCTAGATGCGTCGGTACGTGATAATATTACTAATGTTTGAATTGTATTAGTATCATTGTCACACTTCAGTATTGGTCTGGCGTCCTTGTTTTTCTTCTTCTCTTGATATCACTGCAGTAAATGAGCTGTACACTACCCTTCAAAAACATTTCCATTTTCCAGCAATGGAAAGTAATGTGCTTCAGTACAAATCTGAGGTACTTGTATATACTGTACTTGAATATTTCCATTTTAGAGTACTACTTATCACAGATTTAGTTACTTGCTTCTTAACAGATTGCAGTTTTCCATACCCATCTTTTCCATTGGAAACCACATATGTCCAAATGGTGACTTTGTGAGTTTGTGATAAAGTAAAGGATTAAGTGTGTCTTCATGGGTTGAGGAAATTCTCCTAATTCTTAAGCTAAGCAAACTACTTAACACCCCTCTTGGATTAGCTGGAAGTGTGTCATAATGGTGAGAACAAGGATGTTAAACTGTGCATGTGTGTAGTTCTTACACGACAGTAGTGGTACAAATACCATGATTGTAGAAAATATGTTGCAGAGCTGTAGGTTCAACTACCAAGCAGTATCTTAAGTAGTTGAAATAAACTGAATCTTAAACATCTACAGGTGTAAAATGCAATTCATTTTGCAGTTACATCAATAAAAAAGCATTATATCTCACATAGGCATCATTTTCTGCACTCTGTACTTTTACTGTTGACACTTTAGATACATTTTGTAACATTCTGAATGCAGGACTTTTACTTTTAATTTAATATTTAATCAATGTGACAATTAGGGTTATTGTAATATTGCAAAGTCAAATGTGTTGAGCTACTTTAATACTGAATTCTTGAAATTCTTTGCAAAGAAACATTCATTCACTATATCACTAGTACAGTCAGTTAGATGGTACAGCTTAAAGATAATGGAACAGATGGAAAGAAAAGAAATATTTTCATGATATAATAGAACAACAGAAGAAAAGCATGTGTGGTCATTCATTTAATAACTTCTAGGACTATTGTTTAAGCTTTTCTGAATAGGACTTCTAACATGTCAATTAGTAGATGATCATTTCATTTCATTTATTCTTTTCCATGGTAATGCGTAAAAAAAATCAATAAATGCCAATGATGTTAACTCTTTAAGGTAAGTTACTAGCAGACAGAAACTTTTGTCCAGTTCACATTTCTGTATCACTTCTTATAATGATGACTTTTTTTTTCTGTAAGGATCATTATCAGAGTTGTGACTCAGAATGGTCTTAAACACTGGTCTCAGATGTTTTTCAGCGCTTGCTGAAAAAACAAAATGATGAATTCAAGACAGTTCCAGACAGAACACAATATTAAAAACAAAAAAGGTCTGGATGCACACAGACAATATATATATATATATATATATATATATATATATATATATATATATATATATATATATATGTACAGTATATGATATGAGGCATATGAAAAAAGACCTTTGTCACTAGAAAATGCCAGAGCAGCGTTTAGCTGTAATATATTTTCAACATGTAGTTTCTGACTAGATGAGTTTGGACACAATCTGGACTTTTGTAACGTGCAACCAACTTTACAGTAGGTTCCTGCACAGTATTGAACTCTAATCCAACATCATCTAACTGTAGCAGTGTGACACCGATTGTAGAATGGAACAAGCAGCAAACAGACAGACGCATGTACAACGCAAAATAAGATGTAATTATTAATGCATATAAAGCTCAGAATGCAGAGCAAACTTTTCAACCATGTCCTCAAGGCAACATGAACAGCAGTGACAGTGAGCCAATTGGAGTTAGAAATGTTTCACCTTGAGTGTAAAATTTTTGTCTATCATGAATTATACCAATTTATTTCATAATTAATTCATTAACTTACAGAGGCAAGAGAAAATAAGCTGAAGGGGAAAATGAGTGAAATAATGGGTTTTTCCAGTAGGTTTTGAAAGCATCTACAGTAATGACCATAATTTGGGCTGTCACATGTACTTAATGAGTTTTCCTATTGAAAACATCTCTGAGTGTAACTTGCAGCTAACAAATGGGCACCTTGAAACTACACTAAAACTCAAGTTTGTGCTAATAAAGCAAGAAAAAAGTAACCATAGTAGCAAAAAAGAAAGATAGACAGGATTTTAATGATATTTGCCTCGCTCACTGTTTGTGTTGAGTTGCTCCATGTATAAAAGAAGTACCGCAATGATTGTCCTTGACTGAGGCACTTGTCTTACAATTGCTTCCTGGCCACCAGAGAATGGCTGCCCCCTGCCCCTCAATTGACAGGATAAGTCCAATGCAAAGCATGAGTTTATCCATGGGAATCAATATCATGTACCTGTAACCTCAGGGTCTTTGTAAGCAAGAAATGCGTAAAATGAGATTTGATTTGGGTGAAGATGTAGCATCAATAAGAGGCAATAACAAAAGCACACAGCAAAGGAGCAAACAACACCATATGCTTGTGCACTTCCCTCATAAGATGGGTTGTTTTGCACATAATCAGTGTGAAAGTACTGGTGCAGGAAGCCAATTCAGACCATCCAGTTCTAGAAATAAAACAGTTACACTCTATCACTTTTTAAAATTTCAGATTACATGTGAGAGACGTTTTACACTCCAATCTTATTTTCAGCTTTGCATGATATTTGCAGTGCCAGAGCGCGCCTCTTTGGTTCTTTGTCATCAACGTGACAAGACTGATAATGCAAAGAGGTGGGAGTGGTGTTGTGTGTCGGTGTTCTGTCGTGTAGTGCAGTTATCTATATTTAGTTCCTGTGTATTGTGTTGCATTGCTGCACAATGTGGTGCACAAAACAGAAGAGGAGAGGAGAGGACAGATTAGGACACCTACAGTATGCTGTTTTCTAATGCATTAGTGATGCAAACTTCAGATTTTTTGGTTGCCCTAATAATGCAAAGGCACATTAAGCCTGAGTGTTTATTGTTATTTTAATTAACTAAGTACTTTGCAGGCTGTAAGTACTGCTTTGGTGTGCTGTGTTGGTGGTTTTATATGCAGCGTTTTTAAATTCCTTGCGGGTCAGACGTATTGTTTTCATAAAGTACTGTCCAGAAGGGAGTTGGAGAGGCACCAAAGGAGGGTCCTTTGCTGTCTCCAAAACTCAAATGCGCCTTTGGCTTGTTTTTCTTAATCTTTTATTATTTCTGGACCTTATCTTATATTTAGCACTTTTGCTAAGGGAAAGGAGACAGAAGTAGGAGGGGAAAGAGGAGCAGGATGAAAGGAGCAAGAAAAAGTGAAAACTCAGGAGAAGTAGAAGAGTAAGGTTGATTGAAGTAGAGGAGGGTAAAGGAGGCTCTATTCATAGAGTGGGGGAGAGAGAGAGCGGGAATGAGGGAGGTAAAGAGGAAAGCGGGAGAGGGTGGAGAGGTAATTTTCTAAATGGAAACTATAGCAGGGTGATTTATTGATGATATGACAGCTGTAATATGACTATTACACCAGTATAGACACAGAGAGGGGGAGAATGGGAGAGAGAGGGAGTGAAAAAAAAGAGATGATAGGGACATAGTTACTGTAGATAGAGGGCACATGTGAGAAGTGTGCAGAGCGGGTCTCTTTAGGTAAATTACTTTCTGAATTTTACTACCTCCTCATTCTCCTCCACAGACGTTGACAGCTGATGGCACAGATGTTTAAAAGGATTGTTAAATTCCTCTCATGCACACAAACATGCACACACAGGCAGTCATTGGAAGTATTCAGCAATGTGCATGGTAAAAAAGGAATCATCATTTTCTGTAAGATCAAAATAACTCCATCGCTCTAAGGTCAGTCTGGGCTCTCGGTAGCTTTTTGTTTTGTTCACGTAACAGCTTTAAAAAGGCAGAAGAGACCTAAATAAATGAGAAAAAATAGTGTTTTGTTGTGTTTATCAAGTAAAAGTTATAAATGTGGGTCATTTTCTGGTCTAACAAAAGCTCCTCCACCGGGTCCCAAAGCATCATTATAAAACTCTTAAGGATTAACTCATGTCTCCATAATATTGTTTGCTTTTTTAATTCCCTGCTTCTGTCTTCATCCCCAGCGGAGTGCGGTTCTTCAGTTATAAATAATGAAGGGATTCTGCTCTCTCCAAACTACCCAATGAACTACGATAACAACCACGAGTGCATCTACAGCATCCAGGTAATAAAAAACCAAACAAACAACTTATTATCTTTGAATACTTGAACATCAAATGTGTTTTTATTTGATTTTGCAAACAGCTCATTGTGCATTGCAGTTATTTAAACCTCTGGGCATTTTTGGCTCCTTTTATATTGTTTCTCACTGTGGGATCATTTTTCACTGCAAAGTCCTGCTAGTCTATGGAAACAGCACAACCATGGCTAGAAGAAAGAACTCAAAATGTCTTCTTATCTGCCATAAATGTGTATTAAAAAACACACAAAAGGAAATTTTTGCATAATTTTTCATTATGCAAAAAATAGGAAAATAATTGGCATATACAGCATTTTTTTCCACAAGTGTCAGTGAAGCTGTCAAAAATGCACCTCTACATTTTTTATTTATTTCCATACATGCTTCCTATCTGTTTTGTGTAACCACAGTTTGTAGTTCAACCTATTTAAGCCTTTTTTTGTCATGGTAATGTTGGTTGCAGTTGTGTTTCTCATGAATTTTGATGAAATATTACAATTTTAAGCTTGGATCTGGTCAGCTTTTCAACAGAATGGGCCATCACACATGATTAGTTTGAGAACAGTTTCAAAATTTTTACAGTGTCTGGCTCTGATTAATGGTGCATTTTTGGTAATTATGTGTAAAAGATAGTAGACCTTTTAAACCTGTCAGTGGATTTGGATTCTGAGGCTGAGGAGAGGTGATTGCCATCTTCAAACCTTTGCATGTACATGTCTGCTGCACTTGTCAGCAAAGATAAGTTGGATTTCATGTCAACTCCAGGTGCAAGCTGGGAAAGGCATCAACATCTCTGCTAGAACCTTTCATCTTGCCCAAGGCGATATACTCAAGGTAAACACAGGCTCACACATATTTGATGATTCCTATGTCATTCTTCCTGCTTGATATCTGTGTCTGACTCTGATCAGGGATGATAAAAAACATGCTGCTCCTGCTCAGTCCTTATATATGTTGCATCACGAGTGCATTGTGCTGTTACTATTACAGATTTATGATGGTAAAGACAACACAGCCCATGTGCTTGGAGCATTCACTGGATCATCCATGTTGGGCCTGACGCTGATTTCCACTTCAAACCATCTCTGGCTGGAATTTTACAGTGATGCGGAAAGTACAGGGGAAGGATTCAAACTAGTCTACTCAAGTAAGTGTATGGCTGGCACGGCTAGTATGGACGTTTTATGTTCACACAACCAAATCTTGTTAAATCCATAATGTGAAAAGTTCCAAAATATATATTTATATAAAACACATGTTTAACAAATAATGACAGTGGTATTGGAATGTCTAGACATTAGCTTCAATTAACTCCAGTTGAAGTATTCGTCTTGATTAGTTAGAATAGCAACATTCTTCAAGTTTATAAGAAAAGTATGAAGTGATTACGTACAAATGGCTTGTAGGGAGGATAAATTGGACTAAGGTGTAGTTTATACAAATATATATGGACAAGAGAAGCATGCAGACATGTCGGTTTTCCTAAGTATTAGTACACATGTACTGTAAAATGCAGTAGTAACACTTACTGTGACTGGGAAGCTGGGGCGATCAATAACTAGCTTGTAGATCATATCTTATGTTGTACTAACAATGTCAGCTATTTTATTTATATGTGCAAATATGTCTTAGCTTACAGCACAGTTTGTTTTATTTTAAATGCACTAAATTGTTTAAGGATGAACAATCATATCCCCACCACAGAGAAGCATCTCATGCAAGTATATAACTCTTAGCTATAAACAGGTTCATTATTATGAATGAAGACAGTGCTCAGAAGTAAAAGTTAGTCAGTATCTGAGTCACATCAGTTCAGACGTCAAATGCCACGTGGCAACTCTACTAATTCCTGACAAATGTAACGTACTTATTGAATCAATTTATCTCTAAATGGTTCTCATTTGTGAAATCATCACAGAACTTATTGCAAATTCCTCCACTGAGATGATCACAAGAAACTTGTCACATTTGATTAACAGAGCCTTCAGACAGCTGTGATTTCAGCGTAGGATGGAGTGTTAAAGGTGTGCTCAGATGTTCACCAAGGCATGCCCACGATTCGCAGTGCCTGCCTAGATGCATAGCTGGAATTAGAAAGTCTAATTGTTTAAATGAAGTCATGCAGGATGATAGCATAGCTCGATTTGCGTAGCACTTTGAAGCTGTCTTGTCTCTCAGCTGTGTGCATAGACTGGAGCATGACTAACTTACACCTCTGCGCCTTTCTCATCCTTTTACAGATTTAAGTTTGCTGTCTGAAACAAAAGACATTGGCTTAAAGAACTCTGCAGCAGCAGTTTGTATTTGTGATACTGTGCGTCACTATGCTGATATAGAGGCTATAATTCAATAAAACTCTTGATATGTGGTTCGATGAATAATGCATGGGAGTTTGTTCTCTTATACATGTCTAACAAACAGAGAACAATTTCAGATGGGCAGGCATTCACATTATTTGTCAGGATGGTGACAGATGTGTTTACGCCCCTCAGTGGTAAAAGTACGGCTTTCCAAATGGCCATTTTTAAGGATTTAGCTGTGCACCTACAGCAGTCTGCCAGGAGATAACTCAAATCCCGGCGCGTCTCGTCTTCCAGGTAATGCCGTAGATCAAATCCTGGTTATGGTCTCATAAGGATAAGCTATTTATATACCTATTCATATCCCACGCTTCAAAATTGTGCACAAACAGAATATTCTGAATATTACCATGGAAACTGAGCTTAGACAGAGTGTGGAAAAAACAACATTAAATTGGATAAGGTATATCCATGCTCCGGGATCACTCCAAGTAATGGTATGTCTCATGTATCTTTTTCAGTTTTCCTATTAAATCGGGATGAGAGCTTAAAAGGATCTGTGATATCAGCAGGCTCATAAACAGGATACTTGAGTGTGCCAGATATGAAGGAAATATTGCTGTGCATCTAAATAAAACTAATTCTCTTCTCTGTTGTGGGTCTCAGATGTCCCTCAGCAAGTATTTTAAAAAGGACACGCTGTGAACAGCCACCTCTCTCTTTCTTATCTCTCTCTAGGTTTTGAGTTGTCTCACTGCGAGGACCCAGGCGTGCCTCAGTTTGGCTTCAAGGTCAATGACCAAGGTCATTTCTCTGGGAGCAGCATCACATACAGATGTGAGCCCGGATACACTCTGCACGGGGCCTCCACCCTGAAGTGTATGACCGGTGAAAGGAGAGCCTGGGACAACCCTCTGCCTTCCTGCATAGGTACGTCCGCTGCTATGTGAAGCCATTTAGAGCCTTATTGAAAAGACACACATATTTTTCTGCAGACACACAAAGGCATGTGCACACACATTATGCTCTGAAGCTTGAATAAGGCTCTTTAATAAGCTTGAGGAGCAGCAGCTAGGAGGGCTCATTGTTGCCTTGAATTTCCGTGATATTGCTGCAGTTTGCGTCGTGTGGTGTCTGTTCCACACCACTTCTATCCACAGCTATTAATTCTTGTATTTACTGGAATAGCTGCACAGAGCCCAATACTTGCCAAACATATTGCTATCGTGTTAATACAGAAAAATGTAGATGTATCCAGGGAAGAAATATCACCATAATTAGAAGCTGCTTCTTCTCTTCTGAACACTGTTCTCAAGCTGAAATGTATATTTACCCAGAAGTGAGATGGTACCTTTTTAAGCACTGAGAAACACCACTGTACTTGGTTATTGCTCTATAATAAAAGTGCAAAGTGACTTGATGCTTTATGCAAAGTCTCTGCTTACAAGACACTCATTCAATAATCTGGAAAGAAAACAGATGGGGCCAATTTCCTGTGGAATCGCCGCCTTGATTTCTCAGGATATCACACACTGCGGTAGTTTTAAAGTCTCAATGAAAAGCCTATTTGCTCAGGATCAGACCACCTGGACTCCCTCTGTCCAACTGATGCCTTTCCTCTGTTGCAGTGGGTGATTTCCTTTCTGTTCCTGGTGACTGTCCTCATGTCACCGTAGTCTTCTGCTACATACTTATATGCTCTCACATACATACAAAATAGACAGAAATCCAACCTTTCCATTGTATTTGTTTCTCTGCTTGCTTTTAACCTCTACTTATGTCATCCTGAGTCCATGAAGGGCTACGTGACAACCCTGTTTGTAAGAATTGCTTGTTTCGATCGATTGGGTTTCGCCGCAGACTGCTGCATCAAAGCACGGGCCATTTTAGGAAAACAATAAAACATACTGGGAAGCAACTCCCCTTTGAGTATTGACATTTTTGTAAATATTCCATTATAACATCATTGCCTTTTTAATTCATTTTCCAAGGCTTCTAACTGATGGGAAATTATAGCACCACAGTCCCAAATATTGATGTCAACAAGTCAATAATGGTCTGTGTGATTTCAGGCCTGCAAATACACACAGACACACACATTTACTGGTATATTAGTATATAATTCCTGAAATTGTTTAATTTTTGCTGTTTTAACTTTATTTGTATACGTAGTCCTTCCACGTTCATTTCCATTTAGGTTGGAATTACATCCTGTACTTTCACCCAAACAATTCCTACGTCTATACAAAGTTACAAACAAAAATGGCTGCTGCCGCCATGAGCCACATGGGAGCTTTAAGTGTTACAGCCAGCCCCAGTGTTTTAAGGACCTTTTTTCCTTCATCTCTGCCTCTGAACTTTCTGATTTCGGCTTAATAAGTCTCTCTCCTTCTCACTATCAATAATGAAACACTCATAAAACCACTGGCTGAATTTCTTTAACTTTATATTCTAGCAGTGACACGCCATGACCTCATGTAACCTCCAGTCTTAATATTATATTTCTTATTATTATTACTTGTAGTGTTTCCTTCTTTACCCCCCTTGGTTTCTCTACTTCGTCTCTCTTTTTGCCTCCTCCTTCTCTGTTTTTTTCACCATCTCCCAACTCTTAATATCACTCCTATTACCCAAGATAATATATTTCAGTGATGACAGGGAGGGGACCCTGAGGGAGGAGGGACGTGGAGAGGGAGGCAAAGCAGAGAGGGAATGAAGATTGTGAAAATATATAACTGAGAGAGACAAGGAGAGAAGGGGGAATTATTTTTCTGTTATATAATGTGTAGTGATTTCTTTAGAGAGGAATGCAGGATCAGCACATTGCCTCTTCTTCTTCTTCCTCTCCTCTTTCCGGCTCATCTCTTTATCTTCTGTGCATGAGAAAGAGTGAGGAAGACAGAGAGGCACAGAGGAGGAGAGTTAGCTTCTTTCTTAATCCATTCGTCTTTGTGGTGATCATTTAATCACAGCGCAGTGGCCGCTGAGGTGCACCGAGTGGATCTGATTGCTTTGATAAACAATTGCCACAGACAGATGAATGGTTGACTTGTCATGCTTCACGTAGATGCTAAAATGCACACTTAAGCATGCATCAATTGACCATTGTTTGAGCCTCTGTTGTAGGTTTGTAATGTTGTCACAGTTGTGCTAATCAAAGTTATAGTAGAGTATGATAAACGGTATCCAATGTCTCTTAATTGTGTGTCTCATACCTGCAGCTGAGTGTGGTGGTCGGTTTAAGGGTGAGTCTTCAGGCCGGATTCTCTCTCCTGGATACCCTTTTCCTTACGACAATAACCTTCGCTGCACCTGGACAATCGAGGTGGACTCAGGAAATATTGTGAGGTAAAGTGGACCTCCCTGAGCCTTCCCATAGTTAAAGTTAAAATGTCAGTGTCATTCGTTTCAGTGCCTAGTTTACCACTTCTGTAAAATATTCAAAGAAGTATCGTGTAGTGCAAGCAGTTTTTATACATACATACATACATATATATATATATATATATATATCACTACTGATTTAAATCAGAGGAGGGATTAGCAGTTGATGTAACTTTTGTGAAATTTCATATGCTCCTGGAAACATTTGAATCCTCTGCTGACGTACTGGCGCAATCAAGAGACATGCTGTCTTTAAAGATACAAAGTTACACCAGTGACCTAACATAAAGAATCATCAGATTTTCAACTTTCCGAAAGTCCTTGAAGTACTCGTCTGTGACACTCCATGCTATTGCGAAGCATAATCAAATCTTAGCCTAAAATCGTGATATTTCATCAAACCACTTCATTCTGCATGACACATTCGAAAAATATCCAGAAATAAACAGAAAATTCTGTGCTTCTTGGCACAACTGTGTTTCAGCTGCGAGCAACAGTCACATGATAAAAATTCAGGGACTTTTCAGCTAAACTGGGATGAATTGCAGACTGTGTTTACACAGAACAAATAGGAAGCGAATACAGAAACACTGAAAATAAAAGCAGAAAAATATCTACAGTCTTTAAAGCCTTTTTTTTTTTTTTCCAGGATTGGTATAACTGAGGACTTTTTGTAAAATAAGTGACTAAAAAAATTCAGCCTTTGATGATTTGTGTCACTGAAACTTTGTTATACTCCACAAAAGACATTTCAGAGTTCCATGTATTTCTAGCCATGGTTGTGCTGTTTCTGTGAATATGCAGAATAGGCAATGAGGAAAAATATAAGAGGAGCAAAAGATGCCAAGAAATACCAGAGCTAAGGTTCAGAAAATTAATTTCCATTATATACTTTAAGTCAGATCGCCAGAATTTTAGAAAAAGAAATGAAAAATTGAAAATAAACTCTTTCTTAGTAAGATTCTGTTCTTAACTTCTGAAAAGTTGGACCTGACTTTGTTTATGTTTTCTAAATTTATGAGGAAATAATGTTTGTACCATTGCCTTTTTTTCTTCTTTTTTGTCCAATCAGTCTCCAGTTCTTGGCCTTCGACACAGAAGCCAGCCATGACATGCTGAAAGTTTGGGATGGACCACCTGAGAATGAAATGTCGTTGGCAGAGCTCAGTGGGTCTCTGCTGCCTGAGGGAATCCACTCTACTCTGAATACAGTCACTGTTCAGTTTGAGACGGACTTCTACATCAGCAAGTCAGGATTTGCCATTCAGTTCTCCAGTAAGTGATGCCTATGATTAAAAACACTGCTAAAATAAGAAAAGTTGTGATAGAAGGGTGGTGTTTTAATTCACAGACATACTTTGATGTGTTTATATTCATCAACAATTAGACTCAGTGGGCCTTCAAAAAGACCAATTAAGAATATATTATACAATTCAAGTGGATCTACATTTCATTAAAAACTTCATCATTTCACATAATTGAGAGTGAATCAGAATTAGCATAATTGCTCTGCTTTTAAAAACATCATTTAACCAGCCAGAAATTACCTTCACAGATATTCAATAACAGAGCATAATAATAAGTTAGCTAGATTCTGTTTTTAGCACCGAGATAAAGTATTAGCCTAATAGCCATAAATATCTGCCGTGACACAGTTTTTTCTAATTGCTCTCCTTTTTCTCCTCCATTTCCCACTTTGCCCCCATCCCCTATCTGTCCAGGCTCGGTAGCTACAGCCTGCAGGGACCCAGGTGTTCCAATGAATGGCAGTCGTAGTGGAGATGGCCGTGAGCCGGGGGATTCAGTGTCCTTTCAGTGTGACCCGGGATACGAGCTCCAGGGGGACGACAAAATAACCTGTATACAAGTGGATAATAGATACTACTGGCAACCGAGCCCGCCTGTCTGCATAGGTGAGCTGTCCTCGTTCTATATATTCTATAGGGACCTGCAATAGATGTTCTTTGCACACAGCTGGAGGTGTTTAGGATGCAGTACCCAACTCAGGCACACATCTGTTAGTGACTTACGGAACTGCATTTCAAAAAGGATCATGTTTATTGAGCCCACATATCTCAATGCTACTGCTTTTGAATGGAAAATGTTTCAACTTAAACTCCTCTAAAAATGAATTAAGACTAGTTTTTCATCTTGCATGGGTGAGCTAGAGAGAATATCTAAATTTAATGGTATTTTTCTGACTTATTAAAACAAATATATCCTTTTGGCTTGTGTTTCCATCATAGCTCCATGTGGAGGAAACCTGACCGGCTCCAGTGGATTTATACTCTCCCCCAACTACCCACATCCCTACCCTCATTCAAAGGACTGTGATTGGCTCATTGCTGTCAGCTCTGACTATGTTCTGTCGCTGGCCTTCATCAGGTAAACTGTTAGTCTGCTGTTCAGTTTCACTCAACCGAGCTTTTCAAAAGTTTTCTGTGAAAATAATGAGCGTGGTCGATGATAAAGGGCTTGTAACTGCCAGTCTAATTTGCTGTCGTCTTGTTTTTGAAAGCTGTGTGGAATTTTCAACAAGTGGCAATTGTAACTTCTACCTTTCAGCGCTCAAATGAAAATCTATTCAGCTCTCATCACTGTCAGAAACTCTCAGCACATTTTTTTGTATAAATCATAAACAGAAGCAATTCTGTAAACCATAATGCTGAAGTAGACCTTGAATTTCACACTTTTAATACTTATCCCCTGCCTCTGCCTTTCTTCATCCATCTGCAGTTTCAACATTGAGCCAAACTATGACTTCCTGTACATCTACGATGGTCCAGATAGCAACAGTCCTCTCATCGGAAGCTTCCAGGACAGCAAACTCCCAGAGCGGATAGAGAGCAGTTCAAATACCATGCATTTGGCATTCCGCAGTGATGGGTCTGTTTCTTACACTGGCTTTCACTTGGAATACAAAGGTAAAACATTCTGCCAGTAGAACCACCTTCCATGTTTAAAACAAACACTGATCAAAGAGCTTCCAAAGCACAAAACAAGTTTACATTCTTGGGGCGATTGAAATATGCCTACAAATATTCTGACAGTGTGATTACAATCTACAATATAATACCAGTTCAGTGTGGAAAAAAGCAATGCACATTGCCATTTTTTCTGCAGTATCTAATGGTTTATATCTGGGGAAAAGGGGGCTGAGCACATAGTTGTCTCTGATGAAAAGATATAAAACAGAAAGTAGGCACATGTTCCAACTGTGAAGGTTTTTTACAGCCACTTTATAACTGTCAGTTGTTGAAAAATAATTTTAATATACTCTGCTTGAGATGATTGCACTGGGGGCTTTTTTCTGTCTGTTGTTTGAGTAAACAAAGTGACATGGGAAATTACTCTTTAAGGTTTTCACAGTTAACAAAACAGATGTTTCGTATGTCTTTCACGATGACGGGAGGTCTGCAAAATGTGTTTAGAAATATTGAATTTTCATGTTGAGTTAAAACTATTGACTCCAATGCACTTGTGTATGCGTCAACTTCTCCCGCATTGATGATGGAGTGTGTGTCATGCTGATTTCAAGATGAAAAAGAATGATTGCTCTCCACATAAAGTCCCTGTTGAATTAATGTCTGTAGAAACAGTCTGTCAGGAGGTGTGAGTTTGATTCACTTGCAGGAAAGAGTCAACACTAGTTTGATGTGGACTCGGGAATTAAGGCTTAAGTTGATGCGGGTGGCCGGTAATCTTTTGGGAGGGGGGCCAAAGCCATAATTTACAAGGTTCATGTAGCATACAAAAGCCAGGGGATGAAGTTATCATTCTTGGTCCATCTTGGCAGTTAAGTCAAACAGACTGTTAGAAAGGCCAACGGAATGCCTGCCTCATTTGATTATAGCAAGGGACTTAGTTATTATTAATTTGCCTTATTATTCATGTGTGCCTGTCGCTTGTTCTTTGCCTCATCCTCTCTTTAAGCCACTTGTGTTTTTTTGTTTTTTTCTCTCTGTCCAGCCAAGTTGAGGGAATCTTGCTTCGACCCAGGAGTGGTTCTGAATGGGACCAGGCTGGGATCCGATTATAAGTTGGGCTCAACTGTCACCTTCTACTGTGAAGCAGGATACGTTTTGCAGGTAGAAACAGCAGGATGGTTGATGGTTGATTGATTGGATGTGGTGTGGGTTAGTTGATTGGTTGGTTCATTTGCTTGATGCTTTTTTAACTAGTTGGTTGGTTGGTTGGATGGTTGTGTGATTGGTAAAGTAGGTGGACAGAGCTTGCTGGTTGGTCGGTCGGTCGGTCGGTTGGTTGGTTGGTTGGTTGGTTGGTTGGTTGGTTGGTTGGTTGGTTGGTTGTATAATTGATAGAATGAGTGGACAGAGCTGGTTGGCTAGTTGGTTTGTTGAGTGGGTGAATGATTATTTGGCTCATTTTGATTGGATGGTTGGTTTGGTGGATTGGGCTTCCTACAGTAAAATGTTTTTTTTTTTTTTAATTGTTTGTTTTTTTATTACTTTTTTCATTTTGTTTTATTTAGGGCTATTCTACACTAACCTGCAGTATGGGAGATGATGGCAGACCTGGATGGAACAGGGCGTTGCCAAGTTGTCAAGGTGAAATACAAGTTAGAATAAAGAAATAATCCCTGCACACATGCCAACACTGGGTAAATATATTACATTTCAGTAATCTGTTCTTTGCATATAATTCTATGTTGCACTACTTTTTGTGTATAATTCTCCAGCCCCCTGTGGAAGTCGTTCTACAGGATCAGACGGGACTGTTTTGTCTCCAAACTTCCCCAGAAACTATACTTCTGGACAGGCCTGTGTCTACTCTATAGCTGTACCAAGAGAGTTTGGTAAGTTCATCCATACATGAATCTCAGTTCAGACATCAAAGTGCATTCAACAGTATTTTGTAGGTGAAAATAATAATTGAACAACTTATATGTGATTCCCAAAGAAACTTCAAGTGTATACACAGTGTATTGTGCTCTGTTGTGCAGGTGAAAAGACAGCAAGAACGAAATCTGTGATCACATTTTTAAAATGTCTTTTACTCAGTAAAACAAGGTGACATTAAAACTTGCCTGATTTTTTAAAATGGGGATGCTCCAGAACACCGTCAAGGACCCCTCTGGAGGGTTTAAAGCATGCTGAAAAGCTAGCAGAGATAATACAAGTGATGAAAAGACACTTCCCGGCCATTTATTTGATTCCAGGTCAGGGCTTCCTAATTGAAATGACATTTAAAAATGTGGCTGTTGTTAATCTTGCCACATTTGATTGGTGATCCTTTAGCCAGACACACTGTAAATGACATGTTATAAAGATATGGGTCGAATTTTTGTAGGATTCTTCACATTAGGTGAGGCTTTGCTTTGAGTGTGGTTATTAGAGGAAGGGGAAAGGTTGTCAAGAAGTAATGTGTAAAAAGTCACTAATTATTACCACCGCTGTTACCATTATCTTCTGGAATATTTTCAAAGTTCAACAATATTCCTAATTAATGTGACTCAAAATCTGCAGAATACAAAGTTAAGTTTTCAATTTACTCTCATGCAAATTACATTTATTCTGATATCACTGCAAACAAGATCAAGGTTATACTGAGCATGACAGGTAATTCTTGACTTTGAAAATTAGGATAACTAATCAAATAAATGATATTCATATATGAGTTTCCTTGATTTTAATAGAGAAGAATTTGTTTTTAAAAAATGCAGCTAATTTGATGTTTCATCGAACATCATGCCCATGTTGGCAGAAAATGCATTGCACTTGGAACTTGAACTTGGAAATAATTTAGCATTGTCTTTATCAGCAGATATGGTTGAAAGTGGACTATAACTACATCATTTATTGTCGACTATAAAGTTGGCAATAACTTGGGATTTTGTTGTCAAAGTGCTTTCACATGGGGGAATTGTTTGCCTCATTAGTATAGTCTTGATCTGACTATGTAAAGTGCACTAGGACAACACGGTCTCACGGGGATTCGTGAAACTGTTACGTAAATTTTTGTTTCTTTTTCGTGCGCACCAACACGATTTCGTCATGTTTTTCGTGCCGCTCACCACGAAATGTTTTTCGTGTTGCTCACAACGAAACCCGCTGTGGTAATCACAGCTGAAAGTGGTTTATACCAGCGGATTCATGACGATCTAAGCTGTCCATCGGCGTATACTGCTTGTGTGATCGCGTTTGCGGCCGCCGGCCGCCGGACATTCTTGAAATTCCTATGCAAATTGGGAAAAAAAAAAAAAAAAAAAAAAAAAAAAAAAAGGTAAGTGTACCACCGGGTTATGGTTATGGTTAGGGTTATGGTTAGGGACGATGTCATGCAAAATATAGCGTTGGATTCGCCATGGTTTTACATTAAAAATATAATACACACATTCGTTTGAAATACGTTCTGGGTGGCACGAAAAGTCCGCCGTTTAAAATACATTGGTGCGCATTTCGTGGTGAGCGGCACGAAAAACATGACGAAATCGTGTTGGTGCGCACGAAACCGAAACTAAAACTTACGTGACAGTTTCACGAATCCTCGTGAGATCGGGCTGACTAGGATGACCTATGTTTTTATTTGGTGCTACATGACTGAAATTAAATATCATTTAATTTTCAAGATTACATTTGCTTCTTTTGATCTCTGTATCACACATTGACATCAATGGTTGACTGAATATTAGAATGACTGGCTCATTGGGTGTGAGTTGAGCTTTAGCAAACAATCAGTAATTGGTGGGTATGATGTCCAATTATGCCCCGTGGTGTAATGAATAAATAGCGGCTTTCCTTGAGGCTGTTGATGGCTATGGTCTCATTATATTTGCGTTGAGGCTTTTAGTGTCAGATCTATGCAGAAATTTTGACTGCATGAAGCTAACATTTGGTTGGCCTACATATTGTGTAAGACACAAAGACAGCCTCCCCAAAACCTCCCACACAGAGGGAAAGACAGATTGTTTTGTTAAGTTGCAGTGCTGCCCAGATTTTCTAAGCAGCTTTCCTTCTTATACAAAATAGCGCGTCTGTAATTTGCAATCTTGCAGCAGTTTGAAGGTTATACAAGCTCAAGGTTGCAATAACTATGCTGATAAAACCGCTTGATGATCAGTGATGTGTGGGATCGAACTGCTGGGCTCCTTCTGAAAATGGTTGATGGTGTTTTACCAATTACATAAATAGCTGCACACTGGTTGTAGCACCAGGTGGGGGAAACCCATTGGCATGCCCCTCCCTTGGAGATGCCAAACCTCCTGTTGAATGATTGAGGACACCCGCTCAGGCAGCTCATCAGGAGGCACGGCAGCTCCACAGGGATCGATGTCCATGTTTTCCTCATCTGATGTCAAGAGGCGAAGAAGCCTTTCAAATGAACAGTGAAACATTTTCCATCATCTGATAGCAGCCCCATTGGATTGATTGAAACTTTGCTGGACATGTTAGGACCTAGATGACTACCAGATCCCCTGGGTGTAAGCAACTGCACTGCAGAGGTATTTCACTACCAATTAACCATGTGGGTAACAGTGAAGGACAATACTGCTGTGATCAATTATCCGTGCGTGCGTGTGCATGTGGCTTTGGTTGTGTGTTGGTAAATACATACATGGAGGGAGAGATTGTGTCTAAGTTTTTTTCTGCATGGAATAGTACTTTAATGAGCTGATGTGTCCTTCTGCTGGATATCTTTATGGTTTCTGTGCAGAATGTCGATACCACAGCAAGGACTGATAGAAAGTAAATCTGATTTAATGTAAATCTGCATATACGGGATTTTTTTTTTTTTTTTAATTCCTGCAGACAGGCAGAATTTTGTCATTCTTTGTGTTGGCCCAACAGCTTAGGCATCATCCCTATGTCCAACCCTGAGAGGCTAAAAGATAAAAGTAGAGGAAATTCAATTAATTTATGTTATAGAGCTAAACTACTTCATGATGATAGTTTTTGTAGCCAAACTGCCTTTCAGACATACAAGGTCAATTCAATGGCAAATGAAAATGCAATTTCTTTTCTGGCATTATTTTAACGTGAAATGTGGTTTTCGTGAAATTTGAGAGATTATCTTGTGTGAATCAGAGCAATGTTTCAGCAAAATGCAGCTGAAGCTCTGAGAAGTCTTCAGAGGGAGAAGCGGCCTTGTACAATGTGACCAGTGACCTTCTTTTAGCCGAAAATCCTTGGCAATGTTCAGATTTAATCCTTTACACCTCAGCCTTTGGGGCCAAAGATGGAGGGAGGGAGAGATGTAGAGGTGATATATGTGTGTAGTCAGAGCGAGAGAGCCTCACATAAATGTAATTTATCCTAAAGGACGCTTTTTTTCCCCATGTGCTGTGCGCCAACACTCATCTTTTCATACAACTGTACCCTCAGATTTGGATGTTAAGGCTACTAATGATTTGTTTAGCAATACGGTAATCATTCCAGAGAGAGAGAGAGAATTGTACTAGTTTGAGGAAATAAAGCGTTTCAAGCTTCTAAGGGACCGATGAACGCTACCTGCAGCTACAGCTGTACTGCAAAATTCATGGTTTAGCAGATAAATGTATGGCATTTCATTTCTGGCTACTGCAAGAACCTTTTGACCCTTCATCATACTGACTTACAACTTTAGCAAGTAATTACTGGCCCACTGCTGGCATGTTTTGCTGCTAATAGACACAGGATTGATGCTTGTGGTTTTGTGGGCAGCACTTATGACAAAGGGTGCTATAGGTTATCACATTTGTCACCTTTTTCCTGCTTGTAACACAATAGAAAAGACAGAAAAATGTCTTGCCCTGCTGACATATGTCACCAAGTGTGAGTCAGTTTCTGCCAACATTAGAAAATTCACATTAGCTGACAACACTGATCCCCTGTAACCAACTGATGGGTGTGGAGGGTGGGGGGTGGGGGGTCTGGAGCATGATGGTGATAGGTGATGTTTTGACTGTTCAGTGTGCTGATACATAATTTTGTGCCAATAGTTGGCTTCAAATGGAAGTTGACACTGTAGCTTAATAAAATTTAAATGAGGTATTCCAGGTTAATTTTATCATTGGAAGGTCAGGCACAGACAGTGGCATGGAATAATAATTTGCCACCTTTCAATTGTGGTTAACACATCTCCTTATCTGTCTTTTTTTTCTTTTTGTGCGTGTGTGTCCAGTTCTCTTTGGTCAGTTTGTGTTGTTCCAAACGTCTCTAAATGATGTGGTAGAGATCTACGATGGACCCACTCAGCAAAACACACTGCTGTCATCTCTCTCTGGGTCCCACTCTGGTAAGAACTGAATGAATAGATGAATAGACAGACACACAACCTCAGCTCTAATCATATCGACTTGATTTTCTAATTATTTTCTCTGTTTGACTCCGTCTCTCCAGGTGAATCTCTCCCTCTGAGTTCAGGAAACCAGATTACCGTAAAATTTACCACAGTTGGCCCAGACACCGCTAAGGGATTTCATTTTGTCTACCAAGGTTATTTTAAAATTTTCGTTGGTATTATTATTAGTAGTCTATTTTTGTACAAAAGGAGTCTAGCCAGCACCGTTAAAAGCGTTTTATTGGATTTTGTGGTCTTAGGATTTACAAAACTGGGTTGTATACGTCAGCAAATTTACCCACAATAGTAGTGCAGTTAGTTAAAACTCCATAAAACCGCTTGTATTTTTTGGAAATGTGTATTTAATGTGCTATACGTTTAACCTTTATGTTACCAGAAATGCCCCACTTAGTTTAAATGTGTCCTAATCAAGAGTGTCCAGGCTTTTATAGGCAGAAATGACAGCACCTTTGGCACTCCTTGTATTCCATTTTAATGGTTTTGGCCATTTCTTTTTTTCCTCAGCTGTACCTCGGACCAGCTCCACCCAGTGCAGCTCGGTCCCTGAGCCTCGCTTTGGGAAACGTCTCGGTAATGACTTTGCAGTTGGCTCCTTGGTGCAGTTCGAGTGCAACCCTGGCTACATCCTACATGGTTCCACTGCCATTCGTTGCGAGAGTGTACCGGACAACCTGGCACAGTGGAACGACACCCTGCCAACATGTGTCGGTAAATATGACTCAGGACAGACGTTTTCCCTTTTCAGAAGGCACGATTAGCATTATTCACTGTACAGTGACTCAGAACTGGAAAGAAATGTTCCCAAAAGCAAAAAGCAGACAGCTGAAATCCAGCATGCAACCTAAACCTGACAATGTCCAAGCTGTTACTCAGGGCTCCTTGGGCTCTGCATTGGGGGAAGTTGGCACATCCCACCCCCTCCTGCTTCCCTACAACTTGCAGACAAAGTGTTGTTTTAACCTCCGCTTTTTCTGTCCTTTCTCCTCTTTTCTGCTCTGTCTACTCGCTCCTCTCCCTCTCCCAGTTCCCTGCGGAGGTGCAATGACCTCTCGCCGTGGGACCATCCTGTCGCCCGGCTACCCAGAGCCATATGACAACAACCAGAACTGCGTGTGGAAGGTCTCCGTTCCAGAAGGGGCTGGAATACAGGTAGTGGCTGTCACATGCTGCTTCCTGGCTGACCTATGTATCATTGGCTTAAAAGCTGAGCAGGCAGGATCTCAGGGAAGATAAGATATTATTAGAAGGATGAATGGATGGATAGTTTCTGAGAGAGAGGCCATCCAGAGATAACTAGATAGGATCTAATCGTGAGAGATAAGGCCTGATTGCGTGTAAGCTGAACTGCTCTCACGGACAAATACAAAGGCAAAGGTGCTTCTTCCATAAAGTGAAGTCTTCTTGAAAATATTCGCCACAGCCTCATAACATTTAGTTTTTCCTCTTATTATCACAGTACATCAGATGAAGTCAACCTGTTTGTCTGTTTTACCTCTTCATTGTCATTTATATAATTTCTTTGTTTCTTTCTTGATTAATTAAAGCGCCATATATCATATGTTGGTTTGATTAATTAGTATTCAGATGTAATCAAAGCACAGCTTCAGTGCTTTTGTTCATTTATTTTTATACAGTTTATGACTACAGGGGCTGGGCACAATGTTTGACTTTTCTTTAAATTTCAAAAGACAGAAAATGCATAAAACAGGAATGGTACTGGCTGCTGACACAGTACATACAGCAATGCACTTCAAAAGAACACGCAAGGTGCTTTCAAATCAAGACAATACATAAAACATTCAGTGAATCATGCCTTGGTTATCTTACAGAATATGGCCACACAGTCGATTGTCTTTTAACCATGGTTTTAAATTAATGTCACAGTCTGAGTTTTTGGTGGCTTCTTCCATGCGTGACCTGGAAATATCTTGACTGTTCAAAAGCAGACCTCCTCTTTAAGTGTTGTACAATCCCTCTTCACCACAGACCTTCACCAAACACAATAAAGCAAGAGCTAACAAGCAAGATTTCTCTTCTTTTTCGCATCTCTCCTGTCTGTCTCTCCAGATTCAAGTGGTGAGCTTTGCCACCGAACATAACTGGGACTCTCTGGATTTTTATGATGGTGCTGACAACCACGCACCAAGACTGGGCAGCTACTCTGGTAAACATGTTTTTTACAGTATTTTTTTTATAGTCTTTCTCAAAAAGTTGCACATATCATGGGCATTCTTGCCAGCAAACATCATAGTTGGATAAATTCTGCACTGTTGAATTGTGTTGTGGCGTCTTTAATAGCAGTACTTTGAAAATTTGGTTAAATAATATGACTGAAGACTATGGTGGTTTTATTTGATGTGAGTATGCCTGAACACATTTTCTTTTTGATACATGATCCTGTTGTAAGTGCCCATCTCTTGCTGACACAACAAAGAAGTATGTTATCTTGTAAAGTGATCACAGTAAATATATCTTGACAGTTATATCAACTCAGTATGCCAAACATCGCCTGTTGTCATGGTGCTGTGAGGCATACAGGATGCTGGCCACGCGGCTCCCTGCTAAGAGTGCAATTAGAGCTAAACTGGTTGCACTCTGCGTCTTCCCAGCAGGAGCTGAGTTACACACCTGCTTGTTTATCTGTGATTCTTTTAAAAACATATGAGAAATTTCTGTTGCATAACTAATTGATCCTCTTAGAGCCTAATTCTCTACTAGGATTAGGTATTTCCTGAGCGACCTATGAGATGATCTTTCAAACACATTAATTCACATTTCTAAAAGCACCCCAAAATGTACTACTCTAAAGGTAACTCGGCTTTTCTCAACCTAAGGATATTATTTTATTTAATGTTTACCTCTATAATAAACAACAAAACAGTCACAAAGACTTTAAAAACAGATACGAATAGGATAAATAACAACCCTGCCTGCATGTCTTCTGTTGATGAATCACTATAAACACACTTAAAAGCACGAAAACAGATTTCACTGCTCTGTTTATTCAAGCGGAACTGTTTTCCTGTTTTGCCGCCTGACCTCCATCTATAGCATATAGTGTTATGTCAGTCATAAGTGTCTGGTGGCAGGCAAAATCATTTAATCCACACACCGACTCAAGCGTGCACGCTCTGTCCATTTAGTCATAATGTGATTCCTAAAACCTCACACGCAAAAAAATCTAAAGCCAAAATGTTATTCAGAAAAACACATTACTGATTATATAAGCTTAAATATTTCTCAGCATTTATTTATATTATACACAGAGTTTTTTTGTCAGTTTTTCTCTCAGACATGCAGAAGCTGCTGCGTGATGTTTCCTCTCTTATCAGAGCTTGGGGGGAAAAAAGAGAATTTGACAGAGTACAAAAAAAAGAGAGTGCTGTACATTAGTGTGCCATTAGTGTAGCTGGTAGAACGTCCACACTGACTACAATGGAAGTGGCTCGGCTCCAAAAAAATGTGTTCAGTGAGTGAAGCCTTCCTCTGGATTCACTCACTCATAGAATAATTGAAACCGCTGCCCAAAGAGGGAGTCGTCATTTTCCTGGGATTTTAATATTGCTTTTAAGGAAGCAAAGTCATCTGGGTTTCTGCTAGTGGTGCTAAATAATCAATGAGATGTCTTGACAATTTTATGCCAAACTGGATAAGAGATTACATCATGAGCAATGAAATGACAAGACGTTGATTCTGTTTCCGTATAAAAATACCATTAATAAATAAATTCATCCAGAACAATGATGAAACTTTTTTATTAGGGTTAATTGCAACTCTTAATTAATCCTGTCATACATCCCCCAAATAGCTGTTATGGCTAAATCCATGCAGTTAATTATTTAGCATCATTCATCAATTATTATTAAGGGAAAAGAATCATTTTTTTATTTTCCGTCATGATAATGAATGAGATTTTCTGTGGAATGTGAAAGCCAGCAGCAGGAGGGCTGCAGACTATTCAAAAACCTGCTAATTAATTCCCCTCACAACAGGCAACCAATAACAGCCACTGACCTAATTAAATCTTCATTCAGAGCAATGTGTCTGCACTTTGATAAGTTTTGCTGACACACCTGCCACTGAACAAAAACATGTAAATATAAAAAATAACCTAGCTTTTGTCAGCTAAGTGACATCTGGAAAATACAGAAACCCCACAAGATGCTAATGAGACCGTTGAAGCAAGCCAAGACAATGACTCTTAAATATTCCTTTACAGTGAAGTACATGATCTAATGTGTTTTTGTGTAGGGCTGTGGCAGAATTACACCGACGCACGGTGCCAGCTTTACTTCAGTTGCGCCGTACCGTTTGTGCTTTCCCTTGCCACGCTAAGTAGGTCAAGCCAACATTTGAAAAGTGGTTTCAAATAAAACGCATATCTCAAATAAAAGTAATTCCCTTCTCCCTCCTTCGAGAACACTTCGCTAACCAAAAAAAATAAAGAAAAAATAAAGTGAAAATGTAGGTTTGGGAGGCCTTTGTTGTTTCTTTTGCTGTCAGATAACTAAGATCATTGGCTTTCAAGCCTCAGTCAAAAAAAAAAAAAAAGAAAAAAAAATGTGATCGTGGTCTTCCTTTTTTCTCTCTCTCCCCCCTGTTTTCAGGCACCACTATTCCCCCTCTCCTGAATAGCACATCTAACAACCTCTATCTCAGCTTCAGCTCGGATATTAGTGTCTCAGCTGCTGGATTTCACCTGGAATATACAGGTATGTGTTTATCTTTCATACCAGCATGTGGCAAATGTAAGAAATCAAAAATAAAACAACTTTATAACACCGTTTATGTCCCATTTCCTCTCAGCCATTGGTCTGGAATCATGTCCAGAACCTCAGACTCCAAATTATGGAATTCGACAAGGAGACAGATTCATGGTGGGGGATGTTGTGCAGTTTTCATGTGAACAAGGATACTCTCTTCAGGTGAAAAAAAGAATCAACTTGTTTGTTCTTTGCTACCCTTTCATGAGTGGAACTGGAGGACAGCCATGTCACATATAGAACACCAGATAGATGCAATGAACATGTGCCCTACATGCTGTTTAATGCAAACCGGCTGCCAGCTATGGATGTGAAATCATTAAAGTCTCCTCAGCGTCTCTGATGTGCTGCCATTCATTCTTTTTTTTCCCTTTTTTTTTTGTCCCTTGGCTGCACAAACGCAGAACTATTTAAACTGAATCAAAAGGAAACCCCACTCTCGGGTGGTTTTCCCAGCACATCCTAAACACACAACTCTGGTGTGGTTTGCACAACTCCTGAATAATGTATGTCTCTGGTGTGGTCTGCCCAGTTTCTGTGCAGTATACTGTAGAGCTCCCTTTCTGGAAGTTTGCCTGCCTTGTGTTTAATATACAGACCCACAGTGTTAATATAGATGTCTTGTTATTGTGATACATGATTATTGTTGGGCAAATAAAGGAGCTCTTTTAAACCACAGTACTTAAAGCTCATCTGTGGCGAGTTCCTCACAGTTTGTGGTTGTTTTTATATTTCTAGGGCAATGCTCATATCACCTGTATGCCTGGACCTGTGAGAAGATGGAACTACCCGGTGCCACTGTGTCTTGGTAGGTGTTTTATTACATGCACACATACACATGCACATACATGTATTTAAGCCTAGATATGCTGAAAAACATGTAAAACTCCATCGCTGCAGAAATGATGCAAGCATCCTCCGTGGCCTCCTCTGACTATGGAAAATAAGCTGTTTGATCAACTCACTGTTCCGTGATGAGCTGATTATTTAGTATTCTGTGCAGAATATGATTAGGCTTTTAAACTGATGCAAAGTCTAAGTCAGGCTCCATCATAAACATGCAGAGTGTACCAAAGAATCAGTATGTGCTGAGGCAAACTAGAGGAAACAAGCTCTGGACACATTTCTACTCACACAATGCTAATTTATTTAAGGAGGGTATTTATTAAACTCTCAGAATATTAATCTTTTATTTAAAATGATGCAAAAAGTCAGGTTAAAGATACTAAAATATGCTGTCAGCAGTGTCTGTATAAAGGAGATGCATGCCTCCTGTGCTTGGTGATGTCAGCCTGTGCCTTTTGATGTGCTGCTTTCAACACTAAACTACTATTGTCTTTCTTTTTCTGTGCATGTGTGTGTGTTTGTGTATACAGCCCAGTGTGGTGGGTCTATGACAGATGTAAGTGGAGTGATTCTGAGTCCAGGTTACCCCGGCAACTACCCCAGTGGATTAGACTGCACATGGACAGTCAACTTACCTGTCGGCTTCGGTAAGAAACACTGTCAACAAGAGCAAAAAACGTGGTTCTCCTTCCAGTTGCTTGTTTCCTCTCTTTGTGTCTTTCCTTTCATGTGTATGTTTTATTTATTGAGCAGTTTATTCACTTTCTTCGTCAGTCAATGTTGGTCACTTTAATCCACCTGGTTGATGAGATCAAGCATGAGCAAGTGCTTTTCACACATGACTTGTCAGTCCTGAGCTATGCATTTTTTTTGTTTTGTTTTTTTAGGTATCCATCTCCAGTTTTTGAACTTCTCCACCGAAGCAATCCATGATTACTTAGAAATCCGTAGTGGAACGCTGGAGACGGGCTCCGTCATTGACCGATTCAGTGGTCCAGTCGTTCCCAAACCTCTGTTCAGCACCACCCACCAAACCAGCTTCTTTTTCCACAGTGACTATTCGCAAAACAAACCGGGGTTCCACATCACTTATCAAGGTAAATGTTGTTTCTACAAGTTCCCCTCCAACATATTGTTTGCAGCCATCATTCGCTAAGCAAAGAAAACAAGAGCAGCACTTGACCGTGTGCTGGTTTAAACCTGCTGCCGATGTGGAAACAGCAGGTGACTTGGTTTCCCAGGAGCGATTAACAACAAAATGATTCGCCGTGATAAAAATGTTTCTTGACTTTAGAAGCCACTTGCCAGAAAGATTACAGGGTGCGTTCAGGTCCTCAATTTGGATTAATTTCAGTGATGAGATGAGTTTTATATTTATTCTATCTGGCACTAAAATGATTTTTGAGCAGTCTCGTATTTATTGTGACAAATTGTGTAGATAGCCTAAATTTGTAACGCCTAATTCCATTAATGCGCAAATTACAGTGGCTGATGAATAATACCTTTTATCTCTTGACAGCAGCACTGCCAAAGTGTTTTAAAACAGGAAAAATGTGAATGCCGGCAGTTTCATTATTTCAGCTGCCATCCCTGCTACTAATGTTTGTCTTTCTCACTGACATGTTTTTCTTCAGTCATGCAAACCTCTGACTTTTGTAGCTTTGGCTCAGAAAAGTTAAAGTGACAGTTATGTTTAAATGGCAGACTGTCAGATTTAATTAAACGTTAACATTTTGGCAGCATCTAAAAATCAAATGCAAGCTTTTTGGTGCATGATGCCCATTTGAAAAAGTAATGTGGATCTGAAAGTTGGTAACTGTTGGTTGTTTGTCACCCAAGGTTTTTATATGAAAGTGTTTTTTTGACATTTCAGCTGCAAACTTACTTACCAAGGAACTTACTTCCTCAGTAGGAGATTGATTTTTTTCTTGAACTTTTTCGTGAACTTTCAAGACAAATTGTAATGCATGTTGGTCATGATCTTGAATTCATTTTGTGACACCGGCCAGTAAAGCCATTCTCATGTTTCCTTGCCTCTGCTGTCTGGCTGATTATTGGTTATTCAGTGTTAGAATCATTATATACAGTCTATGTGGTGTTGTCTCTTTGTAGCACAGAAACATATTACTGCTGCTGCTAGTCAAATTTGACAAATTACAGCATTAAAAATTTACAAAGCATTGTGTTTTTTTGATTAATTTGGGTTATTATCTCTCCAGCCTACCAGCTCCAGAGCTGCCCAGACCCTCGGCCATTTCGAAATGGCATCGTGATTGGCACCGACTTCAGCGTGGGGATGACGGTGTCGTTTGAATGTCTGCCTGGATATTCTCTGATTGGAGAAGCTTCACTGACGTGTTTACATGGAATCAGCAGAAACTGGAACCACCCACTACCACGATGTGAAGGTAAGTGATATGGTCATTGCTGTACCTGTTAACTGTCTCTGTTTGAATACGTGCCACAGTGTTTTACGTTATCCAAGAGGTTTCACATGCTTAGCTTGAAGTAAAATAGCCCACTGTTTTATCGCAAATGGAGGGTTTTTCCAGCAGTTGTGCGAATACTGAATATCACACTTTCTTAGACAGAAATTTATGTTGTATGTAAGAAATTCACTCACATTTAATCCCCTTGATATATGAATACTGATACCATCATGGTGGAATATTTAAATAATTCATTTTTACCTTCCACCAGTGCTGTCTGAAAGTAAACACAATATTTTTCCTTGTTATTCCTGTTGTGGTATAACAGGATGATAATTAATTTTGTGCTAAGAGCAAAGTACAGGAAGGAAAGAACAAATAGTGCAATTACAAGAAAACGCAGCTTGTAACTCGACAGACAATAACATCTGCTCTGCAATATATGGAAACAGCGGGAGAGAGAGATGCAATGAATCTGGAAATAATTAGAAAGGTGACAGGTATGTTGCTCTTATAGACATCCAAATAATTATTGAGGTGGAATTATCCATTAAATTACACTAATTTTCTGTCCTGTAATTGCATATTAACCTAACTGAAACTTTAGTTTCTCCTTTAAGTCTAGACTTTAGACACTGTTTATCCATATCATACGCTGTTTTGCTAATCCTTTATTGAGGTGCTTAGTTAAGGACCTTCATTTGGAAAACTGCATTCAGTCTTAAAGCTCTCAGCAGCGGTAACATTTTTACTCGAGGAACACCTGAGCTGCAGAGCTGAAATAAAACTGTAATGCCAATTTATTAAAGGTTTTTAGACGTTGTCCAGTGGTCATTACGTGACTGATGGAGACATTTCCTCTCTCACTCATCCAGACAATTACTAAAGCTTCACAATGGTAATACTAATTTGCTGGTAATTTATTAAGGCTAATTCTGTTAATATTCTATCTCGCAGCTCTCTGTGGTGGTAACATCACATCATTAAATGGAACCATTTACTCTCCCGGTCACCCCGAGGAATATCCAAACTTCCAGGACTGCGTGTGGAGTGTCAGAGTTCCTCCTGGACACGGGATTTATATCAACTTTACTGTACTGAGCACTGAGCCCATATATGACTACATTACTGTCTGGTAGGTGCTATATAGTTACTCAATTAGCTCATATATATATATATATATATATATATATATATATATCTGCTTTGTTCATTAACTGACATTAACTGTTCCTCCCACATTAAATGCTAATTTACTCCTCTTTTCCTTTGTTTCTGCCCCATCAGGGTTTATTTGAAAAAAGAAATGTTCTTTTTTTATTTGACTGGATAGCCGTTTAATCTCACCACACATTCTGAAGCCACACACACACATGCTTTTTCTTTCAAACAGGATGTCATGCTCTTTAACATCTTTTCAGAGCTAGCCACTAATTGGCTAAATTCCCGCAAGGGTTACTATGACTACAGACATCTCTCCTTGAATATAAAGTTAGTCTGACATAATTTCCTTCTTGTCATGGTTTACCCGTTCTTCTTTACCCAAAAGTCTCCCTCACCTTACCTCTGTTCCTCACACTGTCTCTAATGCTCGCTGGATCTTATATGTTATATACAGTACGTCTCTCTGCTCCTACCTGCCCTGCCTTGACTTCTCTCTTCATTATTCTTTCAGGGGAGCGCAGCCATTGGCAATAGCAGACATTTTGTCAATGCAGGTGTTTAAAAAGCGCTTAGATACCATGTTACATAGTTATCTGCAGGTACAAGGTGGCAGCAGAACCATAAATAGAGCGTACAGCCTATTTCTATGGTTGTCATGTTGCTGCCCCGTCTCTATGGTCCCTTCTCTATAGCCGGTTTCCTATAAATAGACAACAGGGTGCAACGTCACCTGGCACATGGACGTGCAGAGGCAGCGCTAAGCAGGGAGAACACAACAACAGCAGGGTAAGACATGGTTTGCTGCTTGTACATTCTCTTGCAAATCATGTATTTTTAGACCCACACAGAAGGACCAAATGCCTGGCTTGTCCTTTTGTTAGTCTGTCATGATGTAAGCTCTGTCAACCCTCCAGATTTCCAGGTCCATTTTCCGGCATCCAAAATTTTTATACCTATTCATAAATTTTGGCATCACAAAATACCTTTACAACATTTTCAGGCCTTTTTTTTTAAAAAAAAAATTCATGTTGGTGAAGCCATTCATCAGCTAAGTACAGAAAATGTCTTCATCCAGGCCTGCAAGTAATGATTTTCTAAATAATTACTCTTTTTTTTTTTTTTTTGATGAATGGATTTGCCTGGACCACAGTATTTTTCAAACAAGATCTAGATGACTAAATAACTTAGTTAAGGTCAAAATTGAGTAGTCAAGATCAGCTGATTCAACAATTTGGCTGTAAGGTGTCAGAAAATAGTAAAAATTAGTAATTTGTCAGAGCTCAAGATGATGTTTCCAGGTAGCGTATTTAAAAAAAATAAGAATAATAATGATATATGAGGACAAAAAGCAGCCAATTCTCAATTTTAAAAGATAAAACGTAACATTTTTTGCACTTTTGCTTCAATAAATATTTAGAGAATTTTAATTTCCTGCCTGTTTATTAATTTATCAATTAATTGCTTTCCTCATCAGAAATGCTGCTCAATGGCGCACAACCGCATTCTGTTTATCTGTTGTTTATTTTTGTTTGCTGTTCACACAAACTTGGAATTGCAGAACTCTTTTTAGTTTTTAATCACCACAAGTACAACTGCTTGTTTTCTTCAGAAATTGCTGCGCGATTTGTTGAGTTTTGTAGACGCCTGCAGTGCAGAGGTGTTGCTCCAAACTGCAGTCTCCAGCCTGTCCTCCCTGCACCAAACACCACAACACTGCTGAACCATGTGCCGCCACCACCTGCCTCCGATTCTGTGAATTCCATGAATTGGTCGCACAGCGTGTTTCTGACCCTGCTGTCTGTCGAAAAAGTGGACAAACTCACACAAAGCAAAGGCAGCAGCAGCGCAAGAACACAGTAAACACTCACAGTCTCAGTCATACAGTTATAATGCCGGCTCCCCGTGGAGAGCACAGTGTCAGTGGTAAAGGTGTGATTTTCACAGCGGTCTGCTCAGTCCAGAGCCAGCCAACCTGACAGTCACTTAGTTTGCTAATTGGTCTCATACTGGGAAGCTTACTACAGGATTTCATCGTAAGAATTATCATATACTGTTTGTCACAGGTGTTGCCGTGTGCTGTGCAACCGCATACTGTATATAGGTATAATCGACCAATAATTGTTAGTGAATGTGAGCATCAGCAGTGAAAAGAAATGAGCGAAACTTGACTCTGAACCACCCGACGTGAATCAGAGAAGGTGATGATTCCTTACGTAACCTGACAGGTATAATTAGCCTCATCCAAAAGCACTTAACAGCAGGAAATAATCATTTCATTTAACTTCATGATGATACTTTTTAATCACAGATAATGAGCCTGCTATTGGTTAGTTCCAGTGTGACAGCTGGCGGTGCTGTCATTAAAGGTGAAATATGCTCACGACAATTCACTGAGTCTGACCTGCCAGTTGACAGATAAGTTCCGTCTGCCTTCCGTGGTAATTGTGTATCTTTTCATGAATGCCAGCCCAATATTAGTGACAGCCGTGGAAGCCAAGTCCATACCAGGGTTCACATTTGTTACTCTTATGATCTGACAACAGTTCAATCAATATTTATGAACTTCAGCACCCCAAAGCAAGAATAAGAGAGCCAGAGGTCTGAATTGCGTTGTTATCAGGGGGCTGCTCTTTTGTAAGAGAATTGGAATCTAGATTTGCGAGAGTTTTTTTAATCGGAATGAGCTTTGTGACTTTGTAGTTTAGATTGTTTTGAGAAGGAAGATGGGCTCATATTCATGCACAATCTCTTTGGGCGCTGGCACTTTGTCACATAATGTTCATCTACATTCACAGTCAATGGAGCAGCTCCAGTTTTGTCTCATAAATATCGTCAAGTCTCTTCTATCTTTGTTTCCAGCCTCGGAGAAACCATTTCCTGATCACAAATAGCCATCTAGCCATCAGAGATGATGGCAATAACTCATTCAAATGATGTTTTAGGTCGACTTTTTGCTCCCATTGTTCCATAAAGAAAGATCAAGTCCATCGTTTATGGGTCTTTGGTCTGTCACGTCCTCCTTTGTAACACAAGTTTTCTGTACGTTTGTGTGTCTTTCTGTCTTTGCTACTCCACAGGGATGGTCCAGATCAGTCATCACCTCAGATCGGCCAGTTTAGTGGAAACACGGCTTTGGAGTCGGTCTACTCAACATCCAACATCATCCTCATCAAATTCCACTCAGACTTCTCTGGCGCCGGTTTCTTCGTCTTGAGTTATCACGGTACGACGGTGGCCACACTATCATCTCTATCACAAAACTTGTGATCCTATTCAAAGTTATGTTTTTTTGATGGTGTTGTGCTTCATTCTCGTTAAGCTCTACTCAAACCGACTTCCTTCTGACTCATGAAAGTTGACCTCCTACCAAAACATTTTCCTCTCTGATCCAAGTTTTAGTCACACAGTAATAATTTATTAGTAACCGTTCTGCTATTGATAGTTTTAATGTTATGCATTGACTTGGTGTTAGCAGTACTGTCAAAACATCCCCCTTTGAAGGTACTCCTCAGACTTTGCAACATTTCTAAGCTTTTATCACTCTGAATTCATCTTTAAGTGTACTGAGGCATTTTACAATAATACTATTCCTGTTACCATGTATATCCAGTCACTTTAAATGACAGCAATAAGGCTTACAAATGAGTCATAAAACAGGTAAAAGTGTCTGATGCATGATTCACTTACGTATCACTTATCAGTATGCATAGACCACTTTATTAATGTGTGTGTGTATATATATATATATATATATATATATATATATATATATATATATATATATAGAGAGAGAGAGAGAGAGAGAGAGAGAGAGAGAGAGAGCTTTTATGTGTCACATTTTGAGCAGAACAAGCAGTCAGTGTTCCATGGCTGAGCATTCTTGTCTTAAAACTGCCACGGGTTTTTTTTTTTTTATGTAACAAACCAAAGATACTAATCCTGTCAACTTGCGGGGTCGGGATTTTTGTTCTATTATTCTTCCTCAGAATTGATTTCAAGTCTGTGTGGCTGAAATACTCCAATATGACAACTACTTTTACAGTATTTGAAAGAGTCGTGACCCGGCGTGTATGAGCTGCAGAAAGTGGCAGAAGGGTGAGAGTTGGCTGGAGATAGAGCCAGGGACCTTGTAGATCTGCAAATTTGAAAGGAAGTAGTGATGTAGAGTTACATCAAAACCATTTTAAGGAAGTTTTTTTTTTCTTCTGAGAAAACAATTCAAAATATGTAACTTTGATACACAGAGATGAATGTGTAGGAGTTGGATTAATTACCAGAGAGCTGTTGTAAATGTAATGTTGTACATTTGTCCTACAAATGTAGAAATGTCACCAAATTTCTAGAAATCAAAGCTATCTATCTGATGGTGCTAATTAATTATTAAGCTCATAGACATCCTCAGTGATCAGTGTGACTCCAATGTGAGGTCATTTGAGTAAATTAATAATAGGATTTTGCCATTGTTAGTTAAAAGAAACAGAAGAATTGCACACAAAGACAGTTAGACAAGCCTTGCTCATTTGCAAATGCACACACAGACAGTTGTTGTTATTAGGCCAGTGTTATACTTTCTGATGAACTTGTCATCGCACCACGTCTGCAAGTGTCCAAGCAGATACTTGGTTTCCCCAGCTGGCCATGTGCACGTCTACAAGCAAGCTTTATACCACTTTGTCGTCCAACGGGTGATTTTCTTTCTGTACATGTGCATTAGGTCAGCGTCTACATATTTCATACATTCATACTATTGCTAAGCATGCACACAACTGCCCTTGTCGCCGTGTGGACACAAATTTTGAGTTGCTCAGGCCTTACACAATGAGCAGCTGTGTGTTTACCAGCACTTACCAAGAAAAACACACCATACATGAGAAAATCTAGTGATCTTTATTAATTAGATACCTCCTTGGGTCCAGGACCTGGGTCAGTATGTAATTGCAGGACTTTTTTTTTTTTAACATAGTTGACAGGTATCACAGTTGACATTTTTGCTGTTTTGAGGCCTAAAATCAAATTGGTCGCCTATAACCAAACACCACATGGCATTTTTACACAAAGATTCTTCTAAAATATCATATTTACAATTGAGTACAATTGAAATAGAAAGTTATTTATAAAGATATTGTAGTAAACCTGTTGACTACTTTAAATGAAATAACTCAGAAAGCCTTGGAGTCTTGCCAGTCTTTTCTTCAGGAGGAAATGACATCATGTGGAGCAGGTCATGTGATCTGGAATTAACACACTTCCTTGAGAGGTGTTTTTGTAATGGGGACCTTCGTTGAAAGTGATTTCTTGGACACAGATGCAACTTGTTATTTTCCATCTAAATTTTGATATATTGCCAAAAAAGAAATATCTGTCAATGTTATGTCAACATAATATAAAGAACACAATCAAAACAATTTTTGAATGAGCCATTTTTATTATTGTTTAGCTCATTAGAAGGTGGTTTTTATTAAATTTGATGGATATTTAGTTGAGATTTTAGTGATAACCAGTCATTTTTTTATTAATAAGGGATTGTTTCCAGAATAAATAATTCTGGAATTTGTAAAGACATGATCATAATGAACATAAAAAAACATTAGTTTTTCTACTTTAATGAAAATGTATGCAAGATATATCCCCTCAGTTATATATTGACCCACCTACTTGTCATGTGGTTCCACAGTAGATTTTAAAACTTTGCTGCTGTTGGACAGAAAGTAGCATTGGAAAGCTCAGTTTGACAAATTACCTTTGGAATTAATGAAGTTTTTTTTCTTTTGTTCAAATTAGCATCGTTTTAAACAGCTGACAAATTCATTAATCTTGTCATAGTTTGTTTTGTTTTTTTTTAATCTCCAGTAAAGTTTCCCTTGTTCTCAAAAAAAGCTTTCAGATTAAAAAAAAAAAAAATCTTTATCTTGTTACCACACAGGAAAAACCACAACAAATTTTTAATTTTGTAGTTAGTTTTGAATCATATTATTTTAATTGGTGCTGCTATCTCGCCAATTATTTATCGTGTTTAAGCAAAGAGTAGCCTTTCAATTTACTCATTTTAGGAAAAAATACTGTGTTAAACTGTCGAAAGAATCCTCTCGGTGTGTCTGCTACTGAGTCTCTTTTTGCACAGTAGTGTAGAAGCGTTTTTATCTGTCATATACACATACACCCACAGTCATCTTCCCTTCACAGAGTTGTGGAGATTGTATTTTTCTTGGCCCTGAGCTGCTCTTTCTCCATGTCAAAACTGTCTATGCCATTTAGTTTTTCATTTCATTTCAATCTTTCTGCTGTGGTCCTTCAGTGCCCTTAGATTTCCCTTTTTCTTCAGCTGCTGTTTAAGGTGAAAACCAATCCACCCATATAAAGTGCCCAAAAACTTTGGTGCTGTATATAGTTTAAGCATAAGTAACTTGCAAAAATACTAAATCCTTATAATAAATTGCATCAGGGTAAAGCATAACCTTTACTATCAATATTTTAAAAATGTTTCCTACTTTTTATTCACATGTTAGATTGCTTGATTACATTTAACATGTATCTTAACAGTCTTAACATATTTTGTTAGATTGTGACCAAAATCCAATAATGCCTTTACTTTCAACCAAAAAAATGACAGTTTTTTGTTCTTGACAGTCATTAGAATACATTGTCACTGAGCTGATAAGGTTGTTTTTTTGAAATGAAACCTTATATTTTAAGCTGAATATGTATATTTTGGTCACCTCTTATATTCCTCTTGTCAAAAATGTGTATTTTTTAAAAAAGCATGTTCTTGGATGGAGTTTTAATGGGACAGAATAGCTTCTAATGAGTCTAACTTGCTTTATTCTCGTGACCCTTCACAACACACTTTGTCATTTCTTCTCTCTCGTACATGCAGAAGGCAGACATTAGCATATACATGTATACTTTAGCCCCCTTCCTCATGCAGCTTACATTTGCTTCTTTTCAAAAGTTTCTCTCTGTTCAGTGCTCTTTAGTTAAAATATGTCAAATTGTTTTTGAGCAGGCTTCCCCTTTTCAGAGGGATGACACATTTTTAATGAATTTTTGTTGGCAGGTTTTAACTGTCAGCTGTCACATTCTCACAAGAACCGCACCATCTGACGGATTCAAGTTTATTTTCAATTCCCGCTTTATTGGACGATCAACGGCAGAAAGTGACAGGAAAGACGGATTAAATGGGAAGAGGGTGACATGTATGGCAGCGGGTGTTTGCATTATTTTCACTTCTGTTCTAAAAGACAATATTTTTAAGCGAAACAGAAACACAGCAGGAGTAAAAGGTAGGAGTAAAGCACATTTTTTGATGATCTGTAGAAGACTTAAATTGCTAGATTATAATTACAGGAAGAATGGGTGCCATTTTTGACTGACTGCA
Source organism: Acanthochromis polyacanthus (assembly GCF_021347895.1). NCBI lineage: Eukaryota > Metazoa > Chordata > Actinopteri > Pomacentridae > Acanthochromis > Acanthochromis polyacanthus. The sequence continues at coordinate 34,911,564 of NC_067123.1, read as the reverse complement.
TTGAAGTTTATGTAAGCAGAAAGTTGTTAGCATAACAAATAACGGCGCTACGTTTCATCTTCAGTGGCCTTCCGTGACCCAGCTGAATCTCAGAATGCCACAGTCTGCATCAAGTTTATTTGAACTGCCAAACAAACCCCAAAAGGAGCATCAATCCAGTGTTTGCAGATATTTATTGTACGTCATTGTCTTCCTATTTATCTATCTCTGGGTCAGGACTCTGAATGCCAGCGCTCTCCACATAGAAATGAGGGCCATACACCGCTGGATAATGTTGTCATGGACATGAGACTGAGAAAGATGATGTGACATGAATGTGGCAGTGGCTATAAAAATGATCTTAGAGCTTAGTGAGATCAATGACTGCTCAGCGATCCTCTCCTCGTGCACAGAAGCGCAAACACACACAAATGTACACATGCACACATTAAGACATGAACACACACATTGGTACACACAGAGACCACAGGGCTTTGATATGCATGAGAGCGGCAGATACTATTGGCAGGTCTCATTTTCATAGTCAATTTCATCCCGACTTATAGCCCTCAGCCCTCTCTCTCTCCCTCTCTCTCCCCCGCCAGTCCTCCCCTCTCTCCCTGCCTGACACTCTCTCTCTCTCCCTCCCTCTCCCTCCATTTGTGAGTGATCTACGGTCATGCAGCAGTATTGATTACAGCCCTCAGCTCAGTTGCTGTGAAGTCGGTTTCTTTTTATGATTCAAGGCAGTGTGCTGTATCGGTGCATCTGGTTTGTGTTTGATTCCATGCTTTGCTGACCTCTCCATCTGAACTTAAAAAGTGAAGTTAAATTGATACAACCAAGATAAAATAATATAAACCCAAACAAGATGTGACACTTATTGGTGTTTTATAGATTTAGCAGCGCACTTCTTTGGACAGTCATGGCACTTACAGTAGAGACTGGACAACGTCTTCCCGTCTTGATCAACTCAGGTTTATCAATCACATTCTTTCCTTCCACATTTTTGTATAATGCCCTCTTTGTCCTTTCTCCTCTTCTGTTCTCCTAGCCTACCAATTAAGGGTTTGCCAGCCTCCTTCAGAGGTGCCCAATGCTGACATCCTGATGGAGGATGGCGAGCTGGAAATCGGTGAGTTGTCCGTATACCCGCAATGATTCTAGATTTGTCAATTCAGTGAAGGATGCATGTTGGAAACTTGTAACCTCCTAACCTAATGACAAGAATCATTGAGATTACGATCAAGAATCACTGATGTCTTATTTTATATGCTTTGATTTTGCAATACATTTAGAAATTAAACTGAGTATGCATATGCCAATGCAAGTAATGCATTGAAAACGTGCTTCAATTAAAAGTGTATGACTATTGTATTTGAAGGATTTGGAAGCACAGTGGTTTAACCCACTTTCTTAGTTTCCGAGAAAAATGGGTTCAGAATTTTGTGTTTTTAAGAATGGTCTAACATCCGAAGTGCCACTATAGAACTATTTTTGGGTGGTGGGTTCGCCCGCTTTGCCTCTAAAACCTAGACCATAAAATATTACAGAAATTATATAAAACCCTTTTTTTATTCTGGGTTAGACCACTCTGCTTCTAATCCCCTTATTTAAACAAGTCTGAAGTAGGTGCAAAGGTAGTAGCAGTAAAACAAAACCAATTGCCACTGGCAGTGCTGTGCAATTTTAGGTTGTATTTTTAGGTTAATGTTATCAATCTAGAAGAATTAATATGTAGAATTTTACTTTTGCTTTTAGCTGGTATAATGTCAAGTGCTGGTGTTTATTTTATGTATTCTTGGGTAGCTTAATTCATAATAGTGCTTCAACTTCACAAGTTGATCATGCAGACAGGTGACAAATTAAAAGAAAATCCTGAATAAATGAATGGAGTGAAGCGGAGTGGAGCGATAATGCCATGTGATATGTTTAACAATACTGAGCAGGCCCTGTTGATTGTGAGTATTGAGATGTCAAGAGCTCAAGATCTAAGTGACTTTGAAAGAGGGGTCATTGTTGGGGCAGGTATGTTAGTCACAAAGACTGCTCTGGTGTTTAAATGGGAGCAGTGACACTCAAGTGGCTTTTGTATTTAGATGCATGGGAAAGACTTCAGGTGGTATTCGTGCATTAGCGAGCTATTTAAAAAAAGAGCAGCTCTACCTCAGGTTGCTGAGAATGTCAGAGCAGGACATGATCACACTGTCAGCAAGAAGAGTCTGTAGACGATTAGACAGAGGGGTGTTATGGTAGGATGCAGGATAAAGCACTTTTTACAAAGATGAATGCACATTTGAATATTCAATGGTGCACAAACTTGAAGCACTGATCTACAGAGATGTGAAAAAAAGGTGGCATGGTTACAGGAGTCATCCTTTACCATATTCTTAACAAGTGGGTGAGTGCATATGAAGCATACACTAAGAACAGTACTAGCCAGAATGCTTTGACCTTTACAGTGATGGGATCTGGTGGCTCTGTTATGCTGTCTGGGGCATTTTACTGATATGGTTTGGGTCCACTTGAGCCCTTAGAGAGAAGGGTCACCGCAGATCAATGTAGAGTTGTTCTGAGCGATCACCTTTAACCTGTAATGAAACGTTTCTGTGCTGATGGGGGTAGTTTCTTACAGGATGACAATGCCTCCATCAAGGGGGCACGATGGGTCACTGAGTGGTTTGATTAGTGTGAAAATTATTTGAATCATAGGCTGTGGCTTTCACAGTCATCAGATCTGAACTTACTAGAACACTTATGGTAGATTTTAGACTAAAATGTTGGACAGCACTACTTCTGCCTTTTTTAAAAACAGTAAATGAGGGAATATTTTTTAGAAGAATGGTATTAAACCTCTCTGGTAGAGTTACAAAGACTTAGAGAATCAATCCCAAGGAGCATTGGAGCTATTCTGGTAACACATGGTGGTCCAATTGTCAAATAAATGCAGTGGGATAAAAAGGGCAATGCAGTACAAGTACCTCACAATTGTACAAAGTGCAGCGACATATTTAGTAACATTTCACTACAATCTGTATCCTGGAATAGAAATGTTTTCATTTCATCCTGTTGTCTTTGTTTTCTTAACACTTGTGTCATACACTCTGATTTTTGTGCCTCCAGGTGACATCATCAGGTACAGATGTCATCCTGGGTTTTCATTGGTTGGCAGTGAGATTCTCACCTGTCGCTTAGGAGAAAGACTACAGATGGATGCACAGCCTCCAACATGTCAAGGTGTGTAGATGTCATTTCAAAAGCATTTAAAGTGGTTAAATTATTACACCAGCACTATATCTTGACAGAAATCTTTTTCCCCCTTAACAATACCACTGATCCTGCTCATTTTCTCGCCCTCAGTTCAATGTCCTGCACATGACGTACGATATGACTCATCAGGCGTCATCCTGAGCCCCGGGTGGCCAGAAAGCTACCCAAACCTCCAAATGTGTTCGTGGAGCATTACAGTAGAGAAAGGATATAATGTCACCATAACCTTTGAAAGCTTCCACACTGAGAGAGAGTTTGACGTGTTGGAGATTTTTGATGGTAAAAAAACAAAAAACACAATCAAACACATGTTGACGCACATTTTAGCAAGAACTCAGCTGTGAAGCACAATGTTCCACATATCAGCACACACAGAGAATTAGAACAAAAACCAGTAAATTCTCGCTGTTTTATTCATTCTCCTTCTTTCAATTTATGTTAATATCTTTCAGGTCCGACAGCCAACAGTCCCACTCTGGCAACACTGAGCGGTGACCTGCCAACACCCTTCAACCTCACAACCTCCGGTCACCAGTTCCTCGTCCGCTGGTCTTCAGATCACGGCACGAACAAGAAAGGCTTCAAAATTCGCTATGTTGGTGAGTACCAAAGTATGTATCCCAACTTTATTTTACTACTACTTTATAATATAATGCATGGAAATAAGAACCACGGTAGACAGAGGCAGACAGAAGGTCTAGAAATGCACTTGGAGGAGCTTTTTCGACCTCTAAGCTGTGTCAGAGTATAAAAGCATAATTTATACAAACATTTCAAGCTGTGAAAGTTGCACAGTTTGTGAGTTTATGAAGAAAATGTTAATTAAAGTATCACTACGTTTGGCTTAAACATACTTTTCTACCAAACTTCTGTCTGTCTCCTAAAGCAGTTTAGTAAATTGCACTATGGGTTAGTTCTAAAGTTTTATCTGTCCAAAGATCGCTTGATGAGCACAGATGCTGTTTTACAGCAAGCTCTGCATTTAGACAGTCTCGCACCTGGGCCTGCTGAGTATAACTTTAAACTGTTTGGTAATGACACCTGAGTGCTTTATTCAAGGGCATTTTTGACAGTTAAACAGGAGAGACAGATTCACCTGTTTAGTTTGCTTTTTTACTCCACATCCTGTAGTCATGATGCTGCTTCTTTAACCTTTAAAACACCGTCACTCTATATGATGAATTAAATGCTGAAGAAGAACAGAAAAAGCATCCCAAGATGTCCACACTCTGTAACCTTTGGTAGCTGTGATTAATGTGAGCATCTGCAAGAAATGTTCGACATATGTTGCAAGTCTACTAACACTCGGGTTCAACTTCAAGATTGACTTTAACTTGCAAATTCAGGCCGGAGCATGACAGCATTCTTCTTCCTGCAAGGAAACATAATGTGCCGAGAGTTTAATTATAATGAGGAAATGTGACTCTCGCGTTAAAATAACATTTTCTCATTATAACTTTGTCATTATAACAAACGAAGTTGTTTTGTTTTTCATTAAGAGAAGCTCTCGCGTGATTGAAATCAGCAGCTTAATGCCATCAATCTTAAAATTAGTGTAGAGGAAAGAACCTAGACTGCAACTGATGAGATTCTGAGATACTGGCTGCTTTGCCCATACGCCGATTAAACATTTAGTGCTTTTAAAAATAATCTGTGTCAGAGAGCTTTAATTAGAGATCACCGTACAAAACTGTACAAAACTTTACTGGCTCTGATTCTGTATTTTCAACCCAAGACACAAAAAACTACTAAATTCCCTGTGCAACTCTTAAATGGCGCTGGATTATATCGGTTCAAGAACACACCACACAGATACTGGGCCACGAGCACACTAGAGAGAGACACATAAAAGTGGCTTATCACTAATAAATAAGGCCAGTTTACTGGGTTCTTGCCCAGTTTGGAGAGTTACAGACCAGGCACCTTGCCCAAGTCAGCATCTTACTGGACGTAAGCCTGGGTAACCTTAATATGCAATGACTGTGACTAAGGAACATAATGAACCTGCTACTGGTAACTTATTATATACTTAACAGACTGACATTCCTCTGTACAGACCTTTATCTACTCCCCGAGGCACACAGACAAACAGAGACTGCAGTATACAAATTACAAATAGCAAATAAACACTGCTTAACTTGTTGCCAAGTTGTTGGAGGTTGCAACAGGATTCCCTCCTACAAATGCCAATATTGTCTGGCGTAAGAGATTAATGCTTCTTGCTGTTAGAATATTTCATAAAATTGCACATAGCCATTGATGACTTTGTGGGCAGCAACATCTACTCTAACTCTGCTCATTGATTATTTGATCTAAAAGCTCTGCCAGGTCAGATTTTTTTTATCTTATGTTTTGGCCGTCATACATCTTCTAATTGGCTGAAAAAATATGTGTCTGTTAAGGTGTAATTACTATAATTAATGTGGACATTATTATTTCTCCTCACAACGTTTTGCCCCATTGTTTTGAGATACACTTGATGACACCCTGCTTCTTCTCATGCCTCAAATTGCACAACACATTTTGTTCAAGACATTGTTGTACAATCTAAGCCAAAATTTGTGTCAGTAAAAATGACATTTTATGCACAAACGTGACACCGTGCGCCATTAGTCCATTACTGCTTGGCATCCCGTTGTGTTCTAAATACGTAGTGACTCACACTGATAAAATTTTTAGGAAATCATTACAGTCTCTGCAATTTTATGACAGCAGAATGAAATGTCAGTGAGAGAAAAAGTTTGCTGGTAATTTGCTATAATAGTGCACATTTTCAGGCAGGCAGAGTCGGTTGTGAATCATCTGAATTTATGGTCTTCTAGATTAAGCAGAAATAATATATGCTATTTTTAATAACAGCATAGTGCTGTAGTTCTGGCTTGGATATTGAATGGCACGGTGCAGGGGTAAAAAACTAAATGTGTGATATTTGGTTTTAATGATTACTGGTTGTGGTGCTCACTGTCTGTTTTCTGTTTAAGTGACATAAAACCTCCAGGTGAGAAGCCATTTCTAAATCTCTGTTTTTCCAACTGTGTTCTTTTTTTTTTTTTTTTCCACCACAGCGCTGTACTGCTCGACACCAGACTCTCCCCTCCACGGCTCCATCTCCTCTCAGAGCGGCGGTCATGTCAACAGCGTGGTGCGGTGGGCTTGCGACCGTGGTTACCGTCTCATAGGCAACGCCACAGCAACCTGCCGCCGCACATCCCTCGGCTACCACGCCTGGGACTCTCCAGTGCCTGCATGCCAAGGTGTGTTTGTTGTCCATGTATGCACATGTATGTATGTATATACACACACATGTAGATAGAGAGAGGGAGAGAGGGAAAAATTGCAAAAGGTGCAAGTGGGTCAATGTATAACTGAGGGACTTCTGAACTCCAAGGAGTACATCTTGCATACATTTTCTTTAAAAGTAAAAAAAAAAAAAAAAAAGTTTTTTTTTCATTATGATCATGTCTTTACAAATTCTATAATTATTTATTCTGGAAACAATCACTTATTAATAAAAAATGACTGTATATCACTAAAATGTCATCTAAATAACCGTCAGAATTTAATAACAACCAAATTCTAATTAGTTAAACAATAATACAATGAGTTTATTCAGAAATGGTTTTGATTGTGTTCTTTCTATTAAGTTGAGATAATCATGACAGATGTTTCTTTTTTGACAATGTATCAAAAATGACAAATTGTATCTGTCTCTGAGAAACCACTTTCAACTCAGTTACTCATTACAAAAACACCTCTCAAGGAAGTTTAATTCCAGATCACATGACCTGCTCCACATGATGTCATTTCCTCCTGAAGAAAAGACTGGCAGGACTCCAAGGCTTTCTGAGTTATTAAATATAAAGTAGTGTGTGAGTCAAGTGTGGATTTTTGGCAAGTCAACAGGTTTACTACAATATCTTTATAAATATCTTTCAATTTCAATTTTACTCAATTTTGTATCTAATATTCAGAAGAATCTTTGTGTAAAAATGCCATGTGGTGTTTGGTTATAGGCAGCCATGTTGATTTCATGCCTGAAAATAGCAAAAATGTCAAATATACCTGTCAACTATGTTATAAAAAGTCCCACAATTACAGTATATATCGACCCAAGTATTCATAGGAACACAGAACTAATGGTGGTTGACTTTACACTGACTTATAGTTAGGTTACATTAAAAGTTAGTTTTTGCACTTAAAATACTGCATTAAGAACATTTGTCCAATTTTATAAGAACTTGAGAGATCAGATGGAGATTAGATGTGGTGCATTATTACATGCTGTAATATCACAACCTCTTGACTCTGTTATCTACAAATTGATATAAAGACAACTTCACTTAACACTAATAGAATTTCCACAGCAGCCATAGAGTTGCCACGAATAATTTCTGTCCATTTTGTAAAAAAAAAAAAAAAAAAAAACATGTCAGTGGAATTATTACACTTGATGTAACTGTGGATGCTTTTACTCCCTCTTTCATTTCTTTATCTATGCATATTTCCATGGCATATGCCAACGTGTTGAAAACTTGATGCCATTGTTAGTTTTCTCCTGTTATTATCTAATATTTGCTCCTGCCATGTCTAATTGATATAAGCACGTCAAATAACCACAAGAAGGCACAGTTCATATCTGCTATCGATAGAAAGTCAAATGAAGGATGTATAGCAGATTGTTGAAGCTGTGTAATATCGTGGTGCCACGCTTTACACATTAGTCTATTTAAAGCCACGATGGAGCAACTTTCTGCAAGTTTTGCAAGAATTGGTTGGAACTAGATATCAAGCATCTCTTGATTTTGTATTTTTAGTCTTGAGGAAATCTGTGGGGTTGTTTACAAACACACATTACATTCAGTGGCTTTGGATCCGCAGAAACATTTCAAAGTGCACATCAAGCCTGCAAACCTGACAGACATAACTGTGCTTTAGAGCCGCTGTGTGTCTGTTCGCATGCTGTCTTCATAACAAATGTGTATCCGTCCTCTCCTCAGCTGTCTCATGCGGGGCACCCAAGGCTCCTATAAACGGCGGCGTTTTAACAGCTGACTACTCCGTGGGAACAAGAGTTTCCTATTTTTGTAACGATGGATACAGACTCTCCAGTAAAGAACTGACGTCAGCCATCTGTCAGCCCGATGGGACATGGAGCAACCACAATAAGATACCCCGATGTTCAGGTCAGTAACGCAGATATCAGTGGTGAGACATCTGATAATGCTACTTTTTTGTGTCTAACTCAGCTTTAAAGCCACTAAACCACTCATATGTATTCATCTAAAAAATATTAAATACATCATTGTTCAATCAATGATAAATAACCATCTTTTACTGAGAAAAATGGCTACATTAGTTTGTATCAAGCATTTTCTGCTATCACATTGTTACTGAAATTGAACCATTATTCTGCATCTATGAGATATTTAACAGTAGCTTTCTGGCCCTATTCTCAGCAAGCAATTCACTATCTGACATGATTGCTTACTGGCACTTTTTTAAAAACATGTTTGTAAAGCATATCTCACAAGGCTTTATTTTCTCCTCCCTATCTTTTCTCATCTGTCTCTGTAGTGGTGGTGTGTCCCAGCATCGGATCATTTTCTCTGGAGCATGGTAGATGGAGGATTGTCAACGGCTCGCACTATGAATACAGAACTCGTATTGTGTTCACCTGTGATCCGGGATACTACAGATTAGGACCGGCCCATATCCAGTGCTTACCCAATGGAGTGTGGAGCTGGAGGAATGAGAGACCGCACTGCCAGGGTGAGTCACTAAGACACAGGATGATATCATGACCAAGACACCTATCTGAAATATATTTATCTTCATATCTACACATAAAATGGTTTATTATTTTCAGAATTAAGCTACCAAAATCTGAAGTAATATATTATGAGCTTTGGAGTGCTGACAGGTGGACTTCTTTAATGCAGAAGTGAGCCAAGCTGGCCATTGCAACAAGCTAAGCTAATACACAGCCTGCAGTTCAGCACTGTTTAACCAAATAAGATCCTGATATTTTTTGTCTCATAATTGTTGGTTGTAGCAGGAAACGTTTTGAACAATACACGTAGATGTAGAAGTTTAAATTTGGTGAAGTTTTTTGACAGATTGGTACGTTATATATTATTAGTAAAGGATGGTTGGAACATTCAAAATCTAACAATTCTTTTTGCTTTTACAGTTTCTGCCACTAATAAATAGTGTACTTTTAGGCTTTAAAGAAATAGCATGCTCACTTACATATTTTGTTTGTTTCCATGCTCTGTGTAAGCACTGCCTGCGTTTTAGCTAAGTCCAGTCAAAAACTCAATCAGGTTTGTGGAAGCAAGTTTTGAAATGAGCTTTTGTGAAATTCTGAAGCAATATTCCAATTTTAAGCTTAGATTTGGGTCATTTTCCCAATGAAATAAAGGTTACACATGATAAGTTCACGGACCCTTGGAAAAGTTGAAAATCCAAAGATTCTTCCTGTTTTTACAGTTTCTTCCTCTGACAGTGTCATTTTGATGATTATTTAAAACAGCATGCCTTTTAAACCTGCCAGCAGGTTTGAGAGTTTCAAGGATTAAGAGTACATTTAATCAATTTGTTGTGAGTTACACAAGGAGTCTAACAGTTTCCACTCCAAACATGTAAAACAATGCAACATGTTGTACCCAAAGGCCTGACTGTAATGTTATGGAACAGCAGCTAGCTTTGTAACAGCTAAAATCAGTGAGGACCAATGCACAGCATTCATGTAAACACAAGTGACAGTTGTTGGTTTGTTGTGCGTCATTCTGGCGACATTTGTGGCCAGAGGCATCTTGATTCTAGGTTGTATGTGTGTATGTACATCTCATTCTGGTGAACGCAACATGTCAGGAATGCCTTGGGGAATGTCTTCAAATTTGGCACAAACGTCCACTTGACCTCAAGGATAAACTGACTGGAACTTGGGGGTCACAATCACTTTGACCTCACAGTGTAGATTGTTGGTCACAACTCATGAACTCATGTGCTTATTATATGACATAACTGTCTAAGAGGTCAGCTTCACTTTGACATAATCACATTCTACAAAAATATCCTTCTTACAATTATTCAACACCGTTAACTGAAGAACAGAAGGGAAGGTTGTGAAAGTGTTTTACATTTGGTTAGATTTTGAACTGATGACACTAATTATAAATATCTATCTTGACATCTTGGGGATTGGATAGGCCTTCTGTGCTGCTGGATCAAAGATGTGTGGGAAAAATCCACATTTTAGAATGTCTTCTTTTGCATCAACACTCGTATTTGAAGCATTGTTCTCTGCCATGGCTGCAACTCTGGGTTATGTCAGAATCAGCTTTGTTAGCTAAACATGATTACACACTAAGAATTTGACTCTGATTGTTGTGTCTCTCAACTCAATTCAAAGTCTTCACGATTATATGAATCTGGACTGCCATGAATGTAAACTTGACTGATTGGGGTAGACATATGACCATGAGACTGTAATTCTGTTTTAACTTTCCTCTGTTATTTTTCTTCTTCCTTGACATTTGTAAATGTACTAATTTCCTTCACCAGGCATTTCAGAGTACGAGAAAACACAACAGCAGTGGCACCAAATTTGCCTGATAAACAGCTTTGCAGGGATTGTTAGCATTTCTCATTGAAACCAATGAGCTCTAGCAGCTACGCAAATTAACTTGGTGCTAAACTGGCACGCAACTGCTTTTAAATTGCTTTTGTCTGACCGTGTGTTTCAGTTATCTCCTGTGGTGAGCTGCCATCTCCACCCAGTGGGAAGAAGATTGGTACTCAGACAACATTCGGTGCTACAGCCATCTTTACCTGCGACGCTGGCTTCATGTTGGTGGGGTCAGCTGTCAGAGAGTGCCTGTCATCTGGGCTTTGGAGTGGAACCGAAACACGATGTTTAGGCATGTAACCACAAAAGTAGTAGGGTGTTCATTCAATACAATGTACTGTGTATGGCATTAGACATTAAGACGCTGTGTGTAATTTTCAGACTTAAATTTAAGGCTTAGAACATCTACAGTACACTAGCGCACACACACACATGCTTTCCATTAGAGAGCAGGGAGCTGGGAAGATGCAATTTTTCAAGTCAATCTAATGAGGACAGCTATCAAAGGTAGGTATGTGCCCTACACCTCTTGTCTGGCTGCACAGCTGCTCCCCTCTGGCCTTGTCCATCTCACGAGCACAGCTACTGCGAAGCAAGCCTTCGCAGTGCTCTCAGTGAATTTATTTAGAGTTTTCTTTTTTTATATAGGCCAGGAAAAAAAAACTGCAGCTTTCTTCTTTCAGCGTGCCAGCCAGAGGTAACAGATGTTATGACATGGTGCTGTCACTTCGCCGTGAAGCCTCAGTAGAAACAGCACTTTCCCAGAATACTTCACAGGCTGAGAGGGGATATGAGATGCAATTCATAAAGGAAAAGTTCAATGAAACTTAACCTAAACTGATGAGGAGGCATGATTCTGTCAAGAAATAAATAAATTTAGTCCCGAAAAAGTGCTATAAACAGCATTTTTATTCAATAACTTTCCTTGTTATCTTTCAAAACAACACTGGCTTTACTGTGCTTGTTGTGCTCATTTAAGATGTACGTTTTAGCTTGGTAATTAAACCTAATAAATAGAAGATTTTGGGGAATTGATTTGGTTCATCCCAAAATCCCAACAACAGACAGCAAACTAACTGAATTCAATTATTTAACATTTTATTGTTGTGTTTTGTACGTGTAGACTTTTGCTGCGTGTAACTTTTCTGTCTGTAAATTGTAGATTTCAACTCACTGCATCATAGTGAAGAGAAGACAATTTCTGATTCACTTGAGAAATGCCCTTTCACTACTGTAATCAACACCCTAAATATTGTGTGAAACGTTAATATAAGACAACCTTTACTCTTCGTTCTGTTTCACTTTCCAGGCTGTCTTTGAATTGTTAGCGTTTGCTGACACCAGAGGGACACATTGCGGGTTTTAGCTACTGTCAAGCACGAAATCAATACTCAATCCAAAATCTCTGAGAACAAAAAATACACATCCCCTTTGACTTTGTGAAATGCCTCTTCAAGCACCTTGTGTTAGCTCTGTGCATCAATCAGACCTCAGTGAATGAATCTGATCAGGGAGGAAAGAGGCCCCCAAACCCTGTTTGTTAAAGTCTGCTTTTCCGTGAGCACAAAGATGTTTTTATTTGAAGGTTGAAGGTGTTGTAAAGAAAGGTAATGCAGCTGTGTAAATGTTATAGTAGCGACTGACCACCTGAGCCTTCGACAGGATTGAGCTATGATTCAGTTTATGACACAAACTCTTACTTTTTGTGGCTCAGAATTGCATGTCTTCTTTACGCAATGGAAGAGGTTTTTAAGTGCATCTGCCTGGTTTTACATACTTGCGGCAGATGTTTTTAACGGCACAACAACTTAAATAACCGAAAAACCCATCTCCAATAAGACTAGTAGGGTGCAATAAGACCGCAAGGTAATTTTGAGGTAATTGCATATGTGTGGTGCAACTACTTTAGCACCTGGTCTCAACAAAAATGTGTAAAAAGAAGCAAATAAAATGCAAAAAAATAGTTGTTGCTTTACAGGTACTGAATTATAGGGGTATAGTGTCTATAGTCTGAGCTTCCTGTGTTTGTCTTTCAGCTGGTCACTGTGGAATCCCAGAGGGCATTGTGAACGGCCAGGTGATCGGGGAGAACTTCGGTTACCGTGATACGGTCGTGTATCAGTGTCTGCCCGGCTTTCGACTAATAGGCTCATCAGTTCGAATTTGTCTCCAAGACAACCAGTGGTCTGGACAGCTGCCCATCTGTATCCGTAAGGGAAACACACCAATACCTCGCCTCAGCTCAGACATGAACTGCACCCTGCATGGCATACATCAGTATCCATGACAACAATCCATATGGTCTACACTGCGGTCTCTGCTCAACTGCCTTGACTTTACTTCTCGCACATAAAAATACCTGAAAAAAATACAGTAACTTGTTCTATGACATTCATATCTCTCTCACATGTCTCTCCATGCTGATTTGTTGCTTTGTATTTATAGTGGACGGCTGAGTTTATCAGAAATTGCATCCTTGAGAAAGGCAGCTCTTTATTACTGTAACATGATCAAGTGGATTGTGACAAATTGTGCTGTTCACTCCTTTAGATAATAAATGAAGAAAGTGAAGTCAAATTGAAGCAATTGGGAGGGAAGATTTGATAAAGAGCTCAGCATTTCATTAGGTTTTTGGATATTTTACGTCCCTGTGGAACTGAAGAATCAGCATCATACATCTTACAAATGAAAAACACCTCATGTTTGACAAATTAGGATCTACTATGTGATACTAAATTCATCAGGTGTTACAGTAAAAATGACAAGTAAAACAGCCCAAACAGCCTTGATAACTGAAGTGAGTTTGTGGCGTCTTCAAGTACACCGTTGCCACTATACTGTGTATTAAGTGGAGTTTGATCAAATCCAATTATTCTTCAGCTTAACGTGGTTTCCACTGATAAGAAGGGAGGAGAGTAGCTCAAATAGAAGTTTAACTGCCTTGAAAATAGAATAAAAACACACTGATGTGCCACTGACGTCCTTTAGGGAGCTCAGTCGATGAGAAATAACTAAATCAGGAGTGTAGCCTTTGATATGATGTAATCTAGCACATCATTAAAAAAACACCTGCAGTCATATTTTCCTTGTGGTTCAGTGATAACGAAAAGGAATTCAGGAAAAACTGACTGCAAACTATCCTTCAGGGGTTTGTGTGTGTGTATGCGGAGTGAAAATATCTAATTATTTTAAAAAAATGTTTCCTGCCAACTGTAAATATAAGGAGGAAAAATAAGGAGGAAGTCGAAGATTCACTGTGTTGGCGTTAAATTTAAATATCAAGATACATGTCAAGGCTGGGTTTTACCTTCAGCATGTGAAAGTGTTGCAGTATACGCTTAATGCTGAAAATAACTCTGAGTTTTACCTAGCTGGAAGGAGAAAAAATGAGCACAGCTTAACCCTGCCTTGTTCTCTTCAAAGGGAGGTGACATCTTTAGCTGCATGATAAAAATTTGCACAAATTATGAAATATGACCTAGAAGTTATTCTCAAATTTTTAGGAACAACAGGGTTTCTACTTTTTGTCTGAACACAGCACCTAAGTCTACCAAAAGACTTTATACCCGAGTCAGGTTTCACTCTAGGATGGAAGAGTCCAAATTAGAAAGCGGAAATAAGATCATTTAGGTTAAATATATTTTAAAAGTACATTTTCAGACTGCAGCCGACGCGTGGTTTGTAATTGAGAAATATCCCCCATGTGGAGGCATTCACCGACAGTCCTGAGAATGTGCAGACTCACACCAGCAGTCCTAAAAAAGAACCAGAGGGTCAAATCTGCCAGTACTAGCAGTAAATAGCTGAGCTTAAGGATAAAACGGAACGCTCTGACGTGTCCAGGCTACTGTGAAAATCTTCTAAAACTGGTTACTTGCTGTGAGTGTCCTGAATGTTTTTAGGCAGCACACAGGGCACAGTTGAGGTGGCGATGATGAAGCCAATTACAGGCGCCTTTTCCCAAAAGAGGCAGAGGCAGAAGAAGCCCATTTGTTCAATAAATAAGGACTGTGCTGAAAAGACAGAGGGGATGTTGTAGTGTCTAGTAGAAGGGTCTTTTTGTTTTTGATTATGACCTGCAAAATAAAAATAAATGTCCTACATAGGGGATTGTGCTTTTGTGTATGTATTTGTCTTTTGATGGGCATGCGTCTGTGTGTGTATCCGTCTGGGTATCTGGGAGTGTTTCCGTGCTCTGCTGTTTTTATTGAGGTTATTCATGCAGGAGTTATTGGGGGAAATCATTTTACAGCCAAATTATACTGTAATTATGGAGATGAGAGGCTCTTGTTTAGAGACACAAACACAGAATGATGATGAGACGATGAAGTGTGTGTGTGTATGTGTGTGTTTATTTGGGTGTGTGTAGCTGCAGGGCTTGCTGACGGTGTCAGATAAATTTGTGTCTTAGGCATGCAAACAAACTTCTGACTCTCACTGATCAAGTTCCTTGCTCCTGCCTCCTTCTCGCCTCCTCTTGTCTTCATCATCTCTGCTCTGCTCCCCTCAGCTCACCCTTCTTTTTCTATCTCATCTTCTCCTCCTCCAGTGAACTCTCTGCTTCCTCTTTGCTTTGCTTTCCCTGCTTCTATGTTTTACCAACCGAGGGTTTTATTTTACCTCAGCAACACTCCTTTCCTCTCTCCTCTCCTCTCCAATAAATTTAAAGATGGACAGTCTGAGAGGCAGACTCCAGCAGTAACTGTAAACTGCCTGTTTACACAAACATCACACAAACCCTAAGCAGCCTCATTGAAGCAACTTAACAGGATGAATAATTATGACACACAATGGCAAACAGAGGAGACTCTATGCTAACACAGGAGATTCTGAGACCCAACATTTTCAAAATAATAAACCTAAATTTGGATTCCAGCTATGTCCTCTCAGTCATCTGACATCCTCATAAATATTTATGAATGACTGTAGAAAATGCATAGATATTTGACCCAAATCTGTGCTTGTTGTGATTTTCTAGCCAGAGAAATACACAACTAAAGACGCTGAAGTGTCTGGTTCTGATCATGTTTTTGTGGCTTTTATATTAAAAACAAACTTAAATGATTGGGTTTTTGTAATTTAATGAGAAAAAGAGGCAGCAATTTAAAAAAAAACATTTACAAAATAGAGTTGCGTCTAAATTTCATCAGCTGCAATTATATATCATTGATATGGCTGGATACGACTACAGAAACATTCACTCAGGAAATAGAAACAAACGTAGCCGTGTGTCAAGAAAACCGTTCAGCAACATTTAAATTATATGCAGTATATTTTGGAGCGATGACAAAGTTATATCCATGCAGGAATTTATTGTAAACAAAGCAATGACTGTGATGAAACTGCGGCTTTATTCACCTAATTATACCAAGGTAACAGTCAATATGGAATAAATTCATTTTTAAATTTAAATCTGAAAAATACTTTTGTAGTATTTGATATTTTCTCTCCAAACTGTTACCAAACTCCTTAAAAATTTCCCCAACAAATGCACCAATTACTCCTGTTCAATTTTTGTCCCTAAAATCTAACTGTTTCAAGACATTACTTGACTATTTTACAACATCAAACTACATATTTCTGACCCGTGTTATGAAAATTTACACCTCTGCCAATGTTGAAGGTGTTGCTTCTGAGATTCATTCATTTTGTGAATTTAATATGTCAAAGCAATGCCACTATTCAATTCAAAGCACGCTGACTTATGTACAATCTTAAACAGATTAATAATAAATACAATAATAATGACTCCATATACACATACATGTATCGATGATTCATGGTGGTTTTTTTCTCCTTAGCGATCAGCTGTGGCCACCCAGGAAGTCCTATATACGGTCGCACAGTGGGGAACGGCTTCAACCTCAACGACGTGGTCAGCTTTGTTTGTAACCGGGGTTATGAGATGGAGGGGCCTGCACGTGCTCAGTGCCAGGCCAACCGCCAGTGGAGCCACCCGCCCCCAACGTGTAAAGGTGGGGAGAAAAGTTAAGTGTATTCACCCCTAACCTTATTTATCCCCAACCTTTGACACCACCTTAGTGCCTATCTTTATTTGCCCTTACTGTAGTACCCATCCCTATTTACCCCCCTGCCATTTTCATTTCACCTCAATTCTACCTCTAACTTTGTTCAACTCAAGCACCTCTGCCATTATGACTGTAAAAGTAATTTGTACCAACACAGAAAAGTTCAATTTCCTTTAAAAAGCTACTTTTTCCCCTTCATTTAATGAAGTTTTGAGGTAGATATAACAATCCCTCCAACCTGTTCCTGGCTCCAGTCTCGAGAATGGAAACTTGTTTTCGATAAGACATAAATTGCAACCCCAGATTGTTCAAATTACAATCACAGCAACAAGAAAAAGCTTCAGTCACAAGGGGTATGTGCACAAGCTCCCTGTGCTCTGCCCTGTCTGCAGAATGAAATGCCAATGAACCAAGTAAAATTAGAAATGCTGCATAATGATTACAAGCCATAACCCTTCTTGGGTGCTGGATCCAATACAGAAAAGCCTGCCTCACCCTATCATCATTTAACATCACAGCATCCTTATTATTATACCCTATATTACTCTGAAGAACTGCAAGTTGAGAAACACTGGAAAAAAGAAAGGAAGAGGGGGAGAGAAATCACCCTCTCTGGTTCGTGCCAAATAACACATGCTTTTCTGTCTCTCTTTCTCTCCATTTGTGTGTGTCCGTCTCTGTGGCTCTCTGTGTATAGTGGTCAATTGCTCTGATCCAGGCATTCCAGCCAACTCTATCCGGCAGAGTAAAATAGAGCACGGCAACTTTACCTTTGGCACGGTGGTGTTTTACGACTGTAACCCCGGGTATTACCTGTTTGGATCCCCTGTGCTGACATGCCAGCCTACTGGCCAGTGGGACAAACCTCTTCCTGAATGCATAGGTTGGTATCACTCTGCTTTCCTAACTTCACAAGCTACAGACAGACAAGAGTGGAACTGGGTCTTCTTATCTTGAATATATTAGAAATCTTCTTACGTTGTTTGCGTTTGTCGCTTTTCCTGGGGAGTATACTACGAACAAGTCTGACATAGCCAGGCTTTGTTAGTGTACGTCGGCTCGACAAAAACTGAAGCCCCAGTCAGAGATAACAGGTGGTTATCGGCCTTCTTTGTTAACTCAGACTTTCTGCTTCAGAGTCTGTGCACACTCATACAAAAGGTGTTTAACGCATCATATGACTGTTGAATCGATTGTGAGCAGCTGCTTCACTCAACAGATTATTTTAATGGAGAACAATGAGGAACATAAAAATGTATGGCTGAAAAAATTACTGCTACTGCAAATAATGCAAGACAGAAATGGTGGTATAAAACTGTTAAAACATGTTTATATTTATTTTACTGATCAATGCAGCCACTTATTTCTAACTGGCAGCTGTACATTCAATCTGTTAAACTTTAAGCTTCATAAATCAATGTTGCTGATTGAATGTTCTCTGTAGTAAATCACAATAGAAAAGTTTTGAATCTGTGTTCTATCGGCTGCAGTACAAACAGTCTAAACAGACCTAAGACCAAATCAGGACCAAACATAAAACATATTTCTGCGATTTCTGCATCACCAGCTATGTACATGACAGGTTCTCGTGGCAGCGCAGTTATATTAGCAACCTATAGTTCAACATGTTTCCAGATAAAACGTGTTGTATCCTCAGCTGAGAATCTGTCGAGAACCGTCAGGAAACTATTTGTTTAAAGAAAGACGCTCCTTACAGCTAATTTAAATCCCAAACTCTGAACTCTAACAGGTTACAAGAGAGCCTTCTTGGTGACACTGAACACTCTGACTTTAGGCTCAACATATCTTGCTATTCCACAAATCTCACTCTCTGTCTTTTTCCCAAGCTGTGTTGAGTCAAACAAGCTTTGTTCCCAACATTTCTCTCTCTCCGGATCTCCAGTTGTGGACTGTGGTCATCCCGGCTCTCCCCCTAACGGTGTGCTGAGTGGAGATAAGTTTACATTTGGTTCAACGGTTCGATACTCCTGTCTGGGCGGAAGGCAGCTGAAAGGAGAATCATCCCGGACTTGTCAGCTCAGTGGGATGTGGAGCGCCCCTATGCCCTTCTGCTCTGGTAACTAGTTTAACCTCCATTCAATATACAGCATTTAATGTCCACTCTATCAGAGGGAAAGATGGATAGACTGGACTTGGAGATGAAAGGGGAGACGTCTGAGGCATGTAAGCCCACCAGAGAGTGGAGCACTTCATGACTTTACGTCTTGCGGGCACATTTTCTTCAAGCCTTTGCACTCAGTCAGAGGGATAATGGGAAGGATGGATGAACATATAGAGGGAAGGGTTGCCGCATAGAAAAGAGAATATGTCAGTACCTGTCTGTCAAAAGGGCTCTGGAGCATAACCTTGCTCTACTGTACCCTCACAGTCACCTCCATCCTGGACTTGGATGCATTTCTCCTTTTGATAATCAGATTTTTATGAACCTGCTTGAGATGCAATGACAATGGGTTCTTAAAGTATAAATATTTATATCCTTAAATATTCAAATGTACATTTCCAATGCATTTTCTCTAGAATTAGCTTTTCTTTCCAAGGTGAGTGGGTTTTGAGACTATATTGTATAGTGTAGATGCACTTCTGTCATTATTCTGTAAAGTGGTTTACACAAGCCAATTTCCTCCCCGCTGGATTTCCTGTATATGCATATCGTGCCACTTATTGAGCAAGATTGTCTCTCCGGACAGAAAGCCTCCTTACCTTTCCATCATGTATAAACAAACCGTCTAAGTTATATGGTTCTCAGTTGGCTGGCTGGGAACATGATTATGGCTCTCCAGACTGAGAGGCTCCCAGCTGCCGCTTATATAACGTACCGAGTGAAAACGCATTCCAGACAAGTTGACTAGAATACATTGTTATTTACAGCAGTTGCCTGGGGGAGACACGAGGTGAGGGAGGGTAATAATTTAAGAAGAAGTGATTCATGGTTTTCACCTGGCAGGTTGGTACCAGGGCCCTGCACAGCTCAGGGTTCAGGCCATCGTAGCAGAACTGGCTCTGTGATTCAGCATCACGATGGTTAATAGGCAGTTCTGATGTAACGTTGTTTGTGGTATTTCAAGGGGAAAGAGTCAGTTATGCACATATTTAACCAAGAGGGTACAGTCATTCCTGAAGCCTGAAGTCTGATTTTATGGGGATTTTTTTTCTTGTATTCACTTTTACAGGGTTTTAAGACATGGACTCGAGTCAGATATGGCAAAAATCTGAAATTTGAATTCGACCTTGGTGTTCCAGTAGTGTAAGCCTCAAACTACTTGACACCTTACTCCCAAAAGTCTGGGATTTACAAATCCATTCAGCCATCAGTGTTCTTTCCTGCTACAGTTAGATTTTAAGAACAAGATATTAAGCCAGTCACATCTAGGTCTTGCTCAGCCACACATCTTGAATGTGTATTTATTATGCTTATGAAATAAAATCCTTTAGTTTAAGCTACACATAAAACAAACTTCATACGCTGGTCTTAAGCAAAATGGTCAAATATTCTTTGTCATTCTGATACTAATTCTTGAGATCAGTTGCAGTTGGTTTGGGATTTGTTTATAAAGATTTAGGACTTCAACTCAGTCTCAGTTGTACTGAGCTCAACTTAGACTTGATGCAGCTGAATTGTACTCATCCAGCATCTCTAAAACCTTAAATAGACTGTTCAGTATTTTGATATATACACTGATTTGCAGGCAGATTTGAGTCACATTTATGCCACCGACAAGTCTGTCCGTAGAATATGACGTGATGTCTGGGAGGTGAGATTAGAATAAATGGCTAATATTTCTTTCCCAAAGGTACAACAAAAAATCTACCTAATATTTCCTATATTGTTTGTCTGATCATTACAGAACCTGTATGAAAGTTTTGGAAGTGTAGTAATAACCAGGTGTCGTTTCAGGTCATTTAGGAGACTGTGATTTACTTTAGGAGGTTGAAATTTGCAGTTTTTATACTTTAGATTTTGTTCAGATTAAGCAAGTGTGTTATTTACAGAACTTTAAAGGTGCTAGTCAATGGAATTCATTGCATTTGGACAGAGCTAGGCTAGCGTTTTCCTATGTTTCTAGTGTTTATGTTATGCTCAGCTATGCTCAGTGGAAAACAAATAAGCGCATTTCCAAAATGTTTAACTTTTCATTTAAAAAGAATATTTTCATTATTTAGGTTT
Source organism: Acanthochromis polyacanthus (assembly GCF_021347895.1). NCBI lineage: Eukaryota > Metazoa > Chordata > Actinopteri > Pomacentridae > Acanthochromis > Acanthochromis polyacanthus. The sequence goes on along the minus strand of NC_067123.1, from coordinate 34,890,470 downwards.
AATTTGATTAGTTGTACTTTCTGCTATAACCTTATGTACCTGAGGATACATGGTAACTTTGCAGATGAATCTTTGTGTTTAAGTCTAGTAGAGTTGTGTAGTCGGTTGGGCAGTGTCTTTAAAGAGGCGAGTGTGTTTGTTCCCTGACTGGTGGAGGATGTTCGATCTGTTCCCAATAATCAGGAGAAAGGTCATTAATTTAGCTACACACCATTTCCTCATACTGTTAAAGACAAATACTGATGGCACTATGCGGCACAGTATTATTTATTTACATCTGAGAAGCCAAGTCTAAATCCCGAGGCATTGCAAAAGATGTTATGTCATTATGTGTTGTGTCAGTGCTATGTGTAAGCTCAATTTAGCATCAGGCCTCCAGGTATTTGCAGTATAGTACAAACGGAGTCAATGTGAAATTAGGTTATTTGTCAAAAGTGTGAAGGAAAAACCCCAAAAACACATTTTAGAGCATTAACAAAAATAGGCAGCAATGATCACCAGTGTTTTGAATAGCAAGATGTTAGTTCAGGCTCGGGCGTTAGCGTGACAATGTGTGGTGTTGTGTGTGAAAGCGTGTGAGTTCCCAGGAGCGTGCTCTGTCTGTCAGACAGAATTTGCTGACCAGGCGCCTCTGCAAGGGCACAAGGATCACACACACACACACACAATCACCAACACACACGCACACTATCCATCAGCCAGCATGCACACACTGACACATACAATGTTAAGGCAGACATATGCCACTCATCACCAACATGTGTCCCATCCACTAGTATTCGTTAGCAGCCCCGTGTTATACCGGTGTTCCACTAGAACTCGACTTTACAATGATAGCTCAATAACATGTCATATGAAGTGATAAAGTCACATTTTCGATATTTATTGCCTTTTCATCTCTTTATCTTATATAGGTTGTACAGTTTTGAAATTCACTTTTTGTAAATTATGCAGCTAAATCCTTGAGTCAGTACAAACTAGCCTGTCATTGATCTAAGTCTGTCTCCATGTTCCTCTCGCTGTAGGTGACACAGCTGGCTCTTGCGGCGATCCTGGCATCCCCTCGCATGGTTCAAGGGAACAAACAGATTTCAGAATCCGTTCCAAGGTCTACTTCACCTGCTCAGAGGGCTACGATCTCATTGGTTCTTCAGAGAGGATGTGCTTCCCTAACGGGACCTGGTCTGGCACGCAGCCCTTCTGTAAACGTAGGATGATACTTTATTTGATCTCAACCTATCCTAATCCAGAACTTTGACGCTGATTCAGTTATAGATCCACACGTCTGCTAAAATTATCAATCGTCTTTCCTGCAGCCGTCCAGTGTGGTAACCCTGGCACTCCCAGTAACGGCAGAGTGTTTCGTCTGGATGGAACAACGTTTTCACACTCTGTGATCTATTCCTGCATGGACGGCTACCTGCTCACTGGCGCCACCACCAGGCTGTGTCAGGCCAACGGTACCTGGTCAGGAGTTCAGCCAAACTGTACCAGTAAGTTACCTGTTAACACTTTCCCAATAGCCTGATACATCGATTTATAGGTAATTTAACAATACCCCTCGTTCCAAAAACCAATACAGTTCTCTGCTATATATTTTTGTTATATCCTTATTACTTTGAAAGGGCACTCATGAGGTGACTTAGAGGCTAAAGAGCAGACTGTCAGCTATATTTAATACTTACTATATATAATGAGAGTATTAAATCCTTGATTTGGCATGACATCTGCACCCATAAATATCCCCAAATTCCTGTTGTGAGACTGTAAGTTTTCCTTTCCACCCCTTTGCGACACTGTTTTATGCCCAGTTTTAAATTATTCTGCAACAGTATAGGCTCTGAGTAATGAAATGAGCCTCAAATCTGGACGCTCTGGGTACAGACTTTTATAGAGTGACATGAATAACCTTGATCGTTGTTTACTTTAGCTAATTTGCTTTTTGAACTCTGGGGGAAAATTCCCAAGAGTAAATAACCATAAAATAAAACATTCCATTCCCATGTGAAATATGACCAAAGCCATAGCTGAACAAGTGTTAATCAGCGATGTATGTTTACCATGCACTGCAGATTTTATTTGCTTGCATACAAGATTTCAAGACCTGCTAGAGTCTTACACCAACAATTAACAATGCTCACAAAATGCCTTGTTAAATACACTTCTACATTGTTTCCAAAGCTGAACTTCACTTAGTAACACCACCACATGAAGAGAACTTCAGTGTTATCTTAAGGTTTTTCTCTTCCCTGACTTTCATAAACTATGCAAAGAAATACATTTTGAACTATCCAGCAGGATGGGACAAAGAGATAAAAATGCTGAGAAACCAAAATGATAAAATATGGGTTCCTGGAAGGGAAGAACAGTTATACCTGACTCAAAGGGATTGGCTTTTACAGTAGATTACACCACATCTATTAACAGGCATGACAGTATCTGGGGGTGGGCTTAAAAGCATTTAAACTGCCTATTAGACTATGAAGGACAGCGCCTTAAAAGTACTGTCAGGGGAGTCCTAATGCCCCTTAAAAGTCCCAGGACAACTTTGGCCATTTTTAATATCACTGTTGTTTCATTCATGAGAAGTGAAGTCTGTAAAGGAATGTTACAGTATAATCAGGGATTTACTATATTCTCCAATCTCCACAAATTCAACATATCACTATGAGTAGATAATAACCCGCAAGTCTCTCTTTTGGATCACAACATTTTGAAGCAGTTTCTTGGTGTTCTTTCCTTCTGTCACATTTTTCCTTACTGTGGGCTCATTTTTCACTGTAATATAAAGTCTTGGAAAAACACAACTATGGCTAGAATTAGAAAGAACTCAATAATAGTTTTTGTGCTCAACTGCAAAGACATTTTTTGTTTTATTCCAAAATCTGTTTAGAGCAAATTTTTTTTAGATGAATTTTAAATTCAGATATGTAGAATAAAGGGATTTTAATGAAATATACCAATTTTAAGAGCTTAGATTTGGTCAAGCTTCCTTTCCTTTCCTTTCCAAATCTGATGTGTATTTATCAAAGGGTCCTTTCAAGGGCTAGAACATTTTGCACCGGTGGAAAAGGACTGAGAACAGAGAAAAAAAGTGATGGATCTAACTATTCCTTCCCCTCCTTTGTCCCTCTACCTTCCCAATCTTCTTTCACTACCAATCTATCTGTCATATCTTTACTTCTGTCACCTTTGCTGTCCCTCTGCCTTTCTTTTTCGCCCTTTTTAACATTTGAATTACTAGTATATAAAAGAGCACAGATAAAGGAGTACTAAGCAATTTAAAATTCCAATTATCTTGTGCCGCAGCACGACCTGTAAAGTAATCTTCATCTTTGTCCCGTTTTGTCCACTCCAACTCCACTTGTCCACCTCCGTAGTGATAAACTGTGGAGATCCAGGTATGCCGGCTAATGGACTTCGCTACGGAGAGGACTTCACGATCAGTCAGAACGTTTCCTTCCAGTGCCAACCCGGATACAGAATGGAGGAAGATGGATCACCTGTGAGGATGTGCACCCAAAATGGGACATGGAATGGGAATATGCCAATTTGCACAGGTAAATTGTAAATCAACACCCTCCATTCTGTTTAAATAGAACTTATGCTTGTATTGGAACCGTCACAGAAACATTGAGCATCTGTAGATATGATGGAGAAGTGCAGTTTTATGTCATCATGTTGACAATTGCTTAGTGCTGATTTGAAGAAAACTCGCACTTTATTCTGCAACACATCTACATGTAACAGCACTGGGCAAGTCATAGCAATAGGAAGGTATAAGACCTGTGCATGTACTGTCACATCTACCTTACTATTAAATGTAAAAGGAATCATCATTTTTCCTTTAAATTAGATTTCTGTGTGAAATGTCCATGAACATTATGTTACTGGTAAAGAAAACTCCCCACATGTACTTTTAGTCAGCACAACTTCTGTATTCAAAAGTGAGCTCTAAATACCACTTTACATCCTTGTAACTTTATCAGCACTGACACAGCAGATTCTGCTCACTTTGCAGTCTGTGCCTGTGCAGGGAAAAACAAGAAATACAAATAAATCAAATAAAATCAGTCCCATGGAACATGTCACCACCGCTGCAGCTGCTAATGTACCATAATCACGGTGAATTTAAACCGAACTGAATTGAAACGACTGGATGTGATTGGAGACAAAAATACCTACTTGATATTAACCCTGGTAAATTCTAGTAAAATTATGAATTCAATCAGTGGCTGGGTTCAATCATGTAATCAAGCAATCGGATTCTCTTCAGTGAATTTGCAGGGCAGCATCACCTGGAGTGGCTCAAAGCATGATACATGTTTGGTTTTTTTCTTTCTCGTTTCTCCCCCAGCGGTGACCTGCTTGGCTCCCCCTGCCATCAGTAATGGGGTACTGCAGGGCAGTGACTTTGAATGGGGCAGCAGTGTGAGCTACAGCTGCTCACCTGGATATGAGCTCTCATTCCCAGCCGTCCTGACCTGTGTAGCCAATGGCACCTGGAACGGCATGCTTCCACAATGTCTGCGTAAGCAACACACACGGAGCACACACGACTTGGCACAAGAACATGTATCTGAAACCACCGATCACAGTTGGATGCAAAATTTGTCCTTGAGCTTCTTAAAAAAGTGCGTACTTGTCAGCATTTTTATTAAAACAGAGCTTTTGTTCATGCGTCTCTGTGTTTGCAGCCAAGTTTTGTGGTGACCCAGGAACTCCAGTCGGTGGCTTCAGAGAGGGACGAAGTTTCATCTATCAATCAGAAGTGTCCTTCAGCTGCGCTCCACCTCTCATACTGGTTGGCACAGCGACCAGACTCTGTGAAAGCGATGGTACCTGGAGTGGGCTGCAGCCACGCTGTATCGGTAGGTTTAGTCGTTTGTGTGTAACCCTAACCCAAACCAACACTTTCAGGAATTCTAAATATCATCCAAATATTTGTTTCTTTGACTTAACTGAAGGTGGATCTTTAATCCAATTTTTTCTAGAACTTCAAAAAAATGTTTTAACTTTAAAAATTTTGCTAATCTGTAACCTTCATAACATACAGTCCTACAAGAATCTGTTTTATTTCTTACTGACATAACTCTAACTGTAAAAATGCATAAAATGGCTTAAAGTTGTGGTAGAATTTGATATTTCTTGATGGCTTGAGTTTAACTGTCGACACCAGAACCACCCTTTCTTTGATACCTTTCTTTGAGAAATATCAACGTGTTTATGTCCACAACACTTTTTTTTTCTCAATCAACAAAAACTCAAACATCTACAAAAGGACTTTGGTCCAAAAACTATGGCCTCTTTAATTTAATTTGTGAGAATAAAGAGAGAAGTAGTACACAAGATCATAAATCTGACCAGACATTTAAGTCGGCTTTTGTTGCTTTTCATGCTTGGATTTACAGATAAACTTTGGTCTGGATCGAAAGAAAGTCTTAAGATTCAATACTCAGCCCCACAGGTCTAAGTCATCCAACTTTCAGCAAAGTCAAAACTTTCATGCTGCATTTCTGAATAAATTCAGAACTTTAAAAGAAAGTTTCCCAGTATTATATACAACTAAGTCCCAGACTTGGCAAAATGCAGCACCAAGGCCTTTAACCTCCACCAAAAATTGATTTAAGATTTTACCGATTGCTTTTAAACAGTTCCTGACTTTATCATCGATCATTTATCCCCACATGAGCTGGAACACAGCCTAGTATCCTTGGCCAGGGGTGTCTTACCCACTTCAAAGTCCAGGTTAAAATTAAAAGGCAGTGTTGGTTGGCACACTAGAGATTCCAAACTTCTGAATGAGATTTCTCAGGAGGTCATTTTCGCGAAATAAGCTTCTTCTTTTAAATAACACATCAAAACTTAGTACTACAGGCTTCTTTTTCATGCTGTTCCTTTGCTGTACATGGGTTTTCTTTTGATTAATAGCAAGATTGCTTGATAATATAATATCAGCTTGTTTCTCAATGTGTTTGCCATCCCGAGTGAAGATTTGTGTGGGCATATAACCTATGAGACACATTAGATGGTTTATGCTACCCGTCATTTTGTTATCACTGTTTTGTGGCTCACTGTGTTTCTCTGATAGCCCCCTGCCTAATGATCATTGCAATTAATGACCTAATATTATGGAGTTGACAGCCACATTTCAGTGTAGTCATGGGTTGGCTGTGCAGAGCAACTTCTGTTCGGTAAAAGTCAAAGTTACAGACTTATTGGAATAATAATGAATAGTGACTGGGAACTCATCTGAGACAGTCTTGTTAATGACGAGGCAGCGTTTGGAGGACAAGCCTCAAAGAATGTGAGTGAAAGTATCATTTCCAGATTGACAACATTTCCTCATAAAACAAGTGTTTTGTTTTTTTTTTAGTTAGAGAGGATCAGCATAGTAGTTGTTTTGCTGCATTTTAGATACAGTATTCTGGCTTTTGAAAATGACTTCAATGAAGATTGCAACCTTGTGCGTCCGCAGTTTTAGCTTTAGATAATTGGCAGTGTGGTTTTCCAGTTGCAGCATGGCTCACTAAAAGCATTCCAGTGGATCATTTCACAAAGGCCATTTGCGAGCACTGCTCACATGCAGTTTGCAAATTATGGTAGAGCCATTTCACATTGGCACTAACAAATTACAGATGCGTCTTAAGGGGCTCATGCGTGCTTTGCATGGGTCGCAAGTATGGCATTTGATCTGATTAGGTCAGTGTGCAGAAATGAACATGAGAGGAACTTGCAAACTCACGTTATATATTGAATTTGGTTGAAAGTGCCTTAAAGCAGTTTGTTCTTCAGCAGTGGTGCCTTTGAGTCCACTGGCTCACCAGCTATGATGACAGTTGACTGTCACCAGCAACACAAACACAATGTCTGCAGTAGATACTGGGGTTTACCTATAATATTTTATGACATACAGTGACTGCCGTATTGGCTGAGGAACCCTCAGAATCCCAAGCAGTTTTTCTTTTCCTTTGTGGGCTATTTTTAAGTTTTCAAATCCTGCATCTTGATGGAAATATCACAATTATGGCAGAGGGAACATAAAAATATTGTTTTTTTTTTTGTTTGTTTGTTTTTTGCAGTATGCCAAAGTTAGAATTCCACAAGTCATAAAAAAGAGAAAAAGAAAGTTGAATATCTGATTTTATATTTTACAAAAAAGAAATCTACATGTACAACATGCCCACAGATGTTACCAGTAATAGCTTGAATTTCCATCAGGATGAATAAACTATCTTATCTATCTAATCTACCTATCTCTGGATGGACTCTGCATACTATAGATATTTTTTGTTACCTACATTTTTAAATTGTTTCTACACCTGTCTCCTGTCTGCTCCGTGGAAACACAGCCTGCAGTTCATCCAAAAAGTCCAAGAATTTTTGGGACATGACTGCCGTTTGCAGCTGGTCCGTTAATAGCTCCATGGTCACGCCGAGGAGTGCAGAATTTTTTGATTTTTCAAAACATTTGGTGCAAATGCTTAATTTCTTCTGTTTTTTTTTAAACATTACATGTAGAATAAAGTGAGTTGAATGAAATGTCATGGAACTTATTTTTTTTATCATTTAAACTGTTTGAAACTAAAATTAGATTCAGTTAAGTTTCCCAATAGAATGGCACAGCACAGATTAGCAGCTCAAGGACCTTTAGAAACTTGAAAATGTACATTTTCTTGCTCTAGTCAATTGGGTAGTTCTGGCCATTCTTTGAAACATAACGTGTCTTTTACAAAAAGTCCAAATTAAATGAAATATACAGATACAACATGCCCATATGTGCTCACAGATGTGACTAATACTGGAACAACTCGACATACTAGAGATATTTTTGTCTGTCTAATTGTTTGCACACTTGCCTCCTCCTCTGCTCTATATAAACACAGCCTGCAGTTCATCCAAAAACAGGCATGTGGCTGTTGGTTGCAGTTTAGTCTTTAATGGCTTCATGATTGCACTAATGAAAAAAAGTTTTTTGAAGAATCAGGTGAAAGCAGTTTTTTTTGCTTCGTTTTTTTTTTTTTTTTATAAAGAGATGTACAATTAAGTGAGTTGGATGAATTGTCATGGATTTTTTTTTTTTAGCATTTACACTTTTTAAACTTAAACTTGATTTGACACATCACAAAGGAATAGTTCAGGGACCTTTGGAAAGTTAAACATTTGCAGTTTCTGGCCATTCTTTGAAGCACACTATGTCTTTCTAATGCACTGACAGGTCAAAGGGCTCAAATTGAGGCAGCTGAGTATTCATTTCTAATTCAAAATTTGACTGTATTGCTTAAAGTGAAGTTCAGATACTATTGTGATGCTTTCGATCTCTGAAGGTAGGGAACTGCACTATTGTATAATTTATGGTATTTTTAATCTGAATATATTTTTATGCAAAAAATTAATTCCTTCCTTTTGAGAGCTGGGTCGCCGGTGTTCTAACTTCAGTTGGCAATAGACCAACTGTGTCTAAAAATCAAGGTCTGAAAGTTAGGATCCCTATTCAGAAATTGCAGCCAAAGTGCTTGCTCATAAGTGAGACAACGCAGTACACACTGTAACTTACAGTATTTAGTAAAAAAGCTTCAAGGAGGACACATCCACATTCGACTTCAAACAAGCTGCTGCTATCGGGGGATTAAGAAGAAAATGAGAAGGGATATTCAGTACACATTACTAATGGTCCCGCTGGGTCAATTCACCACCACATGTGATGCTTTAGAGCACCACTTCACATGTGTGATTCAGAGCAGGTGCTTAAACATCGAGTATGGTGATGAATTGTAATAAATGAGAGCGTTTGTAGTGCGAGCAGACACCCGACTTTGACTTCCTTACATCCGGTACATTTACAGCCGCTATAAAGTCGAACGTTGCTTGTGAAATGGATAAACTATAAATAGAAACCTGCCTCTGAAATGTAACTTCACTGATGTAAGGAATGAAACCGTAACTGCTGAGAAAGAAGTCGTTACAAGGTAAGTGAGATGCTCGTGAAGGGGAATCTTTCTGTAATATATCATAATTGACTTTTGCAGATACACAAGCATGCACACAAACATAATTGCAGTTGTGTGTTAGTGAAACAAAATGAGTTTTGAGCTAAAGCAGGCTGCTCTTTAAACAAGACGGAATGGGGAAGAGGAGGGTGGGCAGACGAAGATATAGTGACATGGGAAGATAGAAAGAGAGAGGAAAAGAGGAGTTATGAAGAGAGGCAGAGAGGTAGAAGGAGACAACAGTAAGAGAGAGAGAAAGAGGGCAGAGAGAGAGGTAGAGAGAGAGAGGTGGAGAGTGAATCTGTCATTTCGGAAGCTGTATTGAATCGAGCTCTGCGTCAGGATGTGCTCTACATGCTGATGACCCTGCCACACACACACATTCGCTCACACACACACATTCGCTCAGAGCTGGCCCCACTTCGTTTTCTGATAAAGTGCTACTGCCCCCTGCTGTCCTCATGGCATATATAACCCACTGTTACCATGACAACAGAGGAGAGGAAAGGAGACTTGAGAGAGAGAGAGAGAGAGAGGATGTATAATGCTGCTGCTAATTTATCTTTCTCCTAGATTTTTGGGTGTAATTACTTACACTCTTGTGCTGTTCTTTTCAGAACCAACCAAAACCAGCTGTGATAACCCAGGAACGCCACGCTATGGCTCCCTAAATCGGACATACGGTTTCAAGGTAAAATTCATTATTTCTACCTTCCCAACCAAGACATTCAACTTAGAAACTGTGGTATGCTGATTTCAGACATGCTTAAGCACAATTCATATATTTAAGCAAGGAAAAACAAAGGTGTATAGCAAAGCTTCAGCTTGTAATGCCTGCCCTTCTAACTATACATCTTGTTTAATCGCAAAAGAAAATATAATAGATATGATAACTACTATAGATAAAGAAGTTGTTTTGGCACATTTGATATAATCTGTCTAGGCAGACTGCAAATTATAGAAAGAGAAAGGAAGGATAGATGGAAAAACTGGAATCCTCAGGCAAAATATATCCTTTAAATAAAGAAGACAAGACATTTTCTATAGTAAGAGTCTCATCCATCCCACAAGACCATAAGGGAGGTGTCTTATCGGCCTCCAACTCATTTTGCAGCATGACAGTGACTCCAAACACACAGCCATAGTCGTGGAGAACTATATCCAGTGAGAGGAAGAACAAGGAGTCCTGTAACAGATGGTATGGCCCCCACAGAGCCCTGATCTCAAAATCAAGTCAGTCTGGGATTACATGAAGAGACAGAAGCAGCTGAAACAGCCTAAATCCACAGAACTGTAGCAGCTTCCTCAAGATGCTTGGAACAATCCACCTGCCAAGTACACTGAGAAACTTTATGCAAGTGTTTCCCCAGAGAGACGGTGGTTACACAAAATATGAATGGAATTTAGTCATTTACTGTCCTTAGAAATTACAATTCCACAGAAATACTTTTGAAAGCATTATCATCTTATTTTGAGTGCCAAAACCACTTGTCAACTTGAGCTCGGGAAAATTTAGACTTGGTTTTTTAAGGGGACTGTTATTTGACAGACCTGCTACCTATGAAAGTAATTGTTAATTATTGTTAAAGAGGCTGCTACCTATACAGGATGGAGGTGGCAGAATCTCCAACAGTTGATATGTTTGCCTTCATTTGGTGGTTGACAGTATAAAGCAGACAGCAAAGCGGAGGAAAAGGGTTGTTGTGCAACTACGGTCCCAAATAGTCTCAAGTTGGGCAAGCTGTGAAAACAATGGGAAGTAAACCCCAAAACAATCAGGACGCCCCATGATTTTATTCTTTTTTCTTTTATTCTCCCTTGAAATTAAAGACAATGTAATTTAGGTATGTTCCCAGTGTTTTGCACTGCCAAAAAAACTCCAAAAACTTCAAAACCTGCTACAGCCAGGACATAAAGAGGCATTTTTACTAAAACTACAACAGTATTATTCATAACCACTTGATGTGATGAACCCACACTGCTGAAGCATTAATCCAGCTAAACTTTAGAATGCTAACTGTGGATGTTTATGTGTTTCTGTCTCGGTGATGTAAGGATGTTTGAATTTATTTTTAAAGGCAGTTGCAGTCATTACACAGCAGTTATCTGCATGTCTTTGTACCTTTATTAAGCTCACTCAATAAGAGCTTTAAAACAATTCAAATCAAGCATTTTATTGCGTGTGTTTTTGTTGGCATAGCAATAACTCCTCAGTTACAATTACTGTCTTCTGTGTCATCTATCATCACATTCCGCTACTAAGAAGTTCCTCTGAAGATATTCATACTCCTCTGGCAAGCCAAACTGTCAAACTCTCTTTATCGCTGTCTGTGTGCGCTTTTGTGTCTCTCTCTTTGTGCACAGGTGGGGAGTGTTGTGTCATTTCAGTGCCAACCAGGTCATTTGATTCAGGGATCTTCCTCCAGAACCTGCCAGCCTGATCTGACATGGAGTGGAACACAACCCGAGTGCATACGTAAGAAACATCTTTTTCAATCTGTTAACTGTTCACCCGTCCATCCTAAGCGTCCGTCAGCTCACCCAAGTGAACAACGTGCCTCTCCAACCCTGCAGCCCACGTCTGTAAGCAGCCAGAGAGCCCTCTCCATGTGGATGTGGCAGGGATGGACCTGCCCGGGTTTGGCTACACCTTAGTGTACAGCTGTCAGCCCGGCTACTTCCTGGCGGGGGGTTCTGAGCACAGAGTCTGCAAGAGTGACGGCACGTGGACCGGAAAGATGCCTATATGTCGAGGTATGCGGTTCGTTTTGTGTTGCATGCCTGTAGTGAGTGTTTTTATCTCGTGAGTGTTTGAATGTGTGTTGCTCAATGACACTTCACACACTGAAACAGACCGGCCATCTGGAGTGCGGTGAGATCCCATGGTGGGGTGGTCAGCCTGTAGACTGGCGGTGAGTCTGGCAGCTCTAATACAAAAAAGATAAAAAACGTCCCACGGTGTTTTGTCCCTTCGCTAGATTGGCCAGCCAGGGCCTTACAGGTGAGGTCAGGAATTCATCGCGCCTCATGAGTCCATTTTTCTTCTCCCAACAACTTTACTAAGAGTGACAGATTGATTTTTATCGAGCTTAAATGCATCCCGTTGAGCCACAGACAGCTGGTGGAAATTGTAGCTTTACTAAGTAAAAACAAAGACATCTACAGTACAAGGGTTCAAATATGGGTCCGTTGGAGCTTCACAAGTTTTCCAGTTGGTAGTTTAAAGCGTAAATATTGTAAAATTAGGTTAATCCTCTGATAATAAATTATGCTTGTACACATATTTTAAAAAAGTAGATGTATTTTACGCCATTCTGGGTGGTTTCCAAGCCTTTCTTTGCTTGTTGTTGTATTGTTTCATACCAGCCACAACTTCCATCAGCAAATACTAAGGTGTAGATTCCCCAGATTGTACATGCAATTCCAATTTGTGCGCTGTCTTCAGCTCCAAAATGCGTGAACCTCGACTTTATTTCTTATTCTTAATCTCCAAAAAATCTTCCTGAATCCTGATTGTGCAAACAAAAACTGCAAGCTCCAATCTTGAAATCATTCCACCAAGGCTGCCGCCCTGTTGCCCCGAAGTAGTCTTTAAAACTGGAGCACTCTCTGATCCAATTTGAGATTCTAGGACAAATGCCATCTCCCTCGCTCTTTCTTACTTGTCGGCAACAATGACTGCATCTTGAAGCAATGATGGAGGCCGTTGTGAGCGGTCAAAGCCCAAAGTGTCACATTTAAAAGGATCTAATATGCACCACAGTTATTGGACTCGAACTCTATTAGCATTTCTCTCCCTCCAAATAACCATTGCAGAGGTTTATTTTGCTTGACCCTTTTCAACACGCTTCTCACTCATTATGCACATGTGTAACTAAGAGTGGCCAACACTGCATTCTAATGTGGTTATTTGGGAGCTTAAAATGGGTTCTTCCCTGGGTAGAACTGCTTTCTGGGGATGTTTGCTAATAGAGCTATATGTTAAACAAGATGCAGAGAAAAACAATTTAACATATTTTCATGCTGTGTCCCTACAGCTCTGCTAACGAGTTTTAAAAACACATCGTCTTCCTCCCTCTGTTTTTCTGTCTCATATGCAGCTGGAGAGAAGAAGAAACCTGTGAAACCAGTAACAGGAACTCCCAGTCCGAAGCTAAACGGTCAGTTGTGTCTTCTTCATTCCAGACTAGTGCAAACTAGACCATTCCTTGTCTGTTCTTGACTCTCCTTATCTATTCTGTTTTCGTCTGGTTTAGTCTGAGGTTCAGTAAATTGCTCAGTTCTTCTCCAGACTGATGTTCTTCTTGTGTCCTTGTCGATTTTATTGCACTTTACTGCTTTCCATCGTAGTTCTAAATAATTTATTTTTCCTCACTACACATAGAAAGGTAAATTAACCGCTGTGATGTTCTGCTCTTTTCAATGCTGCGGTTTTGTTCAGCTCTCTATTTTTCAGCTCGGCTCTGTTGTGAGCTGTCCTATTCTGTTGTAGTTCAAAGCCTCCTTTTACCTCTCATTGCACATGAAGTTCCAATAGCTGCGGCAAGCACAAGGTCCTGTACCTATCATAGCAGGAAGCAGCCCTTAAATCTCCTGAAAGATTCTGCCAAAAAGCCACACAGGAAGTCTTTGTTTCTCGCTACAGCACATGTTGAGATGACATTAAACATAGAGGAAAAGTAGGAACTTTGTGATACCTTGAATAGAGTTTTTTTACTCCGAGGGCAATACTTTAAGCTATATAATTCTATATAATTCTACAGCAGATTGAAATTTGAAGCTACACTTTATCTTTAGTTGACAAGCATATACCAAAAGCCACACAAAGCAGCAGTTTCTTCTTTGTGTGTACATATTGTGGTGATACTAGTTAAAGTTTGGTATGAGACAGTAATTTGTGACTATTGATCAATAAGCGATTTCATTCTTTTGATATTTTTTGGACTAACAATCTAATAAAAAAAAGGTTAAAAGACAGGAGATACCTTGATCTAAATCAGTTCTCATCTCTTCTACATTCTAGTTCCAGATGATGTCTTTGCTCCAAACTACATATGGAAAGGTTCCTATAATTACCGTGGGAGGAAACAGCCCATGACCCTGAGCATCACCAGCTTCAACTCCACCACTGGAAGAGTCAACGTTACCCTTAGCAACGGCAATATGGAACTGCTCCTGTCAGGCATGTTGGATTATGGCTAATTATTCTGCACTCTACACAATACTGCACATAGAGGAAATATAGCAGGGCATGATAAAAGAAAAGGCCATGCTAATTTTTCATGGTTATTGTACATTAATGCATACCATCAAATGGTAGCTAAACACCCAGAGATTACGTGTAACATGGAACACCTACAATCAGCAGTCGAAGAGAACTAAGAACACTTTTGATCGTTTAGTCAGCTCTGTATAAATGGACTATTAGTGTCTGAATTTCACTTCTTTCTCAGAGCCACCATGATCCTTTTTAATATTGTTACAGTATTTCCCACAAACACACACACACACACACACACACACACACGTACCTCCCAGGGTCCTACAACAGCGTCAGCAGGAGGTTAAGACCCTATTAAAACACAAATCCTGTTGAAGCTAGAATTGGTTCCTGGAGTAGCAGAGAGCACAAACACCATATCACAAAACCATGCTGCTATCAGACTTTTAGCATCCCGTCCTCCGGCTTAAAGGAGCAGCTTTAGATCAATAACAGCTAAAGCTGTACTCACACAGTCACAGAAGGGCCAGTGGCCAGTTGCATAAAAGTTGCATGGTTTTTCTTCTTAAGATATCAAGTTTTCTCTGCCAGAGTACTGTTTCTGAAGGAGTTGCTCAACACTGTGGGAAATATACATATGGTTTCTTTCTGAGAGGGAAGCGAGAAGATGATATCGGTTGTGTCTGTGTGTTAGAATGAAGCTGAAGTGGAAATGTGTTCAGTCTATCTTAACTTAAAAAATACAGTCTTAGAAAGCAGCTGTTCCTACCAACACCTCTGAAGCTGCCCAAATATACCGTAATGATGATTTTTGGTTAAGGGGTGACAGTAAATTCTATCTCACAGTTTTACCTTTAATTTAAAAAAATAATAATACATTTTCAGATTTTTTTTTGGACAGCTGCATTCAGGTTGCTGTTTTCCTTTTATTTTTCCTTAATGAAACAACTTTCTTTGCAGTTTTCAACTTAACATGATATGTGTAACTTGCTGATGCACCAGAAGAACAAAAAACCTATCAAGGATCTAATGATCTGTAGCAAGCAGGCCATTATATTCTTTGTTTTATTTTTACCATCGTGTTTGTTCCGTCCTCTTTAGGGGTGTACAAAGCCACTGAGGCCAGGCTGTTGCTGCTGATGTACCAGGTGAACTATGTGAACCAGGGAAACCAGCTGAAAGATTCAGCCATCTCTCCAGCTAAGATTATAGAGGACTCCTGGACCATGGACGGATTCGTAAGTCATGTTTTTCATAAACAATTTACTAAAGTGACATGATCTAAAGGATGCTTTTTTATCGAGAATATAGGTTGAGTAAGACATATCACTGCTCCATGACTGGTTTAAGCTAAACCAACACTGCATTTGTCACCTTAAACAAAAATAAACTGTCTAAACATTGCCCTGTGTAATTCTAAGCATGGCAGTGAAAGACTACATAAATATTTATCATCAAGTACCTGCAGATGGGTCTTAAATATCCCCTCTGGTCCAAATCAAGTTTTTACCTTGTTAACATTTCCATATGGTGTTTTTATACGCTTGAAGACATTTATTGAGCAAAATAAACAGTCAGCACCATTGCTGAATGTTTCTGCCATGAAACTGCAGTATGCCAAAGACTATGTGAAAATCACAATATTAGACTTTTTGGGTTTAATAAACAACAAATCTAAGAAACAACTCTGTCAGTCTGCAGGCTTGAAGTGTCTGTATCACTATTCTTCTTCAGTTTCTGGTTTAAACATGTACGGCAGAATTACTCCAAGATTACACTTGTCACTGTGTATCAGAGTAGTTTTACAGAGTCATGTGTGAGCTGGTGAGTGAAGGAGGCTGAAAATTCACAGATTAGCTTGTTGTACATGTAACAACGGTATGTTGTTATATGTAAGGCATTTTAAAGCATGAAGGAATTCTTTTCAAGGACAAAAACGTCTAACTATGTAACTGATACACAGAGATGCGTTTTTAGGAGTTTAATCAATTATGGAATTCTTAAAACATGCTCATAACCCACAACATATTACTAAACTTCTTCAAATATTTAAACAATGCAGAAAGAAAAATACATCTCTGTTTTATACACTCTGCATTGCTGGTATTTGCGTCTTTGTCTCTTGCTTAATATCTCTCTCTGTGCTCTCTTCCTAAAACTTTTGCTCAGCCAGGCTTTTCCCTCCTTTGTTTCCTTCTCCAGGTATCAGCAGAGCCTGATGGTTCTAGTTATGTATTCCAGGGTTTCATTCAGGGAAAAGACTACGGACAGTTTGGACTGCAGAGACTGGGTAAGACTCTCTTCGGTTTAGTAGCAACACCAGATAACAAGTCTCTCTCGGATGTCAGCTATGAATGACTAGAAATGATAACTGGAAAAACTGCCTGTGAGAACTAATTTAGAAAGTGAGGGGGCTCCTGGTGACTTTATAGCTCACACTGACTAAACCTCCGGTCTCTGTCATCCGCCATCTCCACCTGCAAGTCCTACGTAACCTGCAAATGCTAAGCAGAAAATAATTATGATTCTCCAGCATCTCACTTGTAACCGCTGTGGGGTACATGCCAGTCCTTTGCCAATTACCAGCATCCCCGCCACAGATATCACAGTTACAACTGCTAACAACATAAAGTACAAGACAGCTATTACAAGACATCCGTTCTTTTTAATCATGCAACAATAATTTGTTGCATTAGTTTTCCAGGATAACAAGCTTGTGGTTTCAGTTAGTTGCTTTGTCATGTCAACAAACTAATAGTGTGTATTTCCTTGTCTGTCACAGGTCTGAATATGTCGGAGAGTAACAACTCGCCTCCCCCTCAGCTGGGTACCAACAGCAGTTCTGTGGCTATCGCTATTCTGGTGCCTTTTTTTGCTCTAATCTTCACTGGCTTTGGTTTTTATCTCTACAAACAAAGGTGCGTCCTTAAAAATAAACCTGCATGTAACCACTTGCAGTCCCTCTCTGATTAATTTCAGAGACAGACAAAAAGGATGCGTTCCTGTCAGTTGCATCATTACCTTACTGCTGTTTTTCATTACTCTCATACAAAAAATTAAAAGGGATTGCTGCCTTTTTAAGAAGCTGTCTAATTCATGAAAGCAATAGCTGCCTCAGTGGTTTGGTTGTTAAGATGCTTAAGACACAGTTAAGTCACTGTCTGTTGCAAACTGTGCTGCAAAACAATCCTGTTGAGGAGGTGGTAAATTGGATTTTTCAGAGATATGGTTGAAGCACAATTCACTGGTGTTCACATTGTTAACAGATGCAAATAACTTCTGTTCTGTTGTTAATGTCTAAACAAAAAAAACCTTGCTGAAGGAATTAGTTTTGGATGGGCTGATTGGAATCTCACTAGGCTTCCTAAAAAGCACAACACTCTCTATAATCCTTCTTAAAGCTTGTTCACCATGCTTCTGCTCACAAGACTGCACTCACTGTTGTCCACTGGCTACTCAGTTATATTAACATACAATTAGAACAATGTAAATGTCTAATGGTGTCTTTATATTTACTTTACTGTTCTTTCTTTTCACAGAACCACACCAAAAACGCAGTACACGGGCTGCTCAGTCCACGAAAACAACAACGGTCAGGCGGCCTTCGAGAACCCCATGTACAACACCAACGCCAAGGCTGTGGAGGGGAAGGCCGTTAGATTCGATCCAAATCTAAATACTGTCTGCACCATGGTCTGAGGATTGATGACTTGAACTTAATGACTCAGATATCCAATGGGACCACAAGTGGTATGAGGCTGCAGAAGGGAAAGACGTGCGCTTCGACATCATCCGCGGCACGGTCTAGACACTGATTACAGAAGAACTTCATTCCCAGTTCAGAAACCTAATCTCTTCCAGCAGAGGAGAACCTCGCCGGCTGAGACCAAAACCCAGCATTCGTTCCCTCAACAGACAGCATTTTGCATCCAAAATGAAACTCAAACAAATGTAAACACAAAAGGTGTGCTGCCCTCGACAGATGCAAACAGTGGAAACGCACAGAGAGCTGTGACAAAGCAAAGGATGCAACGCAATGGAAAAACATACTGGCTATTATCTATCTCTGACTCCAGGACTCAGCGGGTCATGGACACTTTCTAATTTGATTCTACACTAGACACAGCCATGATACTGTGATCTCCAGTTTAACTTTGCTCACTGTCTTTAATGCCAGTGCAAATGATTAAGCCATGACCTGCTAGCCAGACATCACGACATGTCACCGTAATCCACTCCCCAATTTTTGTATTTCTCACAATCTGTGGAGAGAAAGACCCACTCTGAGCTCTGTGATCGGCCTTGCCTGGAGAGAGAGGATACATCATCCAGCCATGGTTGTATATCACAGAGATAAACTGCACTAGAAAAACAGTTTGATGTTGCCGCGTCAACTGTATTGAACAGATACTTAAGTATGAGAAAAACAATCACAATGGCCACAGATGGGGAGACGTGACATGAAGAAGATGTCACAAAAAGACACTGTGAGGCAAAGAAAACTGTTTCTATCTATTTGGGTTCGACACTGACAGTAAAGAAAACACTGTCACCAGCAGAACATCAGTAAAACACACTGACTAGTTGTGAACAGGAGCCTGTTTCTTAATCGACCACGGAATACAACATCTTAACAACTGGGGCAGGACAACCTCCTGTCTCCATGACAACCAGAGGCCAGTATTACCAGCCTGTTGTCTGTTTCTATTGAAATGGAATTTAGGATGGCTAATGCTAGCAGACAGTAGCAAAAGTTGCTTTGAAAAGAGACTAACTCCTAAGCGAAGGATAAGGGCAGCCCTGGAGATGGAGCTATAATCCTAACTGAACTGGGATTAGAGCAAAGCAAAACTCAGAGTTGTCTAAAGGGGAGCTAGCACTAATAGAACAGATGAGAGACTGACTCATCGAATGGATAAACTGCCCTTTTCCCATCCAGTGGATAAGACAGGAGGCTAAGGAGATGGAGACGGCCCTCTAACTGAACTGGAAGTAGTGTGCGGGAATCATTAAGAGGGAAGATGAGATCCTAAAATCGCAAGGCAGCCAATCAGAGCCTGTCTAACCTGAAATCATCTACAGAGAGGTCAGTCCTCCTCTTACATTATGAATCAGATCAGACAGAACATGGCCTTGAGGAAAGATGTTCCTGATCCTGTGAATTCAAATGGATTTTTGATCAGAAAGACACCGGATGGATACAGAGGACTCTGATGGACTAACAAAGAAAAAGACTTTGCGAAACAGAGAAAGCTCTGGCACTAAAGCACATTTTACAGGAACAACTACCTGTCTACCCACTTAGTGATGGACTAACACAGGGACAGAAAGGTTAGACACAGAACTGACAGAAGTGAATGACGGACAGAGCAGATGACAGGTACACGCACTAAAAATCTGGAAAGTCAGATGGAGACATGTGGTGTTGAGACAGTCACACAACGAGACAGACAGGTTTTAGAAGACAAGCAGGGTCTTGGACAGCTGCAGAGTCTCATTTTTAAACACAGACTAACAGGCTTACAGACAGATGGACAAAGAGACAGACTGATAGTTGAGAGACACAGACAGGTAAAAGAAAGACAAACAGGGTTGTAGCCCTACGACTGTGGACGCTGTTCCACTGTAATTGTGCACTCTGAGAGTGCTTATCTTCTTTCTTTGTTATTGCTGCAGAATCTTCTGATCTGTAAATCTATTGCATATATATTCGGGAGCATTCACCACCTATATTTTTGTGCTATATATTTACCACAGGGGAGGGGCTGAAGGGGAAAGACAGATTATAGCAGAGTTTTTAGAAAAAAAAAAACATAAAGAAAGAAATATTGGAATTAAAGATATTACAACTATGTGCTGTTCACACAAGTCACAAACAGTGTTTTGGTTCCTTTGTAACATGAAATTGGTTTATTTTAATCTCTTGTGTATCGTGAAGTTCCTCTCACCAACACTGTCGTTCCCACTGAGGCAATCATGAGTGTCAGTGGTATTGTTGTTGTCATTATTGTTGAGATGCAAGGTTTGCCAGCAACAATCATGCTCTTAAATGTTTCCTCACACATTTATCACAGATGGCAGATTTCTTAAAAACCCTTCATCTGAGGAGTTTGTGTTACGGCTGCCATTATTTAGCTCTTTTCCTGGAACGTCACATGACGGTGTCCTCCATAACTGCAACACACACATCACAGAACTGTTCTCTAACTGCTACAGTAATATGAGGCCACAGGAAATTGCACATCAGAACTCTGTACTAATACTGTTTTGTTCTACAGTTCAGAGATGTCAACGAAGCCAGTGTAGTCATGTCAACACAGAAATCCCAGCTCTTAATAGAACCCGTTTGTTTGATTGCACGTGGCCAAACTGTTGAAGATTCAGCGTTTTCTTTGTCTCTTATTGTAAAGGAAAAACACGCAGTCAGGATTAAAGCAACATTAATGATAATAATGGTGAGAATTGCTGTTGAACTGCCCGACATGTAGTTTGTGGACGATGACTGTAGAAGTACACCGACATGTCAGTTCATGTTATATTTTTATGCCTTAGGCTGAGGAGTGAACACAAAGTTGAGAATGATTTGAGAAGCAATTGAACTGTAACTAAAACGTTCTAATTTAGTTGTAAAATGTGCAAGTCTGAACCTTGTTTCCCCATAAAATCCTTACAGACAAGTCGATTTTAAAGGCGCGTTATCACAAGTTCATCTCTAGGTTACCGTTGTCACAAATGATTGGTTTTCCTTAAAAATCGAATTTGTCCTTGTACTTAAATCCACACTGATTATAAATTGGCACACACTATTTAAGCATTTTTTTTAGGGTTTTAAAAAGTTTATACTACCTTTGGCACTTCGCAAGTATCGCACACAGTGTGTGGTACGAGAATGGATGGATTTTAATATTATTTTGTGTGCATACATCACATTTTAAAAGCTAAGAAAAAGTCCTGAATTACATTTCTACCATAAACTCCCTAGCTTTAAGAGGAGCTGACTTTTTGGGAGAATCTTAAGACGACAATTGAGTAAACACAAAACTGTGGCCACTGAGATTTAATATTTCCCCTTGCTTTCGCTTTCTTATTTCTCATAAAAAGTATGGCCATACAATCTCAGCTCAATGTTCCATGGCTGGTAACTATTTTTCTGATCTAATCTGCCACCTTCTGATTACAAAAAAACTTTTTATATAACTGGCAACCTTTACTGTACTTTGCCCCCGTTAGCCACTGGAAGCTGTTGTTGCACATAAAATTGGCCTTTTCTGACGGTTTCGTGTGCTGTCAGTGAACCATTGCTGACAGATGAAAGGATTTTTGTGTGAAACGATGCATAACAATCAGATAGTTACTGTAAGGCTAGGGCCTGGAAATGCAGCATAAACTGCACATATATTAATTGGTCCCTATATGACAGAAATACATGCATCAATCAGTATGAGTCACTGTTTTGCAGCTTTGGTGCCCTTTATTTATTTTTTTTTAAATAAAGCACGTGTTTTGTTTTGAAGAGTCTGGTTTAAAGAGTGAGAAGCTGAATTTAGCAAGTTTGGGTCCCACGCATGATGAATAACTGTACTTTTTAATGAGTCTGTGTGCCAGGGTGAGCGAAAACATCAACTTTGTTTTATGACCCCCTGCTGCTGTGACCACAGGCACCGGCTGCAACCAGCTAACAGAAAAACTTCTTTTAAAAGTCATTACTGATTTAAAAAGCAACGGTAGCTTCCTTGTTTATCCACGCCGTGACTGTCCCGCACTGCATCGCTATGGTGACATTGTTTCTTCTTACAGTTTTGGATTGATTGTTGCCGCCGCTGTTGTTGTTGTTGTTACTGTTGTTGTTTTTTTTCAGTATGAATCTGACACAGTGCCTACCAAAAACTACGGGACCCTCCCTGTCATCTACACCAACACACACACGCACATACATACGAACACACAACCTGCTCCAGCGCTCCCCCCCCCCCCCCCCCCCCCTCCATCAGAGGTCATTTTTTTCTAAGCTTCAGTCTATTTTGCCACAAGCTTTTCCTACTGACTGACCGCAATAAGACCCCATGTGATTTGAAAGACTTAAAGCCGTTCCTGCCTGGGGACATTGGAAATATTCACCATTTGAAAAAAAAAAAAAGATGAAATATAGAATAAAAAAGTGTTTTGTACAGAAATATATTTTTATGATGAAATTATTTGTAAAATGTATGAATCTATTATGTAAATTTTCAATGCAATGTAAAATTAAAAAAGGCTAATTGCTTTTGTAAAAAGTGTGTTTTCCTTTCTTGTCTTTTTTTTTGTAACCTTCTGTAAACTGAATCATCAGGTACACACAAGATCAGCTTTTTATTTATAAGGAATGTACACAAGAGTCACAGCTTATAAATATGTAGGATTAAGTCTCAGGTTGTAGAGAAATGTAATATGGATTGCTTTGAGTTAAAAATGTAGCTGGAAAAGTAGTTTCAAAGTCAGGGAATACCTTACAGGGGAAATACTGCAGGCACAAATGGCACAAATATATATAAATAAATCCAGTGTTGCTATCTCACCTTGAGATGAACTCCCTGAAACTTCTTCCATTCATTGTGAAAGTCCTTATCAGTGGGAATCCAGCATTATGTTTTGCTGCTGCCCCTCTGACTGCTGCTGTGACTTTCTGCAACAGAAGCAGGTAATAGGAAAGCAAAATGCAGTGTTCATGTGCAACAGATACTATAGACCCTGAGATTATAAAAGAGTGATTCGTATTTATAGAAATCATGTCTTGGCCTGACATTGAACTGGTCATAGGAACCAGGCAGAGCAGGGCGGCATTTACGGCTACCGGCAAGCCCTGAACATTTTGTTCAACTATGCAGAGACATTAGATGGCAAAATGAGAAGGTCATGTCCAGAAAAAGCACAGCGAGTTTAACAATTGTTGACATGGGTGACCTGAAGAGACATGAGCAGGTACCAGGTATAGTATGCTGGCCAACTAGCTATTGCTTTTGAATAACAGTAAAAAAGAAAGATTTCTAAGTCTGTCACTGATACATGTTTAGACTTTGCTGTTCACATTATACAGCAAATTTTTAACATGTACATCAGAATGTTGCCCCTTTTCGTCATTCATAGTACAGAGTCACAGTTTAGGTGAATGCCTGTGATTTTGCTCTGTTTTCAGCACAGAACAGCCCTCACCCACACCTAAACGTAAGCACACTCAGCACATAAGCCTGCTTTGTCCTATATTTTGGGAGATAGCGAGCCTCAGAGATTTTCAGATTTAACCATGCCATTCTAATGCAAAAAAGACTATATTGTTTAACACACTGCAAGCGGAGAAAAGAGAGAGAAAGAAAAATGCAGCTCATCGGATCAGTGATGGAAAAATAAGTTCTTGTACCAAAGCCAAAGTACTAAATTCTGATTTGAATTGTCATCGCTCCTTCAAACGACTCTTCTTACATTTTAGCATTTGAGCTAATGACTCCATTTCTCTCTGAGGTTCATCCTCGACAGTGGAAGCAATGGCCTTAATCTACATTTGCTAAGTCCTGAACGTTACAATTTAGGGACCTAATTCTATGTTAACTGTGCAAAATCAATCTGCAAATGAAGATCATGGTATATAATAAAGATCCACAGCAGCAACCTAATAATGAACCTTGTCATTGTTTAATAAATATCTTAAATTTCATCGTATTTTCATAGCTAAGAAAGATCATCCTGCTTGCTTAATTTTTGCAAATTGCATAAAAGTTTGATACATCAGTTAAATTTTGTACAAACTGATTTAGACTATTGAATATGAATATCATTTCAGGTGTTCTGCCATAAAGTGATCACTAACCAAAGAAAATGACTTGGAGCAATTATCCTTATGTCTCAGCATTATTTCACCTGCTATGTGTCCCTACATTATAACCACAGCAAATGGAATAATTCAAACTACCAGTTCTACTGTATAATGCAGTTTTCCACCTTAAACAGTGACGACAGCTCTTATATTGTGTGTGAAGCGCTCTTAATGCATCAAAATTAATTAGGTTTTAAACACTACAGCCACAGGATAACAGCAAAAGAAAAAGTTTATTTTATATAAATAAACTCATTTGTAAATCATGTTCATTGTAGTGTAATTTCAAAATAAACATTAGGACATAATCACACACGCACCCTAAATTATAGAAACAATACTGTAGTATTGCCTACAATCAGCAAATGTCAGGCCTGATTACACTGTAGACTACACGATTATTCATTTAAAAAATGTTTCACTTATACAGTGTTTTATTAAATATGATGTTCTGTTTATTTTAGATGTTCTCTTTTGTTTTATTTTACTTTTAGCTGCCTGGTTCTTTGGTGTGATGTCATCTCTCTGTAATTCTTTAATTCTCTACTTTTTGACATTTAATTTTAACCCTAAATCATGTTTAATTTTCAAACTGCCAATTCCCTTGTTTAAGTTCCATGCTAATCTAGCTAATTATTCATTTAATCTATTGTCATTTTGACTATTTATTTTTGATTGACTGCTCTGACTTGTCTCCTGTAGCTTATTTGATTGTTTCTGTTGTATGTTTTAACTGTCAAAGCACTGTGTGAATGCTGTTCTTAAGGGTTCTATATAGATCAAGTTATTATAATTATTATTATTATCGTTATTGCTACATGGATAAATTTGGGGGAGAATCTGACTGGACATCCCTGTGGTTGAAGTCAAAATGTTGTTATTTATGTTATTTTTACATTTGCAGCATTGATACTGCTGTGCATATTAATATTCACATACAGAATGTGACCTCTTTTAAATTAAATACCATATATGCCTGGTAGCATAATAAAAACACATTATTGTGATATAATTGGCTATAAATTATCATCACACATGGACACAATTTTCAGAATTGAAACTATGAATGTTTTGCCTTTCGGTGAAAC
The DNA here is from genome assembly GCF_021347895.1 of Acanthochromis polyacanthus. Classification (NCBI taxonomy): domain Eukaryota; kingdom Metazoa; phylum Chordata; class Actinopteri; family Pomacentridae; genus Acanthochromis; species Acanthochromis polyacanthus. The sequence goes on along the minus strand of NC_067123.1, from coordinate 34,865,324 downwards.
TTTTCCCCTCTAACACACCAGCATCTCCTGGACTATTTTGAGGTTAAAAAGTTAATTGTGCCTGCATTAGTCTATAGGCATCATTTAATTAGTTACCTCTAAACTCTCAAACTGACATACATTTCGACTGCAACAACAGCATGATAGAATTTAATTCAATTTTTAAAAGAATTTCTGAAGTTCAGTCATGGCTTTTTGGTTTTTGCGCGCCACCTTGAGGTTTTTCTGGGAGAATTTTTTTTTTCTGAGTATTTTTTTTTTTCAGTTTGTAGTAGCACACCTGTTAGTCATCATCATCGTTTATCTGCAACACCTGGACTACTATTACCTGAGGTTTTAACACACAGCTATTCCAGCTGAAATGACGACTTCTCAGGTCCTCGCAGGTAAAAAGTGGACGACTGAGAGGCACGGAATGAACGATACTCACGTTATTTTCAGTTTCCAAAATGACGACTTTAAAGCTGGTGGCGTTTCTTCTGCAAAGGCCTCCGAGCTGTCAGCGTTGATGAAACCACCGCCTCTACTTGCAGCGGGTGTGTTTTCCTTTCCGAAGTGGGCTTATCGTCAAAATGGTGAGTTTTGTTTGACGTGTTGTCTTCTGTTGCTGTTGGCTAAAGCTGTGAACGTATTTTCTTGTTTTTCTTTTTTCTGCGCCACCTGCTGCTGTTTGTCACACCTGGTCCTGGACTGTGTCTGTAAACTAGAGCGGTGCTTTGGTTGACTCTGCAAGAATTAAGTAGCTGTTTGTAGGCAGTGGTTTGTGGTGTTCTGCTGTTTAAAATCATTAAGCCTTCACTGACTTGGATTTACTCTGTAGCTAAAGGTTCAATTTTGCCTCCTGTATGGTCAAAAATAACTATATGGATGTATGGCTCTGCTGGTATTATTAGTTGCAATATGTTTGATACTTGGCTGGTGCAGTGAGGATCCTCAGAAAAACTGATTGTTGTTGACAGAAAAAGCTTGTTTTGGTTCAAGTGTATTATAGCTAAGTAATCAAGCTAATAAAAGCCTGGCTTAAACTGTTAACCTGAGTTCAAATTTGTATTGCAACCTCTACATAGAATCAGTCAAATGTGATTGGATAACTACTGCATGGACAAAGTGCAGAGATTATGTAGAAATGCACTGTAGCTATCTCACCTTAAGGTGCAGTAATCGGGTTAATTCAAGCCTGGGTGAAACTTTAAACTTGTATATCACAATGTCTACATGTAAACAGTCTTGTGTTGATGCAAACTTGGCCACAGGGGTGAACTACTGGAAAAACTGTGCAAAAATATATATAAAAATACCATATCGACATCTCACCTTGAGATGAGCTCCGTACACTTTCTCATTCATTGTGGAGGTCCTTATCAGTGGGAATCCAGTGTTATATTTTGCTGATGCAGCAGGTAATAGGAAAGGAAAATGCAGTTTTCATGTGTAATATATTGCAGACACTGAGACTATAAAAAGTTGTTTTTAAAGAATGCAAACTGTTGTTTTTTTTTTCTTTTATAGTCATTTGTTTACCAGAGGAAAATATATAGTGTGTAGCCATGTCACTCTGAGATGAACTCCTTAAACTCCCATATTCATTGTGGCAGTCATTGGAAATCCTGTATTTATTTGTTGATGCATCCTCAGACTGCTGGTTTGACTTTCTCCAGCAGAAGTGGGTATTAGGAAAACAAAATGCAGACTGGTATTGTTTTAGATTGTTGTTTGCTAGTTAGTGGGTGATTGCAATGAGGCAGTGAGGATGCTAAGAAAAACAGAACCTGTGAAAAGCCTGATTTTATTTATAATAAGCACCTGATTCATGCTTAAGACTTTAAGCAGAGTAAACGAGTATTTGTACCACAACCACTACATGGACAGTCAAGTTGGACTCTCATTCAGTTTAGTTAAGGTCAGAGAAGCCATATTAGGATTGACGAAGTTGAGGTTTTGTGCATCAAATTAATTTTGGATGATGATTATAAATACATAGAGCCATGTACCTGAGCCAGTATAGATTTTTTTTTTTAAATTACTAGCAGTATTTCTAATGAACAAGCTTTTTGTACAAAATGAAAAGCTGGTGGTAGTGAACGGTTGTGAAAACAGGTCTGAATGAAAAGTGATTGCCAAACATATATGCATTTATTTTGCAAATGTAATTCAGTAGCAAAAACCTTGTGTGCTTTAATGTTAATTACAAAAATGCAGGTTTACCTTGTTTGGCCTTTTTAAAATGCTAAGCTTCCAGTTTCAATAGCTGGGATGTGGTGTCCCTGCAATGGTTGCATGTTGAGGTGAAGGAGGCTGGCTGCACATCTTCTTTTGAGAACTGGAGTAACCTGCAGCTATGCTGAGACTTTGAGAGTCCAGAGCTGTAGGGAGTGTGTATTTCTTCTTTTTCGCTGTGTCCGTGGGTGTAATGGCTAGAAGACAGACTGACATGAGAAGGTGTTTGTTCCTTTTCGACTCTCATTTCTGTGTTTAAAAGTAGTGATGCTTCTCAATTTCAAATCTCTATTGATGCACATTGTGACAGAGATATGGACTTTTACAATCGTTTAACTAAAATTGGATCTTTTGTTGCTTTTTCTCATTTGTCTGAGGTGTGACCTAAAGTCAGTCACTAAGGATAATTAGCCCAGTATCAGTAGAAGTACTTGGATTCAGCAGTCGATATAAGGTTTTCCATGTCACTTCTTGCCTCTTTTTTTGTTGCCTGATGTTGCCACTAGATGGTGCCAGTTGAACTCTCATGCCTTAAATTTGATGGAACTGACATGACGATGCAAAACAAAATTGAGCCATTTTACAACGGCACATTTTTCACCTGCTAGAAATGTCTGACCAAGTCCCTTTTTTTTTTTTTTTTTTTTTTGGAAGACATGGTGAAGATTTCCAACATGTTATTTTTTTTTTTTTTCCTCTTTGTTCTTTATGATCAAATTTTCTAAAACTAATTGATGTTGTAGTTTTGCCAGGGCCTAGATGAAGATCCACACTTCTCATGTCTTTTTTTTTTTTTTTTTTTAAATCTGTCCTGTTTTCTATCATCTGTGATCCAAATATGAGTAAAAATAGGTTTTTAGAATGAAGATAATTAGAAACTGCTTTGAAGAAACAAAGTGGAAAAATTAGAGTCCTGGTTAAATTTGCGCTGTTTAGTTGCCCTTGATTTTCTTCAGTTTTTCTACACTGTGTGATCAGTAGATGGAGCCAGATGACCTATGAAACATCCCCCTGCCAGAACTAGCAGACTCTACAGTGTGCTGCCAATACATGCTGTGTTTGAGTGTATATGTTTGAATTTTTATAAAAGCCAGTGATAGCCAAGAATATGTTGTTGGAATATTGAGTAGTTTCATGCACTAATGAGGCACATTTTAGCAATTAAAAAGTGAAAATCAGAACAGGTGGACTTTAGTTTAAGAGATAAAGTGGAAGGACAGTTTCAGGAGTTGCATGCCTTTCAGACCAAAATGCCTGAGGTGCATTAGTACTGGGAATCTGTTTTAAGACCTACAAACTAGTGATGTGGCTCTAAGAGCTGATGCTTTGTAGTGAATCAGAAGAACCAACTCCCATCGAGTGAGAGCCGAATCCAAACGTTTACAGCAGAACCTTGTTTTGATCAACAGCATGGCAACCATGTAGCCAATCACATGTGAGGACATGGCATCATACCATTCAGTGATGGCAGAGATGGGGACGCTGAGTCAGATATAGCCTCTTGTCCCCACTCACTCGGCAGCAAAATGTCCCCCAGCAGCCAGCCACCTCCACCATTAGAGAGCAGAGTGGAGGAGGAACTACAAACCTCTGCTGTGTGGAGGCTCTTTGATGAAAGAGCTACAGGAGATGCTGCATCATATGAGATCTGAGATCATATCTTGAGGAGCCCCTCATCCAATGAGCAGATGACCCACTGAGCTGGTGGCAGGCCAACACCTCAGTCTTCCACGCCTGGTGAAGGTGGTGGAGGGAAGATTGTATTGTGGCAACTTCTGTTCCATCTGAGAGAATCTTCTCAAAAACAGGGCAGATACTCACTGAAAGAAGTCGCATCAGATCATCCAAGCTCAGGCATCTGGTTTTTCTGAACCTGCACTGAGGACATTTATACTGTTGGAAGACTGAGTTTGGTTCTGTGGGTTTGTTTTTGTAACGGAACAAATGCACAGAATGATGCAATTATGAGGCTTCTGATTAAAAACACTGAATTTAAAAGGGTTTTTCCAGACATAAATGCTTCATATTTGCTAGGTTAGGCTAAAACACGAGGCTACAATAATACTAAATTAGGAGCTGAAAGAGCTGGTTCTTGTTTGGGAACCGGGTTTCTGAACTTCCCATCATCATAGAAACACACTTAGGATATCAGCAGAAAAAAAAAAAATCCTCTACACACACATTGTTCTACAGGTAAATAAAATCATCACATTAAGTTCATGAACTAAGATGTGATTTTGTTTTCTTTTCTTGTTCTGAAAGCTTTCTCTGCTTTATTGTTTCAGCATCTTATAGCTGGTATGGTTACCATGAGGTTGCCATCATATTTAATTGTATTAGCTGTAGGACATCAGTAGATGGCGCCAGCGGACCTCTCCTAAACTATTCCAGTAAGCAGTTTGCTCCAGGAAGTGTTGGCTTGTGGTAACATCTGTGAAAATTATTGAATTTCGTGAATGTATAAAATAAATGAATATATATCTACGTACATATGATCAGTACTACAAAACATATCTGCAAAGAAAAGTAAATTAATCATGTATTAAGGATTACATGATTATTTTACATTTGCTTTGGGTTTTTATTGTTTATAAATGGAACTTTATGACCTTTGATACTTACAAATTCTTCCATTTTAAATGTAGCACATATCTTTTAGAATAAGTACACCCAATCTGAAGCAAGATCTTGTTCATACTTGCACTTCATCATGAGCACTGACTGCTTCTTTCTTCTAACATCATATTTTTATTCTGCAAATGCTGAATAGAATTGCCACAGAAAAGAAAAACCGGGTTGTGAGTGTCTTTTACTTGGCTTTGACTTTCTTCCTCTTTAAATTCAGCACCACCTTCCTTTAAACCTTTTAAATTCTGCCCTCTGTGTGGGTGACGTAGAGGAACACGAAGCCCGTTGTGAGTTGGTCAAAGTGGGACAAGCTGAGGCTGCAGGGTCCGTGGGAAAGGATAATGATGCAGCGAGGCTCCTCGAGAAGTCCTTCCGTGTGCAGGGCCCTTGTGTAGCCATGCGAGTGTAGAGGAGAGCGTGTCAAGGGGTAATTGCAGCGAAGACAAAGACGGAGACCATAATTTGTCCCCACTGCTACACTAATGGAGAGAAAAGGTCATTTGAGACTAGGTTGACGTTGCAGATTTAAGAGTGTAGTTATGTTTCACGTCTAACTGTTTAGCATTTATTTGAAATTGCAGTACTTCAGTATGTTCTTTAATAAGTCATATATTAACATTGCATGTCTTGGACAGCCGCTCCATCTCTGTATATCTTACACTTCATCTCTTTAGCTCTGAAATGCAGGTTACCTAACATCACAAGATTTACCGTATGACTGTAACGTATGTTTGTCTTCTCACTGCTTTCATTGTCTGCCATATCTGCAATCACCAAAAGAAGCCCCATGCTTTCTTTGGCTTGATTTTTGTGTGTGTGTTTTTCTGTCACTATCCTGGAATCTCAGCTTTCCTTTGGTTGCTTTGAGGCAGCTTCAGTAGTAGCAGAATAAATGAGCACAAACCTGTGCACACCGCAATCACATCGGGTTGAACTGCTGATATGCAAGAGGTCAACACAAGCAGCAAATGTTTCAAACACACCGAGGTAATGCTTTTTTTTTTTTAAGATATTAAAAGGAATAACTCAGCAATACTTAATATTTTCATCTTTGAAACTCAGAATTTGAAGTTAAAACAATCGTCACTTTTCATTCTTTTGTAAACTAACATTTTTTTTTTTTCTCTCCCAATGCCGTTTTATTATCCTCTCATTTGAAACCGGAGCCTCTAAACTGTTTCTTGTGATCACCAGCTTCCCGCAGTCTTCCTCCTGTGACGGAGAGCTTTCCCAGATTTCTCCAGCTTTCTGTCTTCAGCTGCTCTCAAATCAATCTGGGATTAGGCTTGATTACACGGATACCCCTTTGGGACGCTTTATTTCAATGAATTAGTCGAGTGAATGAACAGAACTGCAACAGAACGGTATTTTGTACCAGCCATATAAATTATGCATAGTCTGTGGATATCAACTAGCCTTGATCATCTTTTTTTATGGTTTGAATTCAGAGTGAGAGAAATTGTTAATTGCCAGCCTTGTCACATATAATCTTGGCTGTGTTTGATATACAATAGGGATGCAGTCTATACGTTGGTTATTTATTCATGTAGCGATGAAACGGAGACCTAGATAAAATGTTTTTATGGCGTTTTATGTTTTACACTCTGGTTATTGCTCGAATCAGGGTGAACAAATAAGAAAAATAAGTGTCTGTGCAGCATATATACATATCCTTTATTTTTTTATGCATTTTATGTTTCTGCTTTCCTTCAGTTTCATTCTGTGCCACATAATATTCAGAACTAAAGTAATGTTACAGTGGTGGGGTATTAAGGAAGAGTTGTGCATTCGTAGTAAAAAAAAAAAACACACACCTTTCAATTGCTGACGAAACCAGATTCTTACATTTAGATTAATAAGCAGCCTTAATATGTTTAACTGAAGCCGACACACAGATGGTGAAGGTAGCTTCAAGAAACACATTTTTATCCCATATGGAAATGAATTCGCTCAACGCGTAATTGAATTTACACACATTCCCGAGTTATTGTTAAATGCATATGAATGCTGAAATGTGATTGACAGTGGCTTGCATGAATCTGTGATCAGCGTGCCCAAGGAATCCGATGAATCAGAGGGGCTGGAAATACTTAAAAATGCAAATTTCATGCAAGCCATTTGCATATAGCAGTATTTAATATGTCCTTGCCTAAAGAGGGTTTGTAGTAGCCAAAGAAGGGGATTATGGGAAGACACCTAACAGTGTTTTGATCACACCATTGGTCAAGTCAGATCTCTGTAAACAATGAGCCAGTCAAGAGGTTTGATGGTGTACTTAGTCCAACATAGTATAGAGCCTTGATGAGCAGTGACTGAATGTAAATTATTTGGCTTGGAGGCTTCCAATTTAATCCGGATCTTCTTTGCCCTTGGATGATAAAAAACAAGGATACATGGGTTGTGTTAAAACTAATAAATGCAATTGTCGACATATGTGATTTTGTACCATATGACATAGACAGATTTTCAACACATCCTTGGTCACAGCGACTTACTTCTCATCAACAGAGGTAAAGATAAGTGCTCAACTTACCCTGGTTGCGGTGACCAATTGATTAGCATGACATGCTCAGCCGTGTCCTACAGCAGGAGGCTACAATGTTAGATTAAATGCCGGCCAGATCCTCATCAGGGAAAAAAAAAAATCAATGCTTGTTGTTAAGGGCGAGTTGTGTCCGAGAGGAGGGTGGGGAATGGAGGATTGTAGAGTCACTTTACATGGTGTGTCCTGGGCTGTTTGCACTGTGGCGCCTGTGTGTATTGACCTGGATAGGAAGCCCTGGTAAGGATTGGAGGGAGAATTTGTCACTGTGGTTCCCTGGCTTTGGTTCTTTTAATGATGGCCTGCGTCTCTTAATTGAGCCACATGTTTGCACAAATTTCAAGACTTGTCATTTGAGTGTGAATTAAATTTTAAATTAAGTGTCAGAAAGCAAAATTCCTACATTTAAAACTGTCTTTTGTTTGTTTTTTTCACCACATTGTTTTACCAGTATGCATGAGCTGAATTTTGAATGGTGAGCAAACTAGGCCTGCTTAACTTCTACTATCACAAAGCATGACTGGATTTTGCCAGTTGAACTGTGCAGTGCACTGTGTGGAAGCATTATCTAAACGTGTCTATCATTTTTTTCACCCTTTTCATTTTCCTTATATGCATTTTGTTTTTTTGTTTTACATAGATAAACTTACCTTCATATTAAAAAGTACCTCCAACAGCAATTCCATGTACAAACTCGTCATCTTAGTGTTGGCTATTTTCTATATTTACGTACACCCTGAGGATTTTCCTGTCCTGATGTCCTTTCGGTGTTTTGAAAAAAGAATTTTTAAACTTAAGTTTAGAAGAAAACAATTTGTTTCCAGAAGTGCTGTGTACGAAATTATATTAATGCAGCTTTTTGTATACATTCGTGGTAGTATCAGAAATTGCATGTCGCTGATCAAAGATATTTAGATATATACAACTACTATATATCTTCAATATAATTTGCAAGTTAAGATCTTTACTCAAGAGTCAGTTAAAACTTTTAGACTTATTTGATTGAGAGTACATTTATCTTTCTCCTTTGGCAGGCTAATCTCTATGTAAACTACTTTTTTATTTACTTGCATTTATTCAGACTCTTTAAATGTTTATTACAGCAGAGATTCTCAAACTTTTTAGCCCCTGACCTCCCAAAAGTGTGAGATTTGTGACCCCCCCCCCCTACTCTTCTCAGAGGTGGTTTAAGCGTCAACACATGTGCAATAACAGGCCGATTCAAACACGGACAAGTCAAAAGAACATCACAATGTCATGTCTATCGTAATATTTTATAGTCATTTAATACAGGCTAGAGGCAGAAAACATAAAAAGTGATCTCTACTATATCACCGAGTAAACACAGAATGTGTAGGAGCTGTGGACTCACAAGTGATGTCTTTCTTATGCATGTTAGGAATTTTTTACTCTATCTATCCTGGGCTTCATTTTTGGAGGAGACGTATTCCATGTTTGGTCTCTTTCTGTATTTCTCCTTTCTCTGTTTATTTTCTTGAGCTCATCTTATGGCTGCTTGCTGCATTACAGTATATAAACAATCAGAGCTGACTGGTGTAAAAACACAGGTCGTGTTGTGTATTCAGTGCCCAGCTGGATGTCATACATAATGAAAACACTTATTTTAGGACAGTGCGTCAAACATTTTATTATAATTTATGTATTTTGTTGCCCGTTTGTGGGGGGGAAAAGTGTACCCAGGACCCACCAAAGCTTTAGTTATTATTTCAGGTACAAACTGTGATTTGTATTAGAAACCCAAACACTGTGCGCTCTTACTGTGGTGTCCTTTTGTTCTTAATTTCATGAGGCATGAAATATAGTTAAAACTCTCTGTGCCAAAATAATTGTTTTATTTTTTTCGTATTACTCAAAGTTTTAAGACATGAACCTCGTCAATAATAACTTTCTTCTGAACGATTATTTCTTGGAAATCGGCTCCATGCACACAGGCATGCTGCATTGTCATAGAGATGTTGGACAGCAGAAAATTACAGGGCTGTGAGCAACTTGGATGAATTACCAGTTCCACTTTCTGTGGGATTGTGGGAGGCTTTTATTGGTTCTACAGCGACCACCCACAAACCCCACAAGGCTGTTCTAATCTTCCTCAATACAGTTCATATTACTTTGAAATGATCAATTAAGACTGACAGCAGCAGACTGATCAGTGGTGGATGATTTACAGGACCTCATGATTCATTCAACTCATGAAGAACTTCCCACCTAGAAAGGATTCAGAAGTGATGTTGTTGCATTGTTTTTGAGCATGAATTCATTCATAAAAACACCAACCTCTCCTGCCTTGAAAACTTGTAGAAAATGAAACTATGTTCATGCTGAAATGTTGCCAATGAAGAACGCGTATTAATACATTTAGCCGATCCACCCATCTGTGAAATAACTTTGGTTTGCAACCATTAACGCCCCTAATGTAAGTAAATGTCTACAGAGTCCTACCAGACCACAGTGAACAGAATGACATTTATGGTCTGGCATGTGTGAGGATAGTCTCCCACAGCTGCAATGTTTTGAACGCAGTAAGTCATGTGCAGTTGGTGCTCTGGTACTGCCTGTCACAATGTTGTCATTTCAGCAAGTAGACACAGCTAGCTGGGAGCCACTAATTAGGTAGTACTAGGAAAATAAACAAGAAAAAAATCAATAGTATTACTTTGTAGCTTATTGTGTATGCAAGAGGGCTGCGACAATTATTGTCATTATCAGTTAATTGGAAGTTTTTTCCAATAGTCATTTTATCTAAAAAATTTCACTTGACCTAAGGCGACATCTTTAAATGTCCTGTTTTCTTTGACCAACAGCCCAAATATATTCACTTAATAAGCAAAGCATCACATGCTGACATTTCAGAAGATAGAAATGTAACATTTTTGCATAAACAAAGATTCTTGTTAATTTTACTCACTATATGCCTTCAATAAGTCAATCACATCCGATGGTGTCTGTCTCTGCCAGCAAAACAGTGGAAATGCAGACTCCCTACACTGTATTTTACTCTTACCAGCTCTACACGCCTCACGCTCTCGACTCCATGCCTCTGAGAGTCAAGGACAAAGAGGGAATGACTTCACTGTTTTGCTGATGTGTGTCTTGTGTTTCTGGGGCAACAAGGAGATTATTACTGCAGCGAGAGCTCTGGGTGCTGCTGGTGATGCCAGATAATTATGCACAAACAAACGAAGCTCTAGAAAAGGTGCGCTGCCAAGCCTCTCAGGCCATATCAGATAGCAGGAAAGTGAACCAGTAAGAACACACAATATAGAATTGGGGGTAAAAAATTTACAACTAAATTATTCTGGTTCGTTTCCTGTCCTTTTTTCATTATTTAAAATCAGTTATTTGGTTGGTGGACGCAGTTTTTCCTCTTATTGGGGCTACAGCTGCAAAGGTATCTTTAGAAGTGGACAGCAGGCAAACCGATTACCTAGCTAACTGATCTTTTTATGGTGTCTACCTTTCTGTATAAAAGCCTGATGAAGATAAATGGATAGATATTTTTCTGGATGAAATAAAAATAGTGTAGCTACCACAAACACATTTTTAATTAAAGTATTTTTTATTATATTTGATTTTTATTTTTGTTTTATTTTATTGAATTAAAATAGTTTGAAGTTTTTCATTTAATTGATTTTTTTTTTTCTGTGACTCATACAAATGTGATTTTTTTTTTTTTTTTTTTTTTTTTTTTTTCTTCCCCATTTTGAACCATAAATGATAAGAGCTCCTCAGGGTTGACATTTCTGGAATTTTTAAAAAAATAAATATAATTTAAATGAAAAAGTCTTCTGCAATAAATGTGACATTTGCCTTTTTAATGTTTTTTTTTTTTTTCTAGCAATTAAGGTTTCACAGGCTACAAGGAGTGTTTAAACCTGAGTCAGCTGATGAAGCAGCTGAGCTGCTGTGAAGTGCTTGTTAACAAGTGATTTATGAGTCTGGCTTATTACTGTGAGATTTCATTGATTTGTGGAAAGTGCCCACACACCCACCCCCCTGTTATTATGTGATTTTCACAGTAGAAGTCGGAAGGTTGGTCAAAACTGATTTACTTAATGTTTAATGAGTTTTGTTATAAATCTTGTAGTCACGTGAGTATAGATGGGCTTTGTGCTCTAAGTGGGAGGATGGTACAATAATGCATCCGCACACAGTGCGGAGTTTTGAAGCACCATGAGAAAATCCCCTTCCTGTTCAGGGTACCCTGCAGTTTGTACCCTCCAATTTTCCTCGCCAACTTCCTGGTTTCTTTGTCCAAAAAAACTCTTCCCCTTCATCGTAGCAATCTCCAGATAAACCAAAACGAGAGGCGGAGGAGGACCTGCTGGGGTGTGGGATTGCTTGTAGAGAAGCACCCGAGCGCTCGTCTGCTGGATTTGTTTGACTCGGGTAATTGAAAGTGTTTTAAACTATTATAGCAACTGGAGGGCTTGTTTAACTGTCGAGCTGCCAGTCAAGCGGGTGGGCCAAAAGCCTGAGCCCGTCAAGGCCCGTCAGTCAATGGAAACGAGAAGTGTCGGCTTAATGGATTTCTCCACACTACTCCGTCTGCACGCCCAGCAGAGCCAGGAGAGGGGGAGGGAGAAAAAATAAAAATCAATGCATTGTCATGTGTGAGTGTGTGAGCCATCAAACGGCCAGGTGGATTGGAACTGTATTTGCCTTGTGTCGATGTTGAGATGCAATACTGGGAGCGAGCGGGAGGTGTTGGTTTGAGTGTGTCTGTTTGTGCCTGTGTGGATGGTGTGTCTCATACACCACTGTGTTTGTGTGTGTGTGTGTGTTGCAGCTGCCTGAGAGGACCGGGCTTTCTGAGATAGACAGACGTTCTCGGCTTGTCTCCAAGGGCTTTTGTTGTGATTTGAGGTGTAAGAGGGGTCACATCACCCTCAAAACAAGTTTGCTTTTCATTCCGTAGTCTCTCCACAGGTGGAAAAAGCTCTCTTTTGTATTCGTTGGCTGGTTTTCTAAATGTGCACTTATCACAAGAGACTTACACTGCTCACCATTACTGGTGCTGTTGTCCAAGCTGTTCATTTACTACTGCATCATTTGCATTTTTTTGTTGTGTGTGTGTGTAATATATCTCAAAACCTCTCTAGTTGTATTATTTTCATTCTACCAGTTGTGTAATTTATCTAACTGTACAGTTTCAGCAGGATGAGTAACTTGCAGTATATGCTGTAAATGTTGATTACTGGCAAGTCACCCTTTATAATGAGAACTCTTAAGGGCAAAAATATGGCTTTTGCCTCCTTCATGTGTATTTTTGTGGCAATTAAAGTCTCACACCGTAAAAGGAACGTTAAGCCAGCAAGTCAGCTGGTAAAACTTCACAATACTCCTTCATTATAGCTGAAAAATGCAAGAAAAGAAAAATGTACTACTTAACTAACGTTACTTGGACATTGTCTGTTTTATGTTAATGTAAATAAGAGTCATCTGACTGCAGGATGTTTGAGATGACTATGAATAATCAGGTCAGAATGTAACAATTTAATGGCCATATTTGTTTGTTTTGTGAGGAATGTCATCTTCATTAGTAGTAATGAAGATGACGTTCATTATTACCCTGGATCCGATATTGCACCTAAGATCAAGGGTAATATGGACTGTTTTGAATCAAGATGGCCAGACCTGTGTACATGGGCAAAGGTTGGAAAAATGTCTTTATGTCACTTTTTCCTCACATGTAAATATGCATGTAGTATGAGCTGTCTTCACTGTTTCTTTCACACACATACTGTACTCAAGGGGTTCATTTGCTTTTACATCTGAGGAAGATAATTTAACTCAATGTAATTACTCAATAAGAATGTTAATGATGATAAAATGATAGTAATGCTGATATTAATAGTGATATTGAAAGAAGAGTCACACCCCCCTTCTCCAATCTATTGACTTATTTTGTACTTTTTTCTTGAATTTTATTCCACTATTTCGACACATGACCATAAAACAGGATGAATTACAGACTATACAATATAGATACAATCATGTAACGTCAAAGGACAATAAAAGCAGCCCAGGCTTACAAAACGTGTCGTGGCGACATTGGACCACAGTGCAAAACTATTTTCACAAAAAAAGTCTACAAAACGATGCATATTCCTTTTAGTGGTTGTCTTGGGGGCAGAACTCATCACCTTAGCAGAGCTTTGTGTTTTGTATTTGGACAGGTGCATTGTAACTGAAACGGTGTTCTTCTAATCCTAACCAGATGGTTTGATTTAAAAGATGGTGCCGAAACATCACAAACTATATAATCTTCTTGTGGTGCAAAAGCCATTTAAAAGGACTGATAACAGCAGCATAACACACCCAAGTGGAAACGCAACAAAACAGTGTTCCCGCATAGGAATAAAACCCTAGTCTCCTAGATTGAAAGTCCTTTGGTTTCTAGCTTTGTCTCCCAAAACTTGCATTCTGATGGACATGGCCTGCATTCTCAGTGACATTTAGAGGGAAACCTAATCACATTTGCTTGACATCACAAATTTCAAATAATTTCTGTACCATTTATTTTTATAGCTCTAATGTTGCTCCTTTTCCAGCAACCAATTATGTTAGATTTGATGGAGCTAACCACTCTGGTTCTGATCCTTCATTGAGGAGTTTCAAACATGTTGTTGAAGGGTTGTGTTTTATCCAAAACTGTGCTATTTTCCTAAAACTGTTTTGTTCAGTACACTTAACCAAGCTGCTAATAATTAACTACGGCTGTGAAAGTGTCAGCTGAAGTGTAATATTTTCCTGAACCTAACCTTATGGAATGGTGCCTCAACCTCATCAAACAGTGAGTGAAAACATACATTTAATGAGTGAAAACAGAATGTAAGAATGAGATGCAAGCCTTACTCCCTTGGGTGAAAGTCCTTATGACTTTTTAATGGAATTTTTCCTCCTTCCTAGAACTTTGTGGCAAACTGGAAGCCCTTTTTTTTTTTTTTTTTTTACACCTGTGCCACCTTTCTACCTTCCACATGTGTAGAATGAATGAAAGTCTCAAGTGACATGAAAATATTAAGTCACATGTACATGTAGGCCATTAGCGGGAAAAAAGACCAATAAAATGCACAACTTTACAGCCTTTATTATGAAACTGTTTTCACACCAATGTAGCCATTGCTAGATTCCCTCCATGATATCCTTTGGCAGATATTATCAGCCAATATTGGCCTATCACAGATATATCTGCAGTGGCATATGTTTAGTCTGATATGTGAAATTTTCTATACTTGTAATTGAGAAGAAGATGCTTGGGGTAAGAAATGGTGACATATTAGTGGTGTTTACAATACTAACAGCACAACTGTATGCAGCACATGTAGCAGAGTAGGTATCACAGCCGAGCTTGGTGAGTCAAGCAGTGTCTTCACAGTAAGTTGTCAACTAGTTTCTGACTAGTGTGTTAATAAACAATGACTTCAATGACTCGATCTTCCCTGATCAATATTTTACATCTTGAAAATATAGCATAAATTGGGATCCGTCTTGAACATGTTTTGGTCTGACAAGGCACTGAATGACTCATTAGCAGGAACATCAGATAAAAATGTCACATTTTAACCATTTTACATTAGCATACTAACAAGTCTGATTCTCTAAACCTGCTGTCTAAACTGCTGTGTGACTGAAAGAAAGGGCTTGACTAATGGACATCTTTACCCTGTTACAAGACCTGCTACAAGACGCAACACTACAAAAAGATTTCTGCACAGACTCACACCCGCACACACACACACCATACAAAGACCTCGGAGGTATTTTCATTTTATCATTCCTCGTCTTGGTCCCAGCGAAAGGCAGCCGTGGCACGTACCTTTGCTTCATCTCAGCACCACCTTGTGTGATTTATAGCCAGCAAATCCAGCTCCGGCATCGTCATTTTAAAACGTCTTTTATCTCCACCAAATGATCATATTAACCACCGCCAAAGACTAACACAAGGCAGAGGGAGATGTCTGTGTTGAGCTAAACCAGACTACCCTCTGAAAGGCATCAAATCATTTCACTATGTTGAGAGCGAAAAGTGGTAATTACTTGTAATTGGGGCTTCAAATTTTTTTTGCTCGCTCGTCCCTCTTTTGCTAAATTGGATGATTTCCTTTTTTTTTTTTTTTTTTTTTTTTCTGGAGAGATGATAGATACCTCAGAACCTTTTTTAAGGGGGGATGGGGTAAAATTGAAAACAGTTTTTGTTCCCTTTGAAATGTGTTATTGTTAGTGTTCTTCTCTTTCACGTACTCACACGCACACTGGCTTCCTCAAGTCTGTGTTTAAAGAGAAATATTATTAGTGTTGTATTTTTCAACACTTTTTGTTTTTGCATGATTGTGTCTGAAAATGGACATGCATCCCATTCTGCAAAGCCAAAGAAACACGACAGTATTTCCACGAGCATTCCCCAACAGGATGGTTATGGGCAATAACGTGGCTGAATATTTGAAAACTGCAGTGTACAAAGTCGTTTGTTCTCAGTGTGAATGATTTTAGTACTCATACTTAACGTAACGCTCTGGAGAGCAGTTGGCAACTTGGTGTTTTGTGTTTGAATCAATCACTTCCTTTGTTGAACTTCTCAAGACTGCAACTTCTGATTGTATTCCATTTCTATTTGAGTAATTTTTTTAGAGTAAATGTGAATTGTCTGTTCCTAGCTTCTTGAATTAGAATATTTTCTGCTTCCCTTGGTGACAGAAAATTTTGCATTTTCTCAGGGACATTCATCACCACTTTGACCATTGATGGACTGAGAAAATAATTAGCAAATTAATCAGCCAAGAAAATAATCGTTACTTGCAACCCTAGTTTCATTATTAATTGATCTTTTTCTTTTCTTTTAATTAACTGAATAGGTAATGAAAAATTTGCAATTTTACAATGTCCGAAGCAATGTTTTCAAATCCTCTGAAGCTCAAACATTTCCAGTGCACCAGCTTGAAAAATTACTCAACAGTGACTCAATTAACAAAATTATTGGAGACTAGTTTCACTGTGAGCAGATTAAACGGCTAATTGTTTCAGCTATAGGGCCACTTCTCTCTATTTTTTGAACATCTGAACATCACACTACTGGGAAATAAATAGTAAAATAAAAATAATCACTGTTTATTACAAGAATATCTACAACTGGATGAAACAGGACTCATGTTCTATTAGCGGTAACATCTTGTACCAATATTTCCAGTTCTGTCTGAGCGACGCATAAGATGGCCAACAGAAAATTTTTAATTATAGAAAGTCAAACACCTTATAACACACACACACAGATGGTTTGGAATTAGCAATGCATGAAATGTACATAAACATTTATAATTACTGCGAGCGCGTCTGTGTTTTAACAAATGCATAAATAATCAAATGATTTAACCGGATTCGGAGTGGGAACTTGCTCTTTTCTGGTTAACGTACAAATAATTGGCGAGTTGCTCAGGTTCTTGTGGAAGAAAGGGACAAATGAGTAAAAGGAATGTGTGGCAAAATGAAAACGAGGAAGGAGGAGAGATTTGACACAGTGCTGGAGGAGTATTTCCTTCTTGTCTGACTGAATCAAGTAGTGGTGTCTCAGCAATATTTAAATTTGTGCTGTAGCATGGAGTTGTTGGAGCTGTTGTTGCTACATGTGTGTCCCTCTGCCACACACACACACACATCCAGAAGACTTGTGAACAACTGACCTTGCGTAATGTTTTTAGATTATAAAGCTGAATGGAGGCAGACAGTGTTCTGCACTGGTGTGAGACTAATGGTAAAGAACACAGAGGTTCTGAACTGAGTAATCCAATTTGACCTTGTCTATGAATTGACGATCCAGTGAATAACATTCTTCTAAATGCGGCTCTGGCAGAACTCATGACCCACTTTTAGGGTCTCAGCTCACCAGCTGAAAAACACGGCTCAGTGACATTCAGGGGGTAAAAACGACGACAAAAACTTTCTTCTGTGAGTTTAACACTAAAGCTTTTAAAATGTGTTTCCTTTATTATCTCTTCCAATGCTGTGATGATAAAGCTCAAAGAAATGCTCATAATGGCTGAGAGGAAACGCTCTTTGGAGGAAATGAGGTTTGCTCTGTATATTTGATGCATCGTAAGGCTCTGTGGATATCATCTCCTCTTACACTCCATATGTTTTTCCTTCACACTGTATGACTGTGAAGCTCAGGGTGAAGAGAGTCCTGCCAGCAGTAGAGACATCAAAAGGGGCTATTTGGCAGAAGTTGGGGGGCCTGAGCACATAGGATTTCAGGAGGAATAACACAGGGTGAGGTGTTATTATTACAAGGCTGATTTAGGACTATTATGGAGAAGCTCGGTGGGGGTTTTCAGCGCTAAACACCCTGACACATGCACACACATGGAAGCAGCGGCATTTGCACGCAGACTTTAGCTGGTGGACATTCATAGGAGCGAGTCAGAAAACACTCGCAGCAACACGGCGTATGTTGTTGGCTCAAATTCCCAATATGGAGGAAATATAGCGAAAGAAACACGAGACTTGGAGGGAGATAGATTGGAACACTGAGGAGGGAGGGGTGCGAGGTTGTCTGACGGCAAGTAAATCACATGTGACAGAACCCAAACTCAGCCGAGGTGTGTCTCTTGACACAGTGTGATGGGGCACGCCCTAATGCATTACTGTCCACCAGGGCTTTGTGGACGCCCGTATGTGTCTGTGTGTGTGTGTGTGTGTTTGCGTATGCATCTGGGCCCTCTTTACTGCAATGTTGTGAGCAGCCAATCATTTCTTCCAGTCTAATTAGCACACATGTAAATTCAGGGTAACTGTGGAGCACATCCAGGGACGACCGACTGCAACGTGGCAACTGTTCACGATGGGGGGGTTGTGAGTGCATGTGTGTGTGGTTCACTGAGTTTACACATAATACAAGTGTAAAAGAGGTGTCCACTGCTGTTGACCAATGACGGCCTGCTCTCCATGTCACTCGTGCTAGTGTTAGACCCTCTGCTAGTATTTCATCGCCATCAACCCCAGCAGCCACCAAGAGTATTTCAGCCTCTTGTATGTCATTCTGGTTAATATTTGTTAATGTAAAAAACATGCATGAAATATTCAGATTTTTTTTTTTTGATATTGAAGAAATATTTTCAGGTTTCAATCTAGCTTTACATTTAAGCTTTGTGGGATGCTTTCGTCAATTTTTTTTGTTTGTTTGTTTCCCAATAGATTTTTTTTTTCCAATAATAATTCACTTCAGTATCACACACGAAGAGGGGGTACGGTGGGTACATATCACACCTGATGTAACGGGACATTGTTTCCTCGTTGGCCCTGCGGGGAGAGGGACAAGAAAAGGGATGGAGGGACGCTGGATCAGAGGGAAGAACGACAGGAAGAATAAACACATGAATAAATAACAACGAAAGGCAAACAGAGCCCAGCCATCAGTCCGATTTGGCCGAGCCTTGTCGCTCGCTTGCTCACTCACAGCTGGGAAATTCACGGTAACTTGGTTTGGTTGAGGAGATGGAGGAGAAAAATTCTCAACATTGGGCTCACCTCGATGTCGGTAGCAGCCAAACGCATGTGACAGATGTCAGATTTTTTTTTTTTTTTTTTTCTTCAATGTAGTGTTGAACTGCAACAAAGGAGGTGAAGCCGTGTGTGTTTGTGAGGACGGCACTTTGTTTATTTGTAAGTGTGTACATGTGTGGTGGTTAGAGGAGATTACACAAGGGCAAAATGATCATTACAAGTGGAAAAATGCAGTTTTTATTTACAAAACCTGACTCTCTGCTCTGGGAACTTGTGGTAGGCATTTTTTCAGAATTTGCTGACATGTCACGGACCCGAACGATTAATCAGTTAATCTAAAGTGAAGGGCCATCTGAGTTTTATCTTCATCAGTTAACCTTCAAACTTTACAACACACCGATTTACTTGGTCAGCAAAAACGAGTCCACATGCAGCTGAATTCCAGAGAATGAAAGGTGTTTTAGGAAGCCTGTGTAACAGTCTCCCTCTTTAAGGATTTACATTTCTTTGTCATATGGAAGAAAAGGGGGTGGTTGAGCAGATTAGTGGAGAGGAAGCAACACGGTGAAGCATCTGCCAAGATTTAACATCATATTCAAACCTGTAGACCCTGTTTTGGTTTTACAGACTCTATTCTGTGTGTGTGTGTGTTCGTGTGTATTCATAGGCAACATTCACTCAGAAGTTGGCAAAAGCAAGTTGCTTTTTTTTTTTCTTCAAGGATCTACCCGACAGTTCAGGCTCTTGTATGTAACTCCCCTGAGGAGAGTTATAGGGATCTGTTTCTACGTTCACCAGCAGTAATAAATACACATCTTATATGTATGTGTGTGTGCATCTGTGAGTGTGTGTGTCTGTGTGTGTCTGCATGGCTGACTCAAAACCGACCCTTTGAAGTGAAGTAACGATGAGGGGAAGTTAATTACGTCCCATTATGCAGGCTGGGCGCGACCATGCACCAGTTAAGGCCATGTTTTTCCCTTTAATTAACTAGAAAGCCAAGCGCTCGCCTGTCAGGGAGCTGCTAAAAGAGCATTTCAGAGGAAGAAACCCTTGGGGCGCTGATGAGAGGGCGCTAGGACTGGCCACATGTTAATGGCGAGGTGTTAGCATCTTAAACCGCGTTATCACTCGCCACTCGCAGTAGTCTTGCGGAAATGTACAAAGGGAGATCTCGGGGATGGTCTCCAGGGGGAAGACTAGCAAAAGCTCCTCGACGTTATGAGTTGACGCTCCAGCACTACAAAGTGTACAGGACCGGGGGAAGTTAAGGAACTTTTTTAACGGCTTTCTTAAATAACGAAATGCCTGAACGGTAACTTCTTAATTAGAAAGTCCCTTGGATGGCTGGTGGATATGTAGCAATTCTGGAGAACTTTGGAACCTTGATTACCATTTCCAGCCCCAGATTTATTTTCTGAAGTGCGACACTCGGGTTAAAAATCACTCCATCAAAGCGGCAGATGGAGGAATTTACAGATGAAGCAAGTAAACAAGTTTCAATCATCAGTTTATTTACACATATGAATATGTGTTAATGTGTGTGCTAATTTAAAGAAGGAAAATATTTTCTGTCCTTGTGAAAATTTTAAAAGTATATACGCAGAAATCTATCACTGACACCCGCAAAACTGCATTTAAGGTTGAAGATGAAAACTATCTTTCATCTAGAAGTGCAGTAAAACTTAAAGAAGAATGGCTTATAGGAGATGTTATGCAAAAATTATCATTTGTTGGTCCTTTTTTTTTCTTTTAACACCCTATAGAAATAAGAAAACTGTGTGATGTATCCATAACTAACCACTGTGTCCTGTTGAAAATCTTCTTATTTTTAGCCCCTAAGCATTGTACTTGCTTTCACTGACACTGATATGTTATATACTACAGTACATCAACAATTCCTACTGCTAACATGGTTTTCCTACATTCAAACACAGAATAACATTTTATTTTAAAATCTGTTTCATTTCAGTTTATTTGAGCTTTTTTGTTTGCTGTTTGTTGGTTTGGTAGGAAACTTGAACAGGCCACTCTAATGCAGCCAACACTTGAAGCCACTTGTAAGCTTGACTATAGATCATTTTGTTCAATAATATTGCTGAGTGACACCAGCTGTTGGTGTTTGATCCTCTCATTTGACAACCAGCCCGTTTCAATTGCAAATCCGGCCCTCAGCTGTACACCTCACAGTTAACAGTACACTTTCCTGCAGGTGTAATTTCAAGTCTTTAGCAGACAAACGTCTTGTTTGAGCACCTTGTTGAAACCTCGGCGTTCGCCTGTTAGTTTCATGACTGTAATTTGGCATTGTTTGCTGCATACACCTCACAATATTCATACGCTGGCCTTGTAATGTCGCTTCCTCGAGAAATGGCATGATTGCAAAGAATTAACTTGTCAGATGTTTCTGGTGCAGGTAACTAAAACTAGCACTGCAGGCTCTTTAATTGGTGTGTGTCTGTCTTTTTCTGTCTGTGCTGCAGTAGAACAGTAGTTTTGCAGGAAAGCTGGTTTCCGAGGCGAGCAATTAGATAGAAAGTGACAGCACGAAATATGATGATTACTGTTACAAAATAGGCACATTTATCGAACTGCTAACTGGGAGAGCTGTTTTCTTTTTCCATCAGTGCTGTTACTTTGGTCACTTCACTTTATTCATGATTCTCAGTCTCGCACTGCGTCAGTTGTCTCTTCCATTTTCCTGGCTGCTAATATTTTGTCTGATATCCATCTGTGCTTTTTGAGGGTTCATTACAAGTGTAATATGTCTTGACAATTCTCTAACTGCAGCGTGTACTTTTCTTTGCTCAGGTCTTATCTTGAGAAATGGCCCTCGACTTAATATCAGTTCAGTGTTTAACGCAATCAAATCACTGAGTATTTTCATTGTGCCTCATCAGTCCATAATTATTCCTGCTTAAGATGCTTGCAGTAGAGAACAGAGCTGACCTACTGCCACAGATCATTACATGAACAAAGGCATATTTTCACCAACACCTGAAACCATGCTAAAAATGAATCTATAATTCATGCAGTCTTCATGCAAGAAGGTTAATTAACATGAACCGCACATGCAAGTGTAAAAACAATACCGTGTGCTACCAAAGGGTGGTGCTAACCACAAACTGAATTAGCCCTCTGTTGCCTTCACACACACACTCAGAACTGAAATTCCATCACTTACAGTATATGGTGGCAATAAAATAAATAATAAATGATCCCACGTTTATACACATTCTATATATGATTTAGCAACACAAATGTGCTCATAGTTCTGCACGTGCACACACACACACACAGGGACACACTCTTTTTCCTCACTCTTTCCACACATATTGACTGGTCTGGGGGTCAATGACTGTGCAGATGACAACCGAGTTGTTATTAATGGCCACTGCGTTCCAATATCTCCGTATCTGTGCTGGGAAAACGGTCTGCAGCCTGCCCACACTCCTTCCCCCACACCGGGCTCCAGCTGTCTGGCTCCACTGTGTAAAAAGATCCAGGCTTGTCTCTCTTCTTTATCCTCTCATAACCTCTTAAAACCAAGGAGAAGCAGAAGAAAATCGATAATAAGAGCGCTTCTGGAAGTTTCCAACTAGTTGATAAATGTTGCTTTAAGTCATTTGCAATACATTTACCAAATATTCCGTAATCTTCCAGCGAGCAGACAAACGGTGGGGAGGAATTGTACAATTAAATTATATATCCAATTATTTTTTTACTCAGAGCATAAACCTTTTCCATAGCAGGCATTTTGGCTTGTCAGAAACGCAGGTGTAATTGATAACACAGAAAACGATATCCATTTAGATTAGATTAGAACTAATTACAGGATCCTGATTTACTGGCACAACTTTTTTTGGACACTTGACTAAAGTATTAGTAAAAATTGTGCTTGTCCTGTTTCTGCTCTCCCATTTACTCCCAGTTCAGTAACTATCCCTGCAAGCAGTTATTTGTATAAAGGCAAAACGCAAAAAAACAAGACGGCAATTGAATTCAATAACGGCAAACTACAGTCGAAAAAATCAGGGCAGCATCGGATTGTGTGTCCTGGATAGAACAGAAGAGTGTTGAAGTAGGAGGAGGGCCTGCAGCTTCTCACACAGTCCGCTTATTGGAGAGCTGTCATCTGTGGCAAAACTCCAGCCAGCCATTTTATTCTCCCACAGTACAGCCTTCTCTTCCCTCTTCTGTCTCGCAGCAGTAACCCCCTTCATCCGATCATCTGTAACCATTATGTTGTTTTCGCACTTCTTTATCCTGCCCTGACTTTCGGGTTGTCTGCAGCCCCGTCACCACCCTGACTGCTGCTTTTAGAACTCAGGAGGCCACGAGTACATCCTTCTTCCTCTCCATTTCTATTGCATCTTGTACTGTTACTACTACTCGAAGCTGACTGTTTATTTAGATTAGATTTAGAACAGATTTAGTTCCAGATTCTGTTCGTTTTGAATGTCTTTGTGTTTGCTTTTCTTATGTTTCATGTCATTTTAAAAATTTTAATCAACTTTTGCACTGGTTGAAGAGGAAAAATATTTTTGCAGATCTGGTGTTTTGTTTTTTTCCATTTGTGAACAAAATCAAGAAAATAATTGATGCAAATAACTCTTATCTCAAAACAGATCATATTGATTAAAAAAAACTGAATCATAGTAGTTTCAGTGTATATTTAACAGCCTGAACACCAAACAAAATCAGTGATTCTTTATTACTCTGCATTTCTTTTTCTCTTTTATATACACACACTCAAGTCTTTTCTCATCTGGCTAGCAGCAGAGCTAGAGTCCAATCAGTTTAATGTTCTTTGGTTAGCATTCGCCTTCTCAGTTCATTCTCTACAAACATTAGATCTCTTGTCACACTGCTCATGTATTGTCTGTTTCCCTCCATGTCACATCCTTTCTCTCCTTTACAGCCTGCTATCCTTTGCCTTTTTTTGTTTTGTTTTTAACACTCCATCAGGGTTTATTCTTCCTGTCCCTTGTCCCGTTTCTATTTCCCCCCCTCACTCTTTCAGTCCCTTCTCCTCCGTCCTCTTCCTCACTCCGAGTCTCTTTCACCTCCTCTATCCGTCTCTCTCTCCGGATGGGTTCCGGCTGCTGAGCTGGTGGTGCTGGTGGCCGGTTGTGACGGCTCGGCTGTCTGGTGTCGCGTGCGATCAGGGCGGACGTTGCGCAGCGAGGACGATCGGAGCTGAGCGCCTCCGCCTCACCGCGGGTCACCTTTCACGGGCAATTAGTGTCGGAGCAGAGGCGCGCTTGCCGCTTGTCGGCCCTGCTTATTGTGAAGATCAACGGCAATCAGTCTCCACACTCCACTCGGCTCCCTCTTCCTCGCTCCTTTCACATTTCTGCCTCCAACCCTCACTCTCTCTTCCCCCCCTGTCTTTCTTTGTTGCCGCTCTATCTCTTTGAGGTTTCCCCTGATGTGTTTTTGCAGCTCTCCAGCTAATGGCTGCTGTCTGGCAATATGTTACCCGACTGTTCAGCTCTCTCTTCATTACACACCCTTTTACTTATTTGCCATTTGTGTTAAGTTTAAATCATAAAAATGCCATGAAGACACTCCACAACCCAATGCTCCTCTTCCGTCTCTCTGCACATTATTTCATTTACTACTTTTTTCTTTAGTGCTGACTAGGCAGAATGTTGCTTCAGTTTTTCTGTCTGGATACTTCTTCTTTTTTTTTTCACTCGCACAACAATATCCCTGAGACAAAGGCTTGTGTTAGCGCCTAGGGATTCCATATGAAGACCACAAACTTCATCATCCTGATGTGGTAGTTCTGTAAACTCCAATATTTCCTCTCCTACTATGGTTTAAGATTACTGTAGGTCAGCATCAGCTATGGCTGGGTGATGTGGCAGAAATCAATATCAGAATATTTGAGCAAAACCAAATGTTAATGTCTCTATTTCATTGTTGTTAGCTGACTAAATTCTAAGATTTTGTGCATGTTTTGGTTAAACTTCTTTGGAGGTTTTGAGATTCCTTCTTTCAAATTTACAGAATCTTTGAAATCTGTTACTTTGTGTGTTTCAGTAAAATGTATTCCAATTTGAAATAGTATTTTCTGCTATATTGTGTTTTGTCAAATGTATGCAAAATCATCAGTGAAGTGATGCTCACAGCACTTAAGTATGTTCCGCTGTGATCCAATACAGAACAGCAGCTCTTGTGAGACTAATACTGTACATGAACAGCTCATTGTTTGTTTGCAGTCTGCTAAGGATCATTTTGTAGGAAATCTGAGTGATATCTCGCTATGATCATTATACAGTGCCTGCAAAAGTCAGTAAATGGTGTATTTTTTGATTATCGCTCACCCCTGGTTGCTCTATCAACACAAGCGGCTTTACATCCTAAAAGCCTTATGAGATGTTTTTTTTGTTTGTTTTTTTTTTTAAGATAAAGTGTCATTTTTGTTCTCACAGGACTGTGTTGTGTTGAGTGCATCTGTGTGTGTGTTCACTGCCTGCAGTTGACTTTGTGTAAGCAAACTGGAAATCTTGGTTGACACTGTTGTTGTTTTGTCAATGTCAGGAGAAGGTCCTGATCTTTAAAAAAAAAGACCTTTTCACATTCATGTGAGCATATTTATTTGAATAATGAGTTTTCCTCATATGTAAAGAGTCACATCCATCTGCTTTTAAAAGCCAACATTTTATTTTATTTTATGTCTCAGAATCAGTGGACCAAATGTAGCTGCTTGCTAAAGCTTTTAGGTTTAAGATTTGCTTCTGGTGCTTTTATGGAACCTCAGGCTTTTTTTCTTTGTTTTGTCTGACGAAACACATTTTTACCCAAGCAGCACTTGTGTGGTGGAAAAATGGAGAACGAGGAACAACTATGTGCAAGCCGATGCAATGAAAAATGTCTGAAATTTGGTTGTTTGGTTTCCTGTCACATGCCTATGTTTGTTTTGTTTCTTTTTAACCATTTTGTCAGACATTTATTGAGATGCGTTGATGTCAAATTAGAAGTTCCAACTCCCCTTAGTTTGTTGTAAGCTGCAAAAAGTGACCAAAAAGGGTCCTTTCTAGTGAGGATTTTGCAAAAAGCTTGACAAAACTTTAAAAAGAAGCAGTTAGAGCTTAATACAGGCTGCAAAAATGTCTTGTGTGCAGCTACATGCAGATTCAGCCAATGGTAAAAATAAGTGTGATTCTTAATATACATTGTGCCCTGCATACATACATTTTCCGGTGAATTTATAGAGCTTGTACTGTAGCATTTCTGCCATATTGAAACACTCACTTTCCCACATTCAGTTATAAACATAGACGAGGAGAAATCAAGGAAAAAGGGCAGCCTCATTTGCATACGGGGCCTTCATTAGATAAAGCTAAGGACAGCAAAGAGTACATCTTGAGCCACAGTGATGAATAGCTGCTGCATCACAAAGTCGCCTCAAAGTAGTCTCGTCGTAACCCTTATTTGCATCAGTGCCTGTTTTTTTTTTATATATATATTTATTAAGTCACTTAATGGTGGACACTTACCGTTATTCCATTATGTCCTCTTGAAGAACCTCTGTTGGTATTCTGCAATTTAAATAAGCTACTTTTGATGGTGTTGGAGAGGCTGTGAAGGGAAAAATATTGCAATGAGAGTGACAATCAGAAACTTAATTTTTCAGAATAGGTGTTAATTACATGATGTTATAATGGAGAGCCAGTGGAGCAGTAAGTGGAAGCTTGGATTCCATTATTCAAAATACAAATGTCAACATTGTGGCATCAGAGGAAAAGTAACCAAAGTTCAGTCGGATGCCTATATAAGTTAACAGCATTCTATCTAGTAGCTGGGACTGAAAAGTGAACCTTTTTTGTAATATCAGAGAAAATTCTGCCTCCCAGTAGAAAATCTATGAATACGACCACTACAATAACTGCAAGAACCCCGATGTTACACAGTGCAGTCTGTTCCTAGACGAAAACGTTGTTGGACGAGTCCTAATATTCACTGGACAAAAGCCTGAAATTTCTTTAAATTAACATTAATTCACTACAGCTGAGTAAACAGGCCAATAAAGGTTGTTTTTATAGCTGGCAAAATGGTCACTAACTAAACCTTTCACCTCCTCCAGCTTATGAAGACAGTGTTTTGTTAGTTAGTTGGAAGTTACGATTAAATTCTTGGCTCTTGTGTTCAAAAATGACACTTTTTCATATTTTAGTTTAAAAACAACTAATCAGCTAAAACTTTAAGGGTTTTAAAAGTCATCTCCTTAGTTTCAGATGAGTTTTATTGCATGTGACTAATAAAGGTTTGATCATGTCTGTATAATTATGCTTTTGTAGTGATCTTCTGCAGCAAGGCCTAATCACATATGATTGTTAGTTATTCACTCTCTAAAGCTTCAATTATCACCATGAACCTCTGACTCTTTGATGGTAAAACTATTTGCTAAATACTGAACACCAGAAAAAACATTGAACTTCATCATGAAGGTGAAACATATCAAAGTCTGCCTCTTTAACAGGTGATCAGTGCTGAAGTCAACTTCCACAGGAATCCAAAGTTTGTACGTTTGGGATTTCTTATCTATTTTTTGTTTAAAAAATTAATCTGCTCTCAAAAGTAAACAGTAAACATACTAAATAAATCATATTTTTCTTTTTCCATTCCTCACTGCTCTTTTTTGCCCTCTCTCTGTATTTTTTAATATATATATTTTTTTTAATAAATGGACCCATGGGCGGTTGTGTCTCCCAGGCCTCATGCCATGCTGTCTTTTGAACGCAAACCTGTGCGGATGGGCCTTGAACGGCTGTTTCATCTAGTCATCCAGGGCCTGACGAGATTTGACTGGTCCAGTCCCAAGTGAGTCCTGCATCTCAGCGGCTAGCCATCACCCTCCATAAACAAACCAAGCCCAAACAACGTCAGATGTTGGCTTGCATTTAAACGATCATCGCTCTGGAAGGCGGGTGGGAACAGAGGGAGGAATAAACAAAAACGGAAAAAAAAAATATCAAGAGCTCGTGAAGTGAAACTAAAGCTCAAGAGGATTTGTTTTTTGCCCTTTTAAAAATAAGATTTCTGATGATGGTTTTAACTGAAATAGCAGACATACTGATGCAGTATCACTCCTCTTTTTCTGTCTTTACTGGTACTGATGGGTTAGCAGTTTTTGTCTTCCAAGATTTATTGACTCTCTTCACATGGAGAGTCTGTTGCCTGGAAATCTCTTCATTATTTAGCAGTAACACATACTAAAGCCTTCAATAAGAATCTGCCAAACATTTTTGTCTCCATGATAACTTAAAATTGCTTTAAACTGGGTAATTTTCTGTCCACTGCTCATGGCTGAAAGCCAACACGCACAGTTGTTTGTATGAGACTATTTGAGAGGCAGGTGATTAGATCCATCTGTTCATCACTGTATATTGTCACTATCACACGTACAAATGGGTAATATGGATAAAACGTAACATGATATATGTAGTCTTATTTATTAAGCAGTAATAGCCAGATCTCTGCCTAATCCAGTTAGTTACATTCCGACAAACCTAACTTGATTGACATGAATATAAGACTGAAATTACCATAAATGTATTACCAAAAATACTCAGGTAAACTGATAATTGATTTACATTAGTCGGTCGTCATTTCAGCATTTTCTGAATCAAATTACCAAAATAACATGAATGTTTTAAGTAAAAGAATATTGTACATTTCAGACAGTAGGTTAGATAAGGCTTTACATTGTCTTGTCCATTGAAATGATTTTATTATTGATTAATTAAACCCCAAATCTTAGTTTTTGCCTCGGCCACATTTGGACCCACTGTGGGCTCATTTTTTCACTTTATTATAAAATCTTGTACCCCTATGGAAACAGCACAACCCTGGTTAGAAGTAGAAAGAACTGAAAAATAGTTTATGTGCAGTATGAAACGGTTCTGTTTTTAAGTAAATAACCAAAAAAATGAAAGTTGTATTTCTTTATCTATTAAAAAAATGGAAAATGAATTGGGGAAAACCTGAAATCAATATTTGCAACATTTTTTTCAAGTACCCACAGGTGTTACGAATGCTGAGAAAAAATAATGTTGACTTTGCATTCATTTTATATTTTACTGCTTGCATTTTTAACCTGTTTCCCCACCTATCTCCTCTCTGTGCCGAGTCAACACATCTTGCAGTTCAACCTAGTTCAGACCAACATCCTTTAATTTCTGCAGCATGGCTGTTGGTTGCAGCCAAGTCCCTAATGGCTTCACTGTTGCACATAGGAGCACAAATTTTTATTCACAACATTGGAGGGACAAGACTGGTGTAGGCTAAGTTATACAGCCAACATGTTGGCTCTGAATTCCACCAGGACCTTCTCCATATTGCTTGCCCTCTGTTACACCCCTTTTTCATCTCATAAGTGATTCTTTCCTTGCCTGAAGCCAGTATCAGACCCACACTGAGGCACAGATTGTCTCATAATGCCACCATTTAGGTTTCACTTCAATGTAATACAAGCTAAGAGTGAAGCTAAGCCAGTCTTCAGGACTGCAGTGCTCTAAGTCTTAAGTACTTTTTTTTTTTTTTTTTTTTTTTTAAGGAGGGGTAAAAAAAAAAAAAAAAAAAAAAATCCCAAGAGCTTGCAGGAAGGACTTTAATTTCTATTCCCAGGCTCTGATTTATGTGATTTTTGAGGAAGTTTTGCTAAGCGGGCTAATGAGAAGCACAGTGCTGTTGAATGATTTAGTAGGGAGATGGAGCACATACTGAGAGAAAGTCCAAAGACAAATTCTCTTTTTATTCCCTAATTGGTGAGAGGAAGAAGGAGGTAGCTGCAATAAAAAATGACAATTAAAAGTGGGTTGCTTACTCTTCTTCTGCTGTATGTTTCACAATTATACATTAAAAAAAAAAACTGCAACAGGGATTTATGCATTTATATCATGTATTTAAAGTGGTTTAAAAGAAACACTTTTTTAAAGGAACAACCATCTTTGTTGTCATACTCTGATGAATAGTGTTTAAAATGACTTTCAGAGTTCTATATTTGGACTAAGCCACCATAGATTACCAAACTGCTTTGTAGTGGATCAACACTTATTAGTAGATTCAGTAACAGAGCAAAGAGCACAGATCATTTACAACAGTGAAAGCCTGTCACACTCTGTCTAATAGGTAAAACCTCATACTGGGTACTTGTAAATGAATATTTCAAGACATGTTGTGAATTTTTATTCTATGTATTTTTTATGGGTACTAACTTTGCTGAAGGTTATCAGTCCATTTCAACTAAAAGTTTATTTTCAAGGACAGTGTGAGAGAAATACATGTTCTTTCGAGAAAAACATCACATGGATGAGACATGACTAGAAATAGATGGCTATCTGACACTGAACCGGCTAGATGGAAAGTAAATGGATTGTGGCTGGTGGAGGATGGATGGAAACCTCTCCAGTCAATGCCAGTTAACTGGCTCCATCTCCTCCTTGGTTTTCTACTGTGAATGATGTGGTTTCTTGTTTAACTCTGGGAAAATACTTGAGTATCCCTAACCCAATGGTAGTAACCCAATTGTTGCAAACAAAGAGTTTATCAGATTGCTCATAACTGCACACAGTAATTTAAGATGCCTCTCCATTATGCAAAAAGGTATTGTGCCATAACTGGATGCTCTGTTGTGGATCCTTCTTTTTAAGAATGTTCTGTAGATCCTGATGGCGTTTCTGCTGTTTGTTTTTTTTTTTCTTGTTTATTCTTATGAACTATTGGTTCTTTCCTGCCTATTTGTGGTTTGTCAGTGCTAATTGGCATCCAAATGGAAAATTAAATGCCTGAGTATTGGTATGTGCAAACAGAAGTGAACTAAAATAGTTATTCTTGGGTCAAGTCCTTCTGCAGGCATCTATTAACTCCCTAAAAAGGCATCTCTGTGCATTATTTTTTTTTTCATCAAAGTAATCCCTTCAGGCCTTGAAATTGCAACTCAAAACAGTTGTTTTCTCTAGAATGTGCCATCCTCACCTGTTTCATGTACACCAGTTCACCTACGATTCTGCTCAAACACTGCACAGCTAGTCTACACTAGCGATTTCTAACCACCGAACCAAGGATCGGTGCCGAGTCGTGGATCATTTGGTACCAGGCCACTCAGACAGAATAGAAACGCTTTTTTTTTTTTTTTTTTTTTTTCTTTTATCTCTGGCAGAGTCTGCGGGGTGTTTTATTTTGAAAAATGACTAGATCGTCTTCCTGTCACCTCCGTCTGTGCCTGTTTCCCCCACTTGACTATCAGTTTTCATGGCCGATTGTAAAAGGAAGCTGTCAATCTAAGCCCTGCCAAAATTGATTAAAAAAAAAAAATGTCATTGGACAGCTTATTTAAAAAGAGGGAGAGACTCTATGCTGAGCATGATGTATACATAGCAATGAAAACTAATTTTATTTTGGACACCTTTTAAAATATCAGACGAACCATTATTGTTTGTGTGCGATGACCAATTTGTAGAAAATTGTCTTGCTTGAAACCAGTCCATGGTGAAAAAAGAATTGGAGACTGCTGGTCTACACTACAAAAAGGCAAAATGTAATACTGATATAATTTAGCTGTGCTGTTTGATCCAGAAGCCAATTCTGGAGAAGAATACCGATATGGAAAATCCCACCTTGTATGTAGACGGAATTCTTTAAGTTTTTGTTTCAAACCCTGCATGTCTGAATCCAAAGTTTTTGAGACAGTGGTTGGTACACTCCAGTTTCAAGTTCTAAATCCTCAGCCATTGCACTGGTTTCTTATTTTGGCCATAATTTGTCTTCCAGCTTATTAAAAAAAAAAAAAAACACTACATGGACAAGTTAACAAGGAGGGTTGGGGGTTTCATTTAACTGTCAGTATTTTTTTTCTGTGCCACAAAACGAGCATAAATAGTACACATATCTCAATCACATCACTCTGTAAGTCTTTAAGATAGTTGTCTTACCAGTTCTATGTTTTGTCTTATTTTCAACCTAGTGGTAGGCAGGAACTAGTACAAAAGTGGAAATTTTAATTTCCAATTTTGAACTCTTATTTGAACAGTGTCCAGCATGTGCTTACTCACAACTATTGTTAGTCTTCATGCAAAGAAGATGAAATTAAGTTCTAACTATTACAAAGTATTCTTATTTTGTTGCTGTTGTCTCAGAATGAGTGTTAAAGGGGAGCTTCGGTTTTTTTCAACCTGGGGTCTGTTTTCATATGTCTTTTCATACATGTGAGTGATGGAGAAATGAATTTTCGACAAAGAATTTTTGGCGCTAGCTCGCGATTTCAGAACGAGATTTGCTTTCTAGCGTCCTGAGATTTGGATACAGACCACAACAAATGGCGATCGCCAGGTAATGTGGAGGTTTTCGTTCACCTCTCATCTCTACTATGTTGTGGGACACTCATTGAGACTATCCGAGCCGGTCAGTGTGGGGGGGAAGCACGTTAGGGCGGACTTTGACACGGGGGGGCAAGTTGCCCGATACTTTTTGCTAGCTGAGCTGCGAAGCTGCCTGCCTGGCTAAATACTGGAGCTGTGTCAAATTCATTTCTCAATCACTCACATGTATGAAAAGACATGAAAACAGACCCCAGGTTGAAAAAACCGAAGTTCCCCTTTAATTATATTTCAAGATGGCCAATCAGCAAATGTTAAATTACTGAAATCCTGAAATCCTCTTCAAAACATTAATATGAGAGGTTTTAACAATGAAAAAGTCAATTGCCAGATCTAGAATTGCTTTATATCTTTGAGCAAACAGGTCATCAATTCTTTTAAAAGACAGAGCTCCACCCTCATCCAGAATTTCAAGTCACTTCATAAAGCCATCACAATCAAGTTACTCTGGGGAAGAAAAAAAAAACTACAGAGCAGAAATGGGTCTGCTACTCAGAACATTGCTGCTCATACATGGGAAAACTGACTAATCTCCCTGTACAGACAGTTGACCACGTTTGTTTTTGTAATGAGATGGCTATTTGCGTCACATACTGTTTTAACACCCCTTAGATTCTGGCCAGTTTTTTGCCGGATTATTTTTTCCCAGTTTTGTTAGTCATGCCCAGAAGATGGAACAAAAGTTAGTTTTAGAACACAGCATGGTGTAGAACCCTGAAGGAAAATGGTCACTGATGGAAAATAATTGATGTGCATTTTGACAAAAAAAACTGAATGATGAAAGCATTAAACGGTCTAATTATTCTGTCTTACCATTTGAAGTGATTGTGTGCTTCATGGAAATACATGCCAAATACATTGTGTGTCTTGGATGACAGCTTAAGTCTTATTAGGGACGAAAGTGATTAGTGATTTAAAATTGTATATGTGGGTGACTTGATTTTTTTTTTTTTTTTTTTTTGCCAGACATGATGTATACAGAGTAAATAAAAAATGGTGCGTTTGCTCCGAGGTAGTGTGTGAAAGGACTATTCTCCAAACAGGTTTTGATTATAAGTGGATTTGCTGTTCTTGTAAATACGAACTTTGACCCCTTACAAGTGTAGCGGAAGGAGGATTAGGCTCATGTTTATTCAGCATGTGTAACAGCCCCTGGGACAAATCACACTCAAGAGTGGCTGTCGCCCCTGGAGACTGAGAGAACCACCTAAGGGCGTGGAGCTAAATATGGAAATTGCAAGACATGCTCCAGTATGCATATTCACTATTGTGCAGTTGTTCATAATAACCAGAGCTCGTCGTTCGCATTATCAACCGCTCCATCTGTGTTTTACAAATACCACTATGTAAAAATCTATCGGAGGCACTGATATAAATAAACCCAAGTCGTGTCTTTTGCTGAATTTCGTGCTTTTCTGTTTCGTCTGCATGCCTGCAGAGTGACTGAGAGCTGTGGCTGTGTTTTATGCCTGCCTACCACAATGCTCTATTTGCTCAGGTCTGGTTAACTGCGGCAGAAGTTGTCACTGTTAATATGGGTTTGCGTTCAATCATCCTGTCAGCTTCTGAGAGGTGTGTGAGTGACAGATTTAAGAGGCAGCCGAACTGGGGGCTAAACTCAAGGAGAGCGATTTCTTTCCTGCAAACGTAAGATCTCAGACAGATGGGCGTTAGCTGCCAAAACTTAGACAACACCGTCTGGTCCAGTAAACGCATTGACAGTGATCAACAAAGAAGTGTTGTCTTACCTTTTTTTTTTTTTTTTTTTTTTTTAAATTGTCTACCTACGGTCTCAGAGATCAACTGCTCAGTTTTCCTCTTTCTTTTTTTTCTCCATTCGTCAAATGTTCAGTCTTTTTTGTGAGTAAAGCTGTTGAAGTAAATGAGATTTCCCAAAGAGCTGCGTTCTCCGAGAAGCACTCAAAGTGATATTGACATGTTGTCAAGCTGGTGCCTCTCTCTGAGGACATCTCGGGTTGTTGACGGGCCTGAGCTGCGATCATGATTCCTTCCCCCTTCTGCTGTTGAGGAATTCCAGCTTGTCTCCCAGAAATGATTTGTTCCTCATATTTTTAGTCCAAACTCCAATCTTTCTCAGTCAAAAGTTGTCTAGAAACACCTGCTACGAGGTTCCTCTGAGATCACATGTCTAAAATCTGGCCAGTCGAGGGTTTCATGATTGAGCTGGAAATGATGATCGTGACGGGGGATTAAGGTGAGGCTTGTTGTTTGGAAATTTGACTGAAAGATTTTTGAAAGATTTCTTGCTGTTCAGTGATCTTTAAATACAGTCCTTGTCTGTCTGCTGTAGGTGGATATTGAGAGTATCCTCCATGGGTTTGTCTTTAGGGAAAGCAAAGCATAGTGAATGTGTCCGATAAGACTTTGAAACGCTGAGCTCCGAAATTAGGTTATCAGTCAAAATGCAGGCAGCAGCTCCTCAAGGAAGAGATGTTCAGCCTTACAATATACCTTTGTTGTCCTGGTTGGGAGCCCACATTTAATACTACATATGTCTACTTCAAGTTCTGCCCTGTTTTTCTTTTTTTTTTTTTTTCTTGCTGTTTTACTTCTTATGTAACACACAATGACAGTCAATGTGAAAAACTCACTGTTGCAACATTCAGTTGTCATCTGCTTCTGTCAATCAGTATATTGCTTGTGACATCAACATAAAACAGTCTTCTTGGAAAGACTTTATTGCTGCATGTTTCGGTTTTTAAAGGAATATGTGATGGAGGGGCTTCAGTTAAGTTTCACTAACATTGATGGTCTCATTTTTGACACTGTAAATGTAGGACGACAGACGTTTTTGTAGTGAAAGTTAAGATTCTTAATTTTACCAGTATTGATCTCATAATTTAAGGTTTATACTTGCATTCATTGATTATTTTTGCACTTCAGGGGCAGGACAATAGACTGAGCAGTTTTGCATGTTATTACTTTACAAAGTCTGTGGACCAATATGACAAAGAAGCAACATGAGCAGTGCCACCTGAGCTGATAAATGCTCCAATCAGTTCTAGGAATGTATCATTCTACATTTTTTTCACTTCAGATCCAATACCTGAATTTGGATATCTGCCTGTACAGATACTATTCTGATACCAGAGCTCTGTTTGCTTTAATATTATGATTATCACTATTGTTGATTTTATATAATGCTGTAATAAACTCCTCTATTGTGTAAGCCCCTGCACTTTTTTACCTGAAGCACTGCACTACAGAGGCTGTGTATCTGAGTCAACCTCGTGCATAATGTGGCTTACCAGTGACATTGGCCAAGCATATGAAGTCTAAATATCTGTAGCAAAGCTCAGGGCTGGAACTCCTTTTAACCTCTCAGCTAACTTGGTTGACAGTTGTATAGTTCAGGTAGTGCAGTCTCTGATAAATACTTCCTGGATGGTAAACTATATCTTAGCTGCAAGTGTCCAGTCAGGCTGTGAAATCTTTCCTTTTACAACTGATAACAGTTGGTCATCAAGTACGATAAAGTTGAGCAATTTCTCGGTAATCCATTTAGCTTTCACGTTGTCTGGTGGAAGTTTACTTTGTTTTTCTAATGACTCCAAAAGAGATTCCTGCTGGCTCCTTTCATCTTTGTGACCCATGACTAAAAAAAAAATCTTCGTGCTTTTTCAGTGTTTAAGTTGCAAACTGGCTGCAAACTGTGTAATGGATTTCCTGAACAGAGGCGTGTCTTGATATTTTGCATCTCATTTACACACGCCACCATTCAGAAAATCTATTCCAGCCAGCAGCCATTTGCAGCCAGCTAGCAGAGCAGCTGGCAGGGACTCACTTGTGGAGTCATTTCAACATTAAAGCACAGACATGATGCATGGATCGGAAATTTCTGATCTGTGAATTGCGTTGGTATCAGAACCCAATACTGGATCAGATCGACGCCATTCCTTATCAGTTCAAGAGCTCATCAGTACCTTTGTTTTTGCTTGTTGCTGTGGCTTCACTTAAGCTTTTTAATGGAAACAGCCCTATCTCAGAAAATTATGTTAGTATTCAACCAAACCACATTCTCATTTTTGAGAATTATACTGACTGTAAGTCAGTATAGTAAGTCCAACAAAGGACTTTACCCATGAGACTGGGGTTTCTGTCCTGTAGTGGAACATTGGCTTTACACTCAAGTTTTATTTTTACTCGTTATTTACATTTATGGTTAGTTTTCAGGAAATCTAGTGGTTTGGTTTAAAATTCAACCACTCACTGCATGTCTGAAGCCTTTTACACATTTTCTGGGTTACCAAGGTGTCTTCTTTCTCATCTAAAATCTGATTGGTTAATTTGATTCATATTTGTGATATCTCACAAACGAGCATGATTTTTAGACAGGAGGGTTTCACTCAAAGGTCCTGTCTGCTGGAAAGCTGATGACAGCAGTGAGACTGAACCAACACCTTAAATATGAAGCAAATAAACCAAAATAGTGAGCTGAAATATCCTAAGTCAAAAACTGCAGAGTTTGATATTAATTCTCTTTGGGTTAATCATTAGAACAAAGCATGATTTGATCCATTGTTCATATAAAGTATTGATTTGCATAGCGGTAAGTTTAAAACAATCTGCGTCATGTTGGGCTTCAGCTGCATTCTGACTGTTCTCATGTGCAAGTGTATGTCAGAAAAATGAGCACTGCATTGATGGAAGGAGGACTGTTGTTGGCTGTGTCCTGGTCCTACATGTGAATCTCATGATAACAAAGCAGAAATATTTTGGACTATGAAAAAGATATATTGCCTTCATGTTGCATCTCCCCTCAGGATGGAGATGCACAGTCAGAGCCCTGCAAGGTTGAATGGTCGAGGTCATCAGGCAGCTGTGTGACATATTGTTCTGATATTTGGCTGTTTGGGCACCTTGTGGGCCTTCACCCCCACATCCACTCATCCCCTCTTGAAACACATGAGGCCAGACAAGCTCAGATGAGGAGCTCATGGCTGTTGACCATAAAAAGAACATCAGGGCAATGAGCCCTGAAGACAAGACAAGAAGGGGAAGAGAAGATGGTTGAATGGGGGGAGTAGGTTGGTGAAGGACTAATATGAAAACATGAAAGACTGTCAAGAGCGAGGAATAGAGTAACAAGAAGAAGGCAAAGAATAAGGAAGAGGGAGATAAAGGAAGAGGAAGAGAGATTGGACACTTGGGCAAAATAGGAGCTACACTGCTCCAGCTGTGACCATAAAACAGCAGGTGGATGCCATCATTAGGTCTGGCAGATAAAGCAGGAATCCCAGAGTCCCTGCTCTCCCGGTGCATCTCTGCTGGCGCCAGGCACTCATCCACTCCAGAATCAAGCATTGATGCCATGACATAAAACATGACATTGGAAGGAAGAAAAAAAACCCTCGGTTCAGGAATGACTCAACTTCAATTTATTGCATTTGATGAGGCTCAGAATATTACAAGTAGAATCTTGCATTTGTAGTTCTAGATTTATACCTTTAGGGATGAAACAGCTGGTTGATCAGTGAAGTGGTGGATTGACAGAAAATATATTGGTTACTATTATCAGAACTGAGCTGGTGTTAGTCAGGTGTAAGTTTTGTTTTGCAAGACAGTATATGGAATATTTTTGTTATATGTTCTGTAAAATATGTACATTCGCCACATTCTTTGCTTTTCACCAAATAGCATTCTGTCCCGACTAGATAAAGGAAGTGATATTTCTATTTTTCAATATAAGACTGCTTTTGTCCACCTGATTAACATTTTACATACCCTTCTTCAAGACTGCTTATTAAGCTAATTCAGGTTCCCATATGGTACAGTTCTTGTGATTTCTGTTCACATGCAAACCTAATACAGCTTGTTGATTTAATAAGGACTGCTGTAGTGCATAAATGTTTGCAAAGTGGTGAACCCCCACATCTTTTGTTTTTGTTCAACGTAAGCCGCTGCAAGAGTTTGGAATTTAGCTGGGAGTGTACCTAAGAGCTGTCATCAGGGATGATAGCTTGATGGCAGATGAGAGCTGCCATTGCAGCAGCCTCTAGGTGCCCTCAGGGCTAAATGGATGGCTGCAACATGGCACATTTAGAAGGTGCTTCTTCCCTCTGATTTGTCTTCACTAGCGGTGTTTTTCCTGGCATTAGCAGACATGTCTATCTGGAATGCACCGTTCTTTTCTTTTAAGCTTCCTCTGTCCCAGCGTCTCGCTGACCTTTCACTGTTGGACTCTGAATGCTGTATAGAAACATGTAGGAAGTAAATGCCTGATAGTAGATTTATGTTCATTTCTGTTTTCTAGTGTGCTACTTCATTTCATATTAGCTGTCAGAAAGAAGTTAAAGAAATCTTCTGATGAGCCTTTCGCTCTCCTCTTCCTCATTTAGAGCGATGACTGACACGCTTGAAATCACTGAACTCTTCACTCGTTAATGAGAGATAATTCCCAACTCAACTTCTTTGCTCATGTTTTTGTTTTTTTTTCCTTTCATGAATACAATATATTCATTCAATTAACTACTGTCGACAGCAGAAACTTGTTAAATTGAAATATAGTCAATCAGTGCTAACAACCGCTCACTGAGAATCGCTGTGATGTGGATGATCTTCCTGATTCTGTTGTTTTGACTACAGCAGCTCGCGATGCATCTTTTGAGTTTTTGATTGGTCTTTCACTGGAGTTCAGTCTTTTTCCCTCTGTGGCCTCAGCAGGGAGCGAAGTGGTGTGTGGATGCATGTCATCCTCTGATTTCCTTTTAAAAAGCCGACCCTGATGCTTTTAAATGCATCATCAAGGCAATGGGCTGTCCAAGTCGGTTACAAGTTAACCAAATAAACACTGACAATGAAATTAATAATGCATATTGTTTGTGAATGCCTCAGCTGGATGATTTGACTGATGTATGCAAAGATGGTAATTTATTGAAAGTAAATTCATGTAATTGTGCAGCGGAACTTGATGAAGCAAAAGAAGGTGTCAGCACGGCTTCCATCATCATCAGAAGAAAGAAATCATTAAAGAGCAAAAACAAATCCAACTTCAAAGGACGGTGCAGAACAAACACTTATTTTATGGATGTGTTTCATTTAGACCAAAGTTCAGAGCGGCTGTTATGGTAAATATGTCAGATTTGTTGTTAGTTGTTTGTGGATGTGATAGTTTTGGTTTATTTATTTTTCTCACAGTCCACAGGGATGTAACTGCTCACTCTGCACATATCAAAGTAGTCAGTGTAAATTTGATTTGAAGATCAGGGGGAACAAGAGCTAAAATGTAGTTGTCATTGTCGAGACACATTTCCACAATGAGAAGCTCAAGTGGCAAGGCAATCACAGCGCCCAACTTGGTAAAAATAGTTTACAACTAGACTGTCTGTTTAGTAATTATCATGTCAGTAACGGGACACAGTGGGGAAACTGATGCATTTTGTTGACTGGTTTCAAGGAGCACAAGTGGCAAACTAAATTTGCTGTTGTACCAAGCACTGCTGTTATGTACAATCAGTCAAAAATACAGCTTTCTACAATGTATTATGGGAAGATATGCTGCAAGGGAAATCATATTTATGCATGTACTGAACATTGATAGAGCTTCAGTCATGTTTGAATCACATTTGCTGACCTTTGTGGGATAGTTCTCAATGGACATTTATCCCATTGAGATGCCCTTATCGAATGTGCAGACACGCTTATTTTTCAGAACTAAGAATAACACAAAGTCTAGCATGAAATATAATTAAAATGCCTTTATTTTTGTTTTATATATATGTAGTTAAAAGAAAACTCACCAATATTTATCCTTCATTGTTGTAAGGCTATTGCTCGTGATGTGACGTTCATAGTGTTTAAATGAGTCCTAATTAAGATATACTGCAAGATTTGTCCCAATATCTGTGTTGAACCATAATGGGCAACATAGCTACAGTGAAAAGAAGAAACAGGTTTGCATGGGTATACATCCTGTGTCTGGTTCATTTGGAGTTTGGTGTGTGCCAAGATTCAAGTGACACAGCAAATACTACTTCAAAGAGTTAAAACTAGTAAAACTATCCTGCTAAGTACTCTTAAAGTCTACACCATACATGTGGTATTTTACAAACTGAGCTTCAAAATGTGCAAGAAAAAAATCAAAAACAGCAACTATGCTGTCAGTACAGCTGCTCAAATGACTAAGCTGAAATTCCATTAATCAACAAATTAGCTGAAAGATGTAAATATTAGCTGCAACTACAGATGTTTGTGATAGTCTATCCAATATCCCAAGACTAAGTGAAATGCAAGTTTTTATGTGAATACAAGAAGCCAGAAAGGCATATTGCAGACCATATTTAGCACACTGGTTTTTTTTGTCTTACTTGTCCTTGCCCTTGTCTTCCAGAAAGTGCTTTATTTCTATGCTGGTAAGCTATAAATGAGTCTTTAAATATAAGACAGTGAGTGCAAACAAATCACTCCTAACTTTGCTCATATCTGTACTCCCATCAAAATGGCCTATTTCTGCGAGGGTCTGTCACGCGGAATGTGACAATTGATGCTGAATATTAATAAAGTCCACCATATGTTCTGGACAAATACTATCCATGCATTATTAAATCTGATTTCCTGTGTCAGCCGTTAATTAATGCTTGTTAAAACATAATAAAAGAATGAGATGTTGGACATGATTAAAGAAATTGAAGTTTGTTGTAAACACAGAAATCATATAAAGGGTAATGAGATAAGAGAGAATAAATTATTGTCAGTTAGTGTCTGTTACATTGTTTGTGGGCACTGTTAAGGGAGCTACTTCTGATTGAAGGAGTCTTTGTTGTAACTAATTTGAATATTTGAATCGTTTGCATATTAAACGTACTGGCGTTTAAAAGCTCGTGATGATGCTGTATGACTGTGTGTCTGAATTACATCAGGTTATCAAGGGCCGCTCAAACAGACATATGCTGGGATGTTTCTTTGCTGTCCACTATCGCATCATATCGACTAATTAATGTGTCACAGATGAGTGTGCAAGGGAAGGCAAATGCAGACACAGACCAAGCAGGCAGGAGCAGCAGAGTTATTTCAATGAGAACTGAATGAGGCTTACAGGCAGGTAGACAGACATCAGATGCCTTGGAAAGGCAGAAAAGTCTGAGGGCATCTGGTGGGCAGAAAGGGAAAGTCTTATACATGTAGAGGCCCTAAACCTTGTTACATGTGTTTACATTCAGTTTTTTATTGGGAACAAACCGCTAAACAGCATAATTAATGCTTTGCAGGAGGGAATATCCCCAAAAATTTATCTACTTAACAGTGCTCATACAGATGGCCTAACACTGGAGCCCGAGTCTAAATGTTATTATTATGTAGTATTAATAACATTCTTTATAAAATTGCTGATAATTAGTTACAAATGGCAAAGATCTTTCAAAAAGAGTGTCCCAGCTCCACTAGTACCAGCTGCTCAGTACTGCTGTCATATGGGAATAGTTTCTGCGTGTGTATCTATAGATTTTCTTTGATAAACACTGACTTATTTTGATTTGCAGCATAGTCTAGCACACCTGCAGAGGAGCCCGGACATTTCTCCTGAACCTATCGGCATACCAGATTTCATATTTTACCTCTAAGGCTTCTTTTAAAACCATCAACTCATCTGCTAGAATACACAACTAAATTAGAAGTAGCATAGTTCATGTACAGTTAGTCGAAGAGTCACATTGGACAGCAGTACAGTCTGTTATATCAGTGTGGTAAAAATAGTTTTTTTTTTTCTACTTTGCTAATAATCAGCGCCAAGAGCACTGTTTCAATTAGTTTTCTTTCTTGCTGAGTCTTTTTTTTAGACTAGACTCTGTTTACAAAAGTATACAGCCCGCCATGCTGTTGGGCTGCATTTTTGCACAATTATTCAGCAAAAATGTGGATTGAGAAGGACAAGATCCTGATCAGATTCAGTTAATTTGTGTTGCATAGCGACTACACTACAAGGCCAGTGGTGTGCATACTCTGCATTATGTAATTCATAGATGCAGACCTATAACACGTATGGAATGGTGTCCTCACAGGAAACTATAAATATGAACAAGAACAGCGAAGCATTCACGGTTTCGGCAGATGTATGTGTCTGCAAGGGAGTGTAATCAAGGCTTTAGGAAGCAGCTGTATAGTGAGTGTTTGAGTATGTGAATGATCTTGTCCATTTGCAGTGCTAAAGTTTTGCACCACTCCACTTTTCACTCTTGCACGCTTCGGCTGACGTACTTCTGATGATTAGCTTATTTGAATATGGGATAAAGAAAATGTATATTTAATAAGCTAAGTCTGCACGCATGATACACAACACCATTGACAATACAAGCAAGTTCCAACCGAATAGATTGGTCTCCAAATCCAGATTTAGCATGTTCCTCTGTCAGATGAAGAATTGGAAGCGGGGGAACAAAATCACCCATCAGTTTTCCTTCTCCGTCTTTTGGCGTATTAATTTGATTTCAAACCGCCAAACATGGTGTCATGGTTTTCTGACAGGGCCTTGGGAGAGAGTTTATCTCATCATTAATTAAGTATCATATTTCCCTACATGCTGCCTGTGCTTAATTAGGAAGAGGGGGTCATTTGGGAGGGCTTATTAACTGGAACAAATTTGTTAAAGGAAGGAGACCGAGACAGATAAAAGAGAGAGAGTGAGTGAGGGGAG
This sequence comes from Acanthochromis polyacanthus, assembly GCF_021347895.1. NCBI lineage: Eukaryota > Metazoa > Chordata > Actinopteri > Pomacentridae > Acanthochromis > Acanthochromis polyacanthus. The sequence continues at coordinate 34,822,384 of NC_067123.1, read as the reverse complement.
AGGGGTGCCTCTGGGTTCAGTCGTCCCTGACAAGGCTTGGCTTTCGTGATTGATAACTGCACCAGTCACGGCTCGAGTCAAACTGGGAGAGATGAAGGAGTAACTGGGGAAGGAACAGAGGGGAAGAGAGGAAATCTAGGAGGAAGGAGAAGGCGAGAGAGGTGGGGGCTGGTAGGAAATGATTGGAGACATATGCTAGCTCTCAAGCAAGATAGAGTTAGACAGAGAGGAGGGAGATGTAGGACGAAGAGGGAGGGACAGTGAGATATGAAAACAAAGAGAAACGGAGAGAAGGGGATGCAGGGAGATGAGATTGATTGCAGCACTGGGCCACGTCACAGAGGCTTTATTTATCGTATCCCAACCTCCCCGCTCTTCACCTGGTATTTTTAGAATGCGAGATGTGATGGAAATTGAACAAAAATATGTTGGTATACCATCCGCACACAATATGAGTGTTTCATTGTCTCAACTTTCATCTAAGCGCTGTGAATGCACGCTGCACGGTGAAAGCCAATAAGGAAATGGTATACTGTTGGTGGGTGACACTGTTTCCCGTTTCCCTAATTCGCTGCGACAGAATGGGTTTGGCCAGGCCGGTAAAACAACAGATGTTTTGCTCAAATGTGACAACGGGGTTGCCAAAAATTCCCAGTGGCAGTGCATGTGTTTGGAGCTGACCTAGCACAAGTTATAGCAAACTGGGAACAGCAGGAGACGATATGACTTATGGGCACAACAGGAGTGACAGGACATCCAAAATTTAAATATTCTAAGGCTGTAGTCCAACAATAGATGAAACTTTCTTTTACCTCATTATGGTACCTTAATGCTGAGGTACCAGCTCATCATTTCTGGTTTAGACTGCGCATTTGAGGTCATCTTCCATAATGGTATTCATCACTGTAATTTCATATTTGCAAGGTTTTTGGAGAACCATCTCAGGACAGTCCTTTCAGCATTGTTGTGGCCCAGTTGTAAACTCTCGGTGGGCCAGTCTGTCTTTCTTGAATTATTCCAGATATCAAAGGAGAACTGCAGTTCTGAGGGACTTTTGAAGGTGTTTACCACCTAAAACACACAGTTTTATATCCTCCCCATGCAGTATTTCTTAAACATGACCAGATATATTACGTAATGACTACATAAGATCAAAAATTACTATCACACATCAGTTGTACAAAAATGTCCCTTATACAGAAAGTACAGGAGAAGATCTCTATAGACTTGGAGCAATTGAGTGGGAAAGTACTTCTGCAGATGTACAGTCCTAACTCTGAGTGATGACGGAGCCAATGCATGCAGGGATCCCACCTTCATGCATGTCTACATATGGGTAAATATGCAATTGTGGGACTTTTTGGAACATAGTTGACATTTTTTACTATTTTCAGGCTTAAAACAACATGGCTGTCTATAACCAAACACCACATGGCATTTTTACAGAAAGATTCTTCTGAAATACAGTTGAAATTGAAAGTTATTTATAAAGATATTGTAGTAAAACTGTTGACATGAATCTTCACATGACCACTGCTGAGAAAGCCTTGGAGTCTTGCCAGTCTTTTCTTCAGGAGGAGATGACATGTGGAGCAGGTCATGTGATCTGGAATTAAAACACTTCCTTGAGAGGTGTTTTTGTATTTGATAACTTAGTTGAAAGTAACTTCTCAGACACAAATACAATTCATTTTCCATATAAAATTTTGATATATTGCCAAAAAATAAACATCTGTCATGATTATCTCAGCTTGATAAAAAGAACAACATCAACAAAATTTTTGAATAAGTTTATTTTGTTATTATTGAGCTAATTAGAAGGTGGTTATTAACTTCCGACAGTCATTTAGTTGGCATTTCAGTGATATCAGTAACTTTTTTTTAAATTAATAAGTGATTGTTTCCATAATAAAGAATTCTGGAATTTGCAAAGACATGATCATAATGAACACAAAAACAGTTTTGTTTTTTTTTTGTTTTTTTTACTTTTCATAAAAATGTATGCAAGATATATCCCATGGACTTCAAAAGTCCCTCAGTTTTATATTGACCCATATGCCACTACGACTGGTTTACACTATTTTGCAATGATCTCAAACACACAAACATGCAGAAATTGTTTGATGCTCAAATCATGACTAAACAGTTCAAATATTTTTCATTATTAGGAGGAAGCAAACATACTTTTCCTCGATTCTTAGTTTCATACAGGCTCGTAGCTCTTCTAATTCACTTGCAGTCAACATGAGGTTCTGTGTGAGTTCAACAGTTTTCTTGTTTGAGACAAAAGTCTTTACATTTTGTCTACTCTTCTTCTGTTATCCAGTTCCTGAAATAAAATGCAGTTTGTATTCCTAATGCATGACGAATTCTGTGTTCCACAAAAGCAAGCAAAACCATTTTTTTTTTAAGTTTCCATTTTCGTCTAGACACATCTTTTGAGTAGTAGCTTGTCACTGAACCAGATTTTCCTGGCATCTTTGTCCCTTTTCAAAAACACAACAAAGCCAAAAAACTATAACTAGCAAAGATATTTTTGACTCTAGAGAAAAGCAAACTTTATTAGTGTGAGCAACATTATCTCTTTGCTGCAGTGCAAACTTCTGAGAGCTATTAAATCTTGAGTGGACTGTCTTTGAAGGTGGGGGCAAACGCTGCTTCATTGATTGACAGGGTTGGCCTTGCCTTAATAGAACATAATTGGGCAATTTTGAAGGGTCTCTGAGAAATGACCAAATAATAACACATGACTTGTCTTGAGACTTGTTTTCTCAGATAATTGTGCAAAAAGCATCTGGCACACCATTAGTTCCATTTTCACATTAGAATAATAATCCTTTTGAACTAATAAACTCGCTCAAACGTCTGTGCTTGGGTGGTGGGGACTGTGAAGGGGGTAAATACTGTATGTTCCACTGAGAAAGTGGGGAGAAAAGGTAATTTGGGAGGAGAGGGAACAATAACAAGATGTAGACTCTGCTGAAATTCATCATGGCACATGAATTAAAAGCACCCTTTATATTTCAGTCCTACATTAGCTACTCTGGCTGTGACGTTTTCAGTTACTAAATGCTAAATTCATTCATTACCTTTTATCAATTCAAACCCTTTTTTTTTTCCAATGATAGAATATGCACAAGGGTAACACTACAGTGATGTATGTTTCATGTGTTGAACAATAAAATGACTTGTCACTGTGACTCCTTTCCTACAGTGGCTCTAAATGTCACAGCATTATGAAAATCAACACTAAGAAATTACACTAAATTAAAAATATGGTGCGAGACCTAAAACAATTCATCAGCATGATGAATCAATCTTTTTTCCTTTTTTTTCAATTAGCATTAATTGCACTGCAGACACATTTTTCTGCAAGTGCCAAAGTATGTCCATAGTAAATAAAATAAATAAATAAACAGGTCTTGTGTTTTGCCCTGCCTTCTTACCTTCAATGTGTAAAACAATAACGGGTCCCCTCGGGGATCGTTATTGTTTTGATCTTTCTAGCAATGAGAGATTGCACCAATATCATGTCTCAAATTAAAGGATAATTAAAAAATGTTATTTCAAAGTTATTGCCGTCCATAAAACTTTGATTAGGCAAACATTAGCCACATTAGGGCTTAATGGCCATTGCCCCTGTGATTACCGTCAACAATTTTATGTACTGCACAAAGCATATGAACAAATGAATAATTAAGAATGCAGGAAAATAGGGGGTTTGAAACAATAACGTGGAGCAATAACATAGATAATGTTGGGCTGTTTCTAAGAATAGCTTGTGGTAGGTAAAGCGAGTCTGTGTTCCTAAAGGTCTTATTGAAAGAACCCACACTATACTATGGTGCAAAAATGTTTAAGAAAAGCCATTGTTTCCACCTGTTATAGGGCACTCAACCTGCAATCTGATCAGTAATATGGTGTATAAATGGTGAATCTGTCTAAAGAATCCCCCCAAAAAACAAAGGCTTATACTCATATAGTTGTTGCATCTTAAATTAAAATGGAAACAATAACTTGTGCTCTAAGTAAACATGTGTTATTAGAACTGCTGCTGAACTGTTGCCAGGACAGGACATAAGATATCTTGTTTTGTTCAACCAGTAGTCCAGAACCCTAAAAAAACAATTTGCAGTAATATAAAAAAGACAAAAGCAACAGATATTCACACTGAAGAGGCATTTTGTATTCAGACAGTAGTCAAGTGCAGATGTGAACATTGCAGCAAATTTTGCCTGTTGTAAGTGCTCATCCTGTGCATGCATACTGGCAGTTTAAAGATCCACTACCAGTGCAAGTGATGAGGTAGAAAATCAACAGTCCTCTTTCCCACTTAGCGCAAACATTACGAAGTTTAGCTGAAGCTAGAGGAGAATATTTAACTAAAGGGTCGCTCCTGGAAATTGTTTTTACACAACTCATTTATTTTCCTAAATACATTTAGATGAGAGATAGTAACTTGCTATATTCAATGTTTTTTTTTTTTTCTTCATTTTTTTTTTTTTAATAATGAAATGAAATTGCAGGATGTGGTTGGCAGGTGTGCAAAGCCTTTGTTTAACAGCAGAAAATGTGTTTAGCATCCAGATACTATCTGATTACCTTTAGGTGCAGCAGTGCTTTGGTCAGGGTTGGTTTTGGTAAAATTTATATAAAATCTTGTATATTAAGTCATTGTAGACTTTTTCTGTCATTAAACAGACAACAGTTTTGTCCCTTAAGCAAACACCATGCAAGTACCCAAACTTGTCATAAAAGTTGAGTCAGACTTTGTGCAGAAACTCCTATTTTGCTACTACATGTAATTCAAAAGCTCAGTAGTAATGTTTTTAAAAGACATTAAGTACAAAGTTTAAAAGAAAATATATCAATCATTTTATTTTATTTTCAGTTACCCTCACAACCTTCTAAGTAAATTTAGTTGAAACATACTGAAGATTGCTGAACCTTTATCCTGCACAGGAGGAATGATTACAGAAAGTCAGACGTTACAATATAAAAATGGGCATCTTGCTGTCATTCTAAAACAGAGTGCAATCATTTAAAACCTTTCTTTCAAGTAATTTTAACATTTATATGCGATTAATGTCCTGAAGATCATTTGATGACATAAGAACACCTGATGTATGCTGAGAGGAGTGAAAACATTTCATGTGGCTTGTGTAGATCGTAGCGATAATCGCTCTGTTTGCCATTTTGCTCAGAGATTTACAAGTGAGCTTTGGTAAAATGAGATGAGTCGTTAGCGCCTTAGGTACTGTTAAATTCAATAAACATTCCAGACATTTTCATAAAACCAGTTTATGGAAGTCTTGCACCATATGCTTCCTTTAAGTCTGCCAAAGCTTCCGCATGCAAACGAGCTTCAGTTATCTTGTGTGCTACTGTTTGTGTTTCTGATCGTGTTTATGAGCTGTCAGGGCAACGTGTGCACAGTTGTTGATTAACTGCAACAGTATTTCCAAGACGAGCATGTAGAATTATTTTTTATTATTATTTTAGATAAGAAACAAATAGCTCTTTAACAGGCAGAGGGACATCATAGCAGATTAGTTCAAGTTACTCTTTATAGTTAAGGAAGACCTTTCATGTGGCAAAAGATTTAGATGTGGTTTAACTTTTATTAATATGTGGATTTTGATAGGACTGGGTGTTATCAACTAAAATCCACATCACTATTAATATCCCATTTACCTCACTTTTGCACAATTATGTCTACAAAATAAACACTTTCAAATCACTTGCTTTGCACAGTAAACAGAGAATCATGAATTTGGACCCTGAGTAGTACTCATTTGGCATTCAACAGTAAAAACGTCTTGAATTATGTAAAATGTGTACCTTATTTCACATCTCTTCTGATTCAGGAATTAAAAACAGAATTGTTTAGCGGATGCAGTAGCACCCACACCTTTGTAAAGAAAGAAGTCCTCAAGTTATATATGGTATGTGAATTTCTGCCTATTGCCTTTTTCTTAGGCATGGTTTCAGCAAATTCCTTAACATAGTTGTGTTTAAAGTCAGTTGTTTCCCTTCAGAGCAGCAACTTTCTTCCCACAGTGCCGAAACCAAACTCTGTCCACATGGCTGACGCATCTACTTTTCTCTTTAGCAGTTTTTCATCATCTACACCCATAACTGCTTCTGCTTTTCCACCATCAGGCTGATTTTCCCTGTCTTTGTCCCTCAATGTTGGTCAAAACTGACAGATGAAAACGGATAGAAAAACTCAAATAGTTTGTGAAAGGTTTCCTTAGTTGAAGTAGATCTTTAGAGACTACAGTGCTCATTTTCCACACAGCGTTCTGCAATGGAGAGAAATAATTTTCTCTGTGCCCATCTTGGAATTCATAATTAATTGCACTTTCATGTTTCTTCATGATGCTAGTAAAGCAACAGTGGTCTTCCAAATCACCTGAAAAATGAGTCCAAGGACAACGGGCATTACATAGGAAAGGCGTGGCTGTCCATTTTGAGAAACGATGGGACTCAACAACCAAGATTAATGGAACTCAGATGGCTTTTAATTAGAGCAGCTGTGGTCATTAATTATCTGCCCACAACACAAATATTTTTATATTTGGGCAAAGTGTTGATTTATTTGATTTTGTTTGCCAGTGGATCGAGATGAATGACTCTTCATTTTAAATTTTGCCAGCACTAAAAGAAAAGGAGAGGAGAGGAATTCTTCCCCAGTTTGCCAATCTGTTACAGACGTAATGTTAATGATGGTGCTGTGTAATATGACAGCAATAATCTGAAATGCACTGAATGAATTGTAGGCCTGCTCATATGGTTTTGTGCTTCATGAAAGCACTGCGTGGTCAAACTCGCTGTGTCATGTGTGTCTCACAGCTGCTCTAATTTGTAGCTGCACTAGTTTGCTGTTTGTTGTGGCAGCAGTGCATAGCCGGTGTTTACACAAATAGCTGATTAGTAGATTGTACTCTTTGCTGTAGTAGTATTTAGTAAAGGAAAAGGCAATTTAAGTATCCTCAAAATGTAGTTTCATTTTCCATAATTCTCATGTGTGAAGTTAGTTTTGTAGTTCAATATTTACCACCCCTGGCACACAGCATGTGCAGTGGCACAGCTATATATTCTTTCTTCTGCTGTGAATATATTGTGGATTAACAGTTTAAATAGTAATGCGGGAACTAAAAATGAAGTGTCTAGACACAGAGGTGTCAATGACGGACACAATAAAAAGAAGCTTCTATCACATGATTGAGAAAAACAAGGCACTTTTCACATGGCATTTGGAGAAACCAACTGGTGACTTTATTTACTTAATGTGAGTATGAACTGTTTATTTTGTAAAGATAAACATTTTGCTTCAATGACATGTTACCCTTGACTATCTTGCTATAATATGTAGGGGTGTAACGGGACACTAAAATGTAATTTCGGTTCAGTTTCCTAGAGTATTCGGTTCGGTTAATTTTCGGTACAAAAAAGGCAGAAAAAGAACGTGAATAAGAACGTAGTCCCGTGGCAATAAAAACTCCAATGCCATGTGTTATTGCTTTGGCCCGGTCAGTCGCGTGTTAGAGGTTTTTTTAAAAGCAGACGTTTTCGGTGTTTGCACCAAGCTGGTTTTCTTTCTTGTTGATGTATCATTTACTGTCGGGTGATGCCGTTTTAAGTGCGTTAACATATTAGACGTGTTTCCTGTAGCATACCCGATCTCCGTGGAACAGTGCCGACACACAACTTTGGTTTTATCCACTTGTCTTTGTCCATTGGTAACTGTAAAAGGAAAACTAAAATGTTCCCAAACAGGAGAGCGTCGTGAGCTGGGAGGGTCTTCCACCTCAGGTTTGATGCCATTTAACACGCCTGCTAGCAACACCTCCACTTCTTCAAGAAGTGGTGTCCGACACTCTAAAGCGTCCGTGTGAAAACACGTTAAGGACTTTAGTTCCCGACGGAGCGCTTAGATCACTCTAGTCATAAATTTGAAGAGAAGAAAATATGAAATATGAACCGAAACGGTGCCCAAGTGGACCGAACCGAACATGCCGTACCGAAACGGTTGAATACAACCACGTGAACCGTTACACCCCTAATATGTGTTCGATAATGACTATGCACCGATCAACTTCTTCTCTCCTCCTTTGGTAACCATGCCTTTCCACTTTTCTCGGTCATACATTGTATGCAGTACATTGTTGGCATTCGATGTGTTTGTCCAATCTTTGATATTGTCAATATATGTCATTCTCTGGCGTCCTTTTGCTTTCTTCCATTCTCTTTTGGCTGTTACTGTAAGATTCTCTATACTATTCCTCCTCGTCACGTCCCATAATTTAAGTTTCTCAATTTGATGATTGTCCGCGTTGTTCTTTTCACATTTGCTCTCGTAAGCACCTCTCCTTTGATCAACTACAGAATTAAAATGCCTAATGTGTAGGTTCTTGTGTAACCCGCTGGAACATGAGACTTCTGGTGGTATCCTGTGATGTTTAGAGGCAGCAAATTTTTTTGGGTTCTTTGGGTAACAGAATGGGCCCTCTGTGGATGGGGCTTGTTCAGTTGCATCCTGTGGAACACATTGGGCAAATATGGAGGCCAACTGAATATGATGATGGGCGGAGCCACTGTGATGCCAGTCATCGGTTTGTGATCTAATGTTTTGAAGCCTCAAGTTTGAATTTGACTCTCGCCATATTGATTTTTGACATTAAACATGACAATCCAGGGGTAAATCTGACTGGGAGCCCAAGGACATTGTGTACTTCCATATGTTGGTGACTTGTCGTTTACAGGGTAGTCTCTCATTGTTTTACAGTTTACGTTCACTGCTCTAGTTGTTATTGTAGCTACAGTGGGCCTCTGTTTTCATTGGAGAACCCCTGACCACTGAAATAAAATTTAGTACACCTGTAATTTCCAATTGGCTTAGTTGCATGAACATGGTTCCAAATGAACTGTAACCACCACAACTTTCTAATTTTGGACCTATGGACTGTGTCTATCTGCATGCATCGGGACTCCACGAGGAAAAGAATTGACACAACGGAATAATCTCATTGTGAGACCTCAGAGATGGAAAGGATACACAGTTGCAGCAGTAATTAAGGAGGTATGAATGAACCTTAATACTACTTATCAGAGCCACAGTGATCATCCAAGTGAACTGACACTAGGAACAGTGAGCTACTATCACAATCTATCTCTGACCAAGAAGAAGAACATTGAATTAAAAGGGCTTCTGTGGACAGCATCCAACAAAAACAAAAAAACTTTGTTTGCTTTTCGGTGCCGAAAGTTGAAATTTGCCAACAGGCATTAAAAAAGCCTGACGAATGCCGAGAGAATGTTCTTTGGTCAGATGGGACCAAGATAAATTTGTTAAGCTAAGATAGGAGAAAGAAAGCTTGGCATGAATGTGGTCAGGACTACCACGTTGAGTACATAGTCCTGGCAGTGAAGCACAGAGCTGGAAGCATTATGATAACGATCAAAGCAGAATGCCGAAATCAAGAAGAGTTACTAAAGAAGGCAAACTAAAGACCGTGACTTGAATCCAGTGGAACGTCTTTTGGGAATTTTCAAGACAAAGACAGAGCAATAGAACCCCTCCAGCAAAGAGCCGCTTAAAAAATATATATATTTCTCTGCAGAATGCCAGGCTCCACTAGTATCCTCCATGCAAACAGAATTAAGTTTGTCATTAAAGATAGTAGTGAATATACTCAGTTTCTTTACAAAGATATATAAAGGATTTAAATCTGTCCTGTATTTGTTGAGTTCCTACTCCGGGGCCTTCATTTTTATTTTATTAACTTTGAACTGTTAGGTTTTAATTTAATGTATCAGCAAATACTCGACTCCTTTACTTAGAAGTATAGCTATAAACATAGTGAAGCATTTACCAGCTAAGAGGGACATACATTTCCTTTGAAGTCAGTTGAGATATAAAACGGCACTAAAAGATAGTCAATATTGGCTTTAAAATTGCCAGGTTTTTAGAAAACACATCTCTGAAAGAATGATGGTGTTAACTGATTACTGCTGAATGTTTTGCCTCTAGCTAACAAGTGTACCAAATAAATGCTTGTTTCTGTAGCTTTTAAGTGGCAAAGAATAAAAAAAAACTTCCAATTAAACAGTTATTGCAAGTTTAAATATATAATGCTCTACGTGACAAATTAATTGAAGTGAGACTTAATTACAAACAAATCAAATTGTGACAACGGAACTTAAATGAGTTCATTTTTGTCTCAACCTTGGAGACAACAGCTATCAAAACAAGCCAATCTTCGGGTCCATCGAGTTGCTTTTGTGACGCTTCCTGTCGTATCGTGCGAGTCTTGATCGGCACACAGTTTTCCCTGTCGTCATGGAAATTATAAATGTTTACATATCCATTTGTTTTAAAGTAACTCCAGAAAAGCCAGTAAACTTTGAGATGTGTTTGTTTTGTCAGCTAATACAGAATCAGCAGTCCAAAATAGACTGGAATGAGAGTAGGCGAGGTAATCAGCTGTGCTATTGTTGTAAAAAATCTTTATCTCCTCTGCAGCTCAATCAGAACATGATTGCTTTATGGTCATGGTCGAAGGAAACACTGACATAAATATCTCAGGTGTTCGTGTCGTGTTAATTAAAGGGCTCGTAAGACGTCTTAGTTTTGTCTGCAGCAAAACTTTATACTTTATAGATTCTTTTAAAAAAACCTTCAGATTGTTCTAGTTATATATCGATGACTTCTTGTTACGTGCTTTTTAAACATTTGCAGAGATTGTGGATTTCCTTTTTAACCAAACTTAAATCTTCTGTTCTCTCCTCACACTCCACTTTCCATTTGCCTTCTTCTCATGGCCACAGTAACCTTCTTTGAAACCTTCATCTGAACATGAATGCGGAAACCGCAATGGCGAGAGCAGAAATTAAAATTTCATTATTTACTGCGCTCGAGTTTGGGAACGCAATTAGTATCTGCACTGTGTGGCCCAGGGATATTTACTGCTTCGGCCTCTCCTCTCTTTATTGTGGTGTTTCTTTCATCCCGTCTAGCAGACGGTGATGCTATCACTTGCTCATTACCTCTAGCAGTCTGAGACACAGCGGACAATTACGCCATTTCTGAAGGTCCAGCGTGTGAACTTGAGGATGGACACAGAAATGATCCATCACGCAATGACTGCATTTCAAGACAGTGGCAGGAAAAATACTATCATTTTCATTCCAAGATAGTCATTTATAAAATAACTATGGAGTTTAAGTCGGCCTTTTTAGATAATGGCATGACTTTCTTGGAGCATTTGTTTGTTTCTTAATCAATAGGTGAATCTATTGTTTAGGGGTTGGCACAATATAAGTGGATATTTTATAAAAGAGACAAGGAAGACTTCTAATTGTGACTTCAGTGTGTTTAGTAAGGATGGTTTTAGCTCTGAGTCTGTAGAAGGTATTAAAAAACACTTTCCCATTCATCACAGTGAGTAAAATCTGGTTCATGTGCTTGGTAGAGTGTTTCTGCACAGGAAAAGCAACAGCGGATTGAAGCCACATGGTTCCGTTTGTCTTTATAAGGAGCTGGAGTCAAATAAGTAAGTTTGTTTTTGCCCCCATTTGCTGCGCCAAACCAAGTTTTTGACTGGTATTAACTAATAAGTGTCTTAAATATTAAAGATTAGAGCAAATGTCTCCATTAAAATATGCAAATTTTGACTTCAGATGCACATCGATGACTTGAATCTGCAGTTTTATGTAATTTTGAATGTTTATAAACCACAAGCAATAGATCAGTAAAAAGAATATAAATGTGTAGGTTGGTATCAGGATGCATAACAATAGATCGTGCTGAGAATCTTCAATTTAGAGACATCCCTTTGTGCTCGGCGTTTGAGTGTTTTGTCTGCAACGTGCAAAAAAATGAACACTGCTGTTTGTCAAGTCAGCACATGTAATTAAATTATGCTTAGTCACTGATCTTTTCTTCCTAAAGTTTCCGTGTGAAGTATGGGTGCTTGCGGTGAGGCTTTAATGTGCTATTACAGACTGAATGGCCGAGATTATTCAATAAGGCGGACTACCTGTTTTTATGATAAAACGCCAGCAGCAAACAAAACAAAATGATACCCTATTTACATACAACATTCCCTAAGCCACTGCTTTTCTCATATGTGCAATTAGGGACAAAGCTGCAAGTGTTAATTTGCTTGATATGCACTTCTCACAAGCAGCAGTGCCAGCTACAGCACAACACATCCAACAACAGCACCTGGAGGTTTTTATATTAATTCTAGTTAACAAACACTTCCTTTTTAAGAGGGACAATGTTAATTTTTTTTGTTGTTTCCTCTCACATATTTCTTCTCCATTCTCCGTGTTCCTAGATGTAATATGCATATGAACACTGGAGCCTGTCGGATATAGGAGATCAGACGAATCGCGGCAGGGGATCAAAGGGAGCTATCTGATCTCATAAAATCATATTAAAACCCGTTGCCTCATTCCAAGACGCCACATATTGATCACAGAAGGAGACAAGTAGGAGGTTTTTGTTTTTTTTTTCGGTACTAAATAAAAACCGGGAGCTGACGAGAATTGAATCAGGAAATCTGCGCTTGTTGGGGGGTCATTAAAATTGCATGGCACTCTATGTATTCGGCAAACAATTGGATGGTTAACTCGAGGGCAGAGAAGGCAAAACAAGAAGTGGAGAATGTTCATAATAGCTTTTCACAGCCCCTCCCATCACCCTAAAATCCCCCCCCCACCCATCACGGGCTCATTCACCCTTCATTGTATTTATTTCCTTTTGTTGATGGCGCCATTTTCAATAAGTGTGTAAGACAATAGGCAGGCGAGGTATCAGTAAAAATAACCCTCCTGTCAAGGTGGCAGAGCTGGTTGCTCCTCAGATGCTGTATTGCAACTAGGTATATGGAGTGATTTGATTATACTGTGCAGGCGGCGCCGTTGTTACCCAGTTTGACTAATAAGTACTTTTCAAACCTGCCCCTCTCCTTCCCATTCAGCGGGAGTGCTTCGGTTTCTCTTGGAGTTAACCTTCACACACTATCATTACTGTCACTCTCTGCTGAAACTTCACAGAGCAGCTGACTTTCTGCAGAGTGTGTGCGCGTGTGCCTGCATGAGAGTTTAAACTCGCTGTTTCTTTAATTCCTCTCAATTACAGGTTCCACTGATGCTGAAGCTGCCCGTTTCTGTGAACCGTTTCCAACATTTGTACTGTGAAAGCGGCCTTTTGAAATATTAAGTTTCAATATGTTAGTTTTCATTTTAGCTCTGAAACTATGCTGATGAGTCAGTTTACCCGAGCTCGATGTGTGCATGTTGTGCTTTGTTTAAACCTTAAGAAATTTATTTGAATTCTAGTAGAGATTTCAAATATGTGAAATCGGGGCTTAAGTTTGGAAAAGTGTCTAACATGATGCTCCACATATCCATTTTTAATACACACTGTTATTACATGGTGGGTTGTGGGAGATTCAAACTTTGAGTTTAAAGTGCTGCACCACCATACTGCCCTGATTTTATTTTTGGTTTTGAAACGGTTGTCAATTCCTTCCTGCTTTGCCTTATACATTAGCCTGATTATGTATATTTGACTGTCATTTTAAGAACAATATTAAGGAAACTTTGCCAAATCATCATAGCCCTTCATCAGGCAAGTGATCATATTTGGTAACTTACGCACACATTAAATATGGCGTTGCTCCCAGATCTCAGTGAGGTTGAGAAGCATGTGGTTTTGACCCAGCCAATCAGAAGATCATTGTACGTTTCAGTACACTACATCATGGCATCTGACCAATCAGCAGAGTCCTGGAGCGTATCAAGCTTTCTCTTTTCTCCAAATTGGAATAAGATGGACTTGCGGCTGGGTGCTCTAACCTATTTGTGGTCGAAACGTCAAAACTAACCATGGTTAGTTGACGAAGCTCACACATTTTACGGTAGAGCAGTTGTGCTGTCGTTGTAGTGATGATATATACATTTCTTGGAATTTTTTATTTATTTTATTTTTACCACTGATGGGCAAGGAACCATACATGGTCACTTCACTGACCTTGAATTACAACATGAAAATTAAAAATTTAGAAAAATGTCACAAAAGTCAAACAAAAAAATAAACTTATGCCCTTCAAAAACACTCTAGGGTTGAAATTTTGAATTTCAAAGTATTTCAGTGAGTGCCCTCTAAAGGGTTAACTTTAAATTTGAGAGCTTGATCCTCTGAACTCGAGTAGTTTATCTCTCACATTTTTACTCACTTTGGGTTAATTTTTCACTGCAATATAAAGTTCTGCTTCTCTACTAAAAAGGCATAACCATGATTAGAAGTAAAGACAACTCAATATGTGTCATGTGCAAAATCACAGTTGTGATGCCATCATGAAAAAGTTCAAAAAATATTTCATTCCTTTGCTTTTTTTATTTTAAAGAACTTGGAAAAAGCCTGGAATCGGTATGTACATTATTTTTCCAAATGTTTACCGGTGTTATCAGTGCTGGAAAAAATGATGGCTCTACAAACAAACATATTGGACTTGTTTCCTATCTTCTCAGTGTAAACGCAACCTGCAGTTCATCCCAGTTCAACCAAACAGTCCCTGGACTTTTCTTATCTGACTGAGTCTCCAATGGCTTAATGGCTGCTCTGATGAGAACAGAGTCTTATTGAAATATGAAACATGTTTGTTTAAGTGATTCAGATGAAATCACGATTTTAAGCTTGAAGATGGTTAGATTTCCTGATGAAATGCCACAGATGAGTAGTTCAAGGATGTTTGGAGAGCTACAAATCAGAGAATTTTTACTGTCTTCAGTGTTTTTGGCTCTGATAAATGGTAATCTCATGGCAATTATTTATACAATCACATGCTTTTCAAACCTGCCTGCAGGTTTTCTTGACAGTGGAGTTCAGCATTTAGTTCCCTTTTAATTTTAAAGCACGTCAACTTATATTGTTTCTCCTACTTGACCTCAATGCTGGCGCAGCATCGAGACATAACTGCATACAGTGTTGTCCAACATCAAAACAAGTTAATCAATCGGACAACGGTGAAAGGAGAGAGTTACAACAAAATCAATTCACTCATGTCAATAGTACTTTATTAAGCTTAAATCCTAAATGAAAATTTACTGCAATGCAACCTGCTAATGAGTCAAAGGCCAGGAGTATTGGCATTGCATGACAGATGCCCTCTCAGACAAATGTACAGTATAATGCAGAACTGGAGCAAGACCAAAATAATCAACAATGCACAAGTTGCATGTATTATTACACCTCACTGTTACCATTTTAAGACACTCTTACATATTTAATTTAAAAAAAAAATTAACTGAAGTTGATTTTCAGCTGCATTTGTGGTGGCCATCACTCATTTTTTGATAAATCTGTGTTTTGTTTTGCTATGCTTAACATGTGTAGTTCCACAAAGAGTGATTGACTTTCCTAAATTTGGAGCCCTCAGGTTTACGACTCTTGCTTTACTTCTTTAGAACTGCCAGGTGTACATAAATACTGATTTCTCTTATGTAGGTCTCTTAGAGTTCTGCACTACCTGAAAAGTTTCTACCATAATTCCCCAAAGCACTGTATGTTGCAAAAAGCAGAGCGCATAAAATAAATGCAGGTGTCCCAGCTCTTATAAATTTGACTCTGAGCATCTGGTGAATCCGACTGTGCATGTGTAAACTGAAATTCATCTCTTAGTTCAGCAGGGTTTTAGTGAAGGTAGAGGCCTGGGTTATGGTGCTTTGGGATTAATCAGCTTTTGAAATATGCCGTCAGTGGATGAAATGACTGTACATATGTAGGGTTTTCCCAAAATGAATCTGATTAAGCAAAATGATTTCAAATGTGCCATTTAGTAAACCGTTGCGAATACGGTTATAGTTGACATTTTAGTGATATCCAGTCATTTTTTTGGTAAATAAGTGATTGTTTCCATAATAGTTATGTAATTTGTAAAGACTTGATCATAATGAACATGAAAAACATGATTTTTTTTTTTTTTTTTTTTTTTTTTACTTTTAATAAAAATTATGCAAGATATATCCAAAAGTCCCTAAATGATATATTGACCCTAATATTACTGACCAAGAATCAACACTAAAGGGATGTTTAAAAGCATGAATCAGTCTTGAAAACTGTTGTTGGGAAATTTCCAGCATGTGTTGTTTTCACAAAGTAGGGATTTCATCCAAACTGTGCACTTCTCAGAAATTTGCCTTCTTTGAAACCAGACATGACCTGACATCCTAAGGAGATACCCGCGCTGAGGTAAACAGTTAAAAATGCAACACCTGAAAGCCAAAGCCAAGTCTGACAAGTATTCATCTTTCCTCTTTTGTGATGCAATTCACTTTTGCCGGAATTTTATTTATTTTTTTTGCCAAAAGGTGCACACAGTGCCACACACACATAAGTAAGCTGATTCTAAGGCCCCACACTGGACAAATTTCAGTGCTGTCTGACTGTTTAACACATGGTACAGGAGACTCCATAACAATGGTTTTAATAGTGTCATATCAAGATTTTTTTGTGTATGGCTAAAACCGAGTGTAATTCAATTCAAATTGTATTTATGTTGCACCAATTACAGGTCACATTATCTCAAGATGCTTAACAGAACCCTTAAACCTAAAAATGTCAATTTAATGAATCAGCTGTGAAACATCGTTAAACTGGGAGCTGACTAATGGATAAGTTTTTGAACTGAAGAGGTGAGTCTTAGTGCAGGAAAGGCCAAACCCCATTACATTTAGGTTTTGTCTTTCCGTACCATAAAAAGATTATCTCACTCTGTGGTACTTGAATAAAATGTCTCCTGTTCGTGTTCTATCATTGTAAGGTTAAAGGAATTAATTCTCTTTGCTGCTTCACTTTGTGTGAAGATTAAGACAAATTTGAGTGACCTGAAGTTCTCAAGTTTGCCATTCATAGTAAAGCTGGTGCCATGTTAGTGTCACTCCTGATACTGATGGTTGGAGCATTTAGAATAGTTTATAAAGTCAAAGTTGCAGGTGACTGTTTGAAAACAAAAGCCGTCAGCAAGTTTGAAAGACATGTTGTCTTTCAAAAATCACTAAAATTACACTATTTCTTAAAGCCACAAATTGTAAATTAAGATTATTTTTTTTTTGTAATTTTGAACTTTCCAATGATCCTGCTCATCTGACACACCGGTCATCTGTAAACTTGATCAAATCTAACCTTTAAATCTTCAGATTTTATCCAAATCACTTTATTCTACATATCTTAGCTAAAAATACACCTATAAACCATTTGAACTAAATACTTACTGTAAGAAACAAACAAGCAAAACAACAAGTACAACCAGGAAGCCATATCCTTCAGTTAAGCTGGGCTAAACTGCAGACTTAGTTTACATGGAGCAGATTTGAAGCTAAAATGAACCTAAATTAAAAATGCAGAAGTTGTGAAATGTCCATAGTATGTAGAGTCACTATCGGTCACTGTAGTATTGGGGAATTTAGTAAAAATTTATACACGTTGATTCCATTTTCTTTTCAAGTTTTTGGAAGATTAAAAAAATCAAAGAATTCCAACTTTTTTTTTTTTTTTTTGAGGAATCGTGACATTACAACTGTTATACTGCGCTAAAAAACATTTTGGAGTTGTCTGTACCTCTAGCAATGGTCATGCTGTTTCCATAAATGTGCAGAAGTTTTGTATTACAGTGAAAATGAGCCCACAGTGAGTAAAGGAGTAAAACAAACAAAAAAGCATCCAGAAACTCTTTGGGGTTCTGAGGCTTAATGTAACATACTTACTATTTCTTCACTGAAGTATTACCAAGAAATGGACGCCGTAGGATGGTCATTGCTTTAGTTTTGCATGTTTCACTATAAAACTAGCTGTAAAATCATGTCAGTATTTTAGAAAATCTAAAATGTTTCCGCATCTGTATCTTTTTCTTGATATTTAATGCTTTAAACACCCCCTCTTCCTATTTGTAGCAATCATTTCTTTATTTTTTTTTTAACATATTTTTCCTCTGTCTTTCATTCTCCCCATTTTCCACAACATGTGTCATTATCCATCCACTGTGACTTCACCCATCCTGCCCTCCGGTGACACAGCCTGCCCTTGTTAAGTGGCTCCAGTCCCTCTCCTCGTTTACAGGTGAAATCTATTCTCTCACACAGGCCTCAAGGGCCCAACTGGACTGTAACAGAATTTCTCCAGCCCCGCTGGGCCCCAGCCACAAAGCTGAGAATAAATGGCTGAGGTGCCAGGGCTGGACAGAAAAATCAATGCCTGTTTATACAGACATGACAGTCCCGGCGCCCAAGCAATTCTCCTGCTTGCTCCTCTAGACGCTGTTATACTGTTTTTTTTTCTTTCCCCCTCCTCTTCCTCTCTCTCTTGTGTCGTGCTCTTTCCTCTGCTGAGGATAAAATGTGTGCCCTCTTAAGAGGATGGAACAGTAGGTGATGCTGCTGTGGTTATTTTGTCCTCAATTTGTTCTCCCCACGTCTTGAAGCGTTGCACGGGGTCAGCTGAATGTTTTTGATAGACTGACTGTCACGCAGATGGTTTGGTCTATGCTTACCAGATGAAATGCAGAAAACCGGGGTCACGTGTTGCTCTCCGATCCTGTGGGTCACAACCTAGAAGTGTTTAGCAGACGTGTGCTGACAGGGTCACACAGCAGCGTACGTGTTCCTGTTGAAACAGTTCAGCTATGCTTTTATTTTCTGCAGAAGAATCAATAAACTGAACTCATTCAGCTGCAGTTCTTTGGACCCTAATGACGTCTGGACTTTATGACCTTCACCTCACGCAGTAGTGGCAGTCTGACTCACCAGATGTAGACTCCAGGTAGAAGACTGCAGTTTCCACCAAGCTTTTTAGACAACATTCTCCTCTGCCTCCTCTACCTGTGTGTTTACCATTTTCAAAATCCCCTTCACCACGGGAAACATCAGCCCTCCAAGCTAGTCAAGTGTTTTCTAAGACAGGGGTATTCAACTAAAATTCAAAGTGGTCCGGTCAGAGAAAATGTAATAAAGCAAAGGTCCAGAACATCATAATGTCTAACTTGCATTAGTGTGATATGTTGATGTAACCTAGTAGTTTTATTAACGTCTGCATGTAATCAATAACTGACCGTCAAATTAAATAAATTCAGTCCATTTCAAAAACATTTAGACTACATTCATTAATAAATAACTTTTGATATAACTGTACATCTTAAAATGAAGCGCAGAACTTGAAAAAATAATGACTAAACACCTACTTTAACACCTAAATCTGCTAAACTTAAACAACTGAACACTTTTACATTTTTTTCCTGTCTTATGGTGTCAGGGCTATTCTCAAGCATGTCTGAAGGTGCTCATTGGTGAGTCTGGAATAATATTTAGTTTTATGTTCTGAGATGAAAAAGCTGCCTCACAGCTGTATGTTGAGCCAAACATGGTCAGTATGTGCAGGCCAACGCCCTTAGTGTCGCTTTATTTATTTTCCTTTTTTGTCTTTCCTCTTGTCTGTCCCTCGCTTCTCAGCTGTTTTTTGAATGCAGAGGTTTGATGTTTAGTGCCTGCAATGCAGAGACTTCATTGGCTGAGTAGCGTCACGTGGGATGGCTGGACTCGTATGTAATTGGTCTGTGTGTTTCCTGACCCAATGAACCAATGGCGTAAACACTGGAAAAGCTCTGCCGACAAAATGGAAGGGTCCCGTCAAATTTAAAATCCTGTTACTATTTACTGATTACAAGTTTGGTCTGCATAAAATGCCATCTGGGTCCGGATCCGGACCATGACTTGTCAGTGACCCCTGGTCTGTCATTTAGATATGCAGTACGTGTATCTTGCTTGGTCCTGTTAGCAAATTTGGCTATTTTAATGGCAGTGCTTGGTTTTCAGTGCAGAAATTTTCTACCAAAACAATTTTTGGCAACATTATATTCTTACTTTTGCCCTTCCTAGGATGATTGATTTGTTTAATGAAATACAAACATGGTAGAACGTTTGTTTCCCTGTAGCAGAATGATGAGTTGCAGGACAGACACAGCTCTGTGAAGACAGGTATGACTTTCCTAATAAATGTCTTTATCTTAGAGGATTTACTTTTTTTTTTTACTGGTAAAGAATTAGGCATAGACCCCTGATGGAATTATTTAATACCCTTACATGCATTTCTACTTAAAATGCATCTAAGTAGAAATGTATTCTTCGCAAATACACATGAATACCTGAAACTAAACTAGTCATTTTTTCATGCAAAAATGCCAAACAAAAAAAATGGATCTAATTTTTATGACTAAACTGTTGGTTGAAGATTATCTGTTGCACTATTTGGATATTGTCAAGGGCATTCCCACACTTTATGGTGACATTTTGTAATAAATAATTAAAATAACCATTCACTGCAGTCCAATCCAATGTCAATAATGCAGCTGTTTTCTGAGAAGAATAGCTATTTTTTTCTTGTTCTTTCTACACAGTCCTGAATACACATCTTTCATTCTCACTAGCACTGTTTTTGCCTCACTTGATCTCTTCAGTATTCTTTGCCTTATTCTTTTCCTATTGATTTTTTTTGTGGATGTCTGTGATTATATCTTTGTTCATTCTTTTGTGTGTGTCTGTGTTTGAACTTTGTGTGTGTTGCATGTGCTTTGTGCAGGGGATTGTGTGACTCTCAGGGGAGGCAGCACCGTACTTGTAACTCATTCTGATTTATGCCCCCTGTCTAAATAAAAACATAAATCACAGCACCTACCACAGAAGTCACTCTCGCAGTGGTCTAGCTCGTCCGCTCTGCTCTGGGTTGCGCTGTTGCACCCCGATGACAGAAACACAATTGATTCCCTCATTGCATCAATTTGGTCGCCTAATCTGGTGATATGTTGATAAATTTTACTGCTTTGTCAATTAATTTTCCTGAAAAATGGGCCCGGCCGCGGTGGACACATCAGTACCGAGGCAGTGGAAATATCGGTGACAAAATTAAGTGATAAAATTAATCGCCCCCTATCCCGTCTTGTGAAAACATAACTACATGAGGGAGGCAAATTATAGTTGCATGTGGTCTCCTTCGGGAAAGATGGAGGGGTGTTTGGAAAAATACTTCTATGGTAATTAGACAAGTGGGAGAAGGAGGATCTGGGGAAATGGTCATCTAAAATACAGGACTATAGGAACAGAGCACGGTGGATGGATGTTTTGTTTCAGCTCTCTGCCACCGATGTAAAGGACAAACAAGTGGAAGAACCCTTTCAAATAAGAACCATTAGTCAAACTGAATGATAGCAAATCCTCCTGTGAAGACATGTTGGCTTTAGAGCTGAAACGATTCCTGAGTTACTCAAGTATTCAATTCCTTGAGGCAAAATTCTTTGAATCAAGGCATCATTTAATCCACTATACAGTAGCCACAGATCACTAATTGGTGGACCAGGTCTTAGTCCAGACCTATAATCAATAAGTTATAAGGGGATTTTAATTTCTAATTTTTTCTAGTGGTTATGGCAATTACCAGATCCGAGGGCTGAAATACGAAGACAGTTTGACATAGTTCAACTTTGTTTGTGTGAGTCGGCTCGACAAAAGCGAAAACCTCAGTCAGAGTTGGCATCTTTTCTTTGTTTACTCAGACTTTCTGCTTCAAACTCATCACTCAAACCGGAGCATTTAACCATTGGAGCGCTCAAATGATGATTTGACTCTTTTTCCGCACAAAATCAATCGCAAACAGGTTGTTGTAATTGGGAACAATGAGGAATATAAAAATTTATGACCGTATAAAGCGTTGCGACTGGATATAATGTAAGACAGGAATGCTGGTAGAAAACTGTCAAACGTGTAATTCATTTTATTTTACCAATTGATTATTTCAAACTTCATATATTCAACCATGATATTGCACTGAAGTACATGTCGGTCTGACACTCTCATAATGAAGGAAATCACTTTAATTTGTGACCAAATCAAAGTGAAACTAAAGTTATTTATTGAATATTCTCTGTGATAAATGCTAATAAATTAGTTTTCATATGTGTTCTATCGGCTGTAGTCCCAGCAGTTACGGACCAAACATAAAAACATATTTATGCGATTTCTGCATCACCAAATAAATACATATAGGTTTCCATGGCTTTAGCTTTAGATGAATACCCCTGTACTGTACTATATATGTAAAATACACTGCAGATGTCCGCACATGCTCTGCCAGCACGGCTATTTCTTTTACACAGCGCGCTCACTTCTGCTTTTGATGTTGTAACGTGCATGTAAAGTGTGGAATCCGATTAATCGTCAGAATAATCAATAGAATACTTTATTTCTGAAATAATCGATAGCTGCAGTTAGCATACTGTTAAGGAAGAGACAAAAATTATCTGCAGTGTTTCCTCATCTCATGATTTCTGTGATGACTTTGACGCATATAGTTTCTGGTCACTTGAGTCTTGTAGAATTTTGCATAAATTAGGGATAGCTGCTGCTGCTGTTGTCATCTAGAGAAGGGAAGATGGTTTATTAGCAGCTTCCTTAAGCGCCGTTATTCCCAGAAGCCTCGATGATCCAGCATTCACATCAAACCCTGTTACTGTAGCATCAGGAGTGCGACTGCTATTAGCAACAAACATTGTATATCCCTGAATCGGACCGCTTCTTTGGCTCGCTTTTTTTGTTTGTCTGGATTTAATATAGATTGTTGTCCCAATGGGGATGCAGATCGCAGTCTCATGGGTTTCTAAGCCAGTGATCAAGATTTTTAAATCATGCCACGTATAAATAATCATGCTCCTGCGATCATCATAAGCCAAAGAATCGTGTACTCTGATAGCTTCCACATGTGACATCCTTTTCATAGGCTTCATGTAAAGCAAGCAGGATGACAGCACATATAAAACACTGCTTCATAAAGTGTCTTTGTGCATTTTGAAGGGAGTTTTCCATCTCATTTTGGATTCTTTCATGCGATCGTGATCATCAATATAGAAAATTCACCTTCTCATTATGTGTATTTTAGATATTCAACAGACAATATGTAATGCCTTCAAAGTCTAGGCAACATATAAAACTCCTCTGATCCTTTAACTTGAAACCTGACCCTAAAATGTCAAGTTTTGTGTGGAAGTTCTGGTACATTACTTGTAGCAATTTGAGAGGTTTTACAGAAGGTATCACAGCACACTGGGAGACATTAAAAAAAAAAAACACAAGTATATTAGCAAGGAGAGTTCATTTTAAAAGACTCCTGCACCCACAAACAACCTGGAAAGTCACTCCCAATAGCAGACACACTAATTTAATACAGTTCATTAGGATGCGGTTAAGCTATTGAAGAGCTTTTTGAATGCCCAGACTAATAGGCACTTGGGAAGGGCACATAACGTTTTATATATCACTATTTCTCTGGTTAACTGTTGTTTTTGTATCTTTTTGTCCAATATAATGAGGACTCGCTCCATCATTATACATTCTCTTGTGCAAAGGTGCCATGCTTTCTCACAGCGGCTCTTCAGTAAAAGCGTGATCACCACCAAACGTCTGCTCCTGGAAGTTGCCTTCCGCTAGCATCTCAGTGTGGTTTAGTCTTGAATATTGTGAATACTCGAGTTTTATCAGCAAAACACACAAAAGAAGATGAGTGTTGTCTTTTCAGGGAATTTTCAAGTGCATTAATGCTTCAAGATGGATTAAGCAAAATGACTCCCGTGATCAATTAGGAAGCTTTAATTCCAGCATTTATTCAGCCCTCCATGTAGGAGTGTGCGTTTGCTCCATATTTTGGATTATGGTGCAGTTCAACATGCTGTAACACTGCTGTACTGTAGACTGGAAGGCCCAAGGGCCCATAAGAGACAGAAAATTGTAGTCAAGAACATGTTAAATCTCTTTTGGACCATTACAGATGAAAATATTAGTCCAAATTGTCTTTGTTTTGCTAAGATGTACTCAATTGTATTATTCCCATGCATGGACATGTGCTTGCAAACCAGACTTCATCTCATTAGTTCAATTACTAGTAGGAGATTCCAAATTTGTTTAAAATTTCCTCTAATAAACGATCAAACTGCAAAAAAAAGGGAAATATGTTAGATGAAATGTGATGGGAATTCCTATACTGATGATTTTTTGTTTCTTTTTGTAAGCTGAATCACTCAAAGCACGATGGAAGACGTCCATCTTCTATGACTGAGGAGAAACTCCAAGAAGCTCAATGAATTCTTTAGTTTGAACACCATTTACAGACCAGTAAATGTTGCTATGACTCATTTGAGATTAAACTCAGTTGAGATACAAAGTTCAGACTGGAGGAAACATTGTCAATCATCATTTGTGAAGTCAACTCGGCCCAAACCCCAACTCTTGGCTTGATCACTCTGCATTTTTTTTAAGATCTTCCAACTAATTTTGAGAATCTGCCATAGATTTAGGCTTCTCGGAAAAGCGTATAATTAAGTGAAAACATTAGGCCTAATTAGACATACAGAAGGTTTACTGCCAGTGCTGACATGTACTTCATTTTTCAGGATTGTTAGTTGAAATAGTGCCACCTTTAATAAGGATAAACCTGCAGGATGCGAGATATAGCAGATTAGCAAGCCTCATTATCCACATTACAGCCTATCTTTATTTCCTGTTGGTTTTCCCATAGTGTTTAAATATTGCAGAGAAAAGAAATAAAGTGGTGTGTGTGCTATCTGACTGTGGAGGGTTTCTCTTGAAAGGACAGGGAGAAATGTTCATGTCAAGAGAGAGACAAAGTCACAGCAAGTCAGCTCCACTAAAGGATTAAACAGAAGCGCCATTAAGAATAGGTGTCTCTTTTAAATATGAATCACCCCCCTTCTAGTTCAAGTTGTTAACTAAATAATTCAGCAACCGAGATGCATTATCGACTTGATGTAAATGTGATATGAGTGGAAATCAGGATGTGTGACTGAGATGATAATTGATATGATAATGGGGTTAGGAAAAAAAGGTGGAACAATAGCAACAAATAATGAAGAGCTAAATAAAGATAGGGGTAAAACTGTTAGTGGAGCCAAGTGACACGCTAGAGAAGCTTCACCGAGGCAGCAGTGGGAGGGTAGAAGAGAACGCAGAAGACACTCGAGTTCTTCACGTTACACACAATGGTGAGCAAAATGAGAGAACATGCTGAAATATCCTCTCTTGTTGGAGACCATCAACTCTAAAATGAAGTTAAATAGCTGTCCTCTTACCCTCAGCATCTCTAACATCTCCCATTTTTTGATTTGCGTACGATTAGGTTCATAATGGGGGCCAGAATCATTAATGAGATCAAAACTTCTGGTATCAAACACAGCTGATGTGGCCCTCAACTCTGCCTCAGACATCAGTTCCCTCTTTCACTTCTTTTCCATCTACTCAGCAGGCGGATAAAGGGATGAAAAGACGATGGTGTGTGTTTGTGTGTGTGTGCGCAAGAGAGGAGGGGGCTGCATAAAAACTGCTGAAGTGCAGAGAGCAGCCCCCATCTGGAAGATATCGGACCTAAATGAAGTTGTACAAAACCATTCCATTGATAATAAAGCTAATTTTTATGGCTCTGACAAGTATGTAATTATGTGCAGTGGTGCTTTTCAGATTTTATCACAGTCAATAAACTACCGCGCTAATTTCATTCCTGTTTTGACATATTTACATGGAAATATTCGATTTGGGGGGAATTAGAGGCCTTGAAAGCCGCTGATAGATGGCTTTTAATGATCTGTGACCCTCGGCCTGTGGGCTCATCTGTTTGTCGGCCCGTCGATCTCGCGGGAGATGTGCTTGGTGTTCTGATCTCTTTAGACGGAGTGCCATCCAGACAGTGCGGCCAATAAGCCCCGAACACTGGCCTCCTTTCCTTGTCTGCTGATTTGACAAGCCTGCTGATCTGGAAAGATTAAGAGGAAATACTTGTTTAAGTGCTTGTTTTTATCTGTTATTTATGTATCACAGATATCATCAATAGACATTTTTACTGGCCAGCCTGACAGTTGAGGACATTTAAATATTTAGTTTGCATAAAACAGATCTGTATGTTTCCAAACTTGCCTCAAACACACACACAAAGAGGTCAGCCCAGTCGTCCAATCTGCAGCTTACTGGTGCAGATAGAGTACAGCTGGCTTGACTGGCCAGACTCATTTTGTTGAGAGAACGCCACAGGGGTCACCGGCGATGACAAGGTCCACTTATGGGAGGTGGGAATTGGTGCCAAAAGTGGGAACTGCTTCCCCCCTTTTTCCTCTTGCAGTGAAGCACGTACAGCGTCTCGCAGGAGGGGAGCCGGTGTCATAAAAAGTCCATCAAAAGCACCAGTAATTACCCAGGAAATTGACAGTGAAATTGAAAAAGTTTGTGGCCACTAAGACAACCCATCCCCCTACCCGCTCCACCCTGAGATTCCTGCGGTGTGACAGCAGCACTTCAGCGGCGGTGATGCAAGCGCCGTCCCCAGCACCGGCACGGTTTGCTACGATAACTTTCATTATCGCACTTTATTTTCTTGTTCATCAGTCACTCCATGCAAATTGATGTCCTGCTGCAAATCCAGCTGTTTCTTAGAGTCAAGCTGTGAGCAGCTAGAACGTGGTGATTGTTTAAGAGTTCAAATTACATTTATTAGTTGGTGTTTTTTTTTTGGAGGGAATCTATACACAATCTGAATTCCTGTTTAGTTTTGTATTTTTTCAGACATCCTCCTTGTGGGTGGCACCGTGGTCCACTGTCTCCTCACAGCAACAGCTCTGAGTTCAAACCAGGTTGGTCAAGCCTTATAGTAGTTTGCGTGTGCCTGAGTGGGTTTTCTTCAGTTTATGCACCAAAGACATGCATGGTGACTCTGAATTGGCTGTAGGCATGAGTGTGGCCATGGTTTTTGCCCCGTGGCGGATTGGCAGTTGGCAACCTGTCTACTTGCTCAGCCGAGCCTCTCATGGCCCTGCTCAGAACAAAGCAGGTATAACTACCTTATTGATGAATGGTGTCCTCCTTGTTATTCAATACAATAGAAACACTCAAGGCTCTTAGACAATGTAACAAGGTTTGTGCCATTTCAAGTGATACATAAGCTTTCATCCAACTTATTTCATAAAAATGATGGGCTTTCCATCAGTTTGGCATGGCATATGGCTCTAAATCTTTTGTAATCTAGTGTATGTCCAAGTAGGTTTTCATTATGTGTGTACATACATTTTAAAATATGCTGAAATATGCAGTCGTAGAAGTGTAAATGTAATGATGGTAAATATTTGAGAGCTAAAGCCCAGCAAATGGATTGCACTGATGAGTGCAAGTGTGAGTCATGAAATAGATTTTCAATCTGTGAAGTCTGAAGAGAAGCTTTGAGGATGTTCTGTGAGCCCTTTGTGCGTCATTGTGCCTTGTAGGAGCTATTCTGCCGGCCTCAGTGTTCAAATCACAAGATGTGCTGACAACAAAGATTGGACAGAGTTTGAGTGTCAACAAAAGCCTGCAAGGATGATCACCCAGCTCATGACATGAGGAGAAAAATCAGGTGATAATCATACTTTAGGGGGACCTATGAGGCATGCTGGGCACAGTAAAGAATCTTATTTAAGTTAATGCTTTCTGTGACAACTTCAGTTCATCTCATGACCAGCTTGGTTTGTTGTGGGCTGCTCTGTGTGGTGTTCAATAGATCTAAAAGTGAACTGAAGATCAAAGACTCTGTTCTATTTTACCTTTTTCAAATGTGGTAGTGGTGGTGACATTCATTTAAAACTAATCCAGAATCAGAACACAGGACTTGCACCGCTGTTGATTTCTTGCTTATGAATGTTTCTTGACATTTGCGGTTAACTCTACACCTCATGTTTTTTTATTTTTATTTACATGACTATCCAAACTGTGGAAATGCTCTATGAAACACCTAATGTCTCAGGAGAAAATGACTGGGACACTTTCTCCCTGCAGCACCTTGTTATGGCTGTAGTCTATGAGGCCTACAGCTCAATTTCTTACATTATTCAGCAAACCAAGCAACTCATGGTTCATCTTCTTCACAGAACATGAAAGCAGCTGACCAACTCAGACCCAGAAAAACTACCACATTCATATAAAATCTTTGTTTTAGCTTTAAATGTGCTGTGGAAGTCTGCAGTTGTCACTTTTCATCTGATCTTTTGATTGCAGGATGTGCAGTTTTTTTTAAATACTGATTCCATTTTAAAGACCTTATTTCCTTTATAAAACTGAAACTATTCAATTATATAAATTATTATATGAATAAACACGTGCGAGCATATTGCCAAGCTTTGTCTGTCGCACCATTATCTTTTTAATTCGCTGGAAACTGAAGAATACAGCGAAATCTTAATAAGGTGACATTCAGGAGGGCTCACAATGCCTCAAGCATTTGACTCAAACCCGATAAAGACGAGGAAGACGCATAAGTACATTATAATGCAGCTTGTCAATAGTAATGAAATTGTGACATGTTCAAGAACGGCCATGCGCGAGGAGCCTGCATTGTTCCTCTGATTTTAATGCCAATCTCCATAATCAAGATGAAACCGCACACTGCCAAAACTGGCATAATACGGGCGCTCGCCGATGAGTGATTGATTGAATATGAAATAATGAGGGTTTTCTGGTACTCTGCTGGTCATCTAAAATTCTGAATACAAATCAAATGGAAATTTTATGCAATGAGATGTATTAATGGAATTCTGGAAGTGTTTTAAGGTCTTAATGTACAGCAATACGCTACATAGGTTGTCTCGGGGAGACGAACAGTTGTTGCTGTTGATAGGCCCTTTTAATGCATTACTGTCAAAATAATGCATGTCTGTCTGCATATATTCCAAGCCTCTATTAAGCTTAACTTTGGACAATTACAAGACGGACAATTTTTCTGAGCTTGGATTTCCCTTTTAAGCTAATAAATAATGGTCATAGAGTGCCATTAATGTCACTAAAGTGACTGTGAAAAGTTGCGTCTTTTTCTAACGTAGATTGATTTGATTGGGATTTTCTTTAGTTTTCTTCACAACAATAATAAAACTGCTCTTCTATCTTTTAGATTTTTTTTTTTTCCTTCTCGATGGAAAAACAAATGCAACCCCTGCAATACATTACCGGCAATGGTGGCGTTCACACTGACAAAGAAAATATTTCTATTCGTTTATCTTGCAGAGTAAATAGCCACAAAGAGCAACCAGTTACATATGTATTAAGGGCAACAGAGGGACAGGGAGGTTATGGATGTCACTCTGCTTGGTTTACTCCAATGATCTTAAGTGATATTTACAGATTGTGGCCAGCAAAATTGCACATTAGAAGCCCAATTAACATTTTTGTTGCCCAAGGCATTGTGGGGTGGATCGCAGCTGGTACCAGAGGGCACTGTCAGCTTCCCATGTTGTAGTTGTGTACGGAGGTTCCCATACAAGAGGAATTTTAACATGGATGGAAAAGACAAAACCCCTCATGTGATTAGTGTCCTCATTAATCCGTCTGCACTCATTTAAATCTTATTTAAATGTCCATCCAAGCAATTAAATCGAGTTAAATGGAATAATGTTGTTGTGATTCTAAAATGGAGTGACATCAGTGTTAGCCGGCTCATGTCTGTTTAGAGGCGTGGCCACTGCACAGCATATAGGATGGAGATCTTTGAACCTAACCTTTGGAGAAGAAATATATCATGTAGATACAAATACACACCATTACCTGCCAGCACAGTTAGGAAAAAAAATGTGTTAAAAAAAAAAAAAACAAGATGAAAGAAATTCAAGTTTAAGTTAAACAGCAGCACAACGTTCTTCATGCGTCGTGTGTAGTTTAGAATGCGAATGAAAGACGTTTAATTCTTTCCATGCAGCGCTCACAAAGTGTTGTTTTTTTGAAAAATCATTTGTTGAGCTGTTGAATTTTTAACGTAAATACATAAATATGAATTATGCATTAAAAGGACTGAATGCTGCTCCTGCAGCATACAGACTTTGTACACTGCAAACACAGACCAAGTAAACACACAGGTAGTGTGTCTGTGGGTTCTTTAGGACTCGCAGACTCTCTATACAGTTGGTTGTTTGTATCTATTGTGTATTGTTCAAGAAACATCCTGTACAGTTCAACCTGAATTATACCCAGAGAGTCAATTGCATAATCTGTGCTGCCTTGTTTTTTTCCCTCCACTGTCACAGACACGTATTACTTTTGCAGTTTGTAAAGCTGGTTATGATTTATAGATCTAGTCTTTCCCATTTTCTGAAAGCGTGTCATTAGAAATCACCTGTGATGCCGTTTCACTTGAGTTGTACACAGATTGTTGTGTAGACTGGAACAAATGACAACACGGAATAGGAGGAAGGACGGTCTCCTCTTGTTTGTTCCTGTGACAGACGTTAGTGAATATTCACCGACATAGACTGAACAGTCTTAGGGGCACAGGAATAATTCATTTGCAAACGACTCATAAACAACATGTGAGCAGACTGCCGTGTTTTTGTTTTTTTGTTGTTGTTTTTGTGAGTTAGTTAAAATGAGATCTCTAACTGCCATTCATGTTTGCTATAGTTTGTTCATCCTTGTTTCTATTTCACCTGTAAAGAAGTGCATTGTTTTTTTAGTTCTCACTTTAAAAAATTCTATTTTTTGGTTCTGTGATCTTTTTTTCAAGATGATCTCTCATCCTCTTCCCAGTTATAGATGTGCTGCACTTACTTGACCTAAGTGATATTTCAAAGTACATTCTCACTTTATGATACTGACATAGGCTGACTCTTAAATACTCTTATGCATGTTTTATGTGTATGACGATTACAGCAATTCCACTTCTGAGCCAGTTGTGTGCTAGTGATCTCAAAGGATGTGTTCCCTTCTCAGACTTTACCTCAACATGACACTGAGGCACTGTTGAACATTTAAAATATTTGACTAGTCCTTTTTCTCCTTTTTTTCCAATCATGTAGTCTCATAGCGCAATGAATGTTTGTTTTACTGTATTTCTTCAAATAAAGAACAGACATCAATTAAAAGGAGGGTTCCAATGGTTATAAAAGAAGGGGTGTATAAGCTCTCTTTCCAGCCATATAATGTACATGCCAGTTGAGTATAATGTACATTTCACAATAGAAGCCCGATTAAGAACTGAAGGGTTTCTGTCCACTCAAATGCCTGAAGGCCTATGTTTAAAATGGTTAGATGAAGTGTTGTCTTTTTACTGCAAGTATAATGCAGTAATGGACCAAAATGAGAACGCTAACTAAAATATACTTATCCAGCAAAGTACAGAGGGGTCAATATATAATTACAGGACTTTTTGTAACATAGTTGACAGGGATCATAGTTGACATTTTTGCTGTTTTCAGGCCTAAAATCCACTTGGCTGCCAATAACAAACACCATTTTTACAGAAAGATTCTTCTAAATATTATATATACAATTGAGCACAACTGAAATTGAAAGTTATTTATAAAAAATAATGTAGTAAACATGTTGACTTGTGATAAATCCACATTTGACTCACACATTACTTTCTATTAAATAACTCAAAGCCTTGGAGTCTTCCAGTCTTTTCTTCAGGAGGAAATGACATCATGTGGAGCAGGTCATGTGATCTGGAATTGGCACACTTTCTTGAGTTGTTTTTGTAATGGGGAACTTAGATGAAAGTAATTTCTCAGATATAGATAAAATGTATTTTAATTAAAATTTGTTATATTGCCAAAAAAGAAATGTCATGATTATCTCATCTGAACAAAAAGAACACAATCAAGACAAATTTTGAATAAGCGCATTTTATTTTTGTTTAGCTAATTAGAAGGTGGTTACTTAGTTAATTTCAATAATTCTGGAATTTGTAAAGACATGATCATAATAGAAATTTTAAAAAGTCTTTTTTTTCATAAAAATGTGTGCATGATATCTCCTATGGACTTCAAAAGTTCCTCAATTATACATTGACCCAGGGAATCCGAAGTGAGTCCTGCTTGTAAATGCAAACCTCAAAATAAATGCATGGATTGTTCTGTTATGAAGGTGCAACTGCTGTCATAATATTTATCATTGTGAGGTATACAAAATACAGTGAGTACCTTCTAGATGTCTATACTGATATCCTGTTATAAAAATATGACATTTAAATTGTAAGTTTAAAGATCAGGTGAAGTAAGAGTCAGTGTTTTCAATTGAAAGCGTCTCATTTGATGCACATATCAGTTTAATGTAACTCCAAATGCTGTGTAATACAGCATAACAACCCTTCCTACTAATTCCACTTTAATGGAACCGGCTTAGTGTAATGTCTGGTGAATTTGGGTCAACATCTAAACATGATGCAGTTTCATTACTCATAGTTTAGGTTCACATTTTAACTGTGGTGCCACTACACTGAAAAAATACACATTTTCTCAAAACACATTGCAATAGAAGACTTTGCTACTGTAGAAATCTGTTTTTACTAAAAAAAAAATACTAATGACCTGTATAGCGTCCTCATTACAAAGCATTCTGGAGTAACTAAATGACTATAAAACTAGATCCAGCTCCCATTGTGTGACAGACCTACAGCTAAAGCGTTAAACTTCCCATACTTAAGTGAAAACTCGATTCTTTAACAAGCCTTGATTGGATAAAAGAATAAAATATGAAGTCAAAATGAGTTGTAATAGCAAAAAGATTAGCAAGATAGATACTGCATTAGCTCGTGTATGATTGTGTCTCGTTACGATCGCACTCGCATGTCCTGGTGAGAGACGCAAATGATTTCTGATGGCCATCCCGACTTTTTTCCACTTTGAAAAGCCCAGATCAAATAGGCTCACTCCTGTCAGCGCCGAAGCGGAAGAGCTTCCCATATGAACAAACGATTGATTGGCAGGTAGACATAGGCTGGCTTTTTAATTTCCATGGCTCACTTCGAATTAAACCTCCACCTGGGATAAAAGCATAGGCTATCCAGCATCGAGAACTCCCAAATGATAGGAAATGGAAATTTTGATGAGCAAAAGACGAGGGATTTTTCACTCTGCTTGGTCTGCCAATAGTGCTGATAGCTGACTTTTCTTTTTCTTTTCTTTTTTTTTGCCAGGTAGATAAAATAGTGATGACAATTGTCTTTTTAGGGATTTTGTCAGCATTAGTTGAACTGATAAAACACATATGGATTTAAGTGAAATATGCTATTTTGCAGGGCTGCAATCTTAAAAATCTGACAGTGTTCATATTAAAGCAAAGATAAAAGAAAACTTCAGCAGTGAGTGTATACATTTGTCAGTAAAAGCTTTTTGTTTGTAATTTTTTCAGTCAATTGTCGACTCCACCACTCTATTCTAAAACTTGCATTGCCTTGAAACGGCTTTTGTTGTGTGAGCCTTTCCATCTGTGACAAGACTGAATAGCCACCAAGGAGTAATAGTAAATGTGCTGCTGCTTTTATTGTGTGTTTTTTATGAGACAACATACATTAAACCCGCTGTAGCTGCAGTAAATAAAGTGTGTTGTAAAGCTGCGTTCGTGAAAAAGCTTGTAAACATAAACAGCCGCAATGAGGTCAACAAAGTAATTGTAATGCTGTATGAGCAATGAAATACAACTTAATGCTTCGGGACAAAATGGCTTCGCTGCGTACCTGAAAAAAGCTGCAACTGTTGTTACCAGTGAAACAATGTGTGGTGGTGGTGAAGCATAGGGACTGTATTCAAAACAAAACTGGGCTTTATCATTCTACTCGCAGCTTAAAGCTCAGTCCAGATTTATATTTCCTTAATATTTATGTGACTAGCGACGGTTAAAAGCAGTACAGAAGTTGTTGTTTTGTGATGTGAAGACAACCAGTCGCAAAATAGTCCAGAATGGTGGCTGGGCAGCGAATCATTGGCCACAGAAAAACAAATCAAATGTGATTCTTTGTATGCAACTGTTCAGCCCAGTATCCTCAGAATTAAGTCCATATTGGACAATTCCCCCACACAGTTTATTCCCACTGCCAGTATCCAGTGCCAGTGTAGGAAATAGTGTGCCCTTTGTTTTGAAAGGCAGAAATGGAACAGTGAAGAGGAGTGTAACCATGTAGCACATCTGACTTTGAAGCTTCTCCATCTCATCACAGGCCTGCACTTAGTGTTTCTGTTTAAATTTGTCCTCATAAGACTCTTTACATGATTTACTGATGCTGTAGTTGCCCTGTGAGAATATGTAGAAAGATGAAATTTAGAAATGCTGGCATGAGATCTGGAATTAAAGAAATTACCTCCTGAATCCTAAAACACGTCAGTGGGTTTGAAAGGCATTTAGCCTTTATCACAGCCGGAAATGGTAAAAACATAAATAATCTTCAACTCTTAAACAACCTGTTAACTAGTAATTTAATACTTGCCATTCCTCTGAGACAGTTCAGCAAATCTAAGAATAAAGAATAAATCATATTTCATCAAAATCACTTTATTTTAAATGTCCAATTTCACTAACCATAAACTGCTCATACACACCAGATTCAGTAAAAAAAAACAAACTAATAAATCTGTGCTTCTTATCATAACTGAAGTTATTTGTGTCTCCACTGCGACCAACAGTGTAATGTCAAAAATTGAGCAGCTTTTTCTTTTAACTGCAGGCTGTGCTTACAGAGAAAGCAAGACAAGCATGGAAGCAAATTTTAAACAGTAGTTAAGTGTCTTTAATATCCGAAGTCACCTCTTTTTCCAGTGGTAGTAACATTTATGGGCACTTGGAGAAATGCTGATAACAGATATTGTCCTTTTTTTGTAAAACAAAAGAAAGAGAAATCTAGTTTTTTATTTCTTGTTTTTTTTTGGTAGCATAAGTTTATTATTCTGCATTTTATTCATCTCTACTTCTGTCCACGGCTGTGCTGTTTTATAGAGATGCATAATGAGCGCACAGTGAGCAAAAATGGGAGAAGAGCAAAAAACATCCACAAATTCCTTGAGGCCCAGAGGGTTATGAACAAAACACTGTCATGAAATATATTCAGAAATGTTCAGATAAGATTAGATAAGAAACTTTATTGATCCCTCACTGGGGAACTTTACAAATTACAACAGCTGGATACAGATATGGCATGGAAGAAGCAAGACAACAATAACAAAGTACAATAAGACAAAAAAAATATGGAAAAGGTCTCAGTAAGACGATGTAGAAGGCATGATGACTTTACAAATGGATGTGTACATATGGTGAGTTTACATGCGGAGTTTACATAAATTTGACTTTTTGTGTTGTATACACTCCTCACATAACTGGCTATGAAATGGAAAGGTTCAGATAGTTTTTTTTTTCCAGCTTCTTTATGATTTGTAAACGCAATCATAAAGAGCAAAACTTTTCTGCAGACTTTCCTGTTTATCGAGATGTTACCCAAAAGCCATCCCTCTGCAACATAATGCATAATGTAATGTGCTGCTGACGCTAATTGATGTTTATTGATTAATGTTTTAAAGCCGGAATCCACTTAGCTGTTTGAAATCGGCCTCAGAAAAAGTTACATGTTTGCAGCGAGATCAAGGAATTTAAACATTTGATTTGCTGCAACTTCCTCAAATGTATTTACTGAGACAGAAATGACAGCCAGCTTTGAGATTCCTTTTACTGATCACATTTCATTATGTTTGGCAAAAGGGCCTGCACCATTACCATGAGTAATATCATAAGTTATGAATGAGGCAAACGGCAAATGGCATAACGCATCAACACTCGGGGCATCAGTGCTCATTTAAAGCGGTTTGAGTGTCACTGCACACTACACAGGCCTAGACGGCATTAGACAGAGAGCAAAATGAGCTTGACGTACACTTCTCTTCCTTCAGCATGACTTCATTTTACGCTGTGACGCCGGCCTCGCTGCAACCCAACTCATGTCAAGCCATTGCAGACCATCCGACTTCACCCCCCTTCTCACACACACACAAACACACACGCACACACACTCGCTCGGATAATCAGTGGAAAAGTTGACTCGGCCCCATCATCATCAGATGTTTTGTTTCTTTCAAGCATCTTTTAAGGATTAACACATAAAAGCGAATGAAGGCCGCGGTCTGTCACGATCACTGTAGGCGGATTTGTGGATCATTATATGAGCTGCTTGCTAACATGAGGCTTCGGGGAGAAAGCCGGGGCCCCCCTGCCAGGGAAATTCATCAGAGGGCTCAAAAAAGTTTTGTCATTTGATGTTTTACATTTTGTCATTAGCAGCCGTCTTTTATGATTAACAGTGCGGCCCTTCGGTTCACCCCATTTTGCTTGCTTCATTTAACTCTTCAGCCTCCTTATATCGGGGCATATCACTTAAGAGTTCCTCCGGCCCAAGACAGCTGAGTCTAGTTTCACACAAGTATGAAACTTTCTCTGCAAGTGACAGAATATATTGAGCAGTTTTTAGGTGAATTAAAGAGAAAATGTAGCAGAATAGGACAGAACAGGAGAAATATTGCATGCAGCCTGTTGCTGTAACAAACAAGAGATGTTTGAGAGATATTTAGCTGCCGTTCATCAGAATCAAATTTGAAAATGCACGTTTATCTGTAGACTGCATTGTATTGGCAGATCAGTTCTAATATTGGCATATTGAACAACTTTATTGCCCCACAGTGTCTCAAAAACCTTGCATGGCAGTGAAAGTTTCAGATTCTTTAAAATTGAAATATAAGCCAAGTTTGGCCAAAGCTAGCATTCCAGATAACTTATCTTTATAGGAGCAGTTCTTTCTACAAAGAATATTAAATTTATCCACTCTGTATAAAATGTCTACAGGAGCTTCATTTCTGATACCTGTACCAGTGCTGAAATGGACTGAGTGTGAAGCTTAGACTGAATTAATTGTGACATGCTAACAAGAACGCTGTAATAATATGCAAATAAGTTTAGGTGGCTTTCTTTTCAATCAAGTAATTGTTAAAGCAATAATATATTACCTTCAGACATTGGGCTGATTTGTATTTGTTTTAATACCAAGTCAGATTGAAATGACTCAGTCCTGGCTCAGATCATGGGAAAGAACAGGACAGTAAAAGCTGCAAGTACAGGAAGGTAGAAAAGAGAGTGGGTATTGGCATCGTCAAAGGAAATGTGTATAAGATATGAAAAGGGATCTACATTTACCTCTGCATGACCTAATTAAAACACCAAGTGAGCCGTTCAAATTAACTGACACTGAGAGGAAGCCATGCAAAGGCCACAGCTTATTCACACTTCTGTAAGGTGTATGAAATGAACTTCAGGTGAGGAGATTAAAATTTGGCCTTAGCCTTTATTTTAGAAAAATGTATATCTTCCACCACCAGTTCAACATTTTTACATTGACTCCAGGTGATTGTGGTGACCTACTGCCCAGTAAAATACTTTAATTCGCATACTTTTTTTTGCAGAAGAAGACACTTTAGCTGCATTAATAAAGGTGAATATGAACTGCACTCACTGACACTCAAATACTCACCACAGGGTGCCAGAGTTGAAATGTGGCTGCAGCGTGTCCACCGTTATGTCTGAAACATAGCAGTAGATGAGTTATTTAAAATCACAAGAGAGAACTAATTGCATTTTTCTTTCTCAGGAATTCTGATCTAAAGCAGACATTCCTTCTGTTGCTTGGCAAGGAGTCACCTGCAAAGCTTGCCAATCAATGTGACTGGCAGTTCTCAAGTTGGAGAGTCTAATTTCTGTCTGTTTTTGATTGGTTTGTCAGCTTTTATCTGGGGACCCTATTTGGTACATTTTCTTACCCTGAAAGGACATGTCTGTCAAGATGACTGACAGGCCTCAGGCCCGGTGTGGAAAAGCGACGATTCCCAGCAGCTCACTCTGCAACTTTCCTCTGGAAGAGAGTGAAAATCAAACCCAGTTATCTGCAAAATGATTCACAGCTGATTGTCAAAAGGCCGTAGGTGGATTCAGGAAAGGTTTTACATCAAGTTTGTGCTTTCAGCTACTCGGTTTGCTAAGTAAACAACTGCATTTCAGCCTTCTTGTGTGGCCATAAAAACACCAACATCTCGCTCTTTTTGTTTTTCTCAGAGCCAAATCTGTATTCAATGTTTGTTTTTGCTGACAGAGAAGAACGAATCACTCGTATAAATAGGAAGCATCAATATGTCAAAATCTCAACTTTCCAAATGCCTCTCAAGGGACCTATGTGACTATTTGGAAAGAGGTAAAGGTGTTTTAAAAGCTAAAAAAATATAGCACATGTAATAATTTATGTAACACAGCACTGCTTTATAAAAAGCTGGATTTTTTTTTTTTACCCAACAAACCAAAGCAGTACTTTTCTGTAACCTGTAAAAAAAAAAGGACTGTTGAGAAAAAAATGGCAGGAAAATTACTGATCATGTCCAATATGCACACTTACACTGTTACTTGTGTATGTGTCTTTCCCAAGTTGCTATACAGTCAAAAAGAAACACAACTAAGAATTTAAATCTGTTCTAGCAACTCTGTAAAGCTGTTCTTATACATGCCTGTGTTTTGAGCTCAGTGTTAGTGTTGTCCATGTTTACATTTGTTTCATCATAGTTTAGGTTTATTTCATCAAATCACCAGGGACCTTCTGCTTGGCCATCTCTGATTTGCTTGAAACTTGTATCAGAAATTTTATATTAAGGTATCTGCTACTTTCCAGGATTATTTTTTCCTTTTTTAAAAAAAAAAAAATTGATCCACTTTCAGAACTTTATTTTGCACCTTAAGAATGTACATTTTGTTTGAACGACAATATCTCAAACTATTAAAGATAAAAGCTTGAAATTTTCCCGTGATTAAATGTTTGCTGTTGTCTGTGGTTTGATATATATATATATATATATATATATATATATATATATATATATATAATAGGTAAATTCATGCTACTTGGTTTAAGCAAATATTTATTGTCCTCCTCCGACTAATAACATGTGGATCCGCTGCCCTTCCTCGTTTTGCCCGTCGTGCCTGTTCCCCGTTGTACCGCGCTCAGCAAAGCTGTTCATTAGTGATCTAGTAGGATCATTAACATAGTGACACTATTGGACCTTGCTGTTAACATAAAGCGTCCAAGGTGAACTGGTACACAGCGTTCGATTTCAATTAATATGTTGCTCAACTTGGACTTAGGAATGGAATTGGAGTGTGCATTAGTGAATGAATTTACTTGGACACCTTGAGACAGATGAGGCGGTCAATGCATTGAATTCCATTGTGTTCTTGGCAAACGGGGCTCTCGGAGCACGGCTTGCCATTATTTGTGCAAGTTTTGGATGAAGCCAACATTCTTGCACACATTGCTTCTAAGTAGTTTGTGCAGGTTCATATTTTTACTTCATGCTATTTATAGAACGGTGCAGATGCGCTTAATTATTAAGGACTATGACCATGATAGTAAATCAGTTCAACTTTATTGGAGAGTGAAGTCAGACTTTGTCATGTACAACAGATGTTCAGGCATTTTTTCATTTTTTATTTTTTGTAGAAACCGCCTCAGTTGCATGCTCTGCACATTGCATGAGGATAGTTAAACTGCTCCTGACAGTGTAAATGTCGCACTGAAATGTACATTCAGATTTTGATCGATCCAAGTCTGTTGTCAGCAAATTAACAAGGCAGTTTATTGAATACATATTTAAACAGAAATATTGAGTGAGGTTTCAACACTTGACTGCTGCAGTTTAGTCACCAATACTAATCCCAAGAGTAGAAATGTCATCATGTTTTCTAAGTTTAGATACTGCAGCTTCAGGATGAAACAACCACTCTGTGCAAACTATAAATGGGCCCTTCTTTTTTTTCTGACTTTGATAAACCTTTTATAGGAGAAGGACAACAGTGAAGGTAACACATAAACTACAGGTGAGTGTCAGTGTCATGGACTCATGGCATATGAATGCAGGAGGGAAAGTGAGGAGAGTAGAGGTGAGGTGCTCAGTGCATCCTGATAGTCCTATAGCAGCACAACCAACAGATGAGTCGGGGTCACCTGAGCCAACCTGAGCTTTAAGCTTTATCAAAAGTTTTAGGTCTAATCTTAAAAGTAAGGAGGATGTCTTTCTCTCAAACAAAAAGCGGGAGCTGGTTTCATGGGATAGGAGTCTAATAGCTCATGTCTTCCTCATCATTTATACTTCTGGAAACTCTAGAAGCCACATGTAAGCCTGCAGTCTGAGAGCAAAGTGCTCTATTGGGATAATATGGTGCTCTGAAGTCTTTAAGTTACCAGGCAGCTCGGTCATTAAAGATGCAAGGAGACAGTTTTGAATTCTAGTCTTGCTTTTACAAGGAGCCAGTGCAGAGAAGTTAATGTCATTTATGACCCAAAAAGTGCAAAACTGCCAACCAAATGCCTTTAACCTGACATTCAAACTAGGGATTAACCAATATTGGTAATCAATTACAACCAATAAATAAAAATTGGAACCGATATGCATTAGATGTGATATTTTAACAGAATGTGATAGCAGAGAATCTGCCATTCATAACTACAGTAGTTCTCATCATTAATAAGGGCGGCTGAAAAATGTATGTAAAATAGGAATAGGAGGGATTCGGTTAGGATGTTTGGTATGTGGGATCAACTGAGATTGATCAGTTTGTCTCCTGCAGCTCCATCTAC
Source organism: Acanthochromis polyacanthus (assembly GCF_021347895.1). NCBI lineage: Eukaryota > Metazoa > Chordata > Actinopteri > Pomacentridae > Acanthochromis > Acanthochromis polyacanthus. Next base: position 34,781,832 of record NC_067123.1, on the reverse strand, counting down.
TGTTTTATTTTTTTTTTTCCCCCTGATCCCTTATGTCGTCCACTAAGGTACACATCTTAAAGAATTATTAATTATTGTTATCCAGACTCTCTTTCTGGTTAATTTGTGCCTGCCTTCTAACTTAGCTGCTAGCAGTTAGCATAGCCTAAGACACTATAACAGAAGTAAATTTTCTTGTTTAGTTTTTTTTTAACTAATTAACAATTCTAGGCTGCCTGTCTGTCAGAAGTGCGCTTAAACCATAGCAGATTATTGCAACTGAAATAGAACTAGCTTTCCTGTTCAAGCATCATTACAATCATGATCTCTAGGTTACAAAGTGAATACAAAACAAATGTCTGTCTGCACACTTCAGACAACTCTGTCAATAATCTCCTTTTGGAAAGATGTGCATCTTTGCGTGTCATTGTCTGCATGTGTGGGCTCGTGTGTGTGCATGTGTGTGTTCCTTAAGCAGCAGGAGAGGATGTTCCTCCATGTGACCCACAGCTCCACGGGGCTTTATCTCTGCCGGTGTTCCACATTATTGATAGCTGCAGTGATATTGACAGGCGTTGTGCTGGTAGGAAAGGGAAAATAGGAGTTTGATATGACATATTGTGCTTCTCAGCAGGTCCCATAAATAACTTTGACACATTTTTGTATGCATGGGAAGGCCTCTGATTCAGCCTCCCATAAAAAATAAACTTCTATTATGGAATGTATTTGTCAAGTGGTGCGGTGATGGATGGACTAGTGTTTAGCCCTTGGCAGGTGGATGGGACCGCCACAGCAAGCAGCAGCAAAGGCTTGTGGGGAGGATTTGCTAAGCAACCGAGGGGTGGTAGGTGGAGGGGTGTCTACGCAATTATTCAGCGTGAAAGGGGATCATTTCAGCACCTGCTTTCTCTTTCCCATCATGCATTATTGCGACAGGATCTTGTCCTCTTGTACAGTGAGAGTCGAGCAGATGAGGAAGAGGACAAAGGAGACGTGAGAGAGGCTGTCAGGTGTCCTAATGAGTCAGTCTCTGAAATGGGCAGAACTGTCTGTAAATTAAACCTGGGAGTCCCCTAAAAGTTTCATAAGAGTCCAAACCAAAAACATTTTCTACATGTTTATCTGTTAGGAATTTTCTGTGATCATTTATATTCCTTTGAAATATCATTTTTTGTGTGTGTTTTAATCATTTCAGGCATCTGTCACCTATTAAAATTAACCATATTGTAAATATTAAAAACATTGGGCAACACCTCATGTACGTGCACATTATTCATAGAGATCATATTTATTTGTCTTTGTCCAGAATTTTAAACAATTAAATTACTTCCCTCTTCCCACATTCTGCTCATTCATACCACACTATTGATCTGATACTTGCTGCAGAGACGCATTACGTGCATGTGCCTGCGATTTATTTTTTTCTTGCACATTGGAGCGATGTGCTTTTGTTGTCTTCAACAAGACAGTGAAAGGAGAACAACATCCCACATGCTCCCTTAAGCGTTCTTGCTTAGCGTCATTGATTCATTTTTCTGCCTCAGGGCCCCACTGGGCATGTTGGATTTCATTTCATGACTTCATCTTCCGTGGTCGTAAAGACGTCTTGACACACATGGAAAACATACACGGAGGCGCACGCACACACAAAACCGGAGGAGAATCTAATGCAACCAAATGAGAGTTGCTTCAAATGCTCTTAATTAAACAGTTTGTGTCAGGTAGGTCTGGATTTGAGGTCAATAGTCTCTGTGTGATCAGACATGGTGCAATAACATCAGGAGCATATTGATTATAGAGCCAATTGCTTTTTTTCCTGTTCTTACCAGATGCAATAAAATAAATAAAATTACCAATTTGCATAATTTTAATGGGGTTTCATTGTTTCTATATTCAATGATGCACAGAGTCAGTAATACTTAATGAGGACAGGGGATGTTGGAGAGCACCTTACAACAACCTTGCGTAAATGAGTGCAAAGGCTTAGTGTCGAGTCTGGTCTTGCAGTAATAGACTGTTTTATTGTCTCCATATTGTTGACATTTGACACTAGGGCCTACAGCATTACCTGTGTATATCAGGGCAAACTGTCCTTTGAATGCCTTTATCATCTAAAGAGCCCACTACTATTACCTCCACTTACATGCCTAGCAATCAGATGATATAAAAATCAGCTAAATCTGTGCAGTGGGACTTCTTTTTGAGCAGTCGCCCGTGAACTTGCTGAACCAGAAAGCGTGTGATGGAGAACACTTAGACCCTCTCATCCATTTCACATTTGTTCCAATCAATTATTGAAGTAGACAGCCAATTACAAATGAGAGGATTTGAGTGCCCGGCTTTCGTTTCTCCAAAGGCTTGCATTAAACGTCTCTTGGTGGTGAATAATTGGTGCGATTAATTTACTGTTGGACGCAAGAGGTGTTTTCATCTGTCCGTCGGCAAACGACCCTCCCTTATATGATTTAAAGTATTAAGATCAGGGAGGGGGGTTGGGCTCGTCAGCAAGCTATAACAGGTTGAGATGAAGTTTTAATTGTGTTTTGATCCATGCGATTACATATAGCATTCTAGTTTTTAATCTGCAATTACTCCCTTCTTTGTCCCTCTAATTGGGATGGTCGAGTAGCATTGCATGCAAATGAGGATAGTTGCAAAAGAGTTGAGTGCGAGGGGGGGGAAAAAAGCATCTACCTTTTGATGTTTTCACACCATAGTGATGGAATAAGGCCTCATTCTTCCATCTTTGTTTGCGATTGATTACTCGTACAATTTGTCACTCATTTGATGGTCTGATTGACAGCAAAGTAATTTATCTGTCTGCACTGAGTGACAGACCATAACGGACTGACATGCCACGGTGACGCTCCGACTCTGGATAATTTCCAGTTCGCAACTCATCAAGAACACCCACACCATAATGAAAGCTTGAAAAGGGGACGTGATGAAACACTAGATTTATCCTCAGTCACAATGAAGCTTTAAGAGATGCAGTAGCGTTTTAATGTGTGCAGATTTGCATACTCTTGAAAGCCTCGCCTCTCCATCTCTAAATGTGGAGCGAGTTCTCTATAAAAATGTTTTGTCCTTGCTCTCAATTATAATCTGAATTTAAAAAGACCAAACAGGTAGAGGACAGAGACGGTAAACTCGTGGGTTGGTGAGCCTCCCCGAGCGTCGAGGGAAGCACAGGTGCACAAGGTCAGCACCCGTTTCCTCTGGAGACTCCCTTAAGGGCAAATGTGCCTATGATGGAATAGAGTGGCAACAGAGCAGACGGGACGACTGCTGTAGGCCCGCGGCACTCAATCACTCTCCCTGTCCCACAATAGAGCTCCGTATCGCCAGCTCCCAACAGACTGCCAGAAACCACACTTCCACCTGGTAACTTCAGGTTTTAGACACACTTTTACTGCTGTCGCGTGTCTCCAGAGAGAGGATTTATATCACCATTCAATACAAGGAAATGTCTGATGTTTTAAAAGATTAACAATTTTAATGGTATCCTATGCAAAACGAGTGAACTGAAAGTAGGGCCAGTTTAAGCTCCATAAAGTCAGTGAAGCTGAAACATGATGCTTTTTGCTTATGCTTGCCCCTGAAAAAGGGGAGAAATAATCACAGCAGTGATTCAGTGTAAAGCTCCCTAAACATACACTTTACTGTAATGAAATTATATACACAAATTCAAACATTCTTACAGACACATTCTCAGTACTCACATTTTACATTTACAACATAGAACTATTTAAACTCAAGCAACAAAAAAAGAACTTCTAAAATAGCATTAGCAAATGTACACAAACACACATGGCGGCTACATGCTGCATTTACTAGCGACCGAATCTCTGTTAGCAAGCGCTCAATTTCACTCGACAAAATTAGCATTTCATTTGTTCTGAATGCAACAAAAGCACATTCCTGATAGCCTAAACATACACTGCCTGGCCCAAAAAAACTCGCCACCAGGATTTAACTGAGCAAATGGATACGAGCCTTCCATTTGATAATTACAGTAGTGATGAATACATTTCAGCTGACAACTTATTTAACCCTAGCTGATGCAATGAGGAGCTTCTCATTTCTTCAACAACCATGTTGGAAGAAATATCCTATGGTCATGGAAAGGATGTTAATCTGTCTCAGCAGGGTCAAATTACCGGCCTGCATCAAGCAAACAAAACAACTGCTGTTGAAATATAACATGTTGGATATATCATTTCCAGGGATTCATGACTTCACCAGTTGCCCAACAGTTGGAGAATGGAGGTGATGGAGTTCCGTCTTTTAGTTTAAATTCCAGAAGCTGTAATCTGTTTTAACTCAAACAGCTTCACCTAGGCCTTACAACTGATTAATGGAATATCATCAGATTTGTTTTATGACCATCGGGTTGCATCTGAATTCATGACAAAACTTTCTTCATTCGTCACCTAGTTAGAAGCCAGGACACAGAGCTGAGAATTAATAGGACTTGTGCTCAGGATTAATTAGATAAACACCTTTTAAAACCTCATTTTTCATTTTAATCCTCTACCACTAGAAGAATGTACTGGATAATAGAAATTTAAAGCTCTAGAGGTGTTTACGAACCATTGAAGCAACAGAAAATGTTCAACCCCAGCCTGTGTTTTTGCATGCGAACACCGTGACTGCAAAGACACAAGAAGTGTGCCATTAAGCCACCCTCGTGTCATTCAGACTCATGGGCTGTAAGGATGTGATGAGTCGAGCATATGCAAGGCTTTGCATGCAGATGTGACACCATATGTCTTCGTTTGACGGAGGGTTGACTCTCTGTCAGAATCATATCATGTTAATTTGAAAATCAGGTCCCTCCATGTGCACATAGACACACACACCAGCAAAATGAGACACACGTGTGCAGTAAGATCTATCGCCTGACCCCCTCCGTGCCTCCACCCTCGTCAAGCCTTGACTACTTGTTTTATTCCCATCCCTGAATCCGACTCGCTCGTATTCTATCATTTTGATTAAAACAGTGATTTTTGTCTCGAAACTGTGCAGGAGTTGAGAGCTCCAACAGCCAATGACATTTGAGGATTCATATATTTTCATAAACTTTTAACAATGTCAATGGGACATGTCTTCAATCTTAGCCTCACAATGGCAAAGGCACTCAATCTTTCTTTAGCTCTCGACAGAACATTTGAATATGAGCACAGGATTATTAATGTGACAGTTCATAGGAAAGGCATCATGGTGAGATTCAGAAGTGTTTTTCACAGGTAGTTTTTACAAGGCGAGTGCATAATGTTTGCTTCGTGTTAATAAATCAGGAGTGTTTTGGACACGTTTTTCTTGAATTCGCATAATGACAGCTTGATCAGCAGTACGAGACATGCAAGTTATATTTTTCACCTTTATTCATTACAAACTGCAGTTTTTATGGGTGACACGGCTCAACAGATTAAGTAGCTTCAGGAGAAAATCAGGACAATAAGTCCCATGTTTGCTAAATGTTGTCATGCAGCTGATAATCCTTTTGTCAAATGTTGATTTCATGACTTAAAGCCACTGTGGATATAACGATGTATGATGGCTTTAAAGAATATTGAAAAACTGAGCTAAAAAGTAAATCCACTTCTGTTTTGTTGTGGCTTTCAATGGCTGGTGCCTTGATAACTGCTGAGCAAGAACATACTGATGATTTGTTCAACTTTCAGCAACACATTTCTTAACCTCAGCAATGATTTAATGACTGTAGCAATTGTTTTAACTTGTCAGTTCACAATTGTTCTTGAACAAAATGTTCTTGGCAAAATATTGTCATTTAAATGTCAGTTCTGTTCTTCAAATCCCTTTCTGATGAAAATCAAGTTTGTTTGTTTTTTAAATTAACATGTCCATGCTGTGTTTTTATATAGAAGAGGACTTATTGCAACCAAAGTAAGCAATCACGACTGAGCCTTTCCACTTTGCGATTGGAGCATATTGATCAGTTTCAAAAACCCAGATTGCAACTTTGTGAGATTCATACGTAACAAACCTAAGGAATCAATTCTGTTAGCTTGCAGGGTGGGACTTTCTGCATCCTTATTCTTATTCAGAATGGGTTTCCATTTTAAAAGCTGACTAGATTACTTCACCATTACAACTTGTCATTGTGTAGCAAAGGTAAGCTGGTGTGCACGAGCTGCAGCAAGTAATAGAAAGGTTGGTGAAGACAAAGGTGAGGATTTTATAGATCTTTCTGGAGAGATCCTTTCAGTTGAAATCATTTCACTGCTTCCCAGTTGATCAGCGATTGTACATTTACCTCCAGGCATAAATAAATGTTTCATTATTCATTGTTTTTTCAGTCATTGATCAATCAGGAAACACTGAACTTTCACATTCTCTTGCAACCTGGCACCAACCAATACAACATTGTTCTTTTGATTTCCTACTCGGAGTGTGGCACCAGAGAAAGTGGCCACCGTAAAAATAAGGCTTCACTGATATGGTGATCGTGGTTGACACTAAAGCTGTATCACAATGGTGGTAGTGATTGTTGCACTTTAAATGAGCACAGAAATAATATTCTGTAAGAAAAACAGATGCACTTTCTGTACAGCTGCACGCCTCAAATCCCACAAGTACAGCCACTCATCCATTGTGCTCTACTTTGTATTGTACTTCTGCTTTCTTGAAGTTTTTGTGTCCTTCCTCATTTGTTTGCTTCCTCCTGGACAGTCACATCTTCCTACCTTTGCACCTCCAATCTCCTATCTCCTTTTCCCCTCCTTTCCTCGCTTTATTCTTGTGTATCACAGCGTTCTTGTCATAAGAATGAATTGAATTTGTCCCCTTCAGTGCAAACAACAATAGACATAGTAGGGACCTTCAGGAAAACAAATCACCACCTCCTGTCCCTGTTGGGGATTGAATGTTTGTGTGTCTATGCACGTGTGCACGTGTATTGCTGATGAGGCTGAGGGGGCAGGTGAGGAACAGGCCTATGCCAAAGAGGCACCCAGGGTCATTTATTAACATGTCATCCTCACAGTGTCTGTTGAACCAGCAAGAGATCCAGACAAATGATGTTAATAATAATAAGTAGCCCTGCAGTGAGACTAGGAGGTCTGCACTGCTGTCCATGCTGGGCACCTGATGCTTATTATTAACATAAAAAAGGTGATAAGTTAATGTTTAAAGTGCTGTACGAAGCAATGCAAAGGACATTAAAGGCTATGTAAGACTCATGTTCAGACACATTTTATGCATATTTTCCAACTGTGTCTGAAGGTATTGCACTATGACCCTCTGTATGTGAACTACCAGTAACTTAAGTCCAAAAATACAACATTTAACCTACATTAGTTGTCTAACAAAGAAATCGAAGGTGCATGCTACTTCAAAGGATAGACTTGGTGACTAAAATGTCAATGATCCGTGACCAGACTCTCCATCACTTTGGGCGGTATGACTAACCCAGCACTCAGTGTGACGTATCCACATTCAAGGACACTCCTTATATCGTCAACGTACATGATGAAATATGCATCACTCAGGTATCCTGAAATCTCATGAGCTGCTGAACACATGTTATAGATCCAAACAAAAACCACCCACCCCTCCACCTGAAACCAAGGACATGCTGGGTATATTATTGGTAAATGTGTGCCTTTACGTTTGAGTATTGCTATAGTTTTTTAATCATTTATTAAGGATCCTTCACATTCTACAGTTGATATGTGCATCATCAGGATTCTCTGATAGAATCATGACTTCCAAATTAGTCTAAACCAAAAATATCCTGTCATGCAAAAGAAATTCTTGCAGTACTTCTAGAAACGTGAGAATATTACTTTTGGTTTAAACTATATTATTTCAGATCTCCTGGTTTAATAGAGCCTATTTGATAATTATTGACATGACTAATGTTATGAACTTGTTTCTCTTATCATAGATATGTCATATTGACCAATAAGTCACAATAAATTGCAGCACAGAAATACTCAGACTGTCTTTAAGGTGATCTAAAATTGGCATTACCATGACATGCTGTTATTTTAACTACAAAAATTTTCTGTTTGGTGATGTTGGTTATAAATATGTAATAAATGTATTAGGATTTGTTTTAGAAATGTTTGTTTAGGGTATTTTTGTTGAAAAAGATTGTCATCAATTGTAACTCGGTACCAGCAGTTTTCAGATGCCAGACAACTTTACAAGGGAAGCAGTTTTGTCTTTTTCTATGTTTTCACATTTAATACCGTTTCCCACTGTAATTCAGCGGCAGAATAATTAAAAAGTCTAATAAGTAGCATTTCATGTTGTCTTGCATACACTTCAGTCACAACTTAACCTCTGTAGAAGTCAGAACAGGTTTTAATTTTCAATCATTATTGTCCACCAAAAGCAAAAAGAGAAACAAAAGATGAACAGAAAAATCTGATTAATGAAAGACAGAGACAGAAGAATCTTGATTGGATTAATAAAAGATGGTGAAACATGTGACTGGGTTTAAACAGTAGTCACATCCACAACTTGTAACATTCACTGGAGTCAGTCACTTTCATGCAGCATTCATAATTCTACGGTACAATAGCATTTTGTAAAGGGGGACAAGCTCAGACCTAATTCTCACATAATAGCCCCATTGACAACATAGTAATTCAACCTTAGTACATGACCACTGGAGGTCTGTTGCAGCTATTCATACCGCGAGAATATTCCTTTTATGACCACGTTTAATTAATTGCAGAGGAAGGGAAGACACAAAGACAAAATGGCTCGGTTTTAATTGGCTTGACCGAACATTTTCATTACAGAGGGGGTATATCTATCTCCGACAGTTTCAAAGACAAAACTTGGGCTTTTCAGGAATTACTGTGCTTTATGGGAGTGTGGCTGATTTGTAGCCGTTTTATGTAGTGAAAAAGGAGAAAAGATACGAGTGGAGAAATACAATATCTTTCACCGCAAAGGTTTGCAGCAATATAAGGGATCTCAAGTCTATTCATTTTGCTGTTTTATGCTTTGTAGTTAAGAGTTCAAATTTTGAGGAAATTAAATTTGGGCACAAATAAGAATCAATAGCAATTATAACATACAATTATGTCATTTCTATTTGTTTGTTTTTGTGTATTAGGACACAGCAAAAACCATCAAATTAAAATCTGCTTGATCTAATTTGAACGCCCTGAAACAGAGCTGATGTAAGTGAAATGCTGTTTTATTTGTGTATATTAACATAATTCACCTGTGTCAATTGCCATCTCTGTCACATTATGGGCAGGCTGAAGGTAGGTGCTTTAATGTGGCGTTTTGTCTTTGTGCATATGCGCCGAGCTTTATCTGATATCCGTTTAATTTATTAGGTAAAGGAGCTTGGCAAATCTGCGTTTCCTGAGGCATCGTGGGTGAATTTAGCATTCCATTAGCTGCTACATTTTACAGCTGTCATTCAGATTTACCTGTGGTTATGAGCAAATATGCTGCTGCTATTGTAAGCCTTATCCCAGAGCAATAAACTGTATGTTCATGCAAATTCTGAGCCGTTCAATGGTGATTATGATAAGTGCGGTAATCTCCTTATCTCATCACAGTCTCTTTGGTTACTGAAATGTGCTATGAAATGCATCAATACACATAGAAATTGAGCAAAACTGCAACTAATGCCACAGTCTTTCTCCCTTATGTCCCCCCCTTTTTACAACATTATGCTGATGGTGTGGAACTACACCAACTACATCAATCACAAAGTTGGAATCTGCTAAAAGTGCAGTTACCAGTGCGGTTACTTTATCGCAGATGCAGACGAAATGTGTAAGCCTTGTTTCACACTTGTTTCACCAGCTGGCTCGCCTCATATTTCCACATAGCATCAGCGATGACACATATTTGCTCGGTCCACGGCCACAGGAAGCCTTATTGTCAAGAGTCGATCAGACTTGGTATCGCGCGATGCAGACAATGAAGCAAATCTGCCCGGCAACAAACACACAATGATCAACATCAATATTTTATAGCATTTTCAGTCACAAACTTCATATTTAATAGCCTGTCAGTCAATGCTAATTTCACGGTGAAGTAACTCGAGCCTGTTGTTGCAACAAAAGCCGGTGATACATTCTGCCATTTGCTAGTAAGGCACATCAGTAACCCCGGTGACCTTGCAATAAATCACACCTTTTCTTCAATATGACCAGATATCTGTTATATCATCTGTGCAAGGACATTGGCTACAATAGCAGCAGAGTGGCAGACACAATAAATAATATTTAAGGACTCAACATGTCACCTGTAAATACCCATAAATGCCATTACCTCACTTCATAGCATGTAGCCATAAACAAGTGATGAATAGAGTCTTCCAGTGCATCAGTACAACAGGTTTCTAAGAGCCCATTGATTTTGGATTTGAAAGTGTGTGTTAACGCTGAGCACTTACAGCAACTTGCTGACAGTACAGCAAACACTCCCACAAAAGCTATTAGCGCCTTGTTAATGCTTTCAGTGCCTTTTCACATAAGCCAAGGTCACATCTTCTTCTCAGTTCTGTCACGTGTCACAAACAGTCAGATTATATAAATGAAAACACACCAAGACAGAGGAAAGTGGGTGGGGGGAGAAAAAATAAAAGTTTTGTTGTTAATTATGCCACATTATTCAATTTTGATTAATAATTAATGTCTCCTTTCCTAACTAAATATCTATAATTAATCAACAAGTCATAGCGAGAGAGTAGGCTAATTGGTTTGAAAACACAAACCTGAATACTTAATTCATACAGGAGGCTGACATCGCTAATTGCGAGAGTAATCAAAGCTCCACCCTTTGGGATTTGACGAAGAGATTGGTAAATGGGGGTTAGCGTGATCCTTCATTGCATTATCATGACAGCTCCATTTATAACTAGATGAATATCGCCAATGACAAATACAGTAAATGGCAAAAGCCTTGCTGCATTAGGCTGTCTGAATGATAAACTCCACTGATAGAATTGTTTGAGGGGTTTCACTTAAGTCTAACTTGTAACTGTTTTACTCAAGTCTCTGCAGCAGCGTGCTATCAGTGTAATGTCTCTATCAACATGTGAACACCGGCGTGTCTTTCTGCCACCGAATGAGCAAAAAAAACATCAAGGTGAGAGCGGTAGTTTGTTGGAGAAACCCCTGTTATAAAAGGGAAAAAATAAAGGATATGACTGGGGATGTGGATGAAAAGGTGATTTTTATCCCTGAATAACAAAACACAACAAACACCATAAAGACTCAAAAAACAATAAAACCCAAAAAAAAGACAAATTAAAAGAATACATCAGTCTACAATAGAAGATTGGCACATAGAGAGTATATCCCCATAAAAGAAGAAAAACATAAATCAGCGTACCCTTGAATGAGTTCAGCATTCCCTCCATATTTGCATAAATGAGTCCTCATGAATGATATTTCAAACATGAAAGGAAAGGGGCTCAAAAGCTCTCAAAAGTTAACCAACAGTTTTGCTCCTCTGCAGTTAAAAAAAAAATAAATAAATATGTGATGATTATCTCAATTAAATAAAGAGTGCCTTCCTTCCTGGATAACAGATTCAGGTCCCTTGCAAGGTGAGAAAATGTGTTGTATTTATAACCATTTTTAGAGATTTACATCTTTAATAGGAATGAATAGGCCACAGTGCCCCAGGCAGGGTTGTGAAATGGAAAGCATAAAGAGATGGAATTAGTTTTGATATTTTTATTCGTGGATTTATTGACTGATACAGAATAATGCCACACTTGTCTGTCAAAAGTGAGACAAAAATCAAGAGTTCTTTGACAGTTTTTTTTTTTGTCACCTTTAAACACTCAAGCAGACATAAAAAAAAAACACGTAATGAAATGCAATGAAACTCTAAGATTCCTTTCAAAATATACAGTGAAGTTAAATTTACCTCTCTGACAGATTTACTGACACCAGCATCCAGAATGGCCCCAACTTTGTGTTCAGACAAGATTAGTTTTCAGTAAGCATCTGTGGAAAGTAACTGTTAACACATGACTTCTGTTAATGGCTAATTTGCATGAGATAATCGTCTCCAAAATTTTGCGGAAGGGGAGTGTCATACTCCATTTATGTATCGTCATCGCACTAAAAGGCTCCCATCCATTGCGCATAACTTTCCAGGAATGATACACTTGAATTGTAACGCGGCTACTAACAAACATTCCCAGCTCCGGAGAGCTGAGATTTCAGGTGTGATCTCAGTTTGAGGTGAACGCTGCTTTCAAGTGACTTGACGGATCGCAGGTCGCAGGTCTGGACAGTTGCGTGTCAAACTTTGCCAACAATCT